>NC_138786.1:58689797-59433547 GCF_965178545.1 Coloeus monedula | reverse complement strand
GGGCTGCCTCTGCTTCCCCCAGCTCTTACTGTTTGCATCTCTGTTGCAGAGTAGAATCTGTGGGTTTCTTTGGTTTTGTTGTAATTAAGGACTCCCCATCTCGATGTGGTTTAAGTGTGCCACTTTTCCTCTGTATTTTCCTTCCAAGCGCTCCTTCAGGGTTGTGTATTTATTATTGTTTCCACACATTGTTACAAAACCTTCATGCTGGAAGTTGTTTCTTAGTAATGGTTAATAAATTGCCATAATGACTCATCTGGAAGGTGGAAGCTCAGATGACCCACCTGTGAATGAGGGGAAGTAATTGACACTTGTTCTCTCATAAATTCACCATATTTCAGTCACAAGGAAGGAATGTTTAATTAGCTCCCAAAGCAAATGAGCTAACATAAGTTTCTGATGGAGATCTATCCTTAGGCAATCTGTTCTGATATTTTGCAGTTCTTACCATTGAAAATACTACTCCTAATTTCCAATCTAAATTTCTTTGCTATAATTGAAGCATTTAAGAATTCTACCATGAATTGTATACACTTGTGAGATCTTTGTTACTTCTCTTCTGTAGGAATGTGTCGAATATTTTGAGGGCTTTTTCTTTGGTGTATTTCACTCTGAAGAAATCCCATTGCTTCAGTCTCCTGTCTTCAGTGATTTTAAAAAATTTATTTATTTTTTATTACATTTGGGGGCTATTCTCATTGGGGGTTTTTTAGGCCTTTTCTACTTGGTTTGCATTTTATTGGAGCTGGACGTGGTGTTCCATCTGAGTCCTTAGTACAACAGCCCGAGTAAAAGGATTTCATGTTCTTTTCATACCTGCATTTCATCCAGGCAGGATGATGAGTCTTAATGTATTTATTTTTTTGCAGTGATACATTTGATTTGAGCATAAGCCCCAGATATTTAGCACTTTACCACTCAGCATATCTGTGGGCAGAACAGAGTTTAAGCTTGCTTTCCATGTTGTGTTGTGCAGATGATTGTTATTATCTCTTTGCTCTGTTAAACAACTTGTTGCTTCTGGTGACTTTTGCACTTGCTTCAAGTGACTTTGGATTCTGAGACCCTCCATCCAAGTGTTTGAAACTGTCTGAGAATATTCTCTGTTAACACCCTGATATTTTCCATTGTGTAGTTTGTGGACAAAATGTTGTCTGGGAGATGCTGGAAGTTGTTGCTTGTGACACTTAGAAATCCAACTGAGGCAGAGCAAAATGTGAAGTTGCCTGCAGTAAGTTCATTGCTAAATAACCCTCTTCCCCTGGTTACTTTCTGTAACAGTGGAGAATGCGAAAAGATTAGAGCCATGTGAATGGGCTTGCTACCAATTTTCTCTGTGACTAAAATGAAATCTTATCTCTGGGTGTGGTTTTCTAATCATCTCTGACTACTTCAGTATGTTCTGCTTTTGTTTAGATTATATGACTGTCAGTTTAAGAGTGTCAAAAGTCCAGTTAAACCAAAACTGTATTGCCTGTAGTTGCTGTTTTACTACCTATATTGTCAATGTGTCATTGAAGGGAATTATATTTCTTTGATACAATTTCTTTCTAAGAAATTGTGTGTTGAATCTCATCTGTTCTGTTATCTGGAATATGCCGGAGGTGGGTTTTTTTCTCAGATTATTTTGGCATCTTCCCAAGATCTGATGGTAAGCCTAACTCTGGTCTACCTTTCCTTGTGTATTTGTTTCCTGCTCTTAAGAGGCAGATGCTTTAGTCCTTCTTTAGGTTGCTGGAACTTAATGCAGACAGCAGAGATGATGCAAAATTGCTTTTGTCAGTTTTCAAAGGGTAAATATTACATCTACCAGATTTGAAAACCTTGAAGTACTCCTAATGCTGTAACCCCTGGATGTAGTCCACGAGTTTATGGACTACACGTCCATTGTTTTATGGAAGCTCATCAAGCTGTCTGCAGAAGCACATTGCCTTTATGGTGCTTTTCGTTTGAAGTGTGCCGATAAATCTGCATGGAAAATTCAGAGCTGTGGCTTTGCTGGCTCGGGAGGTTTGGAGCAGTTGCTGTAATGCGTTTCCCAGTTCTAGCTTGGGCTCCTGCTCCTTCTGCTGTGCTATGAGTTACATTAGCCAGCTAATCCATCTTACTGAGTGGAGATTGATGCAGAAAATGCCCCAAGTGCTTTGGCATCATCTGTTAGAGATTTTCCCTCTCATTGAATAGTAGGTTAATGCGCTCCTGCTTCAGCTGTGCTTTCCTCCATTGCAGCCATTCTGAAGCAATATTTTCATTTTACCTTCAGTGTTGCCTCCTGGTAGTTTCTTTCCTAAAGCCCCGACCTTTCCTATTCTGTCAGGTGTGCTGTTCACTTAATGAAGTGACCTCAGTGATGTAACTTGCACTTGCGCAAAATACCTTGAATTTTAAAATATTGAAGAGCCTGTACTTAGCTGAGATGATTTGTCAGTAAGCTTCAGATCTTTGTTTCATCTGGGTTTCAGAAAGCTTGTGGTTTTACCATGGGTTCATTTCATTCATTTTGTGACTCTGTTTTCCCTTCTGAAAGAACTGTGAGAGTTATCTTATGCCTTCTGTCAGCCAGACTGTTTCCACTTTCATGTTCTTAGGCAGTTCTTCCCTTCTCATTAGAAGGAAATTAGAAGAGCCATTCCTTTTATCATGGTTTATTCCCCCCCCCCCCCCCCTTTTTTTTTCTTCTTCTCACCTCTTATATAAAAAAACCACCTCAGATCTGAGAACTTGTTGGGCAAAAGATGTCCTGTTTTTTCTTTCTTTTTCGACAGATGGCTGCAGTGACGGTTCCTCTTGCTATGAAATCCTGTGCTTTGGAGGTTTGGCTGTTCATTCTTCTCTTCCTCACTTTATTAATTTAAATCCCATCTGAGGTGGATGCTACATGTGAGAGTCCCTATGCTGGCCTCCCATCTCTTTCTTACTGTGACCTTGACCGTGCCATCAGATTGGTTCTGGATTTTGGCAGTAGCATTTCTCCTTCCTCATCCTTTGCATCTCTTCCTGTGTCAGTGGCTTTGACCCTATGTTAGAAAACTCACAGTGCTTTTCTCCTAATGCTGCATGTTAGGCACAGTCAGTTCTCCCATGGTCAGTGGGGCTCTGGAATGTGCTGGTGGCAGAGTGGGATCAGAGTGCTGATAAGCACAGCGGTACTGCAGTGGAGATAAGGGATAGGCAGGTGGCTACAAGAGGATGTAATTGGACATTTGGTCTTTTGTAAACAACCTTCAAGTTGGAATTCCACTGCAGTTTATTCCAATAGAACCATGCCAAGCCTTACAATTGTGGAAATAGGTTTTTTTTGGGGTTATTTCTTAGTAGTTTGTTTTTCTTGGTTATTGCTTCTTGACCAGTATCGCCAAAAGTGTAATACCATGTGTTTTTGGCATCAGAGTAATGTTAAATAAGCCTTTTCCACTATAAATCTTCTCTGTCACTGGGAGGGAGGATGATAAATTAGCAGTTAAAAGTTGTTCTAGGATGGGACTTAGTAAGGAAATGCTTAGTTCAAGAATAATGAATGTCTTTTAAAGTTTATTTTCTTAAGTATAACAGTGGTTCAAGGCATCAGATACTTGGCTGTAAAGAAACTTTTGTGCAGGGAAAAGTGTGTCTAATTATGGAGCAATGCTTGATTAAAGTCCTTTAATGCATTAGTTTCTAAGGTGCACTGATGGCTTTGCTTTCTTTTAGAAGTTCTCTCAAGAATTATATTCAAAATCCGTTGTGCATGCCTGACAATTTTTGGTTATTCAGACAATTCCTAGAGTCTTTTCTAAGCATACAGATGCTGGGTGCGTGCTTGCCAATGGAGTTGTAATCCACCTGGCTTCACTTGAGACCATGAATTATCTTTTACTCTGCCTGCTTGGACTTCATGGCCTGTGTTGAGTTTTAGGAGGCAGATTAAGCATATCCCACTGATTTACTTATATAGAGAGGAAAGGAAATGCATCCACCTGAACCTGCATTAAAAGAGCTTTAAGGTTGTTACTGCAAACAGGAGTGGGTAAAGAGATTTATTCTTGGCTGTAAACTTGGGCCATATGCTCTCCAACAAGGAGACACAAAAATGTTAGGTAAAAAAGGTAGTTAATTGGGGCTGCTGGTTCACCTTTGTTATCCCACTGCCTTTTACAGGGAGGAGGAAGGAAACTGGTATCTAAAGCTCTTCCTTAGGAGTCAGTCCTGGTGCTGCAGCTACCTGTGAGCCATCTAGCTTGTAGAGAGAGGAAATGGGTGTTTGCAGACCAGCAAAAGCAAAGAAACTCCTTTTTTCCTCCAGTGTCATGCCAGCTGTTGTGCTGTCTCGACAAAGTGTCTTTTCCAAGCTTGACATCTCTGGGAAACAAGGGCTGAGGGACCAGAGCAACCTCCACAGAAAAGTGGGAAGCTTGATTTCAGCTGCTGCCAGTGTGGTGGTTTTGGGTTTGTTCATGTACTGCCACAGTCTTAGATGGTAGATAATGGTTTTAAGCTTTTCTGGTTTCTTTCCTGTCTGCAAGAGACTTATGGAAAGGTGTCTGGGCTCTTTATTAAAATGCCTTTTTTTTTCTCCTGTTCCCAGAGAGAGATGTATTTATTTCTCATTTAATTTGTTAATAAGGCTTCAAAGCGAAGACAGTGTAAAAAAGCTTACTGTCTCTAGGTCCAGCTTTGTATTGCTCATGGGAGACATCAATTCACCAAGTTGAGTTGTGGGGATTCTCTAATCTGCCCTGCACCCTGTTAGGGTGTTTCCAGGGATTCATTAGGGGGGAAGTGCATCCTTGGAGAGCTCTAATTGCAGTGTTAACAGCTGCGAAGATAAAGAAACAGAGGTTTCATTATTTGTGTATTTATTTTAATGTCAGAAGCTTTTGGAGTTTTGTGGCTGTCAAATTCCCTGGGAGGTAGAAGTAGGAATGTCCCTGGTGGATTCAGGGGAATGGGGTCTCATGCCAGTGCGTGGGGCTGGAGTTGTTGGAAAAAGGTTTGGAATCTTCTTGTTTAAACCCCTTCCAAGTGAAAGGATGGCTTGGCTTCCTGCTGCATTCTTCTCTGCTGTGTGGTTCAAGAAAATGCCTTTCTTCTAGGATGGGGGGGAAGCCCTGGAGACTGTGGAAAATAACATAGAACTGTATTTCAGCCAAGTGAGTTTGAGTGCAGAAGTCTAAACTAGAGGTAGGCAGTGAAGATCTGTCAGACCTGTAACTTTTAACTTGACCATGTGGGAATTAGGGGGGCTTAAATATCCATTTGAATTTTGTTTGGCAAGCTTTTTTTCTGGAGAAAATACCTTGAATGCAAGATATACAAGGACAATGATTCAGGGCTGTCATTTGTGAACATGAAGGTTGGCTGTGATATGTATGATTTTTAGGCCAAAAAAAGTGGTGTATAGCCTTTGGAGTGCAAACAGTATGAGTGTGCTGGTTCAGCCATGGAAGTGTGGATTCAGGATTTGTGAGCAGGCAGCAGGCACGAGGAAAAGAGCCACCAGACTCTGGTACTTCCTGAACCCTTGCAGGAGCTGATCTAGTTTGCTAACCTGGCAGAAAATGAGCTGGTTTTGGTCAGCTAATGCTGGTTGCACAGAACTAGCCAGTTGAAGTGGCTGGTGAATGGCTGGTCAGACATCAGAGGTGGTGCAAGGTCATCTGTAGGAATCTGCATCTACAAGTAAGGTAGGAATAGAGTGGAAGGAAGGACCTTCCTATGGCACAGTGTTAATTTAGCTTTTTTTACCATTTTGTGAAGCTGCATGCATTAAAAGTTGGCTTGTGTGGGAGGGCAAGTGCTCTGTTTTGTCTCTTAGGCTTGGTTTTTTTGCTGTTATTACCATATCACACCTCAAATGAGATTCCTGGATGGTAAATCCTTGCTTGTATGAAAAGCATGAATAGTCTTGGTGGATAAAGCAGATTGGGACTACATGCAGGTGAAAATCTCAACCGGAACAGGAGCTTGGTGTGGTCCTGAAAATGCCTACTTTGCTTTGGGGAGATAAGTAATGAAAGCTATGTAATGTATTTCATTCCCAACAGTTTCCACCTCTGAGAGAATTAGTTTCTTCTGTGTGACTTGGGAGACACATAAGGCAGTTTTTTAGTAATTTTGCCAGATCTACTATGAGATGTTAACTGATGCTTGATTGAAGTAATTGCACAATTAAAGCCTGTCTTCTTCTTCTGAGGAAGAAGCAAAAAAATTTTTTTTTGTTAAGTGGGATGTATTCCCTCAGAAAGAAAGCTTTCTCCTGACTTCTTAGGGAATAAAAATCTAGCTCATCTTTCTTCTTTGTCCTTTTGGAGTTATTCCTGGTTTTATTAATTGGGATTAGATGCTCTTTGGATCCTGTTCCATCCCATTAGTCTTCCAAAGTCTCTGCAAGTTAGTCATGGGAGGTGATTAAATCATTGCTGAAATACCCAAGAGGTTATTTCCTTCTGCCATCCAGTTTTGACAGTGAATATTTGCTTTTACATTTGGCTCTGAGTCATGGTCTTGATACTTCTGTTGAAGTGGTGTTAATACCTCAGTTTAATTCTTTTGTCTTAAACTGGCGTATTTAGAAAATCTTCTCTTTTCTCTGTTGAGCTATCAATTGCCATGTCTGCTTGGTAATACTTCTTGTCTGGTTAGTAAAGCTCACAGAGCTCTACTCGTCATTCCCTGTAAGCACTTTCTGGAAATTTAAGTTATGGTTCTGCTCCTTGTGACCTTGGCAGAAGGAGAGCTGTTGTTTATATCCTGTCTCTCAGTCAGTAAATGGAAAAGTAAATTCTTTTTCCTTGGTTCTGAAAATTCAGTCTGCTTAAATCTGCAGCCTGGATTGGAGACTGCATGCACTGACAGGACAGGGAGAATGGCTTCACACTGAAAGAGAGCAGGTTTAGATTAGTTGTTAGAAAAAACTTCTTTACTGTGTGGGTGGTGAGGCTCTGGCATAGGTTGCTCAGAGAAGCTGTGGCTGCCCCATCCCTGGGACTATTCAAGAACAGACTGGATGGAGCTCTGAGCAATCTGTTCCAGTGGAAGGTGTCTGCCCACAGCAGGGTCTTGGAATGAGGAGATCTTTAAGGTCCCTTCCAACCCAAACCGTTCTGTGGTCCTAGAAATGGGTTTGGGTGCTCAGGTTGAGGAAACTTCCAACATGTTTTGCCCATTCTGGGTTGGGTAAATGCTTACCCTATTAGGGTTGAATATGGTAATGGTTTGACACAGGTGTGGTAAATCTTTGTGGTGAAAACAAGTGCTTCTCAAAAAGAGGGCAAACACAAGAGCTATTTAAACAATTTCATATTAGGCAGATTTTTCTTTTCTTTCTTTTAATTGCATCTACTGCATTTTAATTAAAGCCAATAATTCTGTGGGTTTGCGAGGAAAAAGGACAATGGGCTTGCTTCTGTGTGGTTGCATTAGCTGTCAGATGTTAATAAGCCATATACATAGGTTTAATATTTATGAAACTAGGCAAATAGATTCCTGAGTCATTTTAGAAAGCACGTATGTCTTGGTATTTGTAAATTCACTGCAGGGCAGATCCAAAAGTGCCCTCTTGGAGTGCTAAGAAGTTGCATTTGTGTGCATGCTCTTTGCTTGGGGTTTTGGTTGGTTGTTCCTTCCCCCTGGGCAACTGAAAGTGAAGTTTGAAGAAAAGCCAGATCAATCTTTTGGAAGTTGAATTGCGTACTCCACTGTTCACATCTGGTTAGGAAATAAGGAAAAAAAAATTCCCTGACAGTAACAGATTGTGGGACAGGCACAAGTGGTAGTCCTAACAGTGATCTGAATTTTGTAAATACATTTACCTGGTTTTTCTTTTTTAAAAAATATTATGCAAGAATTAATTTTGGCAAGACCAGATCTGAGAAAAGATCTTAGCAGGAGCTGCTGCTATATATGACAAAATTAAACTTTATCATAGCTAAAAACATTTTTTGATGCTCTGAAAATGATATTAAGTTGTTCTTGTTTTGAATATAATGTGTGTGGGGAGAGAACGTATGAGGAAATTCTTGCAGGTTTTTTTGTGTGGAATGTGGGTAAGTTCAGCTTAGTGAGAACAAGATGGCTCTGCCACAAAGGAACAATGAGGAAGTCATCTGGTCTGATAAATATTTTGGCTTTGAATTGAGAAACATGAGGTAGTGATTTTTTGCTGTGCCCACACAGTCCTGCCTCATTGACTAGCACTAAGGTTACATTATGTCTAAGCATTTGCAGAATCCTGGGCTTAATATGATAATGACAACTTCTTTAACATTATAGAGAAGACGAGTGGCTCTTCTGAGAGTTAGGAAATAGTGGGATGGGACAGAGTGAGAGAAAAAAAGGTATTTTGTTGGTTTTCTTTTAAGAAGGAGTATTGAGGTGAAAGTTCCCAAGAATGTTGTGCTCTTCAGTTTTTTATTAGTTCCAAGAAGTGTGGCCAGACTGCCAGGGTGGCAAAGAGGGACTGATGTTCCTAGACAGCAAAAGGCAAGGGAGTGGTTTGGCCAATGTTGACACCTTCAGACTGCTGAGCCAGAATGGGAAGTGTTGGGTCTAACTGGGCAGGAAAGTCTGGCGCTGGGATTAGATGTATTGCAAGAGCTGCCCTCAGAGCCAGGGTGAAGGAGGAAGATCTCTGGCCCCAGAAAAGTACAGACAGACAAATGTTTAACTTTTTCATCCTTACTTGCATGGTTTCCTGTGTTTATCTGTAAAACAAATGGTATCTTTGTGGGGATTAAGAGTTGAACAATCTGTAGGTGTAACTAGTGGCTAGATAATCTTTACTGTGAGTATATGAATAGCCTTGTGTAAACAGAAGAGTCCAGATTGTGCTGGGAGTAGTGTCTGTAGGCTTTAAAAGACTGAAAAAATAGTCCTTATACACCCTGGATGGCATCAGGAAAGACTGTCAGTGGCAATTGTGTAGTTTGATAAGCTTGTGACTGATGTGCTGTGAACTAGAAATGGGAGGCTGCCTTTAAATCCCCAAGGTCCCTTGTTCTAGGAAAAAAAATGAAAAGTTATCTTTAGTTTTGGGGTATGGTTGTGTTCTGTAAAGGGAGAGAGGGAGGTTAACAGGACTGAGGGCAGTGCCAGGGTGATGGGATGTTGCGGAACGTCATCAGCTGAGCAGGCTTGGAGGAATTCAGGAGCTGGAGATATACTTGTCTGTTGAACTTGGTCTAGAATTGGTGCATTTCTTTGAACTTTTCTGTTTCTACTCTTGCAACAAAATTTTGTAAAAACAAACCCTTGGTTTATATTCTATCTGCCTGGTTTTGGGCAAAGGTAATACAGGAGGTGTGTGCAGAATTTGCTGCCTTCACATGGGCAGGATCTCAATGATCTATGGGTGAAACAGTCCCTTGGAGATTTGTTTCTTGGGATGAAGATAGGGAACTCAAATTGCATGGGGTCTGTGTGGGAACCTTTGCTGCCAGCTGTCAGGTTTTGGAAGGGAGTTTTCTTCTAGAAGGAACGTGTGACTGGGAAACACCTTGTGGCTCTGGGGAAACTGAAATGCTGTAGTGGTTGAAAGGAGAGGCTGGCTCCCAGTATGACTGTGTGGCAGTAAAGGAAGCTGCAAAGATCATGAAGGAGACTTGCTTGGAGAAAGGGACATGACTACATCAGAAGTTGAGAGAAGGAGTGATGACTGGGCTAGGGAAGGATTTAGGACACTCTTGGAAAACTGAGGAAAGGCTGGAGCTAAAGAACTGTGTAGCAAGATGAGAAGTTCTTGGAGGATGAAGGTGTGGGGAGGCCATGGCTGTGGCAGTATCAGAGGTGAGAATAGTGCGTGTGTGTGTGTGCTTGAACATGGTGGTGAAGGGCTTTAGGTGTCTAAATGGAAATTAGCCAAGCCTGGATACAAAAGTCTTGGCCAGGAGAAGAAGGAAGGGTGCCGAAGGGCACTCAGATCCTGTATTCCGTCACTGGGCTGGAGCAGCAACTGGATGTTTGAGTTGTTTTACAGAGCCCTGTGGTGGAGTTGGCCAAGTTCCTGGAGTGCAGCATTTTGCAGGGGCTCCACTGTGCCCATGGGATGCCCCTCTGGAAGTGCAGGGTGTGTGCAGGCTCCTCCTGCCCTCCCTGGGAGCTGGGCTTTGAGCAGAGGAAATCCTATAGAGCATTAATACTAATCACTCTCAAATCAGGAATGTGAAATTTGGACATGCTTCAAGCATTAATTATAGTGGCTTAATTTCCTTATCTGGTAATGTGGGGATAATACTACCTCATGGTGGTTTTGAGAAGGTCAGTTATTTAATGCTGACTGTGCCAAAAGAAAACTATGCCAAAGAAAACTGGAGAGGGGGAGAAAAACAGTAAACGTGTCGAAGCAGGATTTGAGCAGGGCAGAATAAACAAGGTCTGAGGATAAACTGGCATTGCTTGTGTGTGTTAGCTGAGCACTGCCTATGCAAAAGGCTGAAAGAGGTGGGATCCTAACAAGCTGGAAGATCAATCCCTCATCCTGGTGCCTGGCAGGCCATGCACATTAACTGTAAGGAAAACATGTAGTGCTCGGGCCATACATTGTGCAGGTTGTTAGAAGAATAACATGACATTGAGGCCTCTACCCTGCTGCCTGGCTTAGTTGACATAAGGTAATGGATATTGAGGGGAGGAGCTGAGTAGCAGCCTGATTGCATAAGCCTTTTTTCCAAAGGAAACTGGCTAGCACAATGTGGAGATACAATACATTTATATTGTGGTGCATGACCACAAGAGGGATCAGACTGCTTGAATTTTCACTTTTGTGTTTTTGATTCTGCGTTCTTTCATGTAGCCTGCGTGTTACATGTGGAGATTTTAATTGTCTGACTTGCCAATGATAATATTAGAAATTTGGTTGGGTAGTGGGCTTGGCTGTAGTTTGCTTTCTGTCACAGGTCTGTTTCTTGGCTTCAGTCTCTGCAGTAAAAACCAAGCTGCATTACGGTATGACTTTGATAAATAGATTTACATTTCTGCTTGCACAAGAAGTTATCTCTTACTGTTTTCTAGGTAAGGCTTCATTTCCAATACTCTGTTTTTTTAAGTGAATATTCTAAAAAGTGATACTCTAAAAGTCATTGAGTTCAGAACCCACGCAAATCATTCAAACCTGATTTCTCTCTCCTGATTTCTTTCTTCTGGGGCACCAGTTGTATAATTGGCAAACGTATACAAGACAATTGCTGACCTGAAAGTAACCATTGCTTGAATATAATGGACTACAATCACTTTCTTTTACACCTAATTAGTCCAACATTTTATTTAAAAATCCATTTGTTTTCTAGGGAGAGTAGAAAGATGCAAAGTTGCTTGAAGGAGAATTGTCCCAACTTCTTCCTACTGTGTACTTCCTCCACAAATATAGAAGCAGCTCTATCATTGAAAATTTAATGAAGCTTTCATCAATATAATGCTGTGCCTCTGCATTCTCTGAAATGTATTCATTTTTAATGAGCTTCTAATTCTAATTTCAGGTAACAGGAACAACTGAATATAACCATAAATCTGATTTGTTTCTGAACAGCATGTCCCACGTAATTTACAGTTCCTTAAGTTGCCACTGATGACTTTTGGCTGCTTTTGGCAGTTCGGTGAAAATATTCTGGTTCAGACCTTTATTTTTATTTTTAATAAAAAAATCAGCCTCAGCAAACAGAAGCAATGACCTTAAAACAACAAGGTTGTTGTTCCAGTGTCATATTGGAGTATTTGCCTTTTTTTTTTTTTTTTTTAATTTCTTCGCAAGCCTGGGGTTAGTTCCTTAGTTAAAAAGTACAATAGTGGGAAAATATTTTGGGTATGTGGGGGAGCTGGTAACACTGAACAAAATATAGAATTGTGGATAATTATTACAAAAGATGGAAATAGTCTAGGAATAGCTGTGAAAATACCCTACTGCACTCTGGACAGTCTCAAACTGGAGATACCTATGAAGCATCCAGTAACGTTGCACTGCTGGAAGAAGCAACCAGGCTTGCTTGGCCTTTTCTTACTGGGAGTGAATCATAATGCTGAAAAAATGGTATTGTTTACCAAATTTTATGCAATAACGACACCTATGAGTACACAGTTACATTTTCAATTAGAATAAGAAAGCATTAACACTAAAACATTGTTTTGATCATGTGAAAATACTTTATTCTATCTGCATTATTTAATTTATGGTCCTTTTGTTTCTCATAATCATAACTGACGTTTATCCATAAATACTTAATTTGTGTTTTGGATGTTAATTGCAGGAAAAGGCCACATACAATGTGATGCCATTGAGAAGAGAAACATAAAATTTAATAACCAGAACCATTCTCTACTACACATAGTATTGCCTTTGTAATAATACAAAGGGTAATGTAGAGAGAGGGGATGGAGTGAATACCATTCTTGGCAATGTGCAATGTTTTGTTTCATCTATTAACTTGAAAAAAAATTTTAGTATAGTACCAGCAGGAAGCTGCACTTGCATGGCACATGTTTGTATCCTGGTTTCTTTTGACAGTTCTTATTTTCTTGCATCAATTTGCTTGGAGCATTACACTAGCAGGATATTTTTCTATATATATTTTTAATCCAACTTTTTAAGCACTTTTTAGCAGCTTTGCAAATGAAAACAGTATGCTGAGCATATTATATGGATATCCTGAACTGTTTCAGGTATGTGAAGCAGTCCTACAATTTTATTCAACCTTTACTGAGACTTGCCACTTGACCTTGGTGGTCTCTTCTCGGAGCAGACCAAGAGAGGGTGTGGTAGTGGCTTTTCCTGGGAGGTGCAGCTCTGAAGCAGTGTCCTTGGTACAGGCTTGGGGGTAGTCCCTGAGAGCACAGCCAGCCAGGATGGGGTAGGGATGGTGCTGTTCCTGCTCTCAGTCAGCTCTACACTGCTGCCACGGGAGCCCTTGCCCAGGGGACGGAAGCTGTGGGAAACGCAGCGCAGCCTGCGGTCCCTGCGGCACACTGGGTTGTAATCCCTGCTCTGGATTGTTCCCTACTGCATGGTCCTGCAAGAACACTGCTTTTTAAACTTTTGAACTGTTTCCTAAATGATTTTCAAGGCTTTCAGAGACTTCTTCCTTACAAGATCAGATCTGGTGTGGGCAATTAAGTCTCACACGTCCTGAAGTAGGAAGGTGAATGTCTGTGTGCTTTTCTGTTCTAGGGACTTCACCCTGGGCAATGCCAGCTGTGTATCAATGATAGACACTTCCACTGTGGACTGATTTCCATATTTACTGAACTTATGATGCCTAATAATAAAAAATCAGTTTTCTGCTTAGAATTCCCATTCCTAGTTGTTTGGAATGCAGAGCAGTATAACAGAGGAATGGATGAAAGAGCTGTGTTAACAAGGCTGCTGTTTCAAAAGACTGGCTCACTTCTTCAGGTGCTTGAGTGCCAGTGTAGCCTCAATCGTGCAAGTAGCCCACAGAAATAGTGAAAATCTGCATGTGATGACTACTTTTAGGATCAAACCCCTACTATTTATTTTCACTTCTAAAAAATGTACATCACTTTTTCTGACAGTTGTTTTTCTGTTAAATAGTTTACTTAACACAGACAAACAGTTTATTTAAGATAAGTTGATAGCACCAGGCTTGGGAGTTTGTCCTGATACAGTCACTTCTCATATTTGGCTTGGACTATTTACAGCAGAAGCTGAAGGTGAATGAGGAGAGGTGTAGGTTTGTGTCATCTCCCCCTTTAAATATGATCAGTTCAAAGGTCTTAAATGGCTGTCCCTCATCTTCTGAGTGATACCAGACCTTTCACTTGCCAGTTTTTGACTAGGTCAGCTTTTGACTAGGGATTGTAATAAATACACCAGTCCAACTTCATTTCATTTTGAGAGAGCATTTTTTGGTGTAAGTTTGGAACAACTTCATTAATAAAACTCTGTTTATTTTTCTTTCCTAATATCTGCAGAATTTTCTTTCCAGTTTCTTTAAGGATAATTTGAGTACTGTTACTTCGAGTCTGTGGAGGAATGTATAGATTGCACATAAAAGCTACATTCCAAGCTTTGTTTTAGAGTTTAACACCCAGAAGTTAGAAAATTGAAAAATAAGGACTCAGTGTGGTTCCTCTGTGTATATGGTAGAGTACTATTATTGACATGGAATGGTGTTTTTCATCTTGCAGGATATGTTTTATGCTATAATAACAATATTTTAATCAAGCATATGCAATGAATAAGAGGATCATTGATTTCTTCCTTTCCTTTAGCATTCTTGATATAAAACCTTTTATGCCTATGTATTTCTCCTGTGATATTAAAGCAGTGCTGCCTCATCTTACTAACGAGAAAAATCATAATGGTTTTATGGGTCTCTACATTTTTGTATGTGCTAAAAGGGGAATGTAGAAATTTTTTTCCATCTACACTTCAAATACACAGGCTGCTTCCCCAGCAAATAAAACCAGCCTTTTGAGAGCCTCATAATGTAAAGTGTTAAACTTAGAATGTGCCAATCCTGTGAGTAGCTGTTGGGCATTCCAGAAAAGGGTATTTGCATTAGTGTAGGTAATTATACTTTAGCTTTTCTCTGCAGTATAATTTCGGAATTTTTACAAGTTTTATTTTATCATAGAGTGTTAAGGAGCTGGAATGGACCTTAAAGGTCATCTAGAACCAACCCCCCCTACCATGTGCAGGGATACCTCTCACTAGACCAGGTTGTTTAAGGTCTTAAATTCTGTATTACAACATTTACCTTTGTCAGGCATCTGTGGTTGTGCCCTTTCCGTGGTATTGTTATTGCTTGTGCCCAAAATGTTACGGCTCTCCCCACACTCTGCTTCCAGCACAAATGAGCTTTGTGATGGGCCTGATTGGTGCAAAATATTTTTATGCTTTGTACATGATCAGACATCAGTGGTGATGCCTTTTATGTATAAAGACAATAGGAAGAGAAGTGGTGTGGCTAAGAAAAAAAGTAAAAATTACCAGCTCCAGGTGTGTTTAGACTTCCACTTGAGCCTCCCTGGTTACTCCAGCTAATTAAAATCCAGGTGTTCCCTGTATCACATGCCTGTCCCATCCTTGTGTTCCAACCCTCTTTTTGGCGCTGAACTGTGAATCAGTTCAGGGAGGCGATCCTTTTTGGGATTTTAAGCTAGTTATCAGCTGAATTAGCTCCTTGTACTACTCCTTGGCACGTGTGCTGTTGTAGAGGTTGCAGGGCAGATCTAGAAGTATGATGAGGTACTGTAGGACTAGACTTGACCTTGCACTTGTAGTAGCCATGTTTGATGCCAGTAAAAATAAATATATAAATCTGTATGAGGTACCTGCATGTGTTTATTGATAACTTCAGTGCCGTGCCAGGAGAGTGCTGTCCTGGTACCATTCCTACAGCCTAAAGTGCCCATGTAGGTGTGTGTCAGCCATGCAGAAAAAACTTTGATCTGAAATGATCCCATGCAATTTCCCCAGTACGTGCAGTGGGAGCTAAGGTGTTTTAGTTGACAACCTAAACTTGCAGAGGCTCCATTTGTCTTTTGCTCAAACACATTGTGGTTTGGGTTTGGATTTAGTTTAAACAAATTGCAACAAACTGCCTCTTCATGTTATATAAAGTTTTTTCCTGAAAATAAAAGGATCACTTGTGGATTACTGAAAGTGTTGCAATTTGAAAAGAGCTATGATGGGGAGGAGACAACTTTCTTCTTGAAGTGGGGGAAGAGTTTTCATGTCTCTTCTCATTTAGATCTTTTCACCATCCTTTAGAACTTGTGCAGGGATTTGGTTCACAGTGGACTTCTAACATTGTCACCAGTGTGAATCAAAAGCTGCTTTGAGAGATTACTCAGGAAGGTGCACGATATGGTCCTTGATAAGAGTTATGGGTTTTGTTTGGCTTATTGTTCTTCTCTACATAAGTGAAGATGAAGGTAATACAAAGCCAAATCTATTTGAGAAGTAATAGGAATGGCAGTGAAGCAAGTTTGATATTTGATGCATCATGACTGTTGTCACCAAACTGCTTTTTTGGCTTCTCTCTTTCTTTTTTTTTAAATATCGATTACATTGATAGTAGCCAGAAGACCTTTCATGAGTCCCAGCTCAAGAGTTCTCTGCAGGGAAAGGAAGAATCTTTGAATGAGCTATAGTCGAAAAAGTAAACAGATTTGAGCAGGAAAGGTGAACATATAGTGGGAACAAGAAACAATTTCCTCCTGAGTTAGTTTATACAGCGTCTCGTGCTAAAGTGGTTACTCAGTTTCATGCGTTAGTTTTCAGTGGAGCTCCTGGATGGGTTGGGAAGTAACACTGGAGTTAGAACTCCATGGAGCATAGAGTATTTGTGGTTCTTAGTCTCTGTGGTGTTTTTCTTCACCCCTCCTTGGAGCAGAGGAGGTGATCTGGTGTCAGGGGGGTGTCTTAGTGTCAGAGAGATCACATGTATGCAAGTCATCTTTGTCCTCAGCTTTCTTGTCCCCTGGCTTGGGAAGCCATCCCACAACTTCTGTCTGTGCTGGTGTGTGCAGAGGGAGGGAAGGACAGGAAAAGTCACGCTCCCGTCAGCCTCCTGAGAGTACTTTGTGTCCCCGGGAGTGTTAAACTTAGGGTCTTTTCAAAGTAATAGGTGCTGTACAGGTGAGTCAGCCTTTTGTGCTAAGGGCCAGGTGCTTGACTTATTTTCAAGCTGGCAAGCTAGGGCACACTGGCATTCATCACATTTGTAAACATTCCTCAGAGTTGAGGAAGGCTTTTGTCTTGTAACCGGTTTTCCTTAATGCTCTGGGAGTGACTGGCTTGACGCATTTTCCCCAGGTGGCATCATCAGCCTGTGAAACACACAGGAAGCATTTCTGCTCTGTGACCTTTACAGCAAGGTGATCTTCAGGGAGGACAACCAGGAGTGAGCATCTGCACTTTTGGTACTGTGCCCAAATATGTACACTTTTGACTCCAGAACGGGGAGTGAAAGGCTCCATGTCTTGGACCAGTCCTTGGGCAATGCAATTCTTGTCCTTGCTTTTCTGTTGTGTATGAATCTGATGGTTAATAAGTCATTCCTGCAGAGCAGGAAGAGATACTTTTTGGTTTTGGCGGTGGAAAGATTGTTGCTGGTGTCGGGAGTGGAACAGAGCAGGTTGTGGTCTGTTATGATGAGTTTTATGTCAAGTTTAGGCTCTCACTTTTCTGGATGAGTGTTCAGGTTTCCTTTTAATAATCTAAGTAGTCTAATATTGGTTTTTATAGCATTTGTTTTTGAACAAAAACTGGGGAGTATTTGTCTGTAGGAAAGAACAAGTGAAAATAGTTCCTGGTGAGATTTCCACAATATTTGGTGTAAGTATGGCCTCGCTGCTGGGGCTGCTTGCAGAGGGGAATGTTGGGCAGTCCTGGACCCACACAGTGTTGCTAGGGAAAGCAAAAACTCCAGTTATATGGGATTTATGCAGCGCATGTAATAAGTGTTTTCTCAAGTGTCTCTATCTGGTTTTTTTTTTCTTTTCTCCTTTCTGTGTACTGGGTTTTTTGTTTGCTTTCAGTAGACCATTGTCTTGAGGGGCCTGGTCTTGCAAACAGTAATGAACAGGCTTTTTGTTTACTGGTGATACCTGTGAGACTGTTCAAATAAGTATATGGAGCTGAATCCAGGACCTCCTTGAAGCCCACCAAATACTGAGGGTTTGTTTCCCCTCTTCCTTGAGACCTCAATTCCCAGAGGGCTGTAAAGCCAGTTCACCTCTCCCAGTAGTAACTGATTGAAGGATTAGGCCATTTTTTAGTAGTAAAAAAGACCTGAATGTATTCACATTTCGATGCGTTATGTCTGAGAATGTGCAAACTATTGTTCAGCCACACATTTTTAGCTTATCGATGATGAAGTCTTGAGTGTTAACATGCCTGCTAAATGAGTATTTTGGGCATGTGAAAAGCGACTTAATTGTATATTGTTAAAACCAAAGAACCTTTTTTGGCTTGGCCTTTTAATAGACCCGTTTAGCCTCACTTGAATCTGGTTTTGATAAAAGCTGCCGAGCAGAAATCACCTGGGTTTGTCTTTCACTGTTCACTGCTGTGTAGGTGGGGGTACAGGCAGGTGCTGGTGACAGTTTGAACTGTCAGACTTTGTGCCCGGAGTGACAATTGCTGCCTCTCTAGCAGAACCTAAACATACATTATCTTGTTAGTGCATTCACATCTTTATGCAATTAAATCATATTACATTTAAGCTGCCTCTGCTGTGCACGTTCCCCCAGTTTTAACAGTTTATCATTTAAAGCCTATGAGAATTTGACAGAGATTCAATTCCACCTGTACAGCCTGGGCAGCAGGGGAGTGTGATTGTATCTGTGTGCTTTAAGTGCAGCTGCCCTGAGAAGTGAGAGTGCTCCAATCAGTATTGTCAAGGTCTTCAGCAACCAGATAAGAGGGAATGACCAGCAGGAAATACTCCTTTGTGGGGGAGAGTCTTTGTTCCATGAGAACACTTTCAGATAAAAGGTGAAAATTGATCATCTTGGCATTCTGTTGCCTTAAAATTACATAAGGGCTGGTCAGCAAGGAGGTTTCTGTCCAGTGTATAATACTGATTTCTGCAGAAATCCCAGTATTTCACAGGTGCCTCAGTTCTATCGCTTGAAAGTTTTGCAGACAAGTACTTGCCAGTTCTGGAAGCTGTTATATATATTGCTGTCAAGGTGATATTTTGGGGTGGAGTATTTTTTTTTTTGAGTAAGCATCTATGTCTTAAAACTGTCTGAGTCATGTATTCTATTCTTTAATACAAAATGGTTTTGAAGGCTCAGCATGTTGTAGTGGTCAAGATATGCCACTTAGCAGAAAGAGCCATGGAAATGCCTCCTGAAAAGAGGGAAAAGAATATTATTTATGTCCCTAGGATCACTGAATTAATTTACACATTTATTTATTCCTAATGACCTGGGCAACCCTTGTTTGTAAGGTAACTAAAGTAGGGTGATGGGGCTCCAGTTTTAGGCCTGACATCCCCCTGCTCCAGTTAACTGAGAGCAGGTGTTGGTGGCAGGGCAGCAGGTAATGATTGTGCTTCATCTGTACAGACAGGACTGGTTTCTTTCTCTCTTGGGTTCAGGCATCTTGGAAATGTGGCCTGATCTTTCTGATTTCCATGACCAACTGTAGCATGTCTTTTCACCAGGGAATTTTGTTAAACTGGTTAACTTTGTGCATTGGATTCATGTCCAGCTGCAGTGGGTGTCACCAAACTCGTTTTACAGGGTTTTCCAAGGAAAACACCCAGTACAGTGTTTTCTGTCCTGGGTAGACTGGTGGGCTGTAAATGTCTTTTTCAGTTGAGCTGTAGTTGCTTTTCAGATACCCGAGTTGCACAATGGCACCTTGACTCATGAACCACAGCCTGTGTCCCTAACTGGATTCTTTTCAGGCTTTAATTGTTGGGTGCAATAGCCAGGCTGCATTCTTCAGTATCTACAAACACCCCATCTTTTCCTTATCTTTGGATCCCTTTGTTTTATTTTCACTAGTAAACTTGATTTATGTGCTTTGTGAGAGTAGGGAAGGTGATCACTTTTCTATAACTTCCTAATGTTTCTTGGAGAAAATGCTGGTAAATGATGGAACACCTTATACATCTATCCAAAATATTGCATGTGGTTTTAGGGGGTGGAAGCACCATGGATTGCTCTTAAAAAGCTGAAAGTTGAGGAAGTAGCTGAAGTTGATGGGAATCTGAGACCTTTAGAGAAATTAACAAGAATATGTTATAAATAGCAGGAATATAAAACAGCATTATAAAATGATGAGAGTAGATAATTCAGTCTGGTATCTCTATAGAGATTAATTTTTGGGTAGAGAGAATTAAATATTTTGCATATGTGCAGCTTGCTGGTGAAAAGTGGTCAGTGTTATGTGGAGACCCCAAAAATGTCAGGAATTGGAGGGGTCATTGCTTTCTGAAAAACTGATCCTTTGCTTTTTTTGTTTCTTCATTGGATCTCCCAATTGTTTGTCATGATGGAATTGCTAGTGGCTATTGCTGTCTGGAAGGATCTGTAGAATCAAAAAAAATCACATGTAAAATAGATGTGTTGATTTTTAATTTTTACTTTTTCAGTAGGTGGTTGTGAAAAAAGCCTTTTCATACTGTGTACAAGCTTACAATTTGATTGAGACTAGGAGCATATAAAAAGCATAAAATTCTGTGTTTCAAACTTCCTAGTGTGCTCAAGGGTGTTCTCCACTGATTTGTTTTAATTTGACTACTCTAATGGCACTAGATAATATCAAGCATTTATTGTGTGTGATTTATATGGATAGGGAAAATAGTGTTCACTGTTTCTCAGGCCAGGAACAATGTTCTTTGCACATGGCCTTTAATACAGTTGTGAGCCTAAATAAATGCTGCTTTTGAATACGTGCACAGATCCTGTATAATTATGGAGCAGTGTGGTTTACTATGAGAGAACCTGCAGCATTGTGGAATGCTCCTCAGCTGATGTTTGGATAAAACAGATCAGCTCAAATATTGTCTGGAACTGATCATCTGAATCTTGGGCCAGATTTCCTTTTCCTTATGTGTTTTCAGTGGCTCTTTAGTTAATCAGGGAGAGTAGTGGGCTGTGGTGGCACAAAGCATATGGGTGTAGCCATGGATAATGGTGGGCTTTGGTTGTCTGTGTGATATTTACTGCTGAACTAGTGAATGGAAATGGAGAACTCCTTCTTTCCCATTAACATTACACAGAGATAGGAATGAACAAAATGAGTAAGTTAGACCTGTTCCACAGAGGGTGGCAGGTGGGGTTTATGTTAGAACAGGCATTCAAAAATACTCTTCCAGGCTATTTCCACACATAAAAATGAGCCACACACAGAATCCCAACAATCTGTACTCTGAATTTGCTGTACGTGGGAGGAACTTCCCATAATGAAGAACAGATTTGTGGATATTTATCTGACTGCAAATCATTTGACAACATTTTGATCATGATCAGCTCACCAGTGTGGGGAGGCAGCTGTGTGTCCTCCTCCCTCGTCCCAGCGCCTGCATCTGCTGCTGAGTAACTTCACTGGGGTGTTCTGCTTTGTGTGGTTTGTGGCAGAATGGGTGCCGAGGTAAGTCCTAACAAGAACAGAATGTATTTTGTTAAAACTTTTTTGCTTTTGTCTTTTTGATCCTCTGTTAATACAAGCTGTCTCACTTCTTGCTCCCTCTGTGCAACTGATTCTCCTCGTTGCTTTTCCTACTAACAAATGCTAAAAGGTTGAATATGCATCACAAATTTTCATCATGATAAATTTCTTTGAAATGTGCTGTAACTTCGAGAGAACAGCTTGTGTTACATCTTTGCAGTGGTGAGTAATGTTTGCTCACTTTGTCCTTTGTGTTTGATAACCTATGAAGCTCCCTCCAGCTTCTCTGGGGTAGGGCTGGGTTTTTATTCCCTGCAATCTGTAGGAAGTGGTTGAGATGCCAGCATAGCTAATGAAGGTCTGACATGTACTCCTTATTTTTAATACCTAAAAGTAGTTGGCATTGGATATGACCTTACAATTTAGCTTCAAAAAGTTTGCATGACCTTCACCAAATGGTTTAAATGGAAGAATAGCAGTTGGTATTTATTTTTGAGCTTGAGGAAAGAGCATTTTTTAGAATGATTTAATTTAAAATGCAAAAAAAAATGTTCCCTACCATGCTTTAAGTAGGTCAGGATTTCTGCCACCCTTAGAAAGGAAATTGAAATCTGACCTGCTCAATGGCCAGGGTGGGATGGGGGAAGGAGGTTTTGGTGGTTTTTTCTTTTTTTTTCCCTTTTTTTTTTTTTAATGAGTCCAAAGATGTATTTTTTTAAAAATATTTGTTTCACTGGCCATGTATTGTATGTATATTGTAGGGTATTTCAAGACATCCCTGAAATATTTATCATGCTGTGTCCCACCAAGAATGTAATCTTAAGGTCTCCACTGTTTATGAAGCACAGTCTGTATTTTATCTCATGCTGAGAAAAGATGTGATAATGGTTGGTTGGGGATTATGTGAAAATGAAGTGAGGAATGACCCTTAAAAATTGGTAGGAAGTGGGAGATTCCCAAATGAGACCAGCGAGGCCAGGAAACTGAATTGCTACTGTGGGGCTTTTCTAATGAATATCGTCTTTGCACTTACAATGGGGAAAATTGAGATTTGGGAGAGAAAGAAGCATTTAAAGAAAGTGCAATAAAAATCTGTTGGGTTGCAGGAATTAAAGCTAAACCTGTAACTCAGGGAACTTGTCTTTGTCAGTGCTGCATTTTCAGGGTGTGCAGGCACAGAGCCCAAGAAGAGGTGCCTGTGATGCTGAAGATCGTCAGTGGATCAGAAGTGTTGGGAAGTGATCTGATGTCAATGAGTTTCAGGCACAAGGTAGCACAGCCACTCCTAAATAAGTGGCCCATTGCAACAGGAGATGCTTGACTTGATTCTGGGTTCATTCTTTACATCTTCTTTTACTTTTTTAGGTTAAAAAAGAAAGCAGATTTGGCAAAACATTTCTTTTGAAAGCATACTTGCCTAGGCTTATTTCTTGAAAGATTAAGCCTGAATTTGGATTAAATATGGCAATAAAGCGTTATAGCATTGCATTTTTTGTTTGTTTTTCTTTCTTCTGATGAACTTTTCTGCAACTTAATGTTCAGAATAATTTAGGCTCTGCTCTGTGAGGTATTAAAGGAGTTCATAGAGATCGTTCTTCCTTCTCTGGCGTACAACTATTCAAATTGCAATAGTAAAGCCAACAGAGATTTAGCAAGTCATTCTAAATGGTGCTTTAGGGCAGGGAATAAATAATGCCCCAATCAATTGAAATTTTAGTAGGGAACTGGGGTATGATGTAAAATTACCTGCATTAGTCTAGAAAACTCATGTGATTTCAACTGCAGAAATACTACTGGGTCCTTAATATTCAAAGGCTACTAGTGCTTTTGGTCCGTCTCACTGAAAAGGCAGCAGACTTGAAAAGCACTTTGTTCCCTGAGGCTGGATTGGACTGAAGAGGAGGGAATGATGATTTGTTGAGTCAAGACCACCACCTTTTGCTGCAGAAAGGATTTTTTTTCATGCTAGTAGAGTATATCTCCATGTTAAATTTCATGTCCTATCTGAAGTAGGACAAGCTGAGGATTCTTACTCCAATTTTCTTGTGTGTTGTATCAGCTGTCAGACAAGCAGAATGGTGTGATCTTACCTTCTCTCTTTCCACAATGTAAAAAAAAAATTGATCCAAGTGAATCAAGTTTGGGTCTCAGACATATATGTATTATGGTTTATGCCAGATAAGATAAATGAATTGCTTTTTGATAGAAGAATAGTAATCTGTGTTTAATTGGGGAAGACTGCTTTAGACTGATGGCTGAGTGATTACTGTTATGACCATAAGGAGCAGATGGTTGAATACTGAAAAAAAGCATTTAAAGGAAGACAGGCATAACCCAGATGTTCTAAGATGCATGTAGTTCTAGCTTTTCTCTCTCCTTTTTTATTTTTCTTCCTAAGATATTGTTGTTTCAGGATTTCAGTTGTTAGAGCGCATAACCAGGACCATAGATAAGCCTGGAGACATCATCTTCTTTACCAAAACTGGTTACTTATTGAAGACAATCAGGTCATCAAATCCTCCCCTTGTTAATTTACAAAACTTTTAAAAACTAAGTAATGTTAATTTTTTTAAAACTACTTTTTTGTCCTGTTACTCCTGTTCATTCTGATTCCAGACCCCCACTATTGTGTCTGGTGAGAAGTACAATTTCCAGTATACAATTTTACTCTGTTGGTTGGACTTGTTATAATTCCAGTAGCTTTTTCTGCTGTTTCTCCTGAAAAGCCAATCTTCCTAATCTTGTGGTCATCTAGTTGCTTTTTTGTGCATTTATAGGGTGAGCTCATCTGTTTTGAGTGTGATTGACCAGAACCACACTGGTCACTTCAGGTTAAACCTCACATCCTGCTGGTAGTTCTTTCAAACACCAGCAGCTCTTCTGCTGCCACCGTGGGTTCTGTGTGCCTTTTCCTGACTGCACCATATGGCAGGGGGACCACGAGGTACTATTTAAGTGGTATAGGGCTTTCTCTGCTTGATGCTCTTTAAGTGATGAGCTCCCAGTGACTTTGTGACTTGTTTCAAATGCATGAATTCTTTTTTTTCAGTTGTGTTGCTTTCTGTTTCTATTGTGGAAGGACTTGGCTGTAAAACAGTCTTGTGTGCTTTGTGTAAAATATTCTGCAATAATTTGTCACGGTCTTTTGGCTTTCTTATTTTTAGCAATTCGAAAAAAATAGTATTTACCCTCTGTCTACTACTCCACGTGTTATTGCATTGCTTGTGTTTTAACTGCTCATTGACTCAGCTTTTTAGAGGTGTGTAGATCAAGCAACTTGTAGGGTACCCTGAGGTAATGATGGATGCTTTTTGGGTCTTTTTTCTCTCCTCGTACTTGTGGATCAAGATTAACTAGCTGGGTATGCCCCAAAAGCTTTGGAAGAGGGAAGGAGAAATTTTAATAAACAGCATTGGGTGGTGTTGATTCAGAGGCTGGGAAGAATAGATTTTTATGCCCTCCCACCCAGTGGCTATCCCTGGGATCTTAGTTTAGGGATTTTTGTTCAAACTGTAACCTGCCTGTGTGGCCCACCCAGTGGGAGAGTTTATCTGGCTGAAAAATAACCCAAAAAATAACTGTGTGTCTGCACAAATGTTATCCTGGCCTATGGGAGATGACAGCAGGGGAAGGACAGTGCACAGCAGTGCAGGTTACAGCAGCTTCTCTGGCACTGGTGCTGATTTAACAGGTAGGGATACACTTCTGGTGTTCCCAGCTGAATATATAAACTCAGGGTTGTTTGGACTTTTGCTGCTTATCAGAATGGCAGATGATGTCTTAACCTTTGAGTTTGGCCATTCATTTGTAATTACATAAAAAGAAACAGTTGATTTTATTGTATTATAAACCAAGATTTATGCAGGAGCTCCCACTTGGTCATGGCAACTTGTTCTTTCAGTCTTTGCAAACCAAGCAAGCTTAGTGGTGGGGTGGACATCACTTTGTTACCCTTTGTTTTTTGAGCACTGATAGGGGTTTCAGAGCTATCCAGGATAAGGATGATGCAGTTATTGCTCCACCAGGGTGTTTTTTCAGTTGTTGTTAATCATGTGTACATACACCCACACTGTCTCAGTGTTTGAATAGCTTGAGGAAACTGGGCTGTGTACTTTTCATGCTTCAAGTCAAACACAAGTCTGTGCTCTTGGCAGGAATTTGGCTTGGTTCCTCCCAATAGCTGGGAGAGATGAACCAACATCCGTACATTACTCAACAGTGTCTTTGCAAAAGATGGGCCAAGATTTTAATTTTTGAGAGACTTTTGAAGCCTTGCATGTTTCCCTTTGAGACCCCAAACCACTGTTGTTTTTTGGAAAACCTTGGTCGTATGCCTGGCTCTCTGACAGATGTGTCTTATCAACTTTATCTTCTTACTCTGAGATTAGACATGAAATATGGGAGTGTCTCATGACAAGCCCTCAGTAATGTGGTCAGGATATCCCATCATGCCACAAGTACCTTTTAATGTTTTTCCCCTTTTACCGTAAAGCCGCATTTCCTTGTCTTGTTCCCACGTGCTGTCGTTGCACTGTAAAATGCGTTGAAAATACAGGATAGAAAGTAGAAGTCTTGCTTCAGATCAAGCAAAAGATTTTTTGTGATTGTTTTGGGTCCCCCAAGTGTTTATTTTTTGTTGTCTATGTTTTAGTTTTTTTTCCATGTGATTTCTGGTTTGTGCAGGTGTTTGGTGTGACTGAGTGCTCAGAGTACCTGAGTTAGTAAGACCTGTAAGCTCTGGGGGCAGTTCAGCCCACACCATGGTGTAGGACTTTCTCAAGAAGTAAGAAATGGATATGGATGGAGAAGGGAGCAACATATCTTGTGTGGAGTCTGGTGTGAGATCTCACACTTGTTAATAATAAGTATGTTTGCCTCGTGAGACAATGGGTGACATTGAGCAGGATTGTGTCTAAAAAAGTGCAATTTCTGCAGTTTAGACAGACGTGGAAAATTTCATGATTGTGACTTAAGTTCAGCTGTGCTGTGGGCAGCTGTTGGTCCTGATAACTACTTAATTTGATATTTGCTGAGAACTCTGAAAACTTGCAAAGTTCTCATTGAAGGAGAATAAAGCATAATAGAAAAGGTTATTGACACAGTTGAATTATTATTTTAGTGCATGTGTTTGCCCAGTAGACCATAATGGATTTGGAGTCGTTGTTCTGGTACACTGAGTAAATTCTGGGTCGGTTTTGGTGTGCCTAGTCATTGTGAAAGCACTTATTTCTCAATGCCACACAGCTGCTCTTGAAGTGTCAAGAATTGGCCTGTCAAGTACTGGCCTGTTGTTTGACCAAACTGGCAGAATGGTGCTGTAAGACACGTTTTTGTGATTGTGTCCTTAACTGACTAGGCAGCACTATGTCAGAAAGAACCACTTTTATTTAAATACCCATAGAAATATTTTCTCTATACTATCCAGAGTTAATAACATAGAAGCTTCTTTAATTTTTTTTTTCCTAGGAAAAAAGAAAGGCTCATCTGTACTGGATGAAAGTGATTTAAGTTTTAGCTTGCTGCAAACTTTCTTGTCAGGTCCCAGCCCCTTGAAATAGTTTTGTAGTAGAGATGTTGAAACACAATGGGTGGTGGAAATGTTTGTTTATTATTAATTGATTCAGCATGTCTTCTTTTTTTTTTTCTTTTGAGATGCCAGTCAGTCAAGGCTGTTGTTCAGCCACTACCTGGTCTGCATTCTTTCTGATGCAGTTGAGATGAACTGGTCTGTATAGCAGAGTATGTCCATGGGGTTTGGAAAATAGGGTTATCTATGGCAGAGTGTCTCTTAAATTTTTGAGATGTCTGGGCTCATTTAACCTCCTCCTTTCTGCAATACGGAGCAGAACTTGTCTGACAAAAAAAAAAAAAAGAAACAGAAGTGGTGTGCATGCATCCTTTTCCCAAAAGATATAAATAGTGTAGAAGGAGGATTGTGTTCTCAGCAGCTTGGCAGATGACGCTGAGAATTGACATAACACAGATATAGGCAGAGCACCGGAGTCTCTTTTTGCTTTTGCTTTGTTGCTTAAAGGAGGGAGTTCAGATCAGCTCTCTGGAGTCTTGATACTTTTGAAAAAAAATGAAATGTTAGTGAAGCAGTCTTTGAGATTTTGTGTCACAGTGTGTGTGACTGGGCTGAAAAGAAGGGAGCTGCAGACAACTGCAGATAGCTTATCAACAGTGTTTAAAACCCCAAAATTCTCATCTGTTGATTGATAGATTCTGATTGATAGATTGTGATTTCTGCCTGAAAGCTGAGATGTGTCCTATTGCCATGATGAGCTGTAGTCTCTGCATGGCACGTGTGCTACCTGCGAGATTTGTTTATTTACTAGTTGAACACAAGACCCACTGTAGGTTTTTTGGCCAAATAAGGTTTTGAGAACATTCTCAAAACCTTACCAAGTTGTCTGCTTACAAGGTGAGAACAGCAAAATCCCCATTGGTAGAACTTCACAGAATCTGAACAGGAATGAGAGAGAGTAATTGGTATCACCTTCCCCCAACTTCCTCTTGTACTTGACAGTCTGGGAAGAGATGGCCCAAAACACATAGGCAGCAGCTACTGCAAGTACTTGAATAAGGATTTATGGATTCCTGAAGCTGAGGTGTGAAAAGGAAAAGACTGATTTTTATCCCTAACTCCCTACTGATCTCTTGAGCTCCTTTATTCTGAGGCTCTCAGAAGCACCTGATGTCACTGGAGTCATGCTTCTTTCCTCTGCTTTTGGTCCCTGTCCTGTAACATGGGAAAAAATGGCTTTAGCTCTGTTCTTTTGACTCTTTTGGATCACAGAGGTCATGGGGGAACCTGCCTTTAGGCTGTGTCTATTAGTCCATCAGCCCAGAAAATAAAGCTGCAGTGGCCAACTGCAAATAGTTGATGAGCTCTTGGCTATGTGGCAGAAATCACTGTGACTTGTTAAAGGTACTGAAGGTTGTGAAATAAACAGGTTTGACAGCTGCTCCCTCCAAATTGGGCTGTTCTTGTCTCAGTTCAAGAATCACTGCTTGAGAATATCAAATTTTCTAACCCAAGCTAAGCAAGAAGCCTGGGAAGGTTTCTAGAAGCACCTTTGATTTAAAAATCTAGATGTCATTCTGTAAGGTTTCTCTTGTGTGTTTTCTGCTGTTTTTTAATGTTCCCTCCCCATAAATCAAGTAATTCCATTTCTCTAAGTAAATGTTCCTCTGACATGAAAATTGAGGAACAAGTGAAAACACATAATTTTTGCTGATTCTTTCCACTCCTCCTCTTGTTCAAGTCTTGGCTATGTATAGAAGACTGTATTATTATTTTTTAATCGAAACTGTTTTTTCTGTAGTAGAGAGGATCACTTGCTTTGTGAGGTACTTTAAATAACAGAAACATCTTGTTTATAAAAGCTGAAGAAAGAGGAGCTTAGAAATTCTAAGTATTTGATACTATTTAATGAGTGTATCTACTAAAAATAGGCTTTGTAAAGCAGGGTGGTAACTCATTCTGTAGTACTCCTAGTCAACAGCAAAAGCCATAAAGATTTTTTTTCTGAAATGATTAATGGCTGCATATCTAAAGTCCTGCAAATTTTTGTAATGCTCAGCAGAATCTAAAATTTTGAGCGAATATCTTGTGCTCCTGCTTGTGAAAATAGCTTTCCTTTAATCTATTTTGTTTGCTCCCTTGCCAGCCAAGCTAAGAAAGTGAGCAGCACCATGAAGCTATGCTAATGTGAGCCGTTTTCATCCTTCGGTGTCCCAGAGGGTTGATTCCTTATCTGCCATCATCCCTGCATGAAGTGTATGCGTGCATGTGTGGGGAATGCAGGAATGGGCACAAATCTTGTACCCTTTGAAGACACTCTGTCCAAAACAAACACTTAGTTCCCAGTAAGTGTAATTTAGTTGATGAATATCTTAACAGCTTTTCTGGGGAGGAACCTCTGCTTGTTTTCTGCAATGTACCAAAAGCATTTTTAGTACGATCCTGAAGTCCTTGAATATGAGGGCCTGTAGTGTTGTTTGTGCATTGATGGTGCCAAACCATGTAGATGCTCGATTATTTGTTTTCCTAAAAAACGTGGTGTTGCTCTAGACTGCTCAGAGACTGGGCCTTTTGTTTAATATTTCATGGAGATGAAAGAGAAGAGCAAGAGAGATAAAATGAGTGTCCGTGAAATGAAAATAAGCTTTCTAATGTTTATTGGTGTTGAAGACCAGGAGACTTTATTGTTCCCGGTTTGCATTACTGATAGCTGTCCCTGTTGTCTGTCCATATGTAAGTCTTTGGGCATTTTCTACTGATATCTTCATTGTGATTACTTGTTCTCAAGATACAAACTCAAATCCAAAAGGTAATGAAATGTTTCAGTTAGTGTGTGAAGCAGAATACAGAGTGCAGAGGCTTTGCAACCTCAATGTGAAGAGGAGAATCAGTGACATCACACCCCGAGTGTTTGTTTAGATCTTATGTGAAACTGTTGTCTTCAGGCATACTCAGTATTGAACAAATGTATGGATGTGATTTTTTAAAGTATGAACATTTGTCATCATTAGTTTATACATGTAGCATATCTGCATACATAATACACATGCAAATGAAAAATTGCCTATTTAAGGCTCCTAATTTAAGACAACACCTGATTTGAAGGTGAGTTAAGCACGTGGTTTGGTGCTTTTATCATTTGGGGAAAGCCATGTATAATGTGTTGGCCAATGAAGGATGTACAGAATGATGTCCTGCTTTTACAGTCAACTGTCTTTTTACTAAGGCCAGTGGGGAAGAGTTGGTCTTGGAGAGAAATGGAAGGATCTCCTGAACTGATGTGGTCTGTGTGCCATGAGGAGCTCTCTAATACCAGTTGTGGTGTTGGGCTGTCCCTCTGTGCTGCTGAATGGGTTGGGTACCTCTGGTGAAGTCACAGAAATTGCTACGTATCTTTAATAACTAACTAAATAATCCATATGAAAAAAAAAATGCATTTTTAAATTTTACAGTGCAAGGTAATTTTTTTTCAAGTCACATTTTGAAGTCTTTATTTCAAGATGTGAAAGAATTCATTAAATCCACCTTTATAACAATCTGCCTTCCTGGAGATGACACATGCTCTGACATTAGCCGTCTGCAGTGAAACCAAAAGGAATTCCTTTGAGCAGGGTTTGGGAAATGACTTTTTTCCTTCCTCAAGAATCAGATGGAAATGTGTGACCAAACATTGTCATTGGTGGTAGAGTGGCTGCCATTTGTGGGGGCAAAAATGACAGATCTGCTTGGAAGGAAGCTTGGGATCTAACTATGTATATTAAATCTGTCTGGAGATGGGAGAGCAGGCAGGATATGGACAGAGTCCAGGTCTGCCCTTGACTTGTCCCATACAACCCCCTTTGAATTCAGAAGGAATTATCTCCAAATAAATATAAGGGTGGATGTGCATGAGTGAGTGAGAATGGAATCACCTGATGTGGGATTCCCATAGTGAGGTGTTGACTCATCTTTTTATGTATGGAAAGCTATTTTGCAGCCTTAGAAACAGTGGTTTCAGTTTGGGAAGGCATTGAAGCACTTGCATGAAGTGCTTTTCCAAGGAGAGATTTTTTCCACAGTCAAGTCCTGTGCAAACTTGAAATGTCTTTGATTTAGGGAAGCAAGGAGTGAAGTAGTTTCAGGTGCTACTGTCTGTGAATAATATCCTGCACATGGAGCTCCTGTTCTGTTGGTCCTTAGGCAATACCATGATAAAAAAACGATACAAACACCTGCACTTGGGTCCACTTGCTGAGTTCTGTCGTTTTACTCTCTTTATTCTATAACTTAGGAAAAAGGAGGCAGGGACTTTTCTGTGCTTTGGCTGCTGTGTTGAGAGAGACACAAACACCACGAGCTGCCAAAATGAAGGAGACAGTGAAGCTGTCCTTATGTCGGGCTCCTGCATGCATGGACAGGTTGGGGGAGGAAGGAGAAACCCTTTCCCTGCCTTGCCTGCTCTCTTGCATTTACTATTGTTTCCCCTATAGTGGGGGCCTAAATTGCTTTCATTATGGGCATTACACTAATTTCTCATTATTTTGTTGAGCCCATGTTCCAGCAACTTCTGAATTTTAGGCCTAATGTGCTAATGAAGTTTGATCTTTCCCTACCTAGATAATTTGTACATGTAAATACACTTTGTTTCCTAGTTAGAGGAATTCTGGAACAGGAAAATGCCCAAGTAAATTCAAGGTTTGCTCTTTAACACTGGCAGCTGCTGTGAAAGATGCAGGCTGAAGCTGTAATTCTCCATGTGTTAACAACAACAAAAAAATTTACCCTTTTTTTTTTTTTAAATTGTGAGGTACAATCGTGTTTGTTTTGCACTTTCTAATCTTGAAAACAGAAGCTGGGTAAAACTGGTTGGCTCTCCTCATCTCTGCCTCTGTAAGGACTGGAACCAGTTTAGTTGGGGGTAGGTCGGCACTGTGAAAGTTTTGTTTAAGATCTTTCTCAACCATGTCAGTGTTGTTTCTCTTAACTTGTTTAGCTTTTGTGCTGGGTTTGTGAAGGCAAAACGTGGCTTAGCCCTTAATGTACAACTGTTTTGGCTTGAGTATAGCGAAGCTATAAATAGGCACCCCTTTGCCTCCCCAGCAAGGAAATGACTGCGGCAGGTGTTGTCCTCTGCTAGAAATTGGCACATTATTACTAACCAAGTACTTTTTTTTCTTAAAATCAGCTTTCTTGTTACGTGTTCTTCCTTTATTAAATGCCAACTGACAGGTCAGCAAGTATCCTGTTAAAATCTGAAGTCTTTATTAGGTCAAGAGAAATAAAAGCAGAAAGGTATTTTTGGTTTATTTCTGTGCAGCCTCTGTGTAAAGTTTATTTTATGTGCAATTTAAAAAGTGTTACCAGAAGGCATAGGAGAGCTGCATAAAGCTTGTTGCTGACTGAAATGGTGTTTTGATTCTTTTAGCTTTGCTGGGCTGGAGTTTAGCTCGGGTTTGTTGTAGCAGTTTCTCTGTGATAGGACTGGCAGACACTTGGAAGTCTGCAGGCAGGATTTGTATCCATGCTTGGACTGAGTTCTTCTTGCACTGCATCAAGAAAATAAACAGGGTTTTTTGTGCATCGAGGTGGTGCTTAGAGTAAATAAGGATATTGCAGTCTGGTCCATGTGAAATGGGTTTGCTGGTGTCAGTAAATAAGCTTCTTCTTGATACAGACCCCATCATTTTGTTTGGATTAATGTTTGGTCCCAGCAAAGAGCCGGAGTTGTTGGGCAGGGAGAATCAATGTGTTTGTGCTGCTGAGGCTGTGCTGTTCAGCCAGGGTGGAGAGCCATGGCCTCCTGCCATTGATGGGTGCTGCAGAAATTGTGAAATCCAGGGGAGATGTGCTGTGCAAACAGCAAAAAAAGGGGGCAGTCCTGTGTTTCACTTCCTGTTTAACATCTGCCTGCTTTTGCACCCCTTCCTTTCTCCCACAGATGCGAGAGCTGTGTGGACCTGCTGTTTGTGAGAGGGGCTGGGAACTGCCACGAGTGTGATACCCCCCTGAGGAAGAGTAACTTCAGGGTACAGCTCTTTGAGGATCCTGCTGTTGACAAGGAAGTGGAAATCCGGAAGAAAGTGCTGAAAATGTGAGTGTCACCATTCAAAAGAACAGAAAATGGATGTATTTCCTGGATCACAATTTTTGAAAATTGACTTATTCAGTAGTAAAGAGGAAGTTTTTATTTTTTTTTTTTTTAAAGTGACAAACCATAAGACTTGACTCCATTTATCATGGAGGGATTTCAGAGGATCTGATTTTGTGCAACAATTGGGAGCTGAATTCTCAATTTAGCCTTGCAGGATTCCTGCTTAGCATTAGAAGATATTGGGTGTTTCTGTGTGGCCTTCTTTGGCAAAGACTTGGCTCCTAAATGGAGATGATTAGATATTGAGGGGGTGAACATGGCAGTAGAGCAAGAAACAGGATCTTGATTGTTTTGTTGCCTGGGGACCTGTTCTGAGAGTTGAAGGCCAGTTCCCTTCAAAATCAAAATGGGAAAAAGAGAGTTCACATTGTTTTTTGCTTCACACAGCAATTGTTAGTGGAAATGGTTCCTTACAAGCCTGGTGTTACCAGTCTGTCATGCAGATTTGAAAGCTCTTGGAATTGAGATAAATGAGGTCTAAAATTGCATTTCGCTCCTTGTGGCCAGGAAGCAGCATTTTATAAGGAAAATAAGTGAGCCAGTTGGTGTTTTGATAGAAGAAAATCTGATAAATGTAACAACCCAGAGAGAGTTGTGTGTGCATAAGTGAACTTACAGGTAGTAGGCTTGTCAGCTTTTATCTAAGTCTTGGTACAATAGTAAATGAATCATGTGATGTTGCTGAGGTGTGGGGAAACTGTGCCACTGAATACCAAGATGCTGATGTGGAAAGGAGTAATAATTTTGATGTTTGATTTTAAAGTCAACTGAAGTGCACAGAAGTCAAACTGGAATAAGTCAACTGAGCTCACTAAATATGAAATGAAGTTTAGTTAGAAAATACTTGGCCCACTTGGGTTTGCCAGATTAGTTTTTAGGAGGCAGAAAAAATGCCCCCAAATTGGAATTTGGCCTGAGTTGTTGGGATGAGATTTTTATATTCCTGGGTGTCACGGTCCCCAGATCGGCCAATATCTCAGCTTTCTGTTTTCTTGGGAAGAAAGTCTGCATATCTTGACTTTCGAAGGCTGTCCATATTCTAAGCCAGTTGTCCCTTCATGTTTTTACTTTCTCCAGCTCTGAAGAGGTGAAAATGAGTGCTGGAATGGTTTATTGATATGAAATGAGATAATTGTGTAGCATTTTCAGTTTGCGGCTGACATATGCTTTCTGTTGCTGGCACAAAGCCAAACTCCTTTTTCCAATAGTTCTAGAAAGGCTTTTTTTCTGTGGGTGTTACTTTTGCCTCTGCCTTTGTTAAGAGGCTGGCTGGGAGTTACTCTATCTTGGCCTCTGTGCTCATGTTTACCTGTAACCCTGGAAAAGGAATTGGCAAACAATAGGCAAAGATAGCACTGATTTCTTCCAGGCTGCCTCCTTTCCTTTGGAACAGGCACTTCTGTCTTCCATTAAAGATTCTGGTTAGTTTGGGAGTCACAAAGCACATATTTGATAAAACTAGATCAATGCTTAATCAGTTTGTAGCCAAAGCCTTGTTGAATGGAAATGGCATCTTTCTGTGTTGTATAAATACTTCTTTCTCTTCTCTCAAAGATACAATAAAAGAGAGGAAGACTTTCCCACTCTAGATGAATATAATGATTTCTTGGAAGAAATAGAAGAAATTGGTAAGTCTTAATGCTTGCATTTTTGATGTGCTGTGCTTATGAGACCATAGGCTTTTATCTTCTGACTCAGCTGCCTGTGAGAATGTCTAAGTTCAGTATGATTTATCATAGTATCAGATTTTTATCTAATTACTTTTTTTCTGGATTTTAATCATATTTGCTGAACTGTAGGACATTGTTAAGTAAAACATTTTATCTGCCAGGAAAAAAACCACAATCCAAAGAGGAAGCAGTGCTTTATAGCTGGAAAAGAAAGGCTTGCAGGGGACTGTCAATGCTGCACTGGCAAAAATTAAACAAAGAAAGGAGAAATTGAAATTTTCATTATATGCTTCCATTAGCTTTATCTACCATGACAGAAGCCATATGGTGTCTTTCATCATTTTTGCTTCTGCAAGTACAGTAGTTGAAGCTGCTTTGAAGCTGATGACCTTACATACCACTGTGGTAGCATTTTATGTTGCTGTGCAGAAGGAGAAGGTTTAGGAACAGACATTGATTTCTTTCTCTTTGGATTAGCTGAAGCAGAGCTTTGCCCTGTGGGGAAGGGACAATGTTATCAACAGAGCTGATTTTCTTCTTAGGGTGACTTGTGATTTATGGTGGAGTGATGGGTTTTGCTTAGAAAAACAAGGATGTGTTCAAAGGAGTAACTCCTAAATGGTTTCTTGGTTTTTGTGAGCTTCTGAGGCTTTTCTTTTTTTTTTGACCTGGAGGAAGAAGAGGTGACTTAGAGCAGGCAGGAGGGGCAGTGAATGTGATTTGGAGGAAACCATGGAGATGCCACTTTTCCTTCAATTCTCAAAGGAGCCCTTGCTCCTTTTTGCACTGTGGTGTTTTGTAGAAATGTATCCCGTACACTTACTGCCGTGAGCAATGTAGCATGTTTTTGTTGGCATCAGAAGGCTGAGGCTGGGAAGCCAAATTGTGTGGCTGGGAAACACCACTCACACTCACATGGGTCCAAATATTTGGAGGAGATGATGTGGGTGTAGCTTTGTTTGTATATTTTTTGGAATGGTATGGGGGAAGGAGGGAGTGAATAGAAAGAATGGCCAGAGGATCCTGGAAGAATCTGTGTGCATATGGAAAGCAAAACTGCATTTATTTATGTGGCATTAAATACAGTTTCCCACTTAACTGCTTTTGCAGGGCTTTTCAACGTCTGTAACAAGGGAGTTGAAATTTTGCCTGAAATTGTCTGAACTTCATGAATTTTTGCAGGATGTTGTGATTCTACAGCTCTTGGGATTAGGTGGTTACATTGCAAATGGTTCCAAAGCCTGTACTGGGAACTTGGTTTAGAAGCAGCAGAAACCTGGCTGGTCTTGGTAACCTTATAAAAGAGAGTGAATTGGCCAATAGTTGTTTTGGCCCTGCAAATACATAATGAAGAAGCTTGATAGAGTTTTTAGGAATTGGAGTTAGTTACCTGAGAGGGACACCTAAAATACTAAAAGAATTGGAAGTCCAACTGCATCCCGGTTCCTTCATGTAGCTACCAGGGTGATGAGAGGAAAGAAGGGGTGCAGTCAGAAGGCTCTTAATTTTCCCTGTCAATGGGTTCATTTATGATCTACCAGCTCCAGACAGATCCCAGAAGACAGGTTATATTCAACAACACCACTTTAGGCAAGAGTTCAAGCTCTCTTCTCTCTCCCTGGTGACAAAGCCCATTGGACATTTCTCTCCAAGCCCATCCCTGCTGTGCTCCTGAGAAGAATTCCCCACCTGGCAGTTGTTTGGTGTGACTTTTTCCAGTGCATGTTGTGAATGGTGTGACTGAACAATGTGTTAAAAGTGTCTTTGACTCTATGATAATCTCATACTTTACTTCTGAGAGTAGTAATTTCATTTTTGTGTGTCTCTGAATTCCCTGCTTGCTTGCTCATGTGAAAAACTGGGCTACAAGATGGAAAAGAAAGGATTTGCATGGCAGTTTTGCCTTGTGAAGCCAACATTCAGCAGGTTGGCAGTAGCTGGTGGTAGTTGTTCAAGCTGTCACATTGGGAAGGTAGGGGGACAGGGAACTGGATTTCCCCTCTCTCCCCCTGCCTCAAACTTTCAGTTTTTCTGTGAGATGGTCAAAATGCAGCTTTAACTTTTTTTCCTCTTTGCTGGAAGGTTTTGTTTCTGGAGTTGTTGCGGGGGCTTAAATAAAGTAGGTGCTTAGCAGAGACAAAATGTAAACATGCTGTATAGGTGTATTTCATGTGACCCTGGTTCTGATAGGTCTTCTAAATATTTCAGGTAGGTCAGCTCCAAAACTTGAAATGGAATGAGACAGAGCAGTTGCTGACCTCACTTTTAACACATTTCCCCCCTTCGTATCAGCTGTTTAATATCTACAGACCTTTTCTGTTGAAATAGAAGAATTGGGTGGCGCAGCAGCAGCACGTGTATGTGGGAAGGTCAAACAAACATTAGGATAGTCACCTTTAAAGATTTCTGTTATAAAAACCACGTTTTTGAAGTGGTTTAGAGTGTAGCCAGTGAATAATGCTTTGGGCTAAAATGTGTTAAACAAGGCTTTAAATAAAAACCACATTTTAAAGCAAGCTTTCCCCAGAAGAAAAATCGGTTGGACAATTTGAGAACATTGTAAACACAGTTTGTTGTCATTAGCACAAGGAATAAAAATAAAGTGAGAGTTAAAACCTGCCTTTGGGAAAGGTGTGGACAGCATGTATCTGAGTGGGTCAGGTCTGTGCCCATATGATGAGAGGGACATGGTTAAACCTTTGAGTGTTGATACAAGTTGCACTCTTTGGGCACAATGTGAATTCTCTTGCTCTTTCTACAAAGTTTTCTATTTCCCCCAAGTATTTGTTCTTCCCCAGAGTATCTCTGTAGCCGTTTTTGTAAGGCCTGTGTGTGAAAGCTCTCCGGAGCAGGACCCGCCTCCCAGCCTGTGCCTGGCACCTTCTCCTGGTACCTGAGTGAGGCCCCCAGGCATTACCGCAACACAATTGTTAGCGGTAATTGCTGCTTTTAAAAACATTCACTGCGTTCAGCTCCGAAGGAGGCTGCTGTTATTTGTGTGTTCCTGTATCTCCCTACTCCTCCAAGAATTTGTGCAATACCGGCTGCCTCGTGACTTGTCTTGCTCAGAACACTTATCTCACAAGTGATCCTTGGATAGAAAGGGTTTTGCTATCTGTGATCACTTGTGGGTTGTGCTGTTTATTGTTTTGTGGTTTGGTTTTTTTCCCCTCTGTGTGTGTGTTCTCGAGGATGGTGTTGCTGGTCCTGACAAAGGCAATAACTGAACTGGAAATTGGGCAGCTTTATTAGAGATCTGTTTCAGTCATCTCATGTGAACAGAGGTTTCACACTTCCAGCCAAAATGGTCTGTCTTAGACTGATTCGGGCTGAGTGATTTCAATCATTCATTACCATGCAATTCTTCTGGAAAAATTATTGATTCAATAAAAGACCACTGAAGATAAACAGAAACAATCATTAATACCTAACTAGACTTTTCTGGCTTAACTGTGGGTTTTCTTTTGTTTCTGATAATTATTTTGTTACAATCCCAGAAATGTTGGTTGGAAGGGACCTGTTAAATTCTCTTCCATATTTTCTCCCCCTCATCCCGTTCCTACCCCTTTTAAAAGTACAGGGATCAGGCATTAAAAGCACCAAGAGAAGGTGCCACAGTAACCTGGGACATCCCAGGCAGACTGAGGATGAGGTTGTCTCCCTCTGTAGCACTCTGCCATTCCCAGTCTGGGGTTTTATAAAGATGATAATTAAGGGGTTGTTATAGTAGGATGGGAGCAATATTGTTTATAATGAACTAATGCTAATAGTTTTTAGTCTTAGTCTAAAACAGGGAGATTTTGAGGGACTGAGTCCTGTAGTGCAGTGATATTCATTCATACTGTTACATCTCTGGACAAATTCTTGTGCCATTTAATTAAAATTTTTGTCTCATTTTCTTTTTTATAACTTTGAAAATATTTTTCCATTTGTTGTAGAATTGTATAATCAGTGTTGTTTTGAAAAGCAGAGAAAGTCTCCCTGTAGAGGCTGAATTTCAGAAGTTGGAAGTTTCACCTAAATAGAATGAAATGTTTCACAAAAACACAATAGTCTTCCTGTTATACTTAACAGATGTCTCAAGGCAAGTCATTTTATAAACCAACCAATGTGAGATGGATAAGTAGATAAATAATTGTTGCATACAAAACAGCTTCTGTTTCTTTTCCCTGAAGGGCTTCAGGCCTCTTATATCGGCTTATGCTATATTTCAACATTGACAAAAATAAGTCTGTCTTCTCTTTGAAACCTTTTCAAATCAGCCATCTGCTTTGCCACTCATATTCAGATCTACACCAATATTTTTTCAGGGTAGGTGTAGCATATGAGTTGGGATTTTTAACTCTTTCTAGTTCTTCTAGTTCTAGAATTTTTTTTTTCAAAGTTAAGAATTATATTTAAAATAAATTTCTGGCAGAACTCAAAGCAGGCCAAATAAAAAAAGTGCTGCATAGTCCTAGTAAAAGTTAGTGTGTTGAGTATTAGCAACTGTGTTCTTTGGTTTTATAGTTGTTGGGTTTTAAATGCCAAGTAACTTGTGGAGGGGACAAGGGACAAGAGAGGGAAATAATATCTTAATTATTTTTTGTGCCCTAGTGCCCCTTGCAAAACAGACTTGTCAGCTGTAATTGTGAGGATACAATGGCAAGAATTTGTATTCTATAAATATTGATGAAAAGACGTTTGAAGCTCATGAAAAATTTATTAGAAAATATGTTGAAAGATGTTTTGGCTGGCTGGTAACCATGCAGTGTCAAAGAGCAACTTGTTTTGCTGGTAGGTGTTTATTGTGGGAGGGGAGATGCAGTTTTCATGCACTAAAGGGCAGCTGTTGACACTGTTGCTGTAAGAGATCCAGGTTACACTGTTACGCTTTCCACAGTTTTACTTTTTTTTATACACTTTTTTGACACTGTTTCCACTCTTACAACTAAATTTAGCTCTTAAGTGTTTCCACTCTTGAAATGTGGATAACTCAGTGTTGAGGAGGAGATGCTTAGGACCGGAACAGTGTTCCTCATCAATGACTATGTATCAGTTTTCTCTGGGACACATTTGCTCTGGCCTTTGAGGGTGCTGAAGTTTGAGTCTCTGATTGCTGGTGTCCTACAATAACCTTGAGTGACAAAGCAGAATAAGATGGACAGAGCAGGGTCAGCGTGGTGTGAGCAGATCTGACTGCTGAGGGGGTTGTAGCTGTGGTTTGGTTCCAGCCACAGCAGGAAAACAAGGGACTTCCACCTTGCCATGAGCAGAGCAGTGGGCTGTTAGGGTGACTGTGCAGGTGGCTGCTAAAAATTTCTCAAACATTGATGCAGAAATAGATTTTTTTAGATAGAAATGTTACTTCCTATGAAGTACCAAAATACACTTTTGTAAGTAGTTCTTAATAAAGGTAGGCATCTGCATGTGTTTAAAACATGTTTGCTTTTCCCCAGTATGAGTTTTAAATCTTAAGCTTCTTGTTTTACGGGCCAAATTTTGACTAGTTGAACCTATTAAAGATAACTGAGAAAGAAGTTAAAAACCCAAACCCTGAAGGTTTCCAGCAGCAATAGTTGCAAAACAGAGATCACCAGCTTATTCCTGGATTTATTTTTAGAGAAATATTCACGATGTTCAGGAGCTTAAAGGCAATTTGGCATCTCCTCCTGCACCTGAAGGTGGCATCTGGGCATCCTGCTAGCACAGCATGGCTCATATGCTATTTCTTTCTTGTGTCGTCATTGAAGAGTTTAGAGAGCTGCTGTGTGGATTTAAGTTGTAGGAAGTGCTTACATTCCCATGCAGCTGCTGTCGTTGCAGAGCCCTGGTCTGGTTATATGCCAGCATTTTCACATGACACTACTTCTCTCCCCTAATACTCAAATATTAAAACTTCTTGTAAGTGGGCAACTGTAGGCTGGAAATATGGAGGTCAGATCTCCATTAAATTACTAAACATTAGGGTAAAATAATGTGCTTTATTAAGGAGAGGTTGCTGTGACCAGAAAATCACAATATGAAATAGGAAAATGTTACGCCTTTTGGAGAGGGAAAAAGCCCCAAAACATTTGGAATAGGTAGCTTGCTTCCAAAAACCAAGGAGCTGAACTTTGAATGGCTTGTTTGGGTTATGGCAGTGCCCAGAGGTTCCATCTGGGATGAGATCAAGACCACAGGGAGAAGTGCTGGCTGTAGCTATAGTATAGAGATACAGCAGGTGGTGTATAGGAGGAAGGAACCTTTATTCCCCTTGTGGTTCTTGCCAGTGGGAGATCTCCAGTGCAGAGGCCCAGCAATCTGCCCAGGAACAGTAGCAAAGTTCCAATATTCAACTCAGGTGTTGATTCTGAAATTCTTAAAGCACAAACTCAGCCTCCATCTTAGATCTTCCCTCTGAACTGAGGATGCTGGGGTGGGGCTGGAAGAGTTCAGCTGATTCAGGAGCCAGGCTGAATTGAAATGTCAGTCCTCTTGGTATTGCTTATTATTTAGAAAAGGGGAAAAATAAATACAGCAATTTGGGTTTTTAACTTAAGGTTAGGAAGTTTTTCAGCTGTATTTTGCTGAGCCCTTTTTTGTTGCAATTTGAAGAAATTGGAAATTTTTAATAACAGTAAAATGAGGTGGTGGTTTGATACTCCTGGAAAGAGAATATTCCTATTCCCATCTGTACACTTTAATTACTTCCCTGGTCCCCTCTCTGGTACTTGCCTGACCCCTGTGTTGAGCCAGTTCAGGTTACTGGAGGATTTCTGTTGACACTGCAAAGCATCCAGGGGAGTTCTGGAGTCAGAGCAGGGGAAAGGGTGAGGCCTGTGCCTGGGGAGAGAAGCATAAGAGCAGGAATGCCTCTCTTGTCGGTGGTGAGCTGGGCTCGTAGAACTGAGCTGCATCCCACTACTCTACCATTTTGGACCTTCCCGTTTCTTCTTATCTCCATTTGCTCCTGGCTTTGATCTCTTGATGTTTCCTTCTCTGCTCTCACCTGGTTTGCCAGTCTGGGCTACTCTTGGTTTGGTTTGCCTAGAACCCTCCTAAATGCTCGTTTCACCTGTGTTACCTGTGGAGATGATGAAAGAAGGGATAGGATCTTCCCCAAACTGAGATATGTGTTATCCTGATGAGTAACAACAGACTTCATGCTGCTTCCTTCTGTTCCTCCCTAGCAGCCTCACTGGTACAAATGACTTGGCAGTGGTGCCTGTGCCCAGGGTTAGTTTGGCCCTGGTTGCCTAAAAGCCTGGGAAGAGGGAAGCGAACCAAAATCTCCCAAGTCCCATGCTGGTGTTTTCACAAGAACTTCCTTCCCTTCCACAGGGTCTGATGTAGCACAGTCACTGCACGGTTGTTTCTTGTGAAGGATTTATCAATGGCAGCACAAACTTCTCCACTGCTCTTGTAGCCACATGACAGAGCTCTTGGAGGCTTTGAGTGCTGTGTGCTGGCACTGTTCAGTAGCTTTAAGGCCACGGGCGTGAGCCCAGCATCCACTCTGGACAGGGATCACCAAGTGACTTCCCAGTGATAACGGCGTTCAGCTGGAATTCACTTGACCCACAAGTGAACCAGTGACCTAGAGGTGAAGGGCTCAGGCATTGCATCAAATTACTAATCATCCAAACCATCTACATCTTTCAAGCTGTTGATTATAGAAACTGTTCAATTTCTTGAGATATCGTCTGTGCCATGTGTAGATAATTGGGAATGTTGTGCTAAACTGTGGAGCTTGCTGGCCGACCCTGCTTGCTCATAATTACATGAGATATAGCCTGTTACCATTGAGAGACATCAAAAGAATGTCAGATGACCTATTAATCTGCAAGCATCTGCAGATTCCTCATAATGAAGGTAATTGTACATTGGTGCCTTTTAAGTCATCAAGCAATGTGAATTTTTTTTGTGTACCTGAGAATTCAAACAGTCACTGTAGTCTTTGTGCATTAGATATTCCCTGTGAAATGGAATGACTTAATAATTTCTAACCTTGTCTTAATGTGCATGTGTTTGGACTAATTTAATTTTACAGGAATCACTGTGTTCTTAGCTATAACTGCTACTTGAAAAGGTCAATGTTTTATGAATAGTATGGTGATTATTCATGTGTATCATTACCAGTGTCACAAAATGGGATGCAAGATTCAAATTTTAATCTCCTACAGATGTGTAAACCTACAGAAACTCTGCTGGCTTTCGTTGAAGTGCAGTGACTTAGCAGATTGTCTCTGTCTTTATAGGGCTTGTTTAAATAAGTTCTGTTACTGCAATGTTTATATCTGGCTAGAAGGGATGGAGAGTGTAAGAATAGTGTTTCTTTGTCATGGGCATGCATGCTGGCCTAATACTTTTGCTTTCTCTCTTTATAATATTTGTGCAGTATTTAACTTGACCAACAATGTGGACTTGGAGAACACCAAAAAGAAAATGGAGCTGTATCAAAAGGATAACAAAGAAGTCATTCAGAAGAATAAGTTAAAACTGGTTAGTTAACTTCTCTCCCCTACAATTTTTATTCGTTTGTTAAAGATTTGTGGAGTACTTTCTTAAAACAATTCAAAGCTGAAAGCACTGTGCAGATTTCTTTGTATTTAAATATTGAGGTTGATAGTTGAAATGTAGTTATGCTTTGTTTTGGGAAGGGCTTGAAGAGAGGGGCAGGCAGTAGAGCCTGTGTCTAATACATCACCATGGCATGCTTGCTGGCAGTGTCGTTGGACAATATCCAGGAGAGATGAAGTTTGTTCCTACACCAGGACAATCGTTCCTTTCTCATCTGAAGGAAAAAAGGAATCCAGACTCAGACATTATGAAGCTCCCAGGAGAGAGTTGTAAAATTGAGACAAAGCACAGGCCTGCTTTATGCAAAATTCAAAATGAAAGATGTTGAAACAAACATTAAAACTTTTGTTCAAGAGCTGATAACAGTAACATCAGGGGTATTGTATATATGATATATATGCAAAACACAGGGCTCTTTGAAGATTCATTCATTAAATTATGTCTCACATATCATTTTGTTCTTTAAAAATAAACTTGCATGCGTCTATTCCTGTAGGAAAAGTTTAATCTGGTAAATATTTTTTCAGCATAAAAATACACATTGTTATCAGTTCTTGAAGGAAAATGTCTGCCCAGAGTGTGACATGACAAGGTTTTGTGTTTTAATGCAGTTGCACTAAGGACTTGCTTTCAAATCAGTAGGGGTGAAATCCTCACTCCCCTGAAGTCTGTGGCAAAACTCTGAGTGATTTCTTTAGCTCTAGGATTTCACAGAAGGAGATTGGAATCTGAAAAATGTTTGTTTGAACCTCTTCCTTTTAAAGGCAAGGAAATTTCCCTAGGGGTCCATCTCTGATCTGTTATCCTGTCTCTGACACTGTGCAATATCCTCTGCTTCAGAGCTTGAAGAGACCTGCCAAAGCTTTGGCTACATGTCTTATTTTACAATGGAGTTGCAGCCTCTGGGGTCACGGTGAGAACAGCGTGCTCTGCCTGCAGCCCACCTTCCCTTCAAGGAAGTGACTCTGACAGCCTGTGCAGGGTCTGTGTGATCCTGTCAAGCAGCTCTGTAATACCCTGTACCCACTCAAGCCCCCAGGACTTCTGTTTGCTGTGCTCTGCAGTCCTGCTGTGCTGGAGGCTGGCTGCTGGAAGCTGGGCAAGCCTGTGGGAATCCACACTCACTGGAGAGCTGGAGAAATTTCTTTTTTTTTTCTTTTTTAACATTTGAAACATTCATAATTTCTTTTTCAACAATTGAAACATAATAATAGACTTTACACAGTGGTTATTACAAAAGCTGCATGATCTTGCCTATAAATTTACCCCTCTCCTAAAAGCTGAAAGGGTGCTTTTCCTCTCTAGCTCTTCTTAGCAAGTTTTGGAATGTCTTTACTCCATCCATGGTAGAAAGGTGTCCTACTTTCTTGCCTAAACTTCTTATGGCCAGTCGTTGTCCCTACATTCTTGACTTAAATTTTTCTGTCCTCTGTAATCGGTTGCTTCTGAGGGATACAGATATTTTCTGTCCCTCTTGTTGTTTTTGTTACCCTTTGCCTGCTCCAGTTTGAATTCATGTTTGGCAAGCAGAAGGGGCCAGAATTGAATGCAGAGATCTTAATGCCTCTCATAAAGGAACTCTGTTTTCCCATCTCTGCTGGAAATACATTCTACCTAAGACTGTTCTTCTCTTTCAGTTCAGGAAAAAAGCATGAAGATCTTGGTGTTCTTGTAATTATAAAGTGTTTTTTATATGTAGATATTTATATACACTTCTTATTTATAAAACTTTGCACCCTGAGTGGACTACAACTTTTCCAGTGTTTCTCCCTTAAGTATTTGCAGTTCTCCAGTCACAGGGTAACTTGTTGCCTCCTACTTTATCACTAGATGTTTGATTTCACTTGCTGCTTTGTGAAGTCTTGAAATAGTTTTGTCTGAATTTTGTGATGGGAATGTGCATGTTTTCTTGATTATCCTTTCCTGAATGTGGTGAAACATTATTTTACTTTCTTCTTACTTCTTCACTTGTAGGCTTGAGTTTACTCCAAGCTTCACTGTCATCATCTTTTCCTTCACATATTAGGACTGTGTTTAGATTATCTTTAGTCTGGACACAACTTTTGCTGCCTGTTGAACTCATCTTTTCTGTTTTACTGTTCTCTTTGGTCTTCCTCTAAAGAATTTGATCTGACACATGATTATTCTTCCATTTTCCTGTAGTCTGCTCTGGTTTAGGTTTGTTTATCAGTTTACTTATTTCTGACTATAAGTTTTCTGGGCTGTTTCTTCAGACTAGGTCTGTCAGCACTTCCCTACAAGTTTTCTTCTGTTTCTGTGCAAATTCCAGGCAGTCTTTAGAGATAAATGTGGAAGAGCCTTGGAATGTCTCAAAAACCCTGAGCTCTTCAGTTCTGTTGACCGAACTAACTAAATCCCTTAATTCTCAGACATAATCTCAGTTAGCAGTTTGGGGATTTTCTTGTTTATTTTTTTCCTTTCATTAAATGCAAAAAGAGCCCAGTTCCAGGTGGTTGTTGGTTGGTGACCAGCTTTTCACCAGTTACAAAATGGAAGCAGCTTCTGTCGGCTCGGTGGCAGGTGGTGAGATCTGTGAGGTGATCCAGCTCTTGCATCCAGGGTGTAGCTGAGCCTCACTGGAACCCACTGGCTTGATCTGTCTGGTAGAAGGATATTTTTTACATATTCTGGCTTATATCAGGTAGCTGGGCTTTGTGATACAGTTTTATGATTAGAACAAACTTTACTGTGCTCTTGGCCTCGATCACAGAATAAACTGAGTTGGAAGGGACCCACAAGGATTATTGAGTCCAGCTCCTGGCCCTGCACTGCACCATTCCCAAGAGTCACACCCTGTGCCAGAGAGCAGTTTTTGTCCAAAAACTCCTTGAGCCCTGTCAGGCTTGGGGCTGTGATCACTGCCCTGGGGAGCCTGTTCCAGTGCCAACCACCCTCTGGGTGAAGAAACCTTTTCCTGATATCCAGCCTAAACCTCCCCTGACACAATGTCAGGCTATTCCCTTGGGTCCTGTCACTGGGTACCACAGAGAAGAGGTCAGTGTCTTCCCCCTATGATGTTTTGCTGAAACTGCTTTCATCAATAAATCATCCATTTAAGTTTATAAAATTTTAATTATCTTGCCATTTTTACTGCATCTCCCTTTGCTCTAGTATTTTTGATGGAGAAGATTTGGAAGATGTTTCCTGTATGTTTCTCCTTATACCTTCTTGCAACCCAACTGACATTCTTTTGATCCCTCTTCTTTATTAAATTGTTTAATCCTCTTAGTTTCCCCTATCTCTGAGCCCTCTTCTGGTTTTTTTATTCTTTCACTGTGATTTTCAGGTACAGATTACTTAATAGTTTACAGGTTAAAAAAAGGCTTGCCAAGAGATAGATCTGTAACAAAAACTTGTCATTTTGTACTAGTAATCTTTCTTTTTCGTCTCATGTCACATGACTGCAGCCCAGGTTATAGGAAAAATTCCTTATTTTCTGAAAATGTGACATTTTCACAATTCATGCTTAGACTTCTAGGCTTCTCTATTAATAGTTACATTTTTGTAATTTCTTCTTTTTCTTCTACACCATTGATAAGCACAGGGTGTGCTTTGCAAAAAGATGCAGCTGATGAATGGAACAATCAGTAATAGTTTTGTGGGATTATATTTTTGTTAACCCTACTTACATCATTGAGTTTTAGGATGTGTGGGAGCCCAGAGAGGCTTCCTTTAGAGTGAAAGTGTAGGGAAAACCCATTCTCTAACATTTAAGGAGTCAGATCCAGACTGCAGCAAGTTCGAAATTTTAACTTCACACTGGACAATAAGGAGGTAGAATAATCATCCATAATCATCTTAAAATTCTGCTTGAAAAGGTAGAATTTGGCTGCTTTTCTTGCATGGCCTGCCCTGGGTCCCTTGGTGGGCAGTGGAGCTGGGGGGTGGCTGTGAGCTGATTTCTGATTTCCCTTTCAGACGCGGGAGCAGGAAGAGCTGGAGGAGGCTCTGGAGGTGGAGCGGCAGGAAAGCGAACAAAGACGACTGTTCATGCAGAAGGAAGAACAGCTACAACAGATGATAAAAAGGAAGAATAAACAGGCACTCCTGGATGATCTGGTGAGTAACAAAACCAGAGGCTTTGAATGCTCAGTAGCATTGACATTCATCTCTATCACTGCTAATGGTGTGGAGTTAACACATCTGTCCCTGTTTCACATGTTTTGTGTTTCCATTCTCTCACCTGTTATTTATTGCAGTGTTGCAAACCACTTTGGTTTTGGTGAGCTAAGGAGTGGGTGAAGAGTGCTTCTGGGATTTGTAGACTTAATCTACCACTGGTGGCTTGTTATGCAGTTCTGAGTCGTGGCTGATAGTCTGGTGTGTAAGCAAAATGTTCATCAGGAGCTGCTTCTTGACTCAGCCACCTCTGCAGTGGAGATGGTGGAGAGCAGGGGACAGTAACCTCATGAGTTATCCAAGCACTGGTCAGCCCTTTCTCAGTCAGAGCACCTAAATGATTGGTGGTCCCTTTGTATTCAAAAACTGCTACAATGAAAAGTTTTCTTGCCTTGAGTGTGTCATGTTCTCTTACTGCAACTTCTCTGGTACAAGTTGCTCCTTTTGAAGTGAGTGAAATTTGTATAGACAAATGGAGGAAAACTCAGAATACTCCTGGAAGTTGTGGTAATCTTGGTTAATTTACTGATTCTGCATCTGAAATACAGTAATGTGTGGGCATAGAGAAACTCAATGTCTCACTTAAACAAGATTCACATCTAAATTTTTTCAATATGAGTGTGAGTACAGACATGCATACACACACATTCACAGGTTTAACACCCATGAGCACAGTCTGTGTACACACAGTCTGTGTGTAACCTTGAAGGAAATCAGAGAAAAGAAGTATGTATGCATATGCACACGTGTTCAGCAGTGTCAGTGAGGTTAAAGCTGCTTGGCATATCTAAATCATATTTTCTCTCTTAGATCAATGCATCTCACACTAATACAGTGTTAATTCCTGCTTGTAGTCTCAGCTCTTATTCAAGATACAGATGCTTTTCTACTTTTCCTGAAAAAGTAGAGTTCCTCTTGGAGCCAGTGCAGAGGGCACTGACATGGATAGAGCATCTAAGTGTAATTTAGGAGATTCAGGACCTCCTGAAGAGATGCCTTTCTCCAAGCCAGGATTCCTGGCAACCTGTCATTGGTTTTCTTTTTGTAGACAAAAGCAAAGATGAGCAGAAAGATTCTTTAGAAAACCCCCAAGCCTGTATCTTTACATCCAGCAATCTATTTTCACTTTAAAGGTAAATATGTTTACAGTCCACACTGTTAGGAACAATGGATCAATTAATAAAAACTCCACTATGAATATGAATTTAATTTCTCAGAATATGGATTTTTAGTTTCTGACTTTTTAAACCCTGTTCTAAAACACACTCCTAACTGACTACAGACCAGTGGTGATGTGTGTTTGGTTGTTTTATTATTTTTTTTTTAACACAGCAATTGGTTTTATTGGAAACCTTCACCAGATGGCTTGCAGAAAGTATAGTTATAAATAACCCTTAAACATGACTAAAATAGGTAGTTTCAACTGTGATTGCATATGTATTGCTATTAAAACATATCTTAATATTCTAAAAACAACATAAAGGTGATTTTTAAAGGCTGAGGGAGGAAACTGGACAGTTTCAAGTTGTGTCTCTGTTTCTGAAGGGGCAGTGTCAACTTAAGTTTGAGCCAAAACTTGCTTTGTAATATTTCTAAGATTTATAAAACCAGCACTGAAGTGTTTGTGTAATGACTTACAAAGTCTCTGGAAAACCAGCGGTTGTTAAACAAATAAACATTTCCTATGGTCTCTGAAATCCCTCTAATGCTGTGCTGCAAATCTGAAAATGAAACTGATCATAACTAAAACTTAAATGAGAAATGCAGCAAAAGCCAAGCATAAGCAGTAGCAGTGTAAAGAATTAACTTAAAAAACCCAATCTTATATCTATGGTTGCTGGTTCTGTGCTAAACCAAAAAGGATTAATTTCTGGCTACAGAGATACCACTGGTTTCACCACTGACTCTGCAGAGTGAGAGCAGAGGAAGGTGGGAAGCTTACCTTGGTTTTGAATCTTCTTTGGACCTGATGTGGTCAACCTACACCCCAGACCTACTGGATCATGGTAATTTTTTTTTTTTTTCCAAGTTTGCCCCTGCCACTGGGTAGCAAGAAATAATCTAAGACACAGTTTTTGTGTTGTACAAGTAGAGATGTCAGGTATTTTCCTTATCAAGAAATGAATTTTATCTTTGGTGCTGAAATCTTAAGAAGCTACAAATCTCACAGAGTCATAGAAATGCTTGTGTTGGAAGGATCCTTGAAGACCATCCAGTTCCAACCCCCTGCCATGGGGAGGGAAAACTTCCACTAGAGCAGATTGCTCAGAGCCCCATCCAGCCTGGCCTTGAACCCTCACCTTGTTGGGGCATCCACAGCTTCTCTGGGCAACCTGTGCCCGGACCTCACCACCCTCAGTAAAGAATTTCTTTCAATGTGTAAGCTAAACCTGCCCTCTTGCCCTTGTCCTGTCACTCCAGGCTGTTGTAAATAGTCTCTCCCCATCTTTTGTCAGCTCCCTCCAGATACTGGAAGGCCACAATGACGTTACCCCAAACCCTTTGCTTTTCCAGGCTGAACAATCCTAATGCTCTCAGCCTTTCCTCATGGGAGAGGTGCCCCTTCCCTCACCATCGTGGTGCTCTGAGTCGTTATATGTGTTACTTGTGGTGGTTTCATATGGGGTAAAGGTCTCAGTTGTGTACAAAAGTGTTTGAGAATACTGTGCCATCTTCAAAGAGCTGAAAATTTAGATAGTCCAGAGGCACAGAAATGTTTGGTATTTAAAATGTTGTGCAGTGGGCCCTGGTTTCTGGCCAGCCTGGGGAGTGCAGGGGCTCGTGCAGAAAGGACTGGGCCTGGGGCCAAGGCTCCATGAACCCCTCCTTGGCTGGGAACAGGGAGGGGAAGGCCAGTGTGAAGTGCTGGGGAGGTGAGCAAGGCATCGGGGCAGACCCAGGCTCTGCTGGCCACTGGAAAAACAGTCTGGTCCTTTTTGCCTCCCAGTACTAAATTAGGCAATTTCTATGTTACTTTCATTGTAGGTCACCTGTTTTACAATAAAACCTCTCACTTTATTATTACACAATACCCTGTCGTAATTTAGACTTGCAGACTCAAATGCACTTCATGTATCACTGGAAGAGTTACATGAGTGTTTTTTTTTTTTTTTTTTTTTTTTTTTAAACCTTCGGTAGTCTTGGATAATCCAGGCTGAGTAAAATATTAAAGCACTTTCTTTATGTGCTGTACAAACTCTCCTGTGTGTATACAGAGGATTCTAAGATGATCTCTTAGATACCTTGTGTGTTATGGGACTTGCACTCTCCTCTTCAACAGCCCATACTTCCCAGGCATGAGCACACTGAGATTGCAGCACATGGCAGAGGAGCAGGTTTTCCCTGGGCTGTGGCATAGCTTGGAGTCAGGCAAATGTGTTAAAGATGTCATATCCACACTTTTATCCACATATCCAGAACCTCAAGGGTTTTGAGACAAATCTTTCAGAAATTGTTGTGTATAACCAGCTTTGTTCATAGTGTAGATAGTTTGTTTTCCCATACAGAAAATTGCTGGTATGGATAAACACAGGGTTGGAACTTCCACGTGTGTTAATAGTTAACAGAAGGGCCCTGTGCATATTCAAAAGGAGAAACAATCAGGATGTGGTGCCTTGCTGGCACAGTGTGGGTTTCCCACAGTTGTGTAATCTGGTTACTGGTCATTGTGTGAACTCTGGAGAAGTTGGTTAAAAGTTGGCTTCCTTGAGTCACTCCATTCAAAATGCAGTGAGAGTTTAAGGAATATGAAGGATGAAATGAACAAGAGAACGCTTTCCACTCTTCCCTTCTCCCCCAACATGTTAAACCTGGTGATTGAAAGAATTCAACATCCTTAACCTCTGCTGACAGCTGGCAGCACATGCTGTTGCATGGTGGTTAGAGATGTATAACACTTGAGAGAAGCAGGCTCTAAACTAGTGCATTTGTGGTCCAAAATTTCTCCCAGTTGTGCAGAAATTAGATGTCTCCACAATTTAGGTTTTCAGCATCTTCCCTCCCCTCCTCCTAGTTAATCACAGAAATGCAAGTAGGAGCCTGTGCCTTAGTTGTTGTATTTGTGCTTCTGGACCAGGTCTTGTCATGTCAGATTTTTCTGCTTTTAACTTGCATTCTAGTGGTAAGACAAAGGCAGTGTAATATAATATAGAGAGGAAAAAAGACTGGAGAGTGATGTGAAAAGTCAGTGTACAACGTGACTGTTCTTCATGATCACTTCAGAAGATTTCTTCAGGTACCATGAAAACAGCAAGGCATCTCGTGGCATTAGAAACATCCAGCTTCCTACCTTGAACTGAATAATTAAAAAATCACAGTCCTGTTCATAAAATCTGTTTGGTTTTGTGAGTAACAAATATGGTTCATAGTTCAGTATTTGCTTGGTTCTTTGAAATAGAAGTAAATGTGATGTGTGAGGGCCTTAGGAATAAAATACCATGCTAGAGCAGTTCTGGAAGAATCTGTCTGAACTTCTTCCCTGCTCTCAACTTCATGGTAATTCTAGCCAGGAATTCTCAAGCATTTCTGTGTGCACGTAGATAGTCGCATTAGTCTCTTAGAAAATTACTTGGCCAATAATTTCGTGACTCTCTCAAGAATGCACTTACATATATGTATGTTAATAATCATTCTGTCCTGAGAGTTTAAGTAATTCATTTGCTTAACTATTCATTTTACTACTTTATACATATATTTTTAAAAATTGGCTGGCTTCCCTAAAAATAAGTTGCTGAAGGAGAAAATAAATATGCTGTTGGTTGCACTTACAATAGTGCCATTGTGCAGAGCAGAGCAAGGATCATTTCCAAACGGCCTCAGGTGAAATCTAATGGGAAACAATTTCAAACTGGTCTGAGTTCATTGGTAGAAAGAATGTGTCTTAGATAAACATCTGATCCAAGTTATACTACTCAGTATTATTCCTTCTCTGATTAAGTTCTAATTTTTTTTTTATTTTAATAAATACAGTTGCATTGGCCAGTTGGAATAAGGAGCCTGTTATATTGTCTTTAATGTGAATTCTATAAAAATGGTTGTTTGCAGGTTACTCTGATTTATGGGGTTGCTGCAGCTTTTTCTTATTACTGAAAATGATCATTTTCTGTAAACTCTTTCTTAGGGAGAGGATTCTTGGCATTCTGCTGTTCTCCTAGCAATGGCCTTGTAGTCACAGCTTGCAGTTTTGAAGAATATGCAGTGTTAATTAATATTTGTTTTGGTTTAGGACTCAAGTTTGTTCCTCCTATGTTTACAGGAGAGCTCTGATCTTCCTGCCTCTCTGCTCTTAGCTCAGCATAAGGACAGATCTACTCAGCTAGAAATGCAGCTGGAAAAACCCAAACCTGTCAAACCAGTCACGTTTTCCACTGGCATCAAAATGGTAAGATTTGCTTGCTTGTTTTTTTTTAATGCCTTTCAGAAGATCAAGGATTTCCTCATATGAAATTAAGAGGTCATTTAAACCTGAGTTGCATGTTACAGGAAATACTGTTCTCTTCTAATTAAAGAAGTAATTAGGAATTAATCGAAGAATTTTATCATTCTGCTAGCTGGAATATTGTGATGACCCACCCAGAAGGGTCATCACAAATATATGCGATGTTTTCATTATGTAGTTGTCAAAAAACAAGCTATACCTCTCTCCCTGTGAAGTTGTGGTGTCCTTGAATTATTTTGTTAATTTGTGTACTAATTCTGGAAGCTGAAATTTTGGAAGGTCAAGAATCGTCTGCACTTCCTTCAGATTTACTTTGCACACTGGAGTAACCTGTGAGTACTGGACTGACAATCTAGAAAACGATGCCAAGGTTAAGGGCTCTGTTTTCATTGTTATTTATTTGTATTTATTCATTGTATTTCATTGTTATTTGGCTCTAGGAAGCAACAAGTATTTTTGCAGATGTGTCACTGTTAGGGTGGCTGCTGAAGCTCTCTCAGCATTCCTGTTCTGTGTCGTGACATGGGACAAGTACACATCAGCCTGTGTACATAAATGTAAAGCTGGGGGTGGGAGCATAAGTGACTGGTCTTGTTTGCACCTTACTGGTTTTCTGGTTTGTATTGTTTTAAATCTCTGTACTTTTTTTAGACTTTATATTTTACAATTGATAGTGGTAAACTGAATGTCTTGAAAATAACCAACACCCTTTATTCTCCTCAACAAACCAAGAAGTCAGCAAAGCAAAAGCCTGTGCATCAGACTAGTTTCCTATCAGTAATTGATTTATTTTTGCCATGAATATTTGTGCCGTGTTCATTATCTGTCAAAGTGTTCACCGTGTAGAAGCCTTTGCAGCTTATTTTTCCAAAAGCAGTGTCAGTTTTTGCAAAGGTGTGTGGATTGTTTTCCTGTGGTGTAAAATGATTTTCTTCCTATTTCTTTTAAAATATAAGAGTCTAGAGCAGATTGATATGCTTTGTGAGGGATTTTCTGTCTGTGTAGAAAAGCCAGTGGACAGAAAATGCCTGTAAAAAATACTCTGAATGCCTGTACTTTTTCTTGCTGTTAAAATGTATTGTCAGAATTTCTTAAAGCTGTGGCCTTTCTGTGGGAAAAGGAAGAAGATAAGCTTATGTTATGTGATGAGGACAGTGGAAGTATTTTCTAATTCGCTTGAAAATGAATATTAAATGCAGTATGTGGTAGTGGACATTTGAGATCTGCAGCCCTAAGTAAACTTTATCCAGGAATGGAGAAAGACTTGGATGAAGAGATATCCAGCAGCATGACATTTAAATCTTAATGTTTGGAATAATAGAGGATATGCCAGATAACTAATTGCTAATTCATCAGTGTTCATGTGAAAATCTATTTTCAGTGAAAATGTGAATAGATAAATAATTTAATTTGTTCAATCCCAGGAGACAAAAAATGCCTCACCCTGACTGATCCTAGTCCTAAATTGAAAAGGAACAATTTAACTGTTCTTATTTCTGTTAATGTTTTTTAAAAATAAACTTAAGGATAGGAGCATTTGAAGTTAGTGTCTACTGTTTATAGAAAATGGATTGCATCAAGAATTTTACACCAATAAAATTACAGATTTTGTTTAGAAAGATGACTGTTTCCTTATTTTCTTTACAGGGTGCTTGATTTCGTTATTACATGACATTATTCTAAAAAATGTATGGAAATTATATCACACAATAATAACAATATTGATACTCTGCACAAGAAATGAATGAACTGTCTAACTTGTAATTTTTGAAGAAGTTGGTCCCACAGCCTGGGAATGTTTCTGTGGGTGTTCTGCTAGGAGGCAGCTCAATGCTTAGAAGCAGATGTTGAATTTCTGTGGATGACGTGCAAATTGGCAGTTTACAGGGCCGCTGTGACAAGCTGGCCTCATTTGAATGAAATGTGTTTTAATATGGCTAAATGCAAAATCAGAAATAGAAGAGTAAAGAACAGGCTCTGGGAAGAGGATTTGGAAGTTTAGCTAAGCAGGTAAAACAGTTTGACTCTCAGCCACAGCGTCTGTGGGAGCCTTGGGTATGTGAATAATCCAGCAATAAATAGGAAAGGACTTCTCCTGAATGCAATATTGGGAAGAGTTGTATACTGGAGAGTTCTGCTGGCTGCATTTTGAGTGCAAAAATCAGGAAGAATGCAAAGAGGAGCCAGCAAAGTCCATTCAAAGGCAGAATTGCTTTGTGTGCTGCATTCTGCCTCTGGTTTAGGAGAAGGTCAAGGTATGACTCAATTTATTAAATACCTCCTTAGCACAGAACATGCCAAATCTGAGCAGTGCAGCATTAAATGTATCAAGATCAGTAACCTTAGTTAAACAAATATCATCTAAATAGGAACTGAAGGAATGAATAAGACCTGAAGTTCACATAATGTTCTGCTGTTTAATTGGCCTCACTGTTAAAATTGGCTCTGGAAAGCAACGAAATCTCAAATTCTTGATGTTTTCAGATTAGCACTGGGGTGCATCTTGAGAAGTTACTGTAGTCAAATGCAAATTGCTGGGCTTGGAGCAGAGTTGATTTTGTGGAAAGCAGTTCTGCTCATTGCACATCATGTATGAAGGCACGTTCTAGTGACAGTGTGAGGTGAATTCCCACTGGCACTCACCTTAGGACATGCTTGTTTTCCAGGCTGAGTGTTTTTCTAAGAACCTGAGATGCTCAGTCCACTCGTTTTGCGTAGGTGTACACATGAAGTGGGTGGAGCTTTTGTTGTGCTGTTTGTGGCTGCTTTGGCTTTGTTCCTCTCTGAACCATGGGGTTCACATCAGTCCTATTGGTGGGGGCAACTCTAAGGGAGTACTGAGAATTTCTCAAGAAATACAATTCTAATTAATGCTCTGGCACAACAGTTCTGTAAATTCAGTATATTTCTGTGAAAATCTGGTTTGTGCTCACTGTCAGAGGCTTAGCAGTGCACATTTAATGAATCACTGTGTATGTCCTTCCCCTGTGCTTTTATTTTTTCCTAATAGTTTGGCCACTGACCTATTCTGATGGGTGTTTTCCTCTAATTTTGTTTCAGAAGAAGGGAAGCCAGATAGAGCTATCTGAGGTGCTGGCTGATCCGGAGCTGGTGTTTACACAAAGGCAGTTGTGGCAGTCCACTGGGTTTTTTCAGCTTGAACATGAGTGTTTTTCCTGGGAAGGCTGTGGTCAGAGATGTTCTTCTGCCTGACTGCTAATCAGACATGTTTCTCAGTGTCTGAGTTAGGAGCATGTCCATTCTAGTCTCCTGGGCAATGCTCAAGGAAGTGGGCTCATTTAAGGTGTCGTATTAGTGCTGTGAGTTCCTGTGCTTGCAGAGGCAGGAGGGAATGTCTTTCACTTGTAAGCTAAGCAAGAGCATCCCCTATAGCATGAGACAGACAATTAGTTCATGGGGACAGCGTCTCCTTCACTTTTCCTTTTGTGAAATTCCTTTTTTTTTCCTCCTTTCAAGTGGAAGCAGTTTTTTCTGTGTAGCCTGCTCTTTACCTTTACCTTTTTCAGTAAGTTCTACCTCTGTTCACAAAGCTTATGTTCCAAATCAATCAGTCTGATTTACCTCTGTGAGTGGGGGGAGACAGTGCTGCAGGGTTTTCTCCTAATCATGCTCGTCATATTAAGAAACATACTTTCAGCACAGCTGAATATTTCAAACAGTCTTACTCAAATCAGTGTAAAACTACAAAAGAAACTGTAGCAATCCTAACTGTTGCAGTAGTGCTAAAATGCTATTTCTTGTCAGTTGTGGTACTTCACACTTTAGTAGCTGTCTAAAAGAGCAAAGTTTGTCAGAAGTTAATGATGTCAGAAATGTTTCCAGCATTTCTAGGGCTGGAAATTTCAGGGGGTGCAAAACAAATCTAAGGTCTGGCAAGAGAACCATTCTTCTGTTTCTTGGTGAATGTAATGACCATTTCTGGTTGTGAGGTAGCTTTAATGTGAAACTCATTTTAAGGTGCAAAAGAGATGCCCATATGTATTGCAGACAAATGGCAGTTTGCAAATGCAACAGGAATTAATTATGTTACATGAACTTAGTTTCCTTCTTATGTCTCTGATGTTTATGGAACTGTAGAAGGCTTTTCTAGGTCTGTGCTTTACCTCAGCATTGTGGTTAGAAATGCATAGAAGTGTGAATGTATTTAATTCTTCTGTAATTCATTGAAGTGGGAACATGGAACCTTTGAGTCTGTGGCCCGGCTATTTCTATGTTTGTAGAAAATCTGGGTGCCTTACACTGGCTCATGCCATCTCCAGCACATTTCAGGCTCTGTGCTTGTCCCTTTTCTGTTCCTTCCAGTTCTATAATGTTTCTTTTCTCCCTTCCCCCAGCCTCCCAGGACACTTAGCCTCTAGTGATGGTATTCTTGGAGTAATCTCATGTAGTTAAAAACTCCATTACCGCTAATTGGATTGCCCAAAAATGTGGGAAAACAGCATAGGTGTCCCCTGGCCTGCTCCTGCTTGGAAGTTTACCATCTTGCATTTTATACCCAAATACCTCAGAATTAATGTAATGCATCATTGACCTTCCAATTCTTATCATCATTTTTGTTTTATTACTTAATAGCAGTGGGAATATTTATTAATAGAACTATTAGTGCAGAGTGCTGTACATGCTTTGTCATTACCAAGATGGTCCCTACCCCAATGAATTTGCAGTTTAAATAGATGTGTCAGAGAGGGAGGGGAACCAGGTGCCCAGAGGGGATGTTCTCACCCAGGATTAGACAGCAGAGCAGGAGGAAGGAGGAATAGGATCCAGCCCTACTAAATTCCTAACCTGTGGCTCTTCCGCTGAGCGGGACTCCATCTCCTGTCAACAGCACCCCTGAATGGCAGTGAATTAAGAGTGAAATATCTGCTCCAGCTACTGTTTCCCTGTCCAAATCACAGCAGCGGTGTTAAATATAACTTTGTGGCTCTGAATATTGCCCAGATTTATTCCAGTTCTTGCAGTTTCAGGATATTAGTAGCTTGATGTTGGGGAGAGCAGTGTGCAGCCTGGAGCAGCCAGAGCTTGCAGGAGGGAGCAGTTGTAGAACCAGTATTTCAGAGGAATGGATTTCTGTCAGACACAGGATGTCTAGGACACCTCAGGAATGTGTGTTACCACTAAGCTGCACATAACAAGTGTTAGGGAAGAGATTTTTGTGCAGTGTTACGCTTGCAGTATTATTCTGATGGGAAATAACGTTCTTATTTTACGTTATGTGGAGCTATTTCTTTTAAAACATTGACCTCATCAACTCAGGGCAAATTAACTGTTCTTTATTATTGCCTTTTCCTGCAATATTGCTTCCTGTGCAAACAACTGCTCAGCGGCTGCTCCTGTTTTTCAGTCTGTTTCTTTTATAGCTCATGGAGCAATTATCCAAAATCCTGTTCAAACTCCAAAAAGTCTGTCAAAATACCTTTTTAATCAATTGTGGTCCTTCAAAGTTGCTTAGACATATGCCAGGTACTCTGAGGTAAGTGAGGTGCATGTCACACTGTGGTTTAGGCTACAACTATTCTGCAGCTCCTGAGGGGGGCTTACTTTGCCAATTCTTACTGCTCTGGTTTGGTTGGTTGGTTTGTTGGTTTTGGTGCAGTGTGTTTTAGTGTGTGTGGGGGTTGTGGTGGGGTTTTTTTGAGTGCTTTTAGTTTTTGCCTGAAGTTAAAAAATAAATCAATCAAGGCTTCCTTCACTGTTAGCTCAGCTGGTCTGTCTTCAGACTGAAACTCTTCAGATGGAATTGATTTCTTTGAGATGAATGCCAGTTTGAGTTTAATTGGTATTTTGTTTTTAATCTTCGTTTGGCTCATACCACGCACATTTCTCTTTTACAGCTGAATGGATTATTTCCCTCTTTACAGCTCTTGGTAGTTTAGAATCACAGCAAAATCACGACACTTGTTTTCAAGAGTAACTAGTGTGTTTAGGCATATAGATCCTTTTGGAACAGACATATTTGTTTAGAGAACATGCATGTAAAGGTAAAATTTCCAGTGGCAATGAGTGTTCTCTGTCTCTGTGCTTGTGTGTTGTAGCTGTGTCCCAGCTCAGACGCCCTGGGCTTGGTGTCAGTGCCATGAAGCAGAGTCCCTTTCCAGAGGAAACCCAAATGCCCCAGTCAGGGGAGTCACAGCACTTTCCACCTGGTCTCTGGATGAAGGTGCTCAGGGATGCAGCCTTCCTGCCAAGCAGCTTCTCTGGAGTGGAGATTCACAGGGGGTGCACATAGCCCTGGGACAAGTGGGATTTTGCAGTTGCTAAGCACCATTTCCTGATTGCTGGTCAGAGTGTATATTGCATATTGCTTCAGCATTGAATTTTTGTCATCAGTAACAGTGTCTTGTTTTTAACAATGAGCATTGATTTGCTAAGAAGGATGCTATTTCTGAAAAGAAGAAAGGAAAAAGAAATTGTTGCTGCTTTATCTCCACCATCTCTGACAATAAGTGGATACAGAATTCAAATACATAAACTGAGGCACACCAAATATGCTGGATGATATAACTCAGGTTAGGACTAACATGCTGGATTTAAAAAGTGATCCACAGTCCTGTGATTCACCTACTGCTCCCTTAAATCTCACGGGTTTATAAATACAATATGACTGCAACTTCCAAGTAGCATGATGGAGAATGATTAGCAGTAGTAAATACATTTGTCATACTAAATCTCTAGCCCTCTGTTTAAATAAAGATGTTTTGTTAAGAGTCAAGCACATACATGCCGAACTGTGCTTTGAGTTTCTGAACTCTGGTTTTGAAGTGTATGCCAGATAAACGTTATTTAAGTGATCTATCATCAGAATGCTTCCTGTGCACTCCAGCTCATGGGCTGAAGTCTAAAACATTAATTGGGTTCTGGCCTTGCTAAGTTATTACTGTTATATCAAAGTGCATAAACATTCAGCATATGATGTTGACTTAATGAATTTTATTCCTTATGTTGGTAAGAAATGTTTCTGGAGGAAAAAAGGCAAAGTAAATGACAGTTTATTTCCCCTCCCTTCATTTACACAGCAATGGCCTTGAAAAAGGAGACTGGATTTTGAAAATGCAGTGCTATGTCTCCCCATAGCCCTCTGCAGGATTTTAGTTTGGAATGCCTTAGGAAATATGCTGTAGTTGAAATTAAGCTGTTTGGTGGACAGACATAATCAGAACTGCTTGACTTGATTCTATTTTATGGTTGGGCTCTCTGATACTACTCTGTTAAAATATATTTGTTCATTTGCTTTAAGACTCCTTTCCATGGCTAAAGCGGCACATGTTTATGTACACATATTAGTATAAATGCAAATTAGCCTGTAAGTTTGCACAGCTGTAATGACTGGACTTCAGTAAATGAAATAGTGCCAACAGTGTTAATTGTACAATTGTACAGGAGTGAATGGCATGACCAATGTGCTTGTTAGTTAAGGTGTCTGTGGCCAGCAGTGGAGCAGATCTATGCTTTAGCTGTCACTTTTTGGAATGAAGCTGTTCTTAGGGTTAGGAGGTTTTCTAATTCTCTCTCTTTTGTTTGGGTTTTTTTTTTGGTTTTTTTTGGGTTTTTTTGGGGGGGGGGGGGGTTGTTTGTTTGTTGTGGTTTTTTTGTTTGGGTTGGTTTGGTTTTTATTTTTGTTTTGTTTGTGATTTTTAATGTCCTATTGGATTTTTGGAGTTGCCCAGGAGCTAATTTGCTTGCCTGACTCTTCACCATCAGTTTTCAGAGGATGTCTCTGTGCATGCAGCATGTTCTGGTCCCGTGAAAAAGCTCATAGGGAGAAGGCTGCTGGAAGAGTTCAGCCAGGTTGTCATTTGTTTCCTTGCCTGTGTGGGAGCAGGCACTGGGGCAGAACAGCAGGAATGGGTGTCAGGCTCTAATGTGGGATTCCCGAATTCCATCCCAAGCAGCAGCCAGACCTGCCACTAGCTAAGATAGTACAAAGACATGTTGTAGAGTGATCTAAGGAAAATGCCATTTAAATCAGCCTGAGATCCTCCTGGTTCTGAGTCTTACAGCTCTGAATATACCTTTGCTTGAGTAGGTGTTACTGTGAGCAATAAGGAGGGATCTGACTGAAAGAAAGAAGGTGGCTGAGAGTCCAAAAAAACAGCTGGCAGGGAAATAAAGAATAATAAAAAATTCCTCAATCATTGTTTGTTTTAGAAAGATCGTGCTTTAAGCACATGGAAATACTTTACACATTTGAGAAGTGCTGACTTCCTACATGCCTTGTGAAGGAACAGCAAATCATTCATATAATGTAAACACATTTATAGATTGTTCCAATATAACTTTTTTCAGTGCTGCTGTTCTTTTTAACAAGATACAATTCAGTGCATGCATGCTCTTTTGATGCTATACTTTGGCCAAGAGTTGCAAACATCATAAATGTTAAATATTAGTATTTGTGCTAAATGAACGGTGCAAAGTTATTGAACCACACTTTTAATGCAAAAAGTTGTTAAATGGTGCTGTTTGATGCACTGTTTAAAAGTAAACCTATGAGAAGGTAGTGCTGGAGTGAAACAGAAAGAAATATCTTGTCCAAAATTGTAAGTAGAAGCAGTGTCATTATGTCTTGGTAGAGATGATAACAAAAAGTGGGAGTGGACAAAGTTCCTCTGTAAGGGTGGAATTTTAAATCAGGGAAGAAAAATTAATAAAAAGAGAAGCTTTGGTGCCAAAATTGCAGCAGGTACTTGTCAAATTGTATAATCATGGTGCTGGCTGGGAGTCTTGAGAGGTCATGGGGTCCTTCCCCCTGCCGTGAGGCAGAGCCAGGGGTGCTTCATGGCAGGTACCTGTCTAACCTGTTCTTAAAGACCTCTGGAGATGGGGGCTCTGCAGTCTCCCTGGCAGCCTCTGGTAGTGCTTACTCTGCTTGCTTTTACATTTTATGGCAATACTAAACTGTTTCCTTGACCTGATACAAGTTCAGCTTCTACCTAGGTAGATGCCAAAAGTAGGCTGTTCTCTGCCTCTTTGTAGGAGCTTCTTATGTCCTTGAAGATGACTATGTAAAAAGGACTCCACAGAACTAAATATTTTAGAATTTAGATGTTACAAAAAATAGTTCAGGCGCCTTAATTGTCAGTTAACAATAAAAACATTGATTTCTTCTGCAAATGGTTGGTAGACTGTCTCCATTCTTACAGACTGGATGTGAAATGACATTCAGCTGAGGACTTTTTAAAGAGGAAAATTCTTTTAAAGAGAGCAGCGAGAACATTTGAAGTAAGATCAATGAAGTATTTGAAGCCATTTAGGGAAGCCATAGTACATTTGTATATGTGCATAGAAGTATGTGTGACCTTTCTGCCATGATCCTTTTTTTCTTAGCAGTTGTCTGCATTTGTGAGAACATCACATGTTTTCTTCTAATCCTTTCTCCTGTTCCTGCTGATCAAAGCAGGTCCGTGTCATTCCTTCATCATCTCTATTGTGTACCTGGAGGAGTGCTGGTGACCTGGAATGGCAGAGCTGGGATAGTGGCTTTGCAGATTCCTCTGAGTCAGCACTCAGTTGGGCCATGTCTGTTTGCCTTGCTTTGAGAGACTTGCCTGTTAAGGCACATGTGTGCAGCCTTACCTCACAGCCTGGTTTTACTCCTGGTTATTACATTTCTCAGTGAACTAGAATCTATTTGTTGATGTAGAGTGTGTTGAGTAGTGTGTTGATCTCGCAGCAGTTAAAAGATCCCCCATATGCCTATATTTTCTTCCTTCCCTGTTCTCAGGGCCACCTTCAGACAAGTTTTGGGTAAGCACAGCCTACATCTGGCTTCTCTGCAATTCTTGCCAGACTTGGTCATGTAAGGAGAGCCAAGAGGAGGATGAAGGATGGCCATAGCAGGAGGCAGTTGCTGGAAGAAACATGGCAGGGAAATCAGTAACGGGTGCTGGAAGCAGTGTGGGATCAGGGCTGGTGGGGATGGGAAAGCACAGGGCAGCAGAAGAGGCAGATGGAGGAGGATGAGGATGTGGGGACTTGGATGTTGGGGTGCTTTGGAGAGAACATGAGGGGGACATGAGGGGGAAGATTTGGGGCAGAATTGGCAGAAAAGTGGGAATGAGTGGGATGGGAGTTTCTAGGCAGAAGGGCTGAGTGGTTTCTGCGCAAGGTTGGGAATTAGAGGGGAGCTCTGGCACAGAAGGATTTGGGGACCTGGGGATTCTGGTACTCATCCATCACAATCAGTTCCTGTGTAAGAATCCTGTTCTCCAAGGGCAGCCAGGGTGGTGTGTGCACTTGTGTGGTTTCAAATGTGACACCCATGCACACACACGTTAACCAGGGTTCTGGCTGTAGGCAGGGCTGAACAGGCAGGACTTGTTTCCTGCATCATCTTCTGTTTTGTCCAAGGTACACCAGACTTACTAATAAATAAATTAGTAATATATTAATTTCTTATGAAGAAAAAATCATCAGCGTGTTGGTTGGGGCTGTGCTGCATGTTTGTGCATGTGCCACCTTTTCTGCACCTTAACTCCTGCATAAGTGCAAACAGCAAATAAATGAATGTTTGCTACAGGGTCTCAGAGAAGTCAAATTTTGAGCTTTCAAAGGGCACATTTATAAATCAAAAATTCATTTAAAAATTAAGATGTATTTCAAAGGAGCTCTTGGGGGCCCTAGTTTTCACTAGTCATTATTACCAAAGTGCATCTGTATCATGGTAGGGTACTTGAAGAAAGAGATATTTGGATCAAAGAGACATTGTTTCGTAAGGAGACTTCAAAAGTAGTTTTCCTTAAAAATGTTTGTTCAGGTGCAGAGGGTGAGAGAAGGGAATATTGTTTGAGGCAATTGGTGTTGGACATCAAAAGGTGAATGTCCCCATATATACACAGTGATTGTCAGTCAAGGTGTCTCTGGAAAGGAGTATTAACAGCATTGACTCGTAAGGAAACAGAAATTATCTTCATGGAGAAGTGCCTTGGTCTCTGAAAGTTTGGCTTATTATCCTCATTCCTCTTAACATTTTGGGTTTGTTGAGGTTTTTATTTTAAGGGCGAAAAACATGGATAATGGAGTATATTGAAGTGGATAATTGACTAGTTTAGGTTATTGTTTTGCTTTGCCTGAACATAGTTGCTACACAGGTACTTTCTGTATTTGGGGGAAATGCAAGGCTCAGGTGTAGCTTGTGACACATTACAGTTCAGCATAACGTGTGGCAAAGCAGTGAAGTCCTCTGCCTCTTGCAAAGTCAGTAATAGCATGGTAATAAGTTGTGTTTTGTGCAGGCTTCTTTTGAAAAATGTAAAGTACTAAAGAAATTGTGACTGCAGAGAAACCTGCTTTGACTCACTTAGACAAATGTGTGCCGTGGTATGGGCAGGAAATGGAAGGACAGAGAGCACATGTGGAACCATCTATCTAAATTAGCTGGATGGGGGCCAGGAGACTGGAACTTGCAACATTTGCCATGATTAGTAGAAAATGAAATGGTGGTTTTGTGTAAGAGTAATGATTCTTGTATTGTTCTGGGCAAGTGAGGTAGATCCTGCAGGACACAGATGGTACATTTAAGGGTGGTGCTTGTGGAATTGGAGGGCTTTGGAAAGGTAAGTAGTTTGAAGGGAGGAACAAGTTAAAAGTGAGGGCTGTGCACAGGAGGAAAGCAGCATATATATATTTAGGTCTGAGGCCCATTCTCCTGTTTCATCTCTTGAAAGAGAGGCATAAATAAATAGAGCATCACTCCCTTCTCCAAGGCATAGAGAGAGATCACAGAAATGTGATCCTCTGCAAGTCAGTCAGAGGCAGTGCTCCAGTAACCAGGAGCTGCTGGGCTGGGCTGTGGGGATGTGCTGACAGATCCAAAGGGGTGGATGTAGGCACCTTATCCTCACCATCCTGAGACGCTCCGTGGCACCGGGGCTGGGACTGCCTGTGTTTGGTACCTGTGCTGCATGGCTGCCATATAGAAAAAAGTGACATTGGTCCCAGTTTGTAATGCTTCCCTGTGATAGCCCTTTGGGTTCAGACAAGCGAAGTTTGAATAATCAATTAGTAAATATTTGAAGAATTTTCTGCCTTTTCAAAGCGGTGGCACTATCTTGGCCTTGCCTGCATACCAAGCATTCCCGTTTGTGGTTGTTTACAAGAAAACATGATTAGGATTTTCTTTTGTTATGGGGGAGAGAAAGAGGATTTGGCTTGAGAGCTAATGGGAGGATACAGAGGGGATTGCAGTGGGAGCTTCATCCTTTCCTTGACTTCACCCATTCGGTTTCACTTATGCACCTTAATCTGCCACTTGGTGGAATGATGCCACATTGAATTCCTGTTTAGGTAGAATCTGAAGCCTAGACAGGGTTAGGCCAAGAATTTATCTCATATCAGGCACTTCTAAAATCTGTTTAGAATATGGGGTAAAAACCCCCCATCCCAATCCTTAAGGTGCAATTTATATTAAGTCTAAATGTTGTGTCAGTTTAGTTTCATTGATAGTGTTGTGTACAGCATTTGCTTTGTGCTAATTTTTAACCTGTTTTGTGTCTGGTTAGTTAAATGAATTTGAAATACAGAATTAAACAGATGTGTTACTTTTAAAGTAATATAAATATTCTTGAAGGGTGTTGTACCCATTTAGCTGTTGGCTGCTTTTAAATTTTAACCAGTTTGAGCTGTGGATGCCAGGTATAACTTTGGCATTGTCTCTCTATCATCTAATTGAAAAACTTTTGGATTTTTTTTTTTTAAGAACCCTGAATAAAGTATTGGTAGGATCAGGGTTATTTTATTTGTCATGAAGACCAAAGCATAAGTGTAGCTGCACTTTAATTTTTATTTGGTTTATTTATGAAGATGCAGAGTACATAGCAACTGCAGGTTTTCAAAATGTGGAATTTCTACTGTTGGAAGAAATCTCTTTTACAACTGCAGATGCTTTATCTTTGTTGTTAAATACAGCACTCTATGACCATGCTGGTTTACCTTGTATTGTTTTCAGTTCATCTCTACTCCTTCTCACTGGTAGCCTCAGGCTTAGTAATGAAGGAGTGGGCTGTGCTGGAGTTGGACCTCCAGGGGGAAGTGAATTTAGCCAGTAAAAACCACTGCTGCATGTTCTGTTTGGAGAAACTTCTGCCTGCAGCTCTGGAGCTGTGAAAGTGCTGTCGGGACCTGAAAAAGGTGGGAGGAGACTGTGTTTTCTTCTATCTTTTGCACAGGGAAGTTTTTGCTATTGCACAGTCTGTTGTCTTTGGTTTTGCTGGCAGAAAAGGAAGCAGGAAAGCCAAGGAATGGCCAGCTGACACTTAGGAAGGGGAGAGAGAACCCCTACCTGACATGGCCTGTGGGTGACAGGGAGAGACACGCACAGCAGGTCTTTCTTTCTGCAGCAGGAGGTGTGTGTGTGTGTGTGCCCTGTCAATTGTCCATGACAGCTGACACTGGGGGGAGGGAACTTTTGAGGGAACTCCGATATTTGGATCATGGAATGTGTGCTTCAGTCAAAATGCTTCAGTTCTGGTTGATACCAAGCGACTACAGCTAGTTGGAACATGATTTTTGGATTGGAATATCAATGCAACTTAGGTTGGGTGTTTTTGTGTTATGGTTTCCCCACCTTCCCTAACAGGGCACGTTTTGCTGAAGGATCAATTGGAAAACCTGAAGGAATGTGGATGATGTGAATGACAGGGTTACTACTCTGACCACTTTGGCAGACTCACTGAAGTTATACAATCTACCCCTTTCACTATTCTTTTATGCTTTTGTATTTTCTGATTAATGGAATCTTGAATCTTTTTTTAATTATTTGCATAAGGTCATACAAAGTATTAAGCTAAGGCCATGGAGAATAACTTTGTAAATTCCTTACTGCTCTGAAATCTAATTAAAAACCTGCAAACTTCATCATTCATCATTTTACCATAGGAGTGTATTTCTTATGGAGACAGTCTAATATCCTGCAGCAACTTCATGGCATTAAAAAAATAATTAATGGACCCTTTTAGGGCAATGTGTGTTGCTACAATGTGGAATAATACTTCAGTGTTGTAAGTGAATGGTGTGCTAGGAAACACTAATCCCTTGTGTATAGTAACAGGAAGTATGAATATTACTTATTAATAATAATGTAAAACACCTTCACACACATGCTTTTTCCTGGGCATGTCTACCTTTTTGTAAACAACAGTGAATTTTAATTGCAGAAAATTGGTGAGAAGCAAGAAGGATTTGTGTAATTAAGACAATCTGTTTATTTAAAAGTCTTCAGAAGTTGTAAGAGATGGAACTTAGCTGTATGTGAGGGATGAATGTTGTGCAATAATGCCCCTTCATTCCCCTTTCATAATAAATCTCCACAGAGTATTCATCTGAAGGGCTGGATGCCAAAAAGAACAGGTTCGACTTGTCTGTGAGGATTTACACCACAGTAAAATGCACAACTGCTTTTGTGGAGGTCATTGTGAAGGTCACGGAGCCAGTACACGCTGCTGAATGGGAGCAGCCTGGAACAATGGTGTGAGAGGTTGGACTGCCTGAAATCACTGTTTAAAACCTCATCTGAAATGTAGCAATAAGCAGGAATCCTTAAAACACACGGCTTCAAAGCTTGTAGGCTGTTTTGCAAGACACAAACGATCTCTTTTCCAGTAGGTTGCATCTTGTACCCTCTGCCGAATGTGGCTCTGAGCTCAGAAAGCAAGTGTGCCCATTTCCTGACAATTAACATTGAAATAACTGAGTGTGTCTAATATAAACACCCTCAAACTGTTAATAATTGCCTCTGTCCAGTTTTAAAAAAACCCACAAGGATACTGGATTTAATTACCTGAAATTTGGCACACCTCTTTTTTACAAATAAGGTCTGAGTTTGGCCATACGGTCGCTATGTCTTTAAATAAAAGATGATGATCATTTCAAATGGCAACCGGCCATCAGTGGGGTTTAGTACAGAGATTAATTAGTAAACTTTGGAATGCGCTACAGCAAATGCAGCTGATTGGCAATAGCATGTGGAGCAGCAACTGGTGGAAAGCTGGTGCTGCTGAGCAGCAGAGGTATTTCCAAAAAGCCTTAAGGGTGCTGTGATGTGCTGTGCTTTAAATGGCACTGTGCTGATTGCATCAAACCACCAGTTCTCTGTTTATGCAGTTTGGTAAACGTGCAGATTAAAGAAATCTGGTGTGCATTTGGAAAGAAAGCAAATTTTCTTGTATTGTTTTGATGAGGTGCACCCCATGAATAAAGTGATGCCCCTGAACATCAGTTTACAGGGATTTTGGTTTGTCTGCAGTGCATTTTACAATTTTATTTTAACTAGGAAGACAAATGTTAAATGCTAAGATAAGAATTATTCTACAAACACTGAAGTGAATATGGACGATTTAGTGGCTATTGCAGTAAGCTCTTTCTTGGAATTCTGGTCCACTTTTAGAAATGGTACAGATTTCAAAGTATGTGTGTCTGCATGATTTATAATTGCTTACTCTCTTCCTTTTAAAGTTTTAAATGCATGATTAGAGAAATTTGGAAACTTTGTCTCTAAGTTAGCTTTCTAAAGAGGTTTGATCTATTTGGTATGAGTAATGGACCCCATTAAGTACAGTCCCTAGTGGGACTATTTTCTCAACTTGTTTGGGCCATGGGATTGGGACCCAGATAATGAACTTAAGATGATTTGTATAATAAATAAGTAAACTTTATATATTACTTGGAAGCCAGATGCACTTCTTAAAATCTATCTTAATAATATTGTATTAGTCTTCTGATGCCCACCTTCATTTAGAGAGGGAGGGTAAAACATCCATTTAAATTGATAAGAAAACTCACACCAATACTGATAGGTTTTTGCTTTGGAAATGGCTCAGGCATGTGGATTAGCCTGGTAAAATTCATCTGGCTGCACGTACCTAGAGTATTGAACTAAAGTCTGCCCTTTTGGGCTAATGGAAATACCACTGAAATAGTCACATAAATTTTTGATACAAACCTGGCGGAGGTGCTTGATCTCATAAGATATGGATCACCCTGGCTTTGACCCAGAAAACCCTTAAGCATGTGCTTTGAAATGAAGCAAGCATGTATTCCTCTTGGCTTAACTCTCAGCTCTGTGACTTGGTCCTCATTGCAGTCCAGTCCCTAGGGCCCATCTATGGACCCAGCAATGGCACATGTTGGTGTCTAATGCCTGGGTACAACCTGCTCGACGCCCAAGCTGTTGGAACAGTCCATGCAAGGACAAGGAGCGGAGACTGGATTTTGAGGGTGCTGGTTGTGCCTCTGGAGGCCTGTTTGTGCAAGCCTCTGCTTCCTAGAGCGTGGTGTTTATTGCCATAGGTAATTGCAGTGCAGCGGATGGGCTCAGTTTACGCCATCAGGTTTAGGCTTGCTTGGCTTTGTTGGACTGGACTTGTAGGCCACGATCCAGCCGAAGTAATCGGAATGCGACTGCTCCTTTGACTTTGTGAGGCTCTTTGTGTGCTCAAAGCTGGGTAGTTTTCTAAGCTGAATCAGTGTTGCTGAATCTGGGTCTAAGCCCTAGGTAAGTGTATGATAAAATTTTCTGATGGCAAATAAATTTGTTAGCTTGACATGCCTCTAAATAATTCCCATGTGCAAATGTGCACATGATTAGGGCATTACAGGGTTGTGCAAACATTCTATGGTAGTCTTTGTTTCAAACTGTTTAGCTCATGCCCTGGATTATTTGCATCTGGGTGTATCTGTATGTACACACACAGAACAGAAACCCATGCATACAAAGAGCATCTCATTAAAAACTGCACTATTTGAGCACTGCAATCAGCTAGTTACTGAGGTGTGTTTATTTTATTCAAACTGCTGTGTGTATATACACATCCAATTGCAGAACATTATGAATAATTAAAAGCAAACTGTAGCCCTTTACAGAAGCAAATGTAGGTACATCCAGTGAAGCATTATCCTGGCCAGGCTGCTGGTTCGCTGTGACTCAACTATTGTATGAATTATAGAATGCTCTTTGTAGCACTTCAGGGTTGCCTCATAGTATTGGTCTAAATCTGAGATAGAAAAGGTTAAACAAAGTCTGAATTTGCTTGACTTGATAGCAGTCACTGCAGCTCCCTACTTGTGCTAATGCCCTGGAACAGACCAGTGCAGCTGCTGTAGTAGCTGAGCTGGGGGTTAGGTGATTTCGTAAGGTGAGCTGCTTTAGGCTCTGGCAGGCTTTTGTTCCTTGTAGGTCTCTTGGTCAGTGCTCCCTGTCCTGGCAATAAATGTTTCAGCCAACACAGCAACAGCTGTGAACAGGAGATGGGGGGAAAAAAAAGTTGATGAAGTGTCATGGTTTAACTGTTCCCTGAGATTAATGGGAAACTGAAGGAGAAAACATGGTTTTCTCAGTCAACTACCAATTGATAAACATTTATATCCAAAGCTAGGGCCAAGGTATTTAGGCTGCTGGTGATTTAAAGGGTGATTTTAAATATGTTTGTTAAAGGTTTTTTTAAAGCTTGCCATCTTTTGCTGAAAATATAATTTTCCAGAGAGTTATACATCTTAAACTTCATTTTCTTTTTCTTGTCAAGTATTGGACCATTGAAAACAAGCCCCCAAAACCCCACCCTGGATTATTAGGCCAAATGTGCTGTGAAAGCTTCTTGAACAGCTTGTCTTGGCACGCTGAAATTAATGTGGTTATAGTCCAGCTATGGTGGCGGTGGGGAAAACAACCTTCCAAACTGTCAGCACTTGGGAAAGGAAACACAAAAACCTATTATTATTCGTATGTAGTGTAGAGTTTCTGATTTGCTCCCATTGACTTGAGTGATACGGTATCAGTTACTGCGATGGCTGTAGTGCCAGGTTTGTGTTTCATGTAATGAAGTGGAGCGGCGTTGCAGATGCACAGTAGCCCAGTGTGGCTGGATGGATGGCTTCCAGGTAGATGGACACTGGGGCTGGCTGGCTTAGGAGGCAGTTTGCTGTGGTCAGCCAAAAATCAGCTCTTGCTGGTGAGTCTGGAAGTGTTTGTGCACGCTGAGTCAGTCTCTTTATATATCGGGGTGATTGTAGCACTGATTAGACTGGAAAGGCTTGGCAAATCCTCGTTGTGTGGGAAGCTCGAGTGCAAAAACTTGCCTAATTTTCTTTATTTAAATCAGTATCGTCCTGCTTGAGGCCTTTTGGAAAGCACATCTAAGTGAACGGTGTTTTATGTTAACACAGTGTTCACAATAAATGGCAGTTTCTTTGGAAAAGGGTGTGCTTAGGGTTACCTTCCACAGGCTTCTGCCGTGTTACCTGTGGAGGGACTCAATTCTCCTGCATACACTCATTGTCTTTTATGAAATCTGTACTTGAAAGATTTAATATATTAAAATTTGTTTTATGATCAGCAATTCTTTGAACTCGCAAACAAGAAAGTGTGGATAACTTCAAATATCCATTTGAAGTCTGATTCTGAGGAATGCTTATGTTCATTTTGACCTTAGAATGTGAAGTTTGATCTCTGTCTCAAAACTGCAGTTTTCTAGCGGAAATGTAAATACAGTCTGAACTTTTTTTAGATACCTTTAAAGTGTGCTCTCTTGGGAAGACAGGGACTTTATTCCAGAGATCCTGGGTATTCAAACCATGGAGACCTATTTCTCTTTATAAGGCCTCAAATTCAGGACCTGATCTCTAATCAGCAAAGGTCACTTGCGTGTGCTTTTGTTCAGAAGACACCGATCTATGGATCTTGACTTGAATGTAACATTTTTGGTAATTGTGAAGCTTCTTAGACTAGAGAAGGGTGAAGGGTGGAAGCTGACTGAGATGATTTAGAGTTTTATGTAAGCACATAAAGCTGTAAGTTGTCTTGTTGTGTTTGGGTTTGAAAAGCACTTTTTAACTACTTTGACATCTCGCTTTTATTCTCGAACATCTGCTTTAGATTGTTTGCCATAAAAGTGTAAGAATTAATCTTGCCCTCATTTTTGTTATTGCTACCAGAAACCAAACTATTTTTATTACTTCTTGTATAGGGATTTGGACCCTGAACTATTTTCAGAGTTTAGGAGAAAAGGAGTTTGTATTTTCTTTTCTTTTCCTCCCGTCTCGTGCACCCTTCCCTTGCCAAACTTACAGGTAAAGTTAATTAAATTATAGTTTTTAAGTGCACAAAGATTTTCGGCATGGCTTGTAAAACAGTATGGTAAGCTCGACTGTGCTTTATTTGGTCCAATACTAAGAGTTTTAAGGGGATTCAAATGATCAGCTTATGTTGGTTTGTTTCTGGAGCAGCGGCTGCCCTGAGTCGGGGTAAAGCATTTGCATCATCTGTGGAGAGCCTGGTACATATTTTACTGATTGGAAATAATATGTGAAATGCAAAGAAATGAAGACCTTCCTATATGATTAGTCCTTTGATTAACAAATGTTCTTAATGCTTGTTCTTGGGGCTTCCTTTCTTTGGGATTGCAGCTTGTTTGTGTTGTTTCCCAAGCAGCAGCCAGTGGCCATGGCATGGGGTGTCAGTGCAATCCCTGATCTCCAGCACGCTGCCTTTGAGCGATGGCTTTCCGTGGGTTGGGTGTTATTTATTAAATGTCAGGGCACTCTGCTGATGTGGCTTCATCCAGTACTTGTGCCAGAGCATACAGGAATCTTCCCTTCTACAATGGAAGTGTTGTTTTTAAGGCAAAACTGTCTGTTGTAAGCCTATAGCAGGAAATACTCAGGCAGCCTCTCCAACTTGCTCGAAATGCGATGTTTGTGCTGCAGTTGCTTTCACAGCAGTCTCCTCTTTCAGAATCCGTGGCAACACTTGCTTTTTTTTTTTATTTGAATACAAGTGTTTTAGCAAAAGGGTTCACAAAGGAACCAGTGAACAAGATAAAACAGATGAGGCATCTTTTTATTTTGCAAACAGATAAATAGGATTTTTCAGGGGCTGAGTGAAATTGCCATGTGATTTTATCACTTTTTTTGCTGCCAGCTTCTATTTTCTCTGTAGAGTACTGTAGATTTTTCATGGCAGGAACCATTCCTTTTTCTATGTGTTAAAGATGCCTTAGTTATTTCTGGTTGTGTTTTTAGGAGTTAGGAAGCTGTAGCCACTGAAACCAGGGCAATGCAGCAGGCCATGGTAGTTTGTAGGAGGACTTTTTGCAACTCTCTCAGGATCAGACAAGGCTTACAAATAGGCTTCTTGGTCCTGTGAAGCTTTGTGAATCCTGTCCAAAGGACTGATAAAATTCAGGTGCCATGGGAAGTAAGTACACAACAATTTGAAAAGCTGTCATGTGTCTATGGTTCAGATTTAAGTACTGTTTTGTTATACCCGCTTAAAACATAGATGGGAACTTGCATGAAAAGAAACTAAAACTCTCTGGAAGGACAAAAGAGTATATTTTGTGCAGATTAAAAATGCAGTTCCTTCTGCCCCAGGGAGTTTTTTTGTTTTATTTGAGAGAATTAATGGGCATTTTCAAAGCAGTGCCACAAAGTGTGTGTTATGTTTGCAGTGGGTCCCGCTCCTGTCCTGGAATATTTGGTTCATGTTTGCTTGTGCGCTCTGCATGCAAATGAAAAAAGGCTAGAAATAAACGACTTCCACCTATGTTAAGTAATAATTTCTAAATATATTGCTAACAGGTTTCAGTTTTCATTTAAGCTGTTGTAGTAAATACAGTCCACAAATACTGTGAAGATGTATCACGTAATGCTAACGTCTGATACTTTCTTAGTTTTTAAACTTTAGACTTCAGTTTTTCTAAATTCCTTCTTTTTATGTTTTTGCCTGTTTCTAATAATTCACCCTTCCTGTTTTTGTATTCTATTCATGCTTTTCCTTTCATCTGCCTTTATTGTCCTTTTCGTAATATTTTATTCTTTTTTTTTGTCTCTGTTGCTATTAAAAACTTCCTTGCTTTCTCTTGCCAGACTATCATCAACCTTTAGCAGTCCCTCCTTAAAATCTAGCTATTCAAGGACTCTCACTTTATTTCTTCCCTTTATCAGGTAGGTATAAGCCATACTGAATGTGATGTTCTGCATCTTTATCAACATTTACCTGGGTCTAGGCTGGATGCTCAGTAAAACAGGGAATATGTCTCTGACTTCCATATGCACACACACAGAGTTCTCATCTTCCTCAGTCTGAGATCAGCTTTCTGTTTGGCTTTGCTATTTTAAGCAGTCTTTCTTTTTAAATCATCCAGTCTGTATTTCTCCAAAATGATATTGTGGAGCTGTGGCTGTTTGGATGGGGGGAAGCTGCCTTAGAGGATCCCAGGAAAGAGGAGATAGTGGAGTACAGTGATGTATGATTCTTTACGAGCTGCTGTTCTTCCACCACAGCAGCCGGTTTTTACAGGTTCCACTGTTCTCCAGGAAATCCTAGATAATTTTCTTGCATAATAGAGGGATCATATCAGTGTAACACACAGGTTTACTTCAGCTAAGTAGGAGCACCAGTAGATTCACCTGTGCGGAGACTCAGGCAGCTAGTGCTGGTTGGTGAGCAATGCCTTGTGCTCTGACCTCCACTGTTGTGTCTGTCCCTCTCTGTGTTCTGCCTCGTGACACACAAAGTGGCATTTGTCATTTATTTCTGCTTCATGTCCCTTGAAAAATTAGGCCCTTAATGTGTGTATTTAAAACAATGTTATATTAAAGCCTTAAATCCTGTAATTAGACTGGCTGTTGTTGATAGTTGATACTGTGCTTTGTTGATAGCCAAACCAAAATGACCAAGGCTCCAGAAGTCTCATGGTAGAGATGCAACAAAAGTTTGTTTAGTTCTGCTTAATGCTGTGTTAGAGGACTGGTGAAACAAACTGAACGGAACATGGATTTTAAGTCACCTGTAATGAAATGTTTCTCTGAAAATGGGAAGAACCTGCAGCTGTACCCTGAGAAGGGCCTTGTTGCGCCCTGTGGAAGCCACTATAGGAAAAAAAAGTGTGAGCTGATAATGAGGTTTTCAAATGCAACTGGCATTTCCAGGGTGTCCAAATGCCCCCCAGCAGCCAGCTCATGGCATGGCCCTTCAGTTGAACTGAAAGTGGCTGAACAGGCACCATGTGCAGGGTAGAGGCCCTGGGGACAGAGCAAAAGGAGCAGAAGCAGTTGAGCCGCATCTGGCACAGTGGCATGCACTGAAGTTGAGTAAGTGCTTAGGAGCTGAGACAAAGTAGGGAGCAAGATTGAGAAACCAGTGCAGAAAACCAGGAGTGTGACCTGTGGGCTTGTTAGTGATTTGAAAATGTTGTGTTTTAATTCTTTATTCCCTGAAATAATGCTGTCTTGTGTACTGGGCTATCCTTTGATAGTGGCAGGGATTTTGAGGAAAGCTTGGCAGTTCCTGCCAGAACTCTGGGGTCGCCGCTGAAAACATGAGAGTGACTTCTTGCAACAAACATCCAGACTATGCCCTGAATCCTGCCTGGGCTTCAGCAGGCAGTGCTGGGGAGGACAGTCCCAGGCAGGAGCTGTGATCCAGGGGCATGAGGAAAGGGCACCGGGCTTTTCTGTGCAGAGAGTAGGCACTAAATCCTGCTCTGGCTCTGACCCAGCAGAATTGTATTTCAGCTTCTTAGATGGACACAGGCTTTCTTCTGGGAGATTAGAGAAATGGGGCTTTTTGGCAGGAGCTTAAAGATAAGTCTGGCCAGGTAATTACTTATGTCAGAAAGTTGTAAAGGAAAATTTTGGAGGCAAGTGGAGCTGATGGTGTGATTTAACCCATGTTACTCTGTGGTTAATTTCCCAGGTACCTGTTTGTGTAACAAATCACATAATATCTGACTGTCTTTGTTAATAGCTTCTTCAGTGCTGTTGCTCTCTTGGCTTATTTCTGTCATTCCTAAAGAAAGCACATCTTTTAAATCTGTTTTGGCATTTGAAAATCAAATTAAGTTACTGTGGAGGGAATAAAAAAGGTCTAAATTTAGTGAGATTGTTATTAGGCATCTGAAATAATCTACCACACAGAGAAGGGGTGGGGGGACAATCCTGTGTCTCTGATCTTGCTATTTGTGGTTGGATTTTGGTTTTGAGATCAACAGAAAATCTTAATGTTGGTTCTGTTGCTTTCTGTCAGATCAGTTGTTCTCTTTCAGTTTAGCTTCTGAGATATCCTCATAGCACTTCTCATAATCAAGTAAATAAATTAGATTTATTGTTGATTTTTCAAGAGCAGAAGAGAGAACAGTTGGTTTCAGATGTTTAAGTCTTTGTAAAAGCATCACTGGCACAGGAATTTTAGGCCAAGGAATAGAATTATACATTTTAGTTTGACATACTTTGTGTTTATTTTAAAAGGCTGTGGAAGACAGAGAGGGTAAAGGTTAAAATAATATTAACTGAGCCCTCCAAATCTATCAGTTTCATTCTCCTTTTCCTGAGTATTACTGTAGTCAAAGTAGTTAATCAGAATCAGAAAGCCACATTAGCATTGCTGACGTGGATTTGTCAATGGTGAATTGAGAGGATGGAAACTGGAGGGGGAAAATAAACCCACAACAATCCAGCTTCTGGCTCACACCACATTGCCAAAGATGTTTACATTAATATCTGTAAGAAATTGTGTTAACATGACATCTTTCCAAAACCTGAATTCTGTTACAAGCTTAACAGTAAAATAGTTTCCTAAGACTGCTTATACTGAAAAATTCAAGGAATTTATAGTTTTGTTTTAATGTTTGCTTGAAAGCGTTTGGATAATTGCACGCTCAGATGATGGTGTGTTTCAGAGGGTCTTTGTTAATCTCTCTGTCCTGCCATGTACAATGGAAGCAGTGCTGGGGATGTGTTTTAGCAGCATCATGTCCTGGCATCCCACAGCCCTTGGTTCTTCCTCATCTCCTTTTGCCAGGCTCAGGAGAGTGACCTGACAGTGAAAAGGGTTAAATAAAAATAACATTGCTGCAATCCAACTTAATGAGATGTAGCGTGAATGTCACTGTTTCTGTTCTCTGACGTGTGCTGTGGAAGTGGGGTGATAGCAGAGCTGAGTAAGTTCCTAAGCAGAGAGAAATTAAAAAAGCAAGAAGATTAGCTCCAGCAACTAGTCCAGCTGCTGCTAGTACAGAAACTTGCCTTGTCTGGACAAGTTTTACTGACCCCAGTCTCTGGCTTCTGTCTCTTGCCTGGGGATGTTTTTGTGGCATAGCCGTTTCTCCTCTTTCCCCTACTAGTGCATTTTTTGGTGTCAGTCTCCTTTCTCCTCCTCCTCGGCACTTGAAAGATTTCTGGGAAGGCTGTCAGTTGTTTCTTTTTGCTGCTGAGGGAAGGAGGTGAAGGGAGGCTGTATCGTTTTGGAAGCAGGGATAGGGAGAAGAGGGCAGGATGGGAGGAAGTGTGAATGCTGCAACTTGGGCCGATATTTCTGTACTCTGCTAAAATAACCTCTTTCTGCTAGCAGGCAAATACTGATGTACCTGGCATCTGCCAAGAGTCTTTCCCCAAACCTGTGTGAAAGGTGCACTGATACACTATAATTTTGATGTTCTAATAGCCATGATTCCTCCTGAAAGAGTGTTGTTTTTGTTTAAAGTAAGCTCCTTGTTACTCCAAGGGCAGTTCTTTGTTGTAATCCATGGCTTTTTCTTTGATTAATGCCATGTTGTATCACAATCTGAAACCAAAACTGGCCACTGCTTTTGTTTCTTTTTCAGCTGACAGTTGTCTCAAACCATGTATCAGCCAGTCAATTTTACTTCTCATACAAAGACATTATTCAACTCCCCTCCCAATTTAATCCTGTATGTCTCTCATCTGAACCCGTACAGCACATGAATAGAGTGTCAGTTGCTCACAAATCCATTGCTGTGCAGGCTTTTATATAAACAAAGTCCTAAGGATAAGCAAATGCCTTCCTTCTAATTAGCAGCATGTTTTGTGGTTCCATACATTCCAGTATGTAATAGACAGCTCCAGTGCCTAAAATAATCGTAGGGAAAACACTCGTATGCCGCGAAGATTGGGATGGGAGGGAGAGGAGGCAGGAAAAAGTGTTGTCTGTGTTCTTGGAAGCCTTTTCTGTATTCACTTGGATGCTGTCAGCTTCTTTTACACAAACATTACAGCATCCAAGGGGAATTAGAAATACTTACCCATGACCACATCAGGTTTTAGGTTTGTCAGGAGAAAGCAATGCAGAAGCAGGATCTTGGCTCCACTGCTTTCATTTTGGTTTCAGCATGCTGATAAATGCCTCCTAATGCTGGAAAGAGGTAAGGCTGACTGTCTAGGTGGAATACAGGAAATTTAAAAGTCTTACCTCATAGATTAGAAATGGGTTTTGGATCTGTAAAAGTGCTGTGTAAGTCCAAAGTAACAGTTACTCTCTGTTGTGGTGTCTGAAGTTACACAGCAGCTTCCCTTACCAGTCTGTTATGAAGTGGTTAGGGACCACTTGGGACAGAAAGACAAAAGTGGGAGGCTTCTGGTCAAACGGCTTTTAAGTGAGATAATAGTGGTCAAATTGAGCCTTTTAGCTTCAGCAAGGTTTTATTGTGAGTCAGCTTATCCCAACATCTGTGGAAATAGGAAGGCCAATGGTTTTGGTTTCCATCCCAGCCTTTTGCACCAGTCTGTGCCATACCCAGTTCTGGGACCTCGCTAACCTGTGTGCTCATTTGGAGGTCTGTGAGCTCAGGAGCCTAAAGGCCAGACAGCTATAGGGCAGGAACAACAGCTGGTCATGGGGCTTTTTACCCACTGCTAAGTGGAACGTAATCCATGTTGCCAAAGCCCATCAGCTAAAGTTGTGATTTTGGGAAACAAAACCAAATGAGCTGTCTCATCCAGCTGCATAATCTCCTTGAGGTGCAGATCTGCTGGCTGCACACAGACCAGTGCAGTTGTTTTGCCATGCAGAAGTACAACCTGGTTCCTAATACTTGCACCTTGACCCATGAGGGAGGTGAGAAAAACATAGGAGACAGTCAATCTGATGAACCAGAAATGAGTTGCCAGTATTTAGTGGTGCAGATAATTAACTATTGCAACAATTTACCTAGGGGTGTGCCTGGACCTTTATGATCTGAATCTGTAAATCTAGATTGGATGGCTTTCAAAAGAAGGTGTTTTGGCTGAACTGCCTGTTGTTGGGCTTCATACATGAACACAAAATGTCCTGGCCTGTGCTGGACATGAGGTCAGACCAGCTCAAGGGTGGATGGTTTCTATAATGCAGCTCCTCCTCCAATTTTCTGCTGCTCTCCAGGCCACCACAGTGAGTTGGTGGTGCAATTCCACACCTCACAGAGAGGTCCTTCCTCATGACCCCTGTGCCCCCCCTACCCCTGGTGTGCAGACAGTCTGCCTTCCCACCATTCATGGGCAGCTCCCTTACAGTTACTGCTCGGTCATCTGAGAGATAATGACCATCGTGATCCCCTGTGACCTCAGGCTTCTTGGGAACCCCACAAAGAGGGGAAGGAAAATGAAACATTTTCATCCCATCCTCCCAGGAGCTCCCAGAGGTGGACATTTGTAGCCCCATAAATGATGGTGGGGAAGGAGGCCAGTGATGAGCCCAGTCCATGTGTTGGGAGCCTTCCCATGTCTCTTGGCCAATGCTGGCAGAACTTGCTCTTGTTAACAAAGTGTCAGGAAGGCACCAGTGGCAACTCTGCTGACAGTGAGCAGCTGTTCTGGTGGCGTCCTCAAGGGATGGGGTGCCTGGAATCTGAGATTCTCCCTTTTTCCACACAGAATTTACTTCCCAAAATATTTACCGTGGTTTTGATCTTTGCCCAAAACTGAAATTTCTCTTCTATGGCTGGAACAAAATTTGGGTTTGGAAAGAGTGAGAGACTTCACTCCCCAGATGAGGTTGTACACATGTAAAATGTTGGTATGATTTTCCATTTGGTTTGCTTAGAGACAAAGATGTTGCTAAAAATTCAAATCTAAGAGTCTTATTTAAGCATTAACCTTTTGCAATTGGTGTAAGGGGCCCACATAAATATAGTTACAAAGTATTATATTTTAATAAACTTGAATAGATTTTAAATTGACAACTTCTAGGAAAAAGAACCCCCTGCATTTATGTCCTAAAATATCATGAAGTGGGATTAAAGCTGAATTTTTAACCTTTCTTTTCCTACTTTTTTAAAATGTGTGGTAACCTTCTTTTAATGTTGCAGCAATAGTTTGTAGCACATAAATGAAAGTGGTGCATGGCTGACTGGAGAACTTCCTTCACATCTCATCTCCAGGACACTGTCCCCATACCAGTGTTAGCAGCAGCCTCTCCAGTCCTCTAGGCAGTGCAGAAAAAGCTTAAAACTCTCTGTCTTCATCACATGCACAGGGCTGTTTCAATGGAAAACTTGAGCCGCTGATATTTCCATAGAGATCGGCTTAGATCCACGATTGCACTTCTCAAGGGCTTACATCTTCAGTTTTCTTAGCTATTTTCTGCAACTCCCTAAACAAAAATATCTCTTCTCCAAATTCAGAAAGGTCACTGTCTTCAACCACAAATTTAATTAACAGCTTTCTCCTTCTACAGACCTTTTCATTCCCCTCTTTAGTTAATTTTAACCCAGTGTCCCACATTAGGAGCCTGCATTTTCCACTTGAGGGAGTAGATGCTCACAGGAGTGGCCCCAGGGAAGCTCAGCTCAGTAAGTGATCACCAGTGGGAGCCAGGGTTATACACAGCATTACACTGTGGAAAGCTTCCCATCTCCTGTTTCAGACAAAATGTCTACAAAAACAATACTACTACTTTGCTAAATTCCTGCATTCTGCAGATGGGAAGCTCAATTTCTACAGGGAAAGCCAGGCTGTTTTGGGGCAGCTCACGATGCTCCATCTTTTTGCTGCTGCTGCTAATTTTTGTGAGCACCATAGAATACAGTAGAAAATTGAAACTGTGTGAAAGATCAACAGATCAGTGTAGAATGTCACGCAGCAACATCTGTTAACTTTGGCTCTATCTCAGATCCTCCTGACCCCCTCCTTCCCAGCCACAAGTCTCCTACTTTGTGAGAGCTCCGAGTGATAGGGACTTGGAGAGGAAGGGTGTGGAAATGTCTCACTATTTCTCAGTCGTCTGAAGGGCTTGCAGAAGTACTATCTGGAATGAAAACTTAATGTTTGTGTGTTTCTATATTTTTAATTATGAAACAAATGGGAATTTGCTGAATGAATTAATTGTATTGCTCTGTAAAAGTCTATCTTGAGAGCCATTATGTATGGGAGCTTACAAAGCCTGTGGAGAGAAAGGAAAGTGGCTTCCCTTTGTAATTAGGGCTTTCAGGAAATCTTTGATTACAGAATCAAGTAGGGTTGCTCAGAAACATTTGTTTGGTAGTACTTCAGATAAATGAAATTTGTGCCTAATAATAATTTTGCTAGTGACACTGGAAGCAGCTGTACTTGCTAATGGTAAACTTGCCCTGAATAAATCTTCCCCCCTTCCTTCTTGTCCAAACAATTACAGCTCACGAAACATCACTTCCAATTTGTAGGTCCCAGTAAAAAAATGTGAATCATGGAGCGATACAGCGAACACCATGTTCTTAATGGGATGGTGTTTGTCTGGACCAAGTTAATGCTTGTTCTTATATTGCATATAAAAAAAAGTAAAAACAAAACCTTGACCCAGTATGTAGAAATTTAACTTTGTTTTTTTTTTTTTGCTTTTCAACAGGGTCAGCATATTTCATTAGCTCCCATTCAAAAGTTAGAGGAAACTTTGTATGAATATCAGCCTCTGCAAGTGGAGACATATGGACCACAAGTTCCAGAGCCTGAAATGCTGGGAAGGCTGGGGTAAGTAAATCAGCGCATTTTAATTCCCATTTCATGGCATTATAGCTGGGATTGTTACCATCTTCAGATTGCCAGGGATCTTTTTTTTTTCTTCCTTTTTTTTTTTATTTTAAGGATCTTTACAAAATATTAGACTTCCTGCCCAACCAACATTTTGTTTAGGTGGATAAGCTGAAATTTTTGGTCCTCTTGCCTTTATAGATCTATTTAGAGCTGGACTGGATTGCATTAGTGTTTTTAAGGTTGTCCTTGGCAGTCGTAGTGAAGTAGCTGTTCATTTTCAGTTGCACGGTATTAAAAAATAAATAAATAAAAATCTGGGGCTTAATTTACCCAGCTGTAAGCCAGTAAAAATATTAAAGTTGGGCTGTTTGCCATGGAAAAGGGTAGATTTACTTGTCGACTGCTGTCTACAGTCAAACTGTGTTTGTGAGAAATGAAGCACAGAGCTTAACTTTGTCAAAAAATATAATGCAGGGCTGGTCCAGCAGCTTGGCAGCATCGTGGTGTGCAGCCATGTTTGGAAGGGAGTTTGGGAACCTTCTGTGCATGGGTAAAGGAGGTTAGGAAGTCCAAAAGAGATGTGTTTCCTCTCTAGAGACGTGTTCATGGCTGAAATGCCACCTGAAAACGTGTAGCTACTGGGGTAGTGTCACCCAGCTCATCATGGCCTGACTCTCAAGGTCATCAGCACTTCCAGTGCCTGGAAAACTGCATGGCAGAACGAATGTGCAGGCTGGCAAGGCAAGAAAGAGTTTAAAAAACAACAGTTTATGTTTGGCTGTGCAATCTGGGAAAACTGAAGCCACAAAGTACGGAACAAAGTTGAGGCAATTTAGTGTGCAGTTTCAGAGACCACTGAAATCCAAACAGGAATCCCATCTAATTCACTGGCATGGGAGAAGTTGTGTCTCATCCAGGAAATGACAGAGGTAGATAGACTAAGTAAGGTAAATAAGCAACCTAATGGTGCTTCAGAAAACTGAAGGCTGTCTGGAATTGAGGCTGTCTCCATTTTTACTGTTTCTGTGTCCTCCTGATGCCTGTATTTTTTATCTGGTATCAAGCTTCTGCAACCAAGTATTAATTAGCAGCTTAAACTTGGACAGAGCCTGGTTCAGCCTTTGCCACCTGTTTGGATGGAGCACAGCTGTCAGGGACCTCCAGTGTGAGGGGAGCTTGGAGGCCCCCTCAGCCTCATCACAAACGAGAAAAAGATGACTTGTGCAGGGCTGATTCCCTTTGCCTGTGCCCCATGAATGCTGGTGTCCAAATCTGTCAGGAATGCTGTCATCTATGTCCGTTGCATTTAATGGCACTGGTTCTGAGGCAGTCCCAACACTTCGTGGAACAAAATCCTTTAAATTCTGCAGTTGCATTGCAGCATCCATGTGGGAGGGTGTTCAGAGGAGGGTTTGCAAACAATGCCACAGTCTTTTCTTGGAGACACTTTTAAATGTGTCATTTTCCTCCTGTGAACAGGAGCAACCAGGCTTGTTGGGCTTGGCTGTGGAGGTGATGAAGGAGTTGAGGGGTGCGGGGTGGCTGCGGCAGCAAGGGGAGGCTCATGGGTGGGTGGGTTGGTGGTGCCCACCAGAAGAGTTCTGAGTCCTGAGGCTGTTTGCCATTCCAAAACAAATACATCATTGCTGTGGGTTCCCAGCCAGTACAGCTCTAACCCTATTCCATGGGGTGTCTGAAATACCTTAAGCCGTGCAGGGCTGTTGGTTTATATATTTGTGTTTCTGTGTTTATATGAACTCATGCGCATTTCCTGTTGATGATGAATGCTTAACTAATGTGCCTCTGTCCCTGCTTTGGGGCTTTTCAGGCAGCTGCATACAGCTGCCTGGGTGAGGCAGAAGAGCTGGGCACAATGTAAACCTCTCCAGCTAAAGATTTTTAGTTTCCTATTTATTTGTGCTTATAAAAGGCCAGGTTGGACGGGGTTTTGAGCCACCTGTGGGCCTAGTGGGTGGCATCCCTACCCATAGCAGGGGGGTTGGAACTAGATGGTCCTTAAAGTCCCTTCCAACCCAAACCATTGTACGATTCTAAATGTATTTAATTATTTCATTTTTTTAAATTTTGGGTTTTCCCTCTTTTCATTTTCCTGTTAATAACTTTGCAGTCTGGATATTTATTGCTGCTAAATAGTTCCCTCAAATGTACAGGCTGTTATCTGAGTTTCTGGAGCCAGAATTATTGCAAAGACACTGTCAACCTGGTGATTTTGAATTCATTTCAGGTAGCATAATTTATTGACTTTTTTAAAAAAATACAGTTTTATATCTTCAAAACACTCAGTACATGGTTTTTTAAATATTCCTTAACCTCTTATCTTCTGCAAGACTTGCTTTAGGTTTCAGAACTTTTTTCTTTTTCTTGGTGAATTGATGTAATGAAGGACACAGGTGGCAAGAAGGTTTTAGCAAAGAGCAAGAAAAAGGGTAAATCCTTAAGGGATCATGTAGAACATTTGTAAGGAATCTTTTATCATTTAAAAAAAATGCTTTTTAAGATGACTTGTATTATTTGCTTATTAGGCTTTTCAAAACACTTCATGAGCAGACCATAAACTTGATTTTGTATTTTTCCACTGCTCTTCTGTGTGGAGTTTGTATATTTTGGAAAAAAAGGATATTTATGTTCAAATTGTTCTTACAAATTTGTTTTCAATTTCCCCCGGGGCTGTAAATTTTCTTTTTTTTTTTCTTAAGTACTGCAGAAAAGCATTAACAATCCTTATGCACTTTTTTGTTTGGGTATTGGAAATCAGAGAATAATGAAGATTTAGGTTTTTTTTTTCCCCCAACACAAATGATTGGTGTAATGTGTAGGGGTTTGTGTCCTTCAGCCCCCCATAAAGGTCACTTTGGTTGTTCAAACTCGAGGACCAGCTCATGCTTGTCTCAGCTGTCAGATGGAAACGTGACTTGGAAAAGGGGAGAGGATGTGTGAGAGCATCTCCCAAACATGTGGTGCTGCCCTTGGAGGAAAGTGGGGTCTTGGATCACTGGAACGTGCCCATCCTGGGGGCAGCTTCTGCAGCTGCCTGTCCCTCCACGATGACGAACAGCCCTGGGTCTGTGTGACTTTGTCACTGCTCTGAATTACTGAAGTGTTCAGGGACATGCATTCAGAAATGTTTCTGCACAGAGCTGAGGGCAACTTATATGTTTGGAGAGAGAGATCTCTGTCTTATCAAGGGCTCTACTGGAACTTCTGCTGTCACCACAAACTATTAGTTTGGTATAGTTTAACTGAAGTGGGAAGTGTCACCTTTTGGTTCAAAGTGGTGCAAATCTGTTGAATTGCATTTTGGGGAGCAGAGGTGTTTGGCTGCAAGAGAATGCAAGGAGCACCCGGGTGCTTGGGCACTTGCTGCCATTACTTTTCTTAGATGGGCAAAAAAGGCCTGTCTCTCTTTATTTTATTTTTTTTCTTCCTGATGTTTTTGCTGAGCATGCTGAATTTGTGTGGTTGGAGGTCTGCATTTTTCTTACTGGAAAACAAAAGAAATGAAAAATATAACAAACTGATGTGCCAAGTAGCAAAAGAATAACCCTGGATGGGGATGGAAAGTGGTGTGTTGCTTTAAAAATATATGTTTGATACATAGTTTTGGTTCTAAAGAAAAAGAAAACAGCAACAAAAAACCCCTGAGGACCCAAATGATGTTTTTTTGGAGGTCCTGAAAAATGTAGACTTTCTTGGCAGTAATTGTAAGTCTGTCTGTCTAACAGGAGCAGCCACACAGCAGCCACGAAGTTTTACAGCTGTGAAGAGCCATACACAAGCCACTTAAAAACTGACTATAAATTGAAAATCTGCCTATGTGATTACATTTTGGGTAAAGATATATGAACTTCATGACTCAAAGTTTAGAAACAGTCTCCTGTAATCCAAAGTGGATCATACTCAGCAGTGCCAGTCATATCCTCACCATTCTCATAAAATTGACGTAATTTACAAGTCAGGTTAAAAATTTCGATTTGCAACAGACCTTGTGATCAAGTCAAGCCTGGACTGCTTAAAATAAAATAGTGTTTGCCTACTTAGCTTTGGAGAGATCCAAGCCTAATATATATATATGTATATAAAAAATCAGATTTCCTTCTCTTTTCTTTAGTGAAAAATGTGACTTCCCATTGATCTATCGACTTGTTTTCAGGTATAACCACTTTGTTAGGATCACCCCAGTCAGTGTTTTGTTTAAGTAAGATGCAGAAAATGAATTTCAATGGTGAACACTAATCTAATGAGGATAGGTAATATACTTTGATAAATTAGAAGTAAATCTAAACAGAATGCGATTTTAAGAGTTGAGGGGGTAAGTACTGAAGCAGAGTGGGAGTGCTGTGAAAATCTGTACATACAGTGAACATGTTTTAGCCCACTGTGCTTTTTCTTGTGAACAACTGGATTGATTCATTCCTTTTTTCCTAGTGTAGGACAGCTCAGGCATTTTAAATTTCACATTAAGATGAGGTTGGGTTTCATATCTGTTAGAGCTTTGTTAGTGTTTAATTTTTAACCTTCACTTCAAGTGGAAAATTTCTGCATATTTCTTTGTTGTACAGTGTTGTAGTGTAATTTGAAACACATGTAGAGTTCTGGCACTCAATCTAGAAATGATTCGTGTAACTTCTTTGCTGTCAGTCATTGTGATTTTTTTTTTTTTTTTAAGTGAGGCATAAGTCAGGATAGTCTCCAAACTATTCTTACAGCATAGCTGAGCTGGTCCTTGGCTGGATTAGCTTCTGCTAGAACCCTGTCAGTGTCTGTGTAGGGTTCAAGACAGTGAAATAACTGAGAATTGATTTTGAATGGGTGACAGGACTGCTGGGCTTTAAAAGTCATAGCAGGTGATTTTTCACATCTGCTCTGTCACTGGGGTATGCAGATATTTCTTGAATCTTGGAAAAGGAGAAAAGCCACAAACGAAGGGCTGATTTGATCTGCTTTGGCCCATTGGTTTTGAACACTGAATTCATTCTGCTCCTTTTAATGGAATCTAGTCTCTCAATAAGCTCAGTAGTCAGAGTCAAAAGATTGAGTAAGATCAAGGAAAGCTTGTCTTTCTTTGGAGGGCACATAGAGGGCTACACTCCTTGCAGGAATTCTCTTGGCTACCAAGGCATATGGTCTGAATTTCCCAGTCTCCTGTTGCAAGGCCTGATCCTCAGCAGATAGATTTCTGTCTGCTGCAAAACATTTTGCATTGGGTACCTAATGAAAGAGAATTGGCAGGTAAGGAGTGATTATTGCTTTAAAGACTCAGCTACATTTCCATACAGCCTTTTATTTTTTGTTCATTTTATCATGAATAATTGGATAAAAACCTGTGAATGGCAAAAAAAGTACAACAAGTACTGTGTGGGTACCCTTTTTTGGAATAGTGAATATGGCCAAATGTGCTGTCTCTTTCAAGACAGGAGAGAACAAGGCAACAGAACTGCCTGTAAACCATCTTAATCTGGTTTGATATAGAAACTGTCTGGTATTGCTTTAGCGTTCCACAGAAATCCTACAGGCTTCATTTTAGGATTTTGGAAGGATGCAAATTTAATATAGGGGAGGTAGATTAGCACCAGTTTTTCCAGCTGAATGGAAATCAAGGAGTGCAGCCTTCAGTAAGTCTGAAATCTTACTGTTTAAGAAATCAGCTTTCTGGCAAAAAAGTCTATGAACATTTCAAACGACACCCCGTAGAATATGGTGTTTTGCATGGAGCTCTTCTGTCAAGGTCATTAGCAATTGAATATATTAAAAGTGGACTGCTTATGAAATGGAGAGATTTGCTTCCTGCCCGCCCACCTGTGGGTATAGTGTGGGTTCTGTAACTGTAAAAGGTCTCGGGAGGGTTATAAAAGCAGAGAATATGGAAAATATATGAAGAAACAAAGAAGGAAGCCTGCATATACCACGCAGTTTCTTATATGTAAAGCTGGCTGTAGCTGTGTGTGTACCACTAAATGAACCTCAAAAGCTGGCCATGACAGCAGAATGTCCATGGTGGTTGTTTTTGTTGGCGTTTGGCTTCCAAATTAACTCATCAATCTAACACGAGTCTCTGTGCTCAGAATACCGGTCTGGTAATGTTTTTTTACTTTTTCATGCAATCATGGAAAAAATATGTTTCTGCTCGAAGCAGTTGTCAAACAAGCTTCTTTCATCGACAATCAGACACAGGGCAGCTGAGTAAGGCTGTTTAGTCTAGAATAAATACTCAGGAGATTACAAGGTCGCTGTAGGAAATGTAATTATACCATTTATTCCAGAATACTCTTTCTGTAGTGTGGGCTTGTTGAATACTAAATCATACATTTATTAAAATACTTACAGTATGAAGAAGAAAAAGAATTTCAGAGCCTTAATGGAACGGAGATTTGTCTGCAAACTGTGCTGTGGGATCAAGCAGTAAATATTTAAAATTACTTTGGAAAATCAGGATGGTAATATTGGCTTTATTATTGAGAATTTGTAGGAGGCAAACCCTGAGTTGTCACTGCAGGTGTGGAGGCAGTGCTGCTAAGTGGGCAGCTGAAAGGTGTAAGGCAAAGCTGTCTGCTGATGTATTATAATGTGTCAGGAGGCATCCAGCAATTGTGTGGGCCAAATGCCCTATTTTCTGTGCTCTCTGTGTCTCAGCAAATCAAAGCCTTGTTACTACCAGCCACTTAAAAAGACCTGATTGTCTGTGACAGTTTTTATCTGTTATTGAAAGCCCTTCTTTGCTTCCATCCTTCCCCCCATCCCCTGCATTGATACTGCTATTGATGTCTTGTTCTCTTGTGACTTTTTATGTCCACAGACTTTCCTCCTTAGCTGCTGTATTTTGGTAGAAGTTAACTTTAGGACTTCTGTTGCATCTCTGAAATTCTGTGGTAAATTTGAGATCAGTGGTTTTTGTGCTGAGTTGTTTTCTTTTTTCTCTACATTTTTCCTTCCTTGTTTCTCCTGCACTCCATCAGGTTGCTCTTTTTGAGTACTCCTCTGGCTCCTCAGCCAGATGGATAATTGCACTGGGAATTATGTGGTTGCCACAAGAAAAACAATACATTTTGTACATGCAGAAGAGATCTGTCCTGATTATCTCTCATTTCAACAACAGCAGGGCCTCAGTGTCCTCCAGCTTTTGTAGTTCTTCCTGGGACAGAGCCCCCAAATACTTTCTTTAAGCCCAGTGTTAGAGTACAGAGGCAGGAACACCTTAGTCATGGGGGGCAAAGTCTGTGTGGTAGAGAGTGGGGGAGCTCATGGAAGCCCATTGCTGAGCTCTTCTTCATCCTCCTCTTCATCAACATCTGGGCATCACCCCTGCTCTGTGCTTGGCTGTCAGGAGAGATGGCACGACAAGGACTTGCTCTGGAGCAATCTAAGAAAACCCTGGCATGTTCTCCTCAAGGGTCTATTTGGATGCACTAATCTTAAACTATTTGGTCTCAGATGTAGTTGAAGTAGAAGGATGATGAGCACCCTCTTTGAATTTGTCTTCTGAAGCGTTTGCAAAAATTTGTTGCAATAAAAATTTCAAAAGGAAGTGTGGAAAGGAGGAGAGAGAGGCTTTCGGAGCCCTTCAACACTGTTGTTTTAAGAAGGGGAGGGTATGTAAAATGAAAATATTTAGCCAGAGACAGCCAGCAAAATAGACTCCTAAATAGGAAAATAAAGCCAGAAATGGTGCATCATCTTGACTCTGACACTGATAAATACAGTTGTAAAGCAGCCTTCTGAATGAAAACTTTGTTCAGGTATCAAATGGCTGTAAAGGTAAGTTCTGAGTTTCCTTAAATGGCAGAGGGAAGCACAGGGGGGGTGTCTTTCTTGAAGCTTTCTGCAGCTTTTGAAGCAGTAGTTTGTGATTCTTTAACCCCCTTCAGATGGCTTTGTTGAAGGAGTCTATAATGTTTAAAGCTTCTCCAAAGAGTGCTTAGTGGTAGGAGTGAGGGATCTCTTCCTGCAGGAGCGTGTCACTTGCCAAAGTCAGTAATTCCATTGATAAATTTCATCCTGTGTATGTAACTGCTCTCACTCCTGATAGTGATGGATGACAAGATTTTTAAGGGTTGGGCTGGTAGTCTGTTTTCTTATTTTGATATTGACCTTGTGGTCCCTTAGATTAGATCACACTGGAGGGAAAAGTGGAACTGGAGAACTTTTCTTAAGAGTTAATGGTATCCCATCACCTGTGTGTTCCCTTGCTTATTTTTCCCAGTTTCCTTAAAAAAAAACAAACCAGCAAACAAAAAAAAACCAAACCCATCCAAGTCTTCCACACCCATAAAAGAATTGGAGTTTCTGGCTCCTTCTGTTCTAGCAGTGTGTGCATCTGTCCCAGATGGCCATCACACCTGGTGGAGCAGCAGAGATTTTAGGGGTAACTGAGACCAGAGCTGCTGCATGGAAAGAAGCCCTTGGATATGAAGGGGGGACCCTAAAAGTACCTTGACTGAAGCTCTTTGGATCTTTGAAATTGGAAGATGTCCAAGGACAGGTTAAAGGTTATTATCTCAGGTGCCTTTTGTAGTTAGAGACTCATCTGTGTTGGGTCAAGGGGGTAAAAAACACAATATGTGTTTCCTGTCATGCATTATAGCTTTTTTTTTTTTTTTTTTTTTTGTGTTAGTGGTGCTGCTTACAGGGACTTGAGGAAAGTACCCACAGTTAAAATGGTTGGCTGGAGATTATGTACACACACTTAGGAACGAATTTCATGCCTTCGGTTTTAAAGCCTTGCTAGTAGTCAGTTGAAAACTGTTCTAGGTAAACAAGACATGTAGTGCCAGGCTTCCAGAAAGAATTGAGTTGTTCATTTCTCCCTCTTCCAAATTGAAGCATTTGAGTTAGGCTGTGTTTCTAATAACAAAGCAGAGGTTTGAACATAATGGGACTTCACAGCTGAGCTATTGCTCAGGCTTGAAGGTAACGCCACCATATTTTTGTTTCTTTAACTGGTATTAAATGTAAAAACATAAATCCTTTTCAGTGGGAGAGGAGAAGGGGAGATGGTTTTCATTTGGCATAATTTCCTGTGAGACGTGGTTCTAAACAAGGCCCATATTTACACAAGACAATACAGTTTTACATGTACTGGTATATCCAGCACGTTTTAAAATTGTTTAGCCAGCCCCGGGTATTAAATACCTTCACAATAAATGTGTTTAATAAAAGTAGATGAAGTTTGAAATAATTTTTTAATAATTTTACAGTAGAAACACCAGTTAAATCAACCCCACTGCAGTAATAAATGTCACAAAACCAATTAATTATAGTTGCTTGCCACTGCAAAATCAATTGTGTAACTGTTCTTCTAAAACTGACTTTTACATTACTAAATCCTAAACACTACACTTCTGTAACTTGTCAGAATCAGGTTTTGGTTAATAGATATTTTCAGTGATGTAATGGGAACTTCTGGTATGGAGTCAGAATATAATGGACTGTGATTAATGTTTTAATAAGCACTTTTCTTGTACTTATGATGCAGCAGTGAAATGGTTTCCTGCTTAGATTGATAGAAAAGCAGGTGTGTGTACATACTTTTTTCTTTCAGTAAGAGTAAGTTTTTCAATGCTTCTGCTTGAAAACATTTAATGTTTTTCCTTGAGTCAAACGCTGCTGATTTGGGGGTTTCAGTTTGTTTGTTTTAAATCCAACTATTGCTGATATTTGTCAGTTGAAAGTGGAGGGTGTCATGGAAACCCTTTCAGTACTTAAAGTAATTGCTTTGCAAAAAAGGAAACTCATTAGTTTAAAAAAGAGTTTTGATACATTGACATTTTCCTCAGTGAAAGGATTTGTTTAAAATAGTGTTGGAGTAATGCAAAAATGTGCCAGAACAAATACAGTGTTGAAAATATTAGCAGGTTGGATTTATTATGGAGGTTGGTGTAATACACTTGCTACATGCTTGGTTACCGTTGTCCTGGAAGTGGTTGTGTTTCTTCTGTATTTTAATTTTTTTTTTTAATTAATAAATAAATGAAAAGGTATTTTAATCACTGCTTTTAATGACCCATCAATCCAGACTTGTTGCAGGTATAGCTTTTTTGCTTAGGGATTCAGTCAGATCTTCTCCTGATGGTATTTCTTCTAAGATGATGGTAAAGGTGAGCAAATTCTTCATGCTGTTTAACACCCTACTGATACCTGGTGGTGGTTGTGCTCTTGGTCTCCACTATTCCTCTGCAGAGGAATATATATACATGGAAAATATATATATGTATGTATAAGCACAGAGCATGAGGACTGCCTTCTGTGGAAAACAAAGCAGTCTCTATTCTTTCCTTCTCCTCTGTCCTTGTAGACTCAATAGGAACAATGGACATACCTGTGATGAGGAGAGAAAAGAGGGGGAAACCTGTAGAAAGAGGAGGTCCCATGTCTTTCTGGCATCATTCCACTAGCCTGGATTCCAGGCACCTCTGCTCTCTCACTTCTGAAAGCTGGGTGAGCCTTTCTGGGAAGATGGAAAAGGTGCTGTGGTCCTGGCTCCAGTGCAGGCGCTTTTCTCTCATCTCCGGAATCTGTCGACATTATTTGAGATTCAGGATAATAGTTTCTCCATCTCTTTGTTCTTTCCCCTAAACCTGGGGATCTTACTGACTCCTCTGTTCTCAGGAGCATCGACCCATGCTTTAATTTTTCCAGCAACTTTGGAAAAAATGTGGATATCAACACACTTGTGTTTTTAATATTTATTGAGAATTTACCAAGCAGCCTCTATACCTTGGTTTTGTGCCAACTCTCTCTACTGGGGTAGTGTCTGCCTTGCACAGAGAAGGTTACTTATGGTTTCCTTTATTTGCTACTGCTACATTTCTTTAGTTCTCCCTTAAAAAGATGCAGGAGGTAAGTGCTGGCTGCTATCTTTATGCCCTGACTCTCTTCCAGAATTCATGAGGAAATGCTCCTGAATAAAGCCAAAAAAATTCTACACCTCTTCTCCCCTTCCTGTCATTAGAAGGTTCTCTCTCTCTTCCCCCTCTTTTCACATCTAGGCCCTGATGGATTGGGCAGACTTCTTGCTCTGTGGTCATTGATTCTACTAATTGTCAAAAACTATTCCAGAAATGAGAGAGAAGAGATTTTGCACTCCGGGGCCGTCTCAAAACTTGGAAGCATAAAGGCTCTGCTGTTCCAGACTCTCTTCAGCACACAGTTAATTTTGGAATGAAAAGTCCCACAGATACAGAGTCTGCAAACAACCTGAAATATGGAAACCGTATCTTACCTTTTTTATTTTTTCCCTTGTTCCATGATGTAGGTGCACCCTGCTCTTTTTCTCCCCAGGAGCAAGGCAAGTATTGTTGTGAAGGTGTGAGTGCAAGTTGGAGTTTGCTTTCAGGAGTCTGCTGTGGCTCAGCAGTCCCTTGCCTTGAGCAGTCCAGGCCATAGGATCCTTCTTGATCTTTTGGCTTTTGTCTAAGGACAGTCACTGAAGTTGGTATTTTTGTATTTTGCATTTATTACCTCTCTCTCTTTTGCTCACCCAGAAATGATCTATAGATTTTTTTAGGTCTGCTGTATTTATGCAATTTATTGAGGCCTTAAATGTGCTAGGAAAAGCTTGGACTAGCAGAAGAGCATACAAAACTGGTGGTGTCCAATTCTACAAACACCTGAACAATTGACAGTATCATAACAGACCCTGGAGATGACAGCAAGGATAGCTCAGTGCAGCTCCCTGCTCACCATTTTCCATGAGTTCTCACAGTTAACACCTCCAGACTCCTTCCCTGCCTTCTCCAAAGAGCTGTAGGAAGTTCATATGTTCCCTGATTTGTTTTTGGCTCAGGTGTCAAAACACTATTCTGAAAAATTCCCATCAAACTTGTTTGGGTGCTGAGGGTAATAGGTTTAAAAATAAATAAAAGCTCAACATAGGTCCACTTCTGCTCCCAGCCCTGGCAGAGGAATTTGTAGTGGCTTCAGTGGGAACAGGATTAGACCTTACAGAAGTGCCTTTAATGTTCCTGCCCTTGGGCAGTCTGGGTGGATGCTGCTTTCTTTTGCAACACGGTGGATGAACTGTGTGTGCTCACAGGCTCTTCCATATAATTGAAGAGTGTGCTCACATGGCTCAGGGATGTTTGCAAATGGAGCAAAGGAATGCAGTTACCCGTAGGACAGAGGGTGGGCAGTGGAGCCCTGTGCTGGTGCTGCAGGCTCTTCATCCCCGAGTTTGTAGGTATTTGGCTTTTCTGGGAGATGTTGGCTGCTGGTTGATTTTCCTGTATTTCGAAACAAATGCTGAAAACTTGCCTGGAGCTCTCTGCTCCGATCAGCTGCCCATATGTACTACAGCAGCAAGTTTTACAGGCTGTCTGCCCTGGGAATTGAAGACCAGAAAAAGCAAAGAAAATCAATGTATTTTCGTTTAATGCTATTTTTATCCCCTTAGAAAAAGACTTTATGAATGGGGCTTGCGAACAGATGAGATTTCAGTGCTTGTGTATGGGTCTATTTCATGCCATCCTCATGCAGGTGTGCATTATTTCTTTTTTTTTTCCTTTCTCCCATAGGTGCTTCAGTTAATTATCTGAAAAATGGAAATATCTGAAAATTTGAAATATCAGCATTAGGTTCTGGAAAGTACTTGCTACTTCCAGTAGAGAGAGCCATGTAAACTGGAGTGGCTGGGTGGAGGTGACAGTACAGGCTCCTGGTGTCTGCGAAGAGCAGTGCATCCTCTATTTTGGGCTGCTTTGAAAGATGTTATTTGCAACAAATCCCAGAGTTTTTGTTGACTCATTACTTATATTTTGGTTTTATTCAGCGTTTTTTTGTCCTTTGAGGGCTTCAGCAGCTGAAACAGCATCATCTTACCACACGGCAGTTTCAGCTGAGCCTGGTGTTTGAAATGGCAACACTGCTAAATGTGTGTAACTTGTTTTTAGAACACCATTTCAGCTGCCAGTTTCCTTGAGAAAGCAAAAACAATATGAAAAGCAAGAAATACAAATAAAGGAGAGGCTTTAAAATATTTCTGCTGTTAAAAAAAAAACCAACCAAAAACGAAACAAAAAACATTCAGAAGACATGCTAAATTTAGCAGAATTTCTTGAATAGGAAAGCAACATCTAAATAAGCATGCATGTTCCTTGGTTGCCTTCACCTTTTCTCCAGCCTACACATAAACTCAGTGATTAAATTCTCTCTTAATGAGCTCTTTCCAAAAATTCTGCTTTTCCTTTGATAAAAAGCCTGGGTGCTCCCAGAAGAATAGCTGCCACATGGTGAGGGTAGATACAGGGGAGGATGAGAGTTCCCCAAAACTCTGCTGCCTGCCAAAGTGGTGAAGAAACTGCAGTGGTACCATTAATTCTTCCAAGCAGAAGGTAGGATTTAGGGCACCAGGAATAACTGCTTTGAGGGCATGATCTGTGCACCCAGGAAAGCTGTCATTTCTGCTGGAATTATTTGATTGATACATATGTTTGTGCATGCCTGAGTGTGTATGCAGATATTGTGATGGATCATTTTACATTTACAACGTGATAACTCCTTGCTGTAATTGCTGTTGTGTTATTAGGTGTTCTGTAGGTCTGGCAATGCAGTGATTTTTTTTTCAGCAACTGCAGTTGAAGCTCAGTGTTTTGCCCCAGAAAAGAGAAGGTAACACTCAGAGAACTCAGTGCAGAACACCAGGGTGAATTCTGAATTCCCCTGCTCGATGCTACTTTGTGTCTGTACCCACCTCCTTACCTCCAGAAGAAACCAGAGCTCAGGTTTTGTAAGTCAGCCACCATTTTATCTGTGTTATTTCCAGTATTAATTAATTTGTGGTGCTGTGTTTGTGTGACCTGTTCTTAGCTCCTGGCTGTGTGACCTTTGCCATTAAGCCGTCTCTAGCTGGAAAAAGTCCACGTTAGTAAATGCTACAGATTAGCCTGAACCATTTATCCATTTTCCCAGCCCCCTCAGATTTTTTGACAGATGTGCATTCTGCAGTGGGTGAATTTAATATTTTCATTCAAATTGTAGATGAAAGTTGTTGAGTATCACTAGGATAAAATGAGATCCCTGCAGGGAAAATGCCTCTTTGAATGATGAATCCCCATTTACACTTGCTTCTTAAGATCTATCTGTTTAAATCATGCTTAATTTTTTTCTTTTGAGTAGCACCCATGAAAACTAATTTGAATATGGTACTTAAATAAGTTACTGCCTGCTTTTGTTGTAAAGCTAAAGGTGAGCTTGAGCTTTTCATTGGGGTGTGTCACTGAGGGGTGTGTCACTGAGGGGTGTGTTAGCTCTTGGGGTGAAGCAATTTTAGTTGTCGGGGTAAAGAAATTTGAGATCAATATTGGTTAAACAAATCCATAGGTCAGTGTAGAATATATTCAGTGGCAGTGCATTAAATGGACAGAGCATATAGTGGGAACTTTTGTACTCCAGGGGGATTTGAGGGATAAGAGTTCTGATGCAGAAGGATAGCTAACTCAGAAAGAAGAGCCATAGCATTCCTCTGGAAGTATTACCAGATTATTTTCCTTGAAAAAATTGAATCTTTTTTGTACAAAAAATGAGGAGTTTGCATTGATACAGATTTAACCTCCATAAAGAGTTCTAGGAAAATCATTCAAAACTCATGGTAAAGTGTGTGTGTGTGGCTGTATTTGAGATGGCTTCTAGCTCACGTGTGCTCCAGCCCGTGTTGGAGTAGCACAGAGGTGGTCTGGGAAGAGCCAGCTCTGCTTCCCCTGTGGTTTTTGCTCTTCCATGGCTCCAGCTGATAGAACCTTTGTAGTACAAGAAGTTCTCACTCACAAAGGGCATCAGGTTAGCCTTTAGTAGATTTATGTGCCATAATATTATTTAAGTCTTTGAAAACCTGCACAGCACTCATGAGGCAGATAATGCAATACTTGTATGGGGCTACTTCAAAGTGAGCTCCGTGGAGTGCTGGCCCTGCTGCTGAGAGATCAATACAGTCCTGTGCTCTCTGCCCTTCAATCACATCAGCAGCCTGTCAGATGTGATGCACTGCTCCACCAGCTCAATACAAACATCAGCTTGATTCTGGTAGGAAAGAGATTTTATTGGACCAAACCCCCTTCCTCAACAGAATGTCCGAGTGCCTTTGGTGTTTTAATTCAGAATAGGGCTGTGCCCAAATAGGAGTGACTTTTTCTTCTGTGATGTGCTCTTCAGTGCTGCTCAGGGACTTAAAATCTGTGGAGTGTGGGTCCACAGAGACCCTGATGTTGTTTCCCAGTTATGCATCCAGTGAGTGCTCCCAGTCCCTGGCTACCACCTGGGAGAGCTGCATTACTGGTCTAGCTGCTTTTAACAGTCAATTACGAGGAAAGGCGTTTCAGTGGAGAAGTTCTTTCATTCCTGCATTACCCACCATGCTGCTTTGTGTTCATGTTTTAACTGGAGAACTATGTTAAGCACGTTGTGTGTGTTACCCTTCTCTCCTCTGCTGCCTTTAATCAGGAGGTGTATACATTGATGTACAGCAAACATTAAATTGGAGCTGATGGGAAATGGGTTTGAGCCTGAGTTATAATGACCATAAAATGTGGTGAGATCTGGCAATTAACTTATGATGCCAAAGAGTGGCGTGACATGTAATCTAGTGACATCACATTGAATGGTGTTTCACAGAGCACTAATATTTTATGTAGCCTTAAGATAAAAAGCTTGGTTATAACACTCAGTGCATAAACATGCATATACCTGTTTATGGCAGTATGTTAAAGCAGCAGCCCACACTATTTCTTACATTTCTTGTTACAGCAAGGAGCTTATATATCTTAATAATATGAGAAATTAAGCAGTTCAAGAACACAGAGCAGGAAAAAGACCTACTTTAATTTTCTACAGATGTCTCTAATGATTGAAGACTAAAGGAGTTTCATAATGAAATAGCAAATTGCATGAAAGAGCTTAAACTTCAGTACAAAGTTTGGCTGTATTTTAATATTCCAGGGGAGTGTACACTAATAGAATAATCACTCACCTCTTGTCTTGCAGCTTTTGACTTGACATGGCCATGGAACTTCCCTTTAAAGCACAGTAATTTCTATATAAGCTGTTTGATCCATCAAATAGGTGTAGGAGCTTGTGTCAGACTTCAAGAAAGGAGCAGATTCAGCTCTGACAGATGATACAAATACAGTGAAGTTAACTGACTTTGCCAGGGGAGAAAATTCTTCCTCCCAATTATGTCAAATGCTAGACAACTTTCCAGAGGTGTGGAGGGAAACACGCCTAAAGGACAATACTGACACTATGCTTTTCTAGTAGGTGCTTGCTCTGCTTTAACTTTTTTATTATTCAAGCTTTCAGGGATAAAATAATAAAATCAACTAGCTCAACTACCTCTTTGAGGATTCTCAGACCTCATAAATCCATTGCCCCTCTGTGGTCCTCTAGGATTTTCTGCCCAGTTTTGTGAAGATAAAAACTTCCAGGAGACCCTGTGAAGCAGGGATGTCCCGGGCTTCTTATTTTTCTGCCAGTGTTAGGTGTTCTGCTTTGGCTTCATATTGGCGTAATTTAAATGCTGTCAGAGTCAACAGGTTTCTGTCACATTCTAAGATTTTAGTATTTGGAAGGCAGAGGAGAGGACTGGGCTTTTGACTTGGTTCACTGGTCCCATGTCAGACCTATAGCGTGTCTCATATGTGAACCTCTGCAGTTTTGTGTTCCAGCACCACATGATTCTTTTACAGAAATTTCCTGTCAGTGGAGAAGGAGCCAGTGAGGCTGTCATGGTAGGGGTTATTGTCTAGAGAAATAAAGCTCCCCTTTTCTCCACTCTGACACCTTTTCCCCTCTCAGCCTCATTTTTGTTTTTAGTTCATGGGTTTTTCCACTGCTCCTCATGATAAGTGTTACTGCCAAGAGATGATAAATAAAATAAATAATAAAAAGGGATTGATGTAGGCAACTTTTTATTCTCTGTCACCTTCTTGTGAGGTTGTGATGGACGGCAGAGCATTGGTGGGCAGGTCATGCACAACCCTCCAGTTTTGTTTCACAGTGAAGGTAGAATCAGTTCAAATGTCCTTTTCTTTTGTGGCCCAAATCTCCTATATGTAACTGCCCTTTTTGTGTCTCACTGTTCAGTAACTCTTACTGCTTTTTCAAGAATATGTTGGTAAATCTGGCAGTGTTTATATTTTATGTGGTTGGGTTTTTTGGTTTTTATTGCTGAGTTTTGCCTTACAAAAGTGCCTAGGAACATAATGGCAAGTCCATCCCTAGACACTGTACAACAGTTCAGAGGTGTGTGGAACAGTCCCTACCTCAAGTAGAGGATGCCATCTTTAAAAGAGAAAAGTTAAATAACATACAATGGTAGCAAACTATCTCCCTTTTATTCCTCCTGCACTTGACTTTCTTCCTGCTAAATGCGGCAATACTGTCAAAACTTCTCATTCTTTTGGCTTCTCCCTGTCAGTGTAACTGTTCCAAAACTTTTAGTAGCCAAGAACTCCATTCTGTTTGTGAGTTCCAAATTTTTACTCATCCTTGCATCTGGTTTTGTTGCCTTAAACCCCAGGTACTTTCAGATTGACACAGTATTGATCACAGTTGCATTTGGTTAAATTTGAGGTTAGTTTACATGAGTCAGTGATGAAATTGCATGTGATGCTTTTTTGGACATTGGGAATTCATTATCTTTAAAATTATTTTTTGAGAAATTTTATTCAGCCACTAAATATACTTTTATTAAAACAGGCCCTTAGTATGCATAATTGAGATTTGGAATCATGGTGTTTGTTTTTTCACATTTCTTGGAGTGTGCTTCAGTTTAGCTAAACTAAACACCATTCTATTTAGGGCATAATTTTAAGAATATTTTTTGTAATTCTGGCAGCAAATGCTGTGACATTATAATTATGCCATAAGCATTCAATGTTTATCCATCATAAACTGGCTGTAATCCCAGTTCTGGAATACAGCTTTCTTGTTGCTCTGGATTCTTCAAGTGAAGGGGTGATTTTGTCTGCAGAAATGATTTCTTAAGAAAATCCACCATTTGGGTTAGTTACATACTAAAGCAGCTCAGAAAGAGAAGTCTGTCTCTCCCTCTGAAGTCATAAATGATTTTCGAAGTTTTATTGAAGGAAGTTCACTTTTAAGGACAAGTTGAACCAGCAGATACTATTCAGAAACAGACTAAATTCTTTCATATATTTAAATATTGCACTCATTTAAATTAAAAAATGGCAACTGGTTAAACCAATGCAATCCAGTGTTGTTAACATACCTGTTAATTTGTGGATTTCAAAGCAAAGCAGGATGCTGTGGTACACCCCAGGGGTCAATAGAGGGACCAGCACTGCCTACCCTCTTCCTCCCTGCCTGGCTGTGGAAGGAGTGCTCCCTCAGCGGGTTTGCAGGTGATGCAAAGTCCAGAGGAGCAACTCATGCACCAGATGGTTGTGCTGCCCTTCAGAGGGACCTTGGCAGGCTGGAGAAATGGTGTCACAGCAATCTTGTGTGTTCAGCAAAGAGAACTGCAGGGTGCTGCACCTGGGCTGGGATAACTCTATGTGCCAGCACGGGCTGGGAGCTGACCTGCTGGGAAAGCAGCTCCCTGCAGAAGGGCCTGGAGCACCCCACAGCAGCCTGTCTTTGTGGGGAAGAAAAGCCACCAACTTCCTGGGCTCTGCCAGGCAGTGTCACCAGGAGGTCGAGGGAGGTGATGATGCTTCCCCTCTGCTCAGCACTGGTGAGGGGCACCTCCTCTCCTGGCATCCCTGGTGCCAGAGACATGGCCATGCTGGAGTGAGTAGGGATTGGGGTATCTGTCGTGTGAGGTCAGACTGAGGGAACTTTTCCATCTGTTTGGGGAGGCTTGGAAGGATTTTGTCAATGTGTGTAAATACCTGATGGAGGGCAGGGAGAGAAGGGGACAGAGCCAGACTCTCCTCAGTGATTCCCAGTGAGAGGATAAGATGTCATGGACACAAATGGAAATCCATGGCATTCTATTAGAATGCATTTACTGCAGGGGAGGTCAAACACTGGGACAGGTTGTCCAGGTAGTTTGTGGAGTGCTTCTCCTTGGAGCTACTAAAACATGACTGGATACAGCCCTGAGCAACCTGCCTGAGCTGACCCTGCTGAGCAGGGAGGCTGGACCAAGTGGTCTCCCTATGTGCCTTCCAGCCTCAGCCTTCTCAGTGCCACTGTCCTTCTGCTCTGATTGCACAGATGAGAAAACTTCATCAAATAATCTCAGCAATAAGATATGTAAAACTGTATTTTAAAATAAAGAGATTATTTCTTTCAAATTGAAGACTTCTAGACCAGAATCCACTAGGAAGTGTCTTTTTTGTCTGCAGGCTGCCTTTGTCATCTTAGTTCCTTTTTGTAGAGGTCTCAGAGGTTGCTGCCCCAGTTTCTGAAGTGATGTGTTGGGTGCTGAGGCTGGAGTTGCCATCGGATGTGGGCTTGGTAGCATGAAATCAGTGGAGCTGCATTGGTGTGAGAGCAATGAGTGATACAGCTGTGCCACCCTGAGATTTCAGAGGTGATTGAGTGCTAAACTGCCTTTCTGTTCATGTCTCCCCCTGTCAATTATGTACTTTCACCACTGAGTTTAAACTTTCCAGGAAGAAACAAATACTGAAGTAAAAAGGTACATCTGCTTATAAAAGAGGAACAAATTGTCAGTGTCCTGCTGGTCCCACTGGAATGATCAGACTCCTGTGCACTCCCTTTTCTGCTCCTGGAGAGGGATGGCTGGGGTGGAGGGAGCATGAGTCTCACCCAGTCCAGCTTTCCTTAGCTGTACTGTTAAACACCTTTCTCTAGCTCTTACTCAGGGTATGATACTGAACTTGGATAATGCCAGCCAGATAAAAATCCAATTGTCTGTAGCAAACATAGCAAATGGCATCACTTTGTTGTAGCAAAGAGCAAAGTGTTTGTTGTGCCTTTGATCTCTAAAGTGCTCTGATGTGGTGAGGTCATCTTGAGGAAGCACTAACAGGCCTTTCCTTGAATTTTGTATATAACTCGATGTAAAAGGAAGGAGGAGAAATGGAATTGAATGTGTGCTTATTGTGATAATTAATTTCAGTCAACATTTAGCTTGCTTTTCAAAGTTCCTGCACAGGACTTGGTATTGGAATGGGACATTGGCAAATGACTTCATTAGTTTTCACTGAAAATTAATATGTCTGTCAGCTGTTCACTGTGGGGCTCATTTTGCTGTCTAGATCAGTAAGACTGCCGGCTTCCCTTTCAAAACGAATTTTCTTTATTGGTATATTTGCTTATGTGTCTTTAATCCTTCCAGTTACTGCTTTAGAAGATGTGGGAAGGGGAAGAATATGTGGTCCCTGAAGGTTGCTGTGAGCCAGTCACTGCTCGTATGAATGAAATATTTTCATACACCATAAAACTTTATCTCAAAGAAAGTCTTGAGAAGTTAAAATAATGGTAAATATTCTCTAGACTCACTCTTGCACGGGCTAAATAGCCTGGCCTTGGTCCAGGAAGGCACTTAACAATGTGCTTAACTTTAAGCGCATTGAATATTCTTCCTGGCATGAGTGAAAAATCAATGAGGCTGCTCACATGCTTAAAATAAGACATGTGCTTAAGTGTCTTTCTGGACCTCAGCCAGAGCATTGAGCCTGTGAGATGGGCTGAATTCTAACTGTGGGTAAAAGTCAGTAGTGTTTCATTTTGCTTGTCTTGTGCCTTTCTGAAGAATTCATTGATATTGTCTGTGTTTATTTTAATTGGCCTCCATTTCCCATCTAAACCCTACCAACCCCAAAGCTCTGGGAGTAAAATAGATGTGCAACTTCGGGCTGTCAAACAGCTTGTCAGGGGTAGTACTTAGACTGTATATATTGCTCTAGAGCAGGAACTGAACTTCAGAAAAGCTGGGAAAAGATGAGGTGAAACATGATTGTTTTCTTTGGTAGCCAAGGTTTTAATATAGAGAGAAAATGAAGAGGAGAGAAGAGAAGGGCTGGTGACACGTCACACCTTTTCAGTTAACATAGCTGCTTCTTAGGAAACATTTAAGAATGCAGACAGATGCATTAATAATCTGCTGGCAGTGGCTGTAGCCTTGGCAAGTCAGCTTTCCTACCTACTATTGATTTTTCTGACTCTCAGGCAGCAATTTGCAATGGGTGGCATGATCCCCTACCCTCGAAATGGGCAGTGAGAGGACTTGTCACGGCCAAAATAATTTTTACTTTCTAACCAACCCCTCCTGTTTCTTCAACAGCATCTTTTCCTGCTTAGATGACAATTTCCACTGCTGACAGTGGTGAATGATAAAACATACTAGATTTAAACACAAACAGCCTCTCTGGCTAGAGGTGCAAAATAACCCTCCACGATGCATTGAGCTCTGTGCTGGACCAGCTACACTTGGGGAAGCACCCCTCAAGTGCTGTAAGTCTGGGGTGTCACTGCTTAGCACGTGCAAAGGCAGTGCAGCCACGGGCATCTCAGAGAAATCTTTGCTGTCAACTCAAACCTACATGTCTGTGGAAAGAGAGTGTCATTGTCCCCCTGCTGCCTTTTATTTTTTGGCATCTAGACAGTGCTTGGCTTTCACTTTCCCCTCTCCGTGATTACAGCTTCCTCCTAACATCACCAGGGAAGGGGCACCTCTTTGTTTCCTTATGTATTTGATTTATAAAGGATGAGAGAGAAACTTAGAGGAGTTGAAAATAGAGTGACCAGAATAAAGGAAAATGGAGCATAGATGTTTTTTTAAAGGGTTAAGTATGTAGAACTAGAAACAGCCAGTTGAATTTTATATGTAATTACAAAAGTATTCCTGAAAATGCATCTCCATGAGGGAGCAGCTGCCATTTTAGCAGATCTTTTCCACATTGACTCTTGAGCAGTTTTGAATGAGTTTGTTTGTAGGTTGTTGATTTTCTTTCCGCTGCAGAAGTAGCAAAGAGCATTCCAGGCTGGGTTTCAAATTTGCTTCAAGGTAACTCACAGTGTATGTTTTTATTGTGTACTTGTCCTAGTGGCCATTTATTTCTTTAAACAGTGAATTTATCTTTTAACTGAGTAAAAGCTTAATAGAGTCACCTGTCACATACAGAATTGAATCTGAATTGAGTAAGATGTGATTGAAGGTTCAGGTTTAGAAGGTATATTCACATTCTGGGGTAGCTTAAATGGTGAAACAATGTGCACTAGGGATATCAGAGCCAGAATTAGAACTGGATGAGTGGGTGGAAAATGGGATCTTAGAACTGTTTTGCTTTCAACTGTTTTCCCCTTAGCTTTTCTAAAATCAAGCTCAAGTAGTTCTGTGAATATATCTGTCTGCAGGTGTCTTCAATGTGACAGAGCCTTCTGCCACCTAGTGTTGCTGGGAGCTCTCCTCAGGAGGAAAATTTATTAAATGTCATTTTTATTAGCAGTCCCCACTAATTTCTGGGCACTCTCTGTGAATATTTAAAAAGGCACTTTCTGCACCAGTTTCAGAATCAGTTCAGTCAGTAGGCACAACTTCTTTGGAGACAGATTTTGGGGATGCAGTTTGCAAGTTGAATCGAGTTATTAACAATCCATCGAGAATTTCAGCAGTTGTGGGTGTCACTGCTCTGTAACAACTCTGCTGGTATTTTCTCTCCCTGGTGGAACTAAGGGATTCTGCCTAACTCAACACACTCCTGTTTGATATCTGTGCTTCTGCTGTTTCAGGATATTGGATTAGATTGAAAGCAGCAGAAAACTAAAATTAATTCAACAGAAATCATATAAAGAATGATTCAATTTAGACACTTAACTCATTGTCTTTTTAGAAGAGTAAAATGAAGATCTCCTATCATCACTGCATTTTCTCCTCTAGAAATTCTACCAGGGCACAATAGAGAAGGACAATAAAATCCAGAGCATTTCACCCAGATTTCACAATAGAATTGTCAAGCTGTTAAAACAGAAAAATTGTCTTAATGATGCCTTATATTTAAGCCAAATAAAAATAGCTCCTATCATATGCTGACAGATAGGAGGAAATTGCCTAGGATTGAAGGACTGGGTTTTTTCCTTCATTCCCTTGTAAAAAATATTTTCAGGAGAACAGGGCAACTGTTTTCCCTCCTCTCCCACCTGTGGGAGCTGTGACTGCCCTGTGCCAGAGCGGGGCTATGCAGTGCCTTTGCAGCCAGGGTTTGAAAGCTCAGCCCAAAGGCTGCACCTGACTGGGGCAGAAGCTTCTCATCCCTCACCCATCCATGCTTTTGAGGAGAAGCCTCACTCCGAGCTCCTGCCCTCTTTGCTCCCTCCCACCTCTCCCAGGCCTTCCTGAGGAGCAAATGCCAGCATGGCTGAGAGCTGTAAACCTGATCCTCAGCATCAGCCTGAAATGCTGACCTGACCAGCAGCAACCAGAACCTGAGGCGGCCAGGGGCTCATGCATTAGAGCACGAGTCAGCTGCAAGAGAAGGTGACCTGGTTTTCACCTTCTTTTGACCTGAACAATCTCATCTTCCTTAAATACTGTCATTCAAACTGCAATATTTGCTTTCAACAATTACACTTTTCGTATTCTGCCTAAAGAAAATAACTTTGGGTTCTTATTATCTGAAATGAATAACTAAGAGTTTGTAATTATTCATTTGAGATAATTACTAGGTTTGGCAACTTACTTACCTGATCAGTATCAGCAGCTAAAGACCCTCTAGAAATTCTTGTGGCGTTTTGAGTCACATTAGACTGGAATTGCCATATGATGTGAATTTGTTGCTATTCAGAACAGAGGATGCTGTGTCACAGTGAAAACAGAACTGACTTTCTGACTGAGGAAACTGTATTTCAAAGCTGGGGTTATAACCAGCTTTTTCTCTGTTCAGGTGGTTTTTTTCCATCAGCAGTGATTTGGGGACAAAGCCTGTGTCCATACCTAATACGTGAGTCACCCAGGGGCTCTTTCCTTCCCTGCTGGGACTAAAGCAAGTCCTTCAATGCTAGAAAACCTTTAGAAGCATTCTGGTCACTTCATTTTCCAGGCTTGGGCCTGAAATCAAGGTCTTTACCAGAGCTCCTGGGGCTAAAATACCTCCTGTCTGCTTGGAGCCATCCTGGCCTCTGCAGTTGTGTCCTGAGCTGGTGGGTGGCATCCCTGTCTATGGCAAGGGGATTGGAACTGGATGATCTTCAATGTCCCTTCCATCCCAAATCATTCTATGATTCTGTGATACAATCACGACTGTCCTCGTGTTCTGTTGCCTCAGAACTGTGCATCAAGCAAAATGTGCTAAAAAGGAGGGAAAAAATGTCTGTGCATCTCCATCCTCCTTCTGTAGGTGTTCCTGACTGAGTGCTCTGTTCAGAAAGCGCTCCCTTTGCCTCACAGATGCATAATTTACATGGATGCTGGTGCTGGAGGAATCTCTTTCATGTAGCTCTCCCAAAGCCCCAGTTCATCAATATGGATCTCTGGCTGTGCGCTGGGGGATTCATGGTGCTCAGCGGGGTGTGCGGAACATGGAGAAAAAGGCAGAGTGGGAAGAACAGGAAGGAACTTTTATCCTAAAAGAAGAGTTTGTGTGTCCAAAAGAACTGTCTTTCAGAATAAAAGTTCAGTTCTCCCTTCTTGCCTGCAGAAGGGATGCTGATTCCCAGAGTCTAACCCAGGGAAAGTGTTCCCCCAGCTCTGGGCAAAGACACAGTGGTGTCTTTAAAACTGAGCTTGCGCTATCCTTACATAAAAAAGATAAGCCTATGAAAATAGTCTTAGGTAGAAAGTTACAAAACAGTAGTTAACTTCCTCAGTTATAATAATTACTTAAACACATCCATGTTCTTCTGGTGCCCTTTGTCCTAAACACGGTGTGTGGGAGGAAGAGTGGAGTTGGAGGACAGAGGGAAAGATGAAGAACTTGGAGATCAGTCTATGCCAAAGCATTTCCACAACGTGCTAATAAGAGAGCTGCTTTGCAATTACAGAAATGGTGGCTTAATGGTTGTTTTAGCTGTTGAAAAGGGAAAAAAAAATCCAATATCACAGCTGAGAAAAAGCCCTTGTGTTCAATGACATTCTTGCTGGGGTCAAGTATGAGCGGAGCCTGATTTAGTCACAGACTAAATGTAGCTGCAGTTCTGCAGTGCTCCCGAGCGTAATCCATACCAGTCCTGCAGAGCAGCGCTGTGCCGGGCTCCAGCGGGCACTGCAGTGTCCTTGTGCGCAGCAGGGCCGCTCAGGGGTGTTAAAATGCTTCCCTTGCAGTTGTTTGAGCACTTTCTGTGGGGGCTGATTGATTTACTGTATCTGGAAGTCCAGACCTGGAAACCCGAGCGAGGGAGAATGCCTTGAGCACAGTGCTGAGGCCGGGTGTTGAGAGGACAGACAGCTGGCGGGTGACCTCAGGACGATGACAAATGGGGGACCAGGTGCCCCCGCTCATCCGAGAGCACTCCCAGCCCCTCTGGAGTTACGGAAGTCACTCGCGCTGAAGGAAGGCTTCCTGTGAGCAAGGCTTCTAGAAATAAACACTAACCTCTTGTTCCAGCTACGTGCATGGGGGTGAGGGATCCAAGCAGCAGTTGAAGCAGAAATCCTTGCGGTGCAAAGAAAAAAAAAAAAAGTTCATCCAAACGGTAGTGCCTGTGCATATTTTGGAGCTGGCAGGAATGTGTGGTGTGGAGATGCACTGTGAGCAACAAGAAGCAAACTGTTCACACAGCACGGTCTGACATGTATGGAGCCATCCAAACAACTTAATATTTTACTGGGAGGAAAGTGAGATGTGAGGAAGCCCCCCAACAACTGAAGAAAGAGAAGTCAGCATAGAATTTGTATAAAATATCCTTTATAGAGTTGAAACACGTGACCAAAAAGAACTAGCATAGCCTTTAGTTTTCCTTTGCTTGCAAAGGATTTGTGTATTTGCAGGTTCTGCTTTCCGTTTCCTGTTTTTATTTTAAAACAGGCAGTCATGTGCTGAAATGAGGAGAACTTTCAGATAATCATTGTCTTGGATCTGCTCTGCAATGGCACAGAAACCTATAACCCATGTTGCCTTAGACCAGCTGAGGATCTGCCTCCTTTCCTCTAAGTGTTCTTTAGTGGGGTTGTGATGTACTTTAGCAGCTTCAGGGCTGTTTGTTTTTCTTTTCAACTGAAAAAAACCCAACGACACAAGATGATCTCTGTCATCACTTTAACTTTCGAAGCTGTGTTCAAGATTTCCCACATTAGCTCAGAATCACCAAGTGCTCCAAAGACAGCAGTGGCTGTTCTCTTGCACTGGTATTTACATTTTCTAAGGTTGGAAGTGTTATACCTTGTCTGAAGTGATGCTGCCTGATCAAATGCTAAGAGAAGCTGATTAAATGTAGTATTTTATTATAATCAAAAGGAATATGCAGATACCCACTGTGAATTGTGGACTCATGTGGGGGGCAAAATGTATTTCTTAAACATGCACTGGATTTACACATGGGAATTCTTGTCAAATGTGAACCTCTAGCTTGGATAACTCCTCAGTGAAAAGAAGAGGTTCATTTAACTTGTTAACATTTGTAACATCTCCAGGTGTAATTGGATTTACAGTTCCTTTTGAAGATGGGAATAGGTCAGCTTGCACCATTTAAGGGGTTTATGTCCCATTTCAAAGTAGTTTTTATATCTACAGTCTGCAGGGCTTTAAATTGACAGTCTCAAAGTCTGCAGTCCATAGTACTTGGAGTTCACAGACTTCTCTACATGAAATACTTGCATCAAGTTGGTGCCTTCTTGGGTAGGGCCCTGCAGTGGGACTGGAGTTGTCCAAACCTAATTTTTTTGGCAGTGCCTGCAGGTCCTGCCCCAGGGCTGTATCCAGCCTGCAGCAGAGGAAATGTGCAAAATGCATATCAGGGCAGAGGAGTACAAAGCTTCCTTTATTCTATAAAACCTTTTTCATCGTTAGTTTCCTGCCTTTACACTTTAAAACATCCACTTCTTTTAAAATTATATCAGTTTCTGGGGGGCAGAAGGCATTTCTCCTTTTCCTTTGATCTCAATTTCTCTTTCGCTTTTCATCTTACCTCAAGGCACCAGCACTGGCTTCTCAGTTACTCCAAAAGCAAATATTTATGTGTTAAATAGATGCAAGTACCTGAGTCTGGTCTCACATCTATTTAAAAACCAGGGCAGCAGTAGAATTGCAGTGCTGGAAAAATGCTGGAGAACTGGGTGCTCTCTAAAACTTCTCTTGCTTTAAAATTCTTTTTTTGCCAGTAGAAGTGTTGGGTTTTTTATGAGGAGCACTGAAGTGTATTTTGAGATAGCTGTCATTGGGAAATTTCCCCCCATTCCACTCCCCGGTATATTAGCTTTTCAGTGGAAGTGTTTGCTCTCTGGACTCTGGATTTCATCACAAAAAGAGGAAGCTTTCAGGGAAAGTAGTATGGGAAAATCTGATCCTGTTCTTTTCCCCACCCCGAGAGGGCTTCCGTGACTTTGTGTCTTTGCATTTAAAGGTTTTTCTACTCCAGGGTTCACGACTGCCCTCACCAGTTCACAGGTAATCTGTAATAAACTCACTGAGATGGGCCATTAGATATATCTTACAGGTCATGTATGTGTTTCACCATTAAAGAGGAAACAGTTTATGTGAAACATCAAATAAAAATACTTCTGTTTTTATGTTAAACCCTTAGAGATTCCTTTATTGGTCACTGCAGTAGCTGACTGGGAGGGAGCACTGAGCCCCAGGGTGCTGCTGGGTTGCTGTTGCAGCAGGTCACTGGTGGCTGTGGGCTTCCAGGATCCAAAATGTTTGCCCTTTATATAAAGGACATTTTAAGGGAGAAGAGGATGGAGGAGAAGAGGGGGGAATAACTAACTCATCACTAATTTCTGCCTTTGGAGTCAGAGCTGGCTTTACCAGCGACAGCTGTTTCATAGCTAATATCACTTTTCAAGGCTTTTTTTTTGCCTCTTTCAGTGTCTGGTAGCAGAGCTCTGTGCTGTTCCATCCTAGCTGAGGTGTGCTGTGGCAGACCTGTTTTGTTTTAATTTTAAAGTACTTTGTTTCACCACACGCAGTTGACACACTCCTGCCCTAAGACACTCTGACAGTGTTTGAAACAAATTGCTATTTAGAAAAAGCAGATGGAGGAGGTTAAAAAGAATCACTAGGAGTCCTATATTTCTTCTATTGATTTGCTGGGCTGGGGCGTTTCCTGTCTTTTCTACTGGGAAAGTTTATTTCTGGTAGAACAGAGTTTTTCACTTAGGAAACCTAAAGTGGAGAAATAAAAGTTCTAGGAGCTGAGACTCTCAGTTATGATTTTTCTTAATCCTTAACTGTAACAAAAAGAGATCCATTAGAGTCAGAAGGCATCTGCTTTTGCAGAATTTATTGCAAGATGAAGGCAGTAACTTTTCCTTGCTGGAAATCAGAATTGCCATGAGTAAGCGATGGTTCTGCGGCAGGTTCCTGGGGCGTGGCTGAGTGAAATGGGCTGAGCAGGTTTGTGGCATGGAGAAGGGTCTGGCATTCATCTGACACCTCAGTGAGGGATTTCTGCTCACTAAGCCCTCAGAAGGCAGCACAGCTAAACAGGGTTATTAATAATAACAAACCAGCCTGGTTAGCTAAGCTGAATGTGCACAGCACTGCTGTCTGCAGGTGGGATTGTTGGGGCTGCAGGGGTGATGTCTGTGCTGGATCACTTGTCTTTGGCAGGATTTTTTAGTAGCCAAGACTTCGTTGTGGTATTTAGAGTGACTTTTCCTTGTACCCCTGCACTGTGGGCTGTGTTCCATCCATAAGGTGCCATAATCTGGGTGAAAATGTATTCTTTTTCTCTCTGCCTTGGGATCTGTCATATTTGGACCTCGTCATGCTTAGCCCTGTTTTCACATCCATACTGATTGCTGCAACTGTGTACAGAGAAGCATTGAAAAAAATCCCAAACAAATAACAGAACTCCTTCAGTGATTGCATCTATTAAATGGATTTTCTCCCATTTTGTCTGTGTGGTCTGAAGGGTGGGGGAGAGGAGTGGCTGCTGGCAGGTGCCTGGCTGCCATCAGGGCTGGCACTGTGACCTTGGGCAAGGAGGGATTGGGTTGGGCTCGTGAGGAGCCCTTGCTGAGCTCGTGGCTGTGTTAAACTTGAGTTCTGTGTTGGAACAGGCTGTGTTGGCTGGGGTTCAGCAGGAACTTCTGACACCAGTCATAGGTGGTGGGTCTGTTAACATCTGAACACAATCATAGTGCCCAAATAGTGTCTGCTAAAATGCTTAAAAGACTGGGGGTTTTTTTGTTGTTGTTTTTGTTGTTGTTTGGGTTTTTTTTAATTTGAGGATCAGGTTTCTAGCTACTATGTGGAAGGATGAATTGCTGTTCTGGATTTCTTTGAGTACCAGCTTTGTGCCTTGTGTTTTTGCCCTGCCTTAGCCATATTAGACTCTGAGAGATGGAGAACCACAACGTATCTGAATAACACCCAGTGAAGGCCTGTTCCCAAATGCCTTTCCTGGGGCTATTTAATGGAGAACAGCAATGATCTCGGCTCATTTTATAAACAGATTCTGTTTGGCTGCACAGACTGACTGTGGTAGAGCTGACTGGTTCAAAGGAAAACAGAGCTGAGCAGAGGAGCTCAGTTTGTACCTGCTCAGGGACTAGAGAGTAACCCAGGCCACACATTCCTCAGCAGAAGCCAGGCCAGACACAGTCCTGTTCCTTGCGTGCCTCTCTCCTCTGACAAGACCCAGACTCTGCAAGCTCACTCTGGGTAATGCAGCAATAGCTCATCCTAGGGATTGGTAAATCTAATGAAAATGCTGTCTCCAGAAAGGCTCAGGAATGCAGCAGCCTATGCTACTGCCTTGCTAATGCTTCACACAGTTTTCCAGACTGGAGTATTTTGCTTGCTTTATGCAACCACTATTTGTTATTTAAATGATGAATCTGGAAAATTTCCCAGATCTAATGTCTGCCCCATTACTTTCTGTCTTGGATACTGCAGATAATCAGATGAGTAGTAAATCATTCTGTGGAATAGAATTAAATGATTTCTTTTTTTTCCCTCATCAAACAACTTGTGAATGATTTTTCTTTTCTTCACTCCCATAAAATACCTAATAGGTAAAAAAAATCTGTATGCCAAACACACAGTTATTCCATATGTATCTCTAAGTGGTGCATCTGCAGAAACACCCCTGGGAGGAGTGTATTTATCTTGGGTACCAGGGAAGATTGTGTGAAATAATCCCTAGCACTGGTACTTTCAGTTGGGTGGGTGAAGGGATATACTACGGGGTTGTTTGGGCTTGTTGGTTGGATGTTTGGTTCTTTTTGTTTGGGGGATTTTCCGTTTGCATTTTGGTTGGTGTTTGGTTTAGCCATGTTTGATTGTGCCCTTTCTCCATCCTCTTTGATTGTTTCTGACATCTTTCCCGAACTTCTCTGAAGCAAGACCACCCTGCTGAGCAGTGAGGGGATGTTTGCCAGTGGCCCTGGGTGTTGCTGAGCTGCTGTTGGGTCCTCTGGCTCTCAGCAGCAGCAGCAGCAGTGCCAGGGGGCTGGGGCTCCTGGGCTGTGCTGGGAAGGCACAAGGGGTCACAGCCGCTGCCACGCTGAGCCCACGTTGCTCTCCACAGTCCTGGTGAAGGATTGTGTCACAGGCTTGGGAAAAGAGAAAGCATGAAGAAAAACCCCTCCCAGGAATGACCAGCTTGATTCTGAGCCTCCACACCGAGTGCGAATTACACCTCTTTCCCTGAAAACAGGAGGCTTTCCCCCCCCCCCCCACCCCTCCCTTTCCCTCCCACCCCCTCCACGGTGATGAGAAACTGAAGGTCAGGAATGAGCCCCCCAAGGCTCATGAAGAACAAAATACGACGTGTTTTAACTGACGTGAAAGGTTAATGGGGAAGATCAACATCCAAAGGCTGCAGCCAAGGAAAGGGGGCTTGTTTGGGCAGAGCCTGAAGCAGAGCATAGGCATTGCTGGGAATGGGAGGTGTGAAATGGTGGGGCAGGGAACACACAGCCATTTAGCCTTGCTCAAAAATAATAGTGCAGGCTTTTTTTAACTTCAGAGTTTAGTCTGCCCTCAGTAAAAACAAGTTACATTAAAAAACCGTGCACCAGAAAAAGCAAACCTCTTTTTCCTGGTTTCTGCTTATAAGATTTACAGGTACTTAAAATAAACCTATGAAAAACAGACCCAGTGTGCTGGAATTTGCTAACTAGTGAGAGCAATTACCTCCAGGTCCCAAGACCTAACGGAGCTCGGCTTTTTGGAAATAAAACTTGGCAAGCACTTCTTCCTGCTGCTGCTGTAAAGGTGTACATGAAAAGATGTGCTGACCTCTGCCAGAAACCCCAGGAATCCAGTTCAGAGAGATTCTCCTGTGGAGGGGATGACTGGAACCAGGCAGCACAGATGGGGACTGGTGTGGAAAAGCCGGCAAAACATTCGCTTCTCATTGTGTGGCTTCAGCGTGGCAGATTCTTTGCAATTGCCTGGTGTACCACAGTAATTAAATGGGTCAAGAGCAGTAAGTTCAGATACTTAACAAGAAAATAAAGGCCTCACTTGACAGCCAGCAGCGGGCCGTGCTTGTTTCACAGGAGTAAGGAGAATTAGGGCAGGTTGTGCAGTAGAAGTCGATGGGAGCCTTTTTGGCAATGATTTTGTATTGCTTCAGAGATCACCTCCCAATTAACTACAAGTGCTGCAGTGACTGGAAGTCAGGTTGTCTTATGAAACTAACGCTCCAATTTCAGATGTCCCAGGAAAAGGGAAACAATACACTCTGTTTTTCTCCTTTCAGTGATATGTAAGTGAGAGAAGATAAGAAAAGTAATGAGAAAGACACAACCAGCCTTTGTTAATATTGAAATGTAAAATAATCCCGTTTTCACTGGACTGTTTCATGCATGAGGGGAAAATGAAGTTGTGCAATGAAATAAATATGATAGAAGTGAAATCCAAGATGGGAATTGATTTTTACAAGACTCTCTGGTTTGGAGGGTTGAGGTAGTTTCACACCAGCGTTTTGAAGGAAATTATTTGCTGTTGTCAGTGCCCATCGTTCCTAGCTGTGGAAAGGAGCTCCTGTTTCCCACAGCAGTTTTAAAAGTCCTTTGGGAAGGATGAGATCTTCCTCTTAAAATATTAAGGGACAAGTAGCAAGAATGTTAAAAAAAAAATTAAAACCCATAAAATGTGTTCTGCCACAAACCAGGAGCTCTCTGCAAACCGCCTTCCCTTGCAAATTAAGAGATGGGACCAGCTTTCTTGCTGTGTTTGTAGATTCTTTTGGACTGAGCACTATTAAAAGGGTTTATTTTATTATTATTTTGTGCTCCCCTGCCTGTGTCTGTGCTGATGGGAACCAGTGTCTGGCAGTGAGGGCCAGACTCTCTCACAACTTGGTACAAAGCACCTCAACTCAGTCACAGGATGCAAATTCAGTCTCAGTCTCACCTTCAGCATCTCACCAAGAATGCCTCAGAGACATTGCTCATGTCTGTGCATTGTGGTTATTAGGTGCAAGAAATACAGTTTTTAAAACTGTAATTAATCATTTCTCAGTAATCTCTTTTTCTATGCTTTTATGGCATCAATGGGTATGACTGTTTATTATGTCTTACCTATAAAATCTGACCTGTTTTATATACTCTTTATGGAAACAGTGTACAGTCATAAATTAAAAGATGCAACTGTTTTGGATATTTTACTGGTGGTCCTGTATTTTCCTGCCAAAAGTGCAGCTGTTTTAGGTTTCTCGGGATAACATTATAAAAGGCTGTGTGCGTTTTGCAAGTTTATGCTTGGATTGCCAAGCCAGAGGTGGAATGACTCAACCTTCCCAGGAGCAACATGTACCAAGTGAGGAATCAAAACAGCGGCTGAAGCGTTGCTCCTGTGGAAAGCGCTTCTTGTTTATGGGGTTGTGTCTGGTGGTCGGGATTGGAGAGGGTCATCGTGCTGGTCCTGCTGGGCTGTGGGTCTGTCTATTTGATGGGGTTTTGGTGCAAAACTAGTGGAGAATCTGTCTTGTACCTCTCTCGTGGGGTGCAAGAGCTGTAGGGTTACAGTGTGGAATGAAGCCATCCTTTAACAGGAGCTCTCAGCATGTGTGGCTGGGGTGGAGCCCTTGGAAGGAGCCACGGGGAGCCAAGAGTGGCAGTGCCAGCACAGGCAGCGGGTTTGTGTTTCCACATCAACTCCTGCTTCCATGTCAACTCTTGTTTCCATGTCAACTCAACGGTCTGGGAGGTTTGGGGTACTATTAGATGGCTCTGCAAATGGGTGATGATGCTTAATTAGTGGGGAAGTTTAGGGCCTTTGTTAGCCAAAGTGATGGCAGCCTCCCACAGATCTAATTCCCAGGGTCAGTGGGCTCCAGGCACAGGTAAGCCAAGGGCAGGAAGCTCAGCCCTGTGGTCCTCAGACCAACTGGCACAGTCAACCTGGGGGAGTGTCTGGCATGAAGTGGCAGAGCTGAAACCCTCCTGTTTCTGTGGGAGTGCAGGAAAGCTGCTGGTGGTGTCCTTTTCTTGGCAGGACCGATGGGAGTGGGGAAATGAGGCATCCCCCAGAGAGAGCACAGGGAACACAAACCCCTGGGTGCCCTTAACCCTGTGCCACCTCCCGCTGTCCCAGAGCGCTGGCTGGGGCAGCCTGGTTGAAGATGCATCATTGCTTTAACTCACAGAAGTTTTATCCTGATGTGTTCAGCGGGCAGTGGGCAGCTCCATCTCCTTGCTTTTTCCAAAAGCAGCCTCAACCTCGCTGTGCTGTGAACTACAGGGGTGTTTGGTGTGTTTGCTCTGCTCCGAAATAACGCCGCTCTTTGCTGCAGGTACCTCACCCACGTTCGAGCCGCCTCTCCACAGGACCTGGCCGGGGGCTACACGTCCTCCCTGGCTTGTCACCGCGCCCTGCAGGACGCTTTCAGCGGGCTCTTCTGGCACCCCAGTTAGCCAGGGAGCGCCGGCCTGTGACCAAGGGACACCCAGCGGGGCGAGGAGCGACCCAAGCCAGCAAAGGTGGGGCAGGATTGCTGCCATCTGCACCAGCCGGGCTGCGCCTACTGCTCTGTGCACTCCTCTGGTGCAAAACCAGCTGTGTTTAAGTGTTAAAGAGAAAAAACAAACCCTGTCTGCACGAGAGCTTTGTAAAATGGTAGATACATTCTTGTGGAGGGGGAAACTCGTTAGTCATGTGGCACTTTGCTGAGGGAGGCTGAAGAAATAAGCCACATCTAATGGAAGATGTGAATAACTCAGCTGTGTACGTTTGAGGCTTAAAGAAATACACTTGTAAATTTTTTTAAAATAAAGCCAGACTTTATTAAAGTTTGTGGTTTTACTCTTATTGCAGAGTTTTATTTGCACAAGCATTTAAATGCCATTTTGATTATAACATTTAGTGTCAATATTCAAGCCTACATTTTCTTCCCATAAAACTCGTTTCCCCAGTTTAGGCAAGTGGGTTTTTCCTCCTGCCAGCTGGATGAGATGAGAAACTCTGGAAATACGCTGACACAACTCTTGTGTGGGATCCTTCCTCTGTGTGTCACTTGGTTCTTACCTTTGCCTGGAAAACAAATCCTTAGCTCAAGCTCTTTCGGCTGAGGTGCTCTAGAAGCAATCTAAGAAGCCTCAATACAAGGTGAACTCACTGAAGCAGTCAAAATTGTGGGGTTCCCTTTTGGGGTTTGTTTGTTTGTTTTGCTTTTGTATGTTTGTTTTCTCCTGTTTATCTCCATTTGCAACTTTTCTGTCATCAACTCAGGAGCTTCTTTAGGTGGAAACTTCCCTTGGCTTTGGGGATGATCCCTGCCACGTGATCTGCTACTTTTTGTATTCCTTCCTTGCTCCTCGTAATGGAACATTGACCAACTGCAGTAGAGATGGGCTTCCCATGGCAGGGTGGACTTTGCCATGAGCTGTATAAACTTCAGGAGATGGGAAGCTGCTCAGGACAGTGACCTTGGACCACGTTTTATAGGCCACCTGCTCACAGCTGTTGAATCCTGCTCTGAGGAGCACACTAGATGGATGTATTTTTTCTATGCTGTAATAAAGAGAAGAATGAGACCTACTCCAGACTTGGTGCTTTCTTATTAAAGAAAATGGGGGGACTTGGCAAAATTTCCATTGCCCTTTGAAATCCTGTTGGTTGTGCCCAGAACAGCTGCTGACAAGGAATGTTACGGAAGGCAGAGGTGAGGAAATGATCAGATCCTTCCCTCCCCTCCCCTCCTCTCCTTTCTCCCTTTTCTTCTCTCCCCTCTCCCAGGCTCACCCAGACTAGCAAAGATGCACCTCACCCATGATCTGTTTATATTCAGTTTGTAAAGCTCCAGGACATGCCCTAATGACCTAATGCATATTAACATGAAGATGCGTATTAATATTTATAATTTCAATACACTTATGAACTCGTGTGTAGCTTGACTATTATTTATTATTTAATTTCTTGTACACAGAATTGGCAACTGCACAGAAAGCTGGAAACCCCCTGGTTATGAGTGGAGTGACGTATCTGCTAAACTGGCATCTAAAGTTGTGCTGCTGGAGTAACACTTGCATTCAGTCCTTAAGGGAACAAAACTTTGACCAGCTCAAATCCTTCCCTGCTCTGGGATGCTTTAGTGAAAATCAGAGTTATGTAGTTTATAGGCTTGACCAAAAAATGATGATCAAAGCTTGGTTTCTGTTGGTGCAGTGGTGCCAAGCCCTAAATCCAGGCTCTGAGGCAATGTGGAGTCACAGGGACTTGCAGTCTGTGTCAGGCAGAGATCCCAGGGTGGCTGCATCATGCCAGAGCGGTGGAGGGCCTTATTGCTCCAGCAGTGTTTGTGGAGAGCTCTGAAGAACAGGAGCCACTTTCAGATGTTTATGGAAAGCCAGAGGGCAGCAGCTGGGGAGCAGCAGTGCTGTCAGGAAACGTGAGAGGCAGCAGAGCAGCAGCGAGGTCGGGGCAGGATCCCAGCAGCAGAGCACGCACAGGTTGGAGCCGCGGGGACTCGGTGTTAAAGGCCCGTGCAGGAACGCTCGGGCTGCAGCGCGGGCCAGGGAGGAGTCAGGATACACGGGTGAGTCATGATGGCCTCCCTGGGGATGGATAAATGTGATCCTGCAGGAGCCAGGCTGCCAGGGCTTGCTCTGAACAGCAGCTGTGCAGCCAAGGGAAGGAAAGGCCATCACATGGAGCCACGAGCAAAACAAATCCGTGGCCCTTGGCGGTGTTTGGGTGAGAACCAAACATGCAGCGGGCTGCAGGCTCAGGGCTGGAGCCACAGCAGCAGGGCCAGGAGGGTGACAGACATCTGGTTGCTGGGCGTGAGCTTGGAGCTTGGGCTGAGGGAAAATATCTGAAACTCTGAGGGCGAGCCGAGTTCTCTGGCCAAATAAACTATTTGTGGTTGACATTGCCCAACAATAGTTTGGATGGGTAAGAAAAGGAAATCAAAGGCAGAGGCTTTTTAAATCCCTGCAGAATCCAAGCAGGCAGCCAGAAAGATCATCCAGGGACTGCAGCAGGGGAGCAGGCCGAGGTGGGGAGAGCCGGGGGAGGGCAGAGGCACAAAAGCCACAGGAGGACACAGTTTCAGGAGGACAGAACTGTTTTTCAGGTGCTGGTTTCAGCCTAGAACTGAAATGCAAGCATGAACTTCTTCTGTAAATGTGCAAAAGGCATTAAAGTCTTTCTGGCTCTAACCATGGACAAACACAAAGTTAGGAGTCAACTAATCCCTAACTAAATCTTGGTGTTAAAAAGCATTTTTTACTCAAAACCTCAGGATATGGGCTATTTGGCCCTTTTGGTATCTCAGGTTAAGCTTTTGAAAGGTTACCTTGCTTACACAAGAGCTGTTTGTGCATCTGCTAACCATAATCCAATATTCTGAACCCAAAACATCTGTCACGGAGAATCCAGGGCAGGGGTTATATAAGTCACCTTTCTAGACCTGACAAGACATAAAAATCTGTTCTCCCCACAACTTGCACATCATCAAAATGCCACAGCAGAAAACTACCCCAGGCCATGCCCCTGAATTAGCACAGGGTGTGGAACAATGGAGAGCAGGGAAGTACCAAAACACATTTATTATAAAAGAGCAGAGTTTTAATTTTTTGTAGTAACAACAATTTCAGTCGATCCCACAATGAGAAGAAAAGGAGACTGCAGGAAGCAAGGCTCCCAAAGGAAAGCTGCAACTCGATGGGAACACAGGTATGCTCCCAGTAACTCAAGGGGTAAAACCTAAATATCCTTTACACAAACTCAGGTAGTCACCATAGCTCTGGTCTTCAACTCAGTAACTTCTCTTCAGAAGAATCTTGGCTGGTACACAGACGTTTCGAGGCTGGTTTTGCTGGAAAAGGTTAGAAAAAGTAAGTTATTTAATGTACAGTAAACAGACTGACCTAACCACAAGCTCTGGAACAGGGAGCTCTGTCAAGGGATTTAACAGGAAGAGATGAGAGTTAAAATAAGGATTAACAGTCACAAATGAAAATGTTACAGCAGTAATGGGGGGGTCTTTATTGAATGCCAAAGAAGTCTTTCAAAAAACCTGTAGGGAGGTGTATTTTGACCTACATTTCAGTGCCACCCAACAACAGCATAAAAGTAAGTTTCATGGAATTAAAGCTTTATAAAAACCACCTTTCCACCAGTTCATGTAACTGCAGACTGAGAGCCTTCCTCTGCCCCCTTTGTCATGTAGTGCAAAGCCCAAGATCACTGAAACCAACCAGTTTCTACAAGTACTTCAAGAACAAATGAACAACTATAAACAAAAAAAACCCCTCACAAAACAACCAAATTCAGCATTGAAGATCTCTAAGGGTATCTATGTCTCAATTATATTCACTCGGGTACAGAACCTGATTCTGCTGATGTGGTGACTCCAGACCTCACTGAGTCTGTGTCAGTGTAAGGAGAAGGTCAGAGCTGGGACCAGTCCCTTGGAAGTGCACTGATCTGGGCAAAAATGCAGCTCCAGTTCTGAAGTACTGGGCTAACAGAGACAGGTACTTGGCATTAGATCACAGAGCCACTGAGTATCCTGCACTGGAGGGCCCACAGGGATCACGGAGTCCCCATCCTCCCCCAGTGCACAACCTGAGGCATAAAGATCTGGTTTATGGCCTGTGGGGTGATCCTGTCCAGTCCACCATTTTTCTGGGGAGGCTCATGCTGGGATCAGAGGATCAGGCTGCTGTTACCAAGAATGAGGAAGCCCTGCAGCTGCTGCACACGTGCAGGCGCTTGGTCCTGCCGGCCACCTCTGCGCTCAGCGCTACATCCACACCGCTGTCACACGCCCGGAGTGGCCCATGGGGTGACCAGGTGGGACCAGCCTGAGGCAGCACAAGGTGCAGCCTAAGATCCCACTTCCTCATGGGAGTCTTGTTCCTTACCTTCATCAGGGCAGGGCCTCTTGTAGAGCACATCTGCTGGGATCTGGAAACTGAGGCACAGCATCTCCTTGTTGGGCGCCACGTTCCTGACCAGGAACGTGGAACAGCGTCCAGCCAAGGAGGTTCCCAGTGAAGCTTCCGCTCGCTCCTGAATGTCTCTGGTGGGGTTGCTGTGTTTGGAGAACCCGTAGCAGTGCACAGTGGGAAGGCCAGCAGGGCTGCAGGGCTCCCCGACCAAGAGATGCCTGAAAACATCCAGAAATTCCACAGCCAGAGCTGGCAAATTCATCACTATGTGGAAAGCGGTTTTCTGTTCTTCTTTCAGGAGCGGGAGCTCTTTGCTGAGCTCCTCCCTCACCGGCCCCCGCAGGAAGTCCCTGCCGTCCATGTTGAACACTTTTACCTTGGTGTCCACTTTGTTGAGCTTGCAGTTGTGCAGGAGCCAGGTGTAGGACTCGGGGTTGAGGTCGTTGGCGAACACGCGGCACTTTCTCCTGGCTGCTGGGATGGCGAAAGGTCCGATCCCAGCGAAGACGTCGAAGAGGACATCGCCGGGCTTCAGCAGCTCCACTATGCGGCCGTGCTCCGTGGACAGGCGCGGGTTCCAGTAGACTTTGGAAAAGTCCAGTTCATAGGCAATGTTATTTTCTTTGACCTGAAAGTCCAAAACATTTGCTTAAGCCTCTTTGTTCAAATGCCAAGCAGATTTAAGCATTATCAGTATCAAGACAACTGAAAAACCAAGGTGCCTTATCTAAAGATAACATTTACATCAGCATTGTCCCACTGGTAGCACTCATGGATCTTAAATAAACAGATCAACTAAGCAATCAAATAAACAGATCTTAAATCAACAGATCAACTCATCACAAACAGCATGTCCCCAGTGTCAATCCCAATGGCTAGCTTTATGCAGGTCTCAATCACCAGGTGGAAATAAAGCAGCAACTTAAAATGACCCTAAAAAAAACCTGAGGGTTTTCAAGAGCTTTGTGGATGGCTGACAACTCCTTTATTGAAAGCAGACCTTGGAAAGATGCCTCAAGCCCTCCTTTGTGGAGTGCACACAGTAAATAAGCGTCTGAGAATGATAGGCCCAAGAACAGGAACTGTCAGCCAAATTTAAAGCCACTGGGAGCCAGTTCTGCAGCTTGAAAAATACTGTATTTCATCTCCCAAGGTGACAGAGTCTGGAAACTGATCCAAACCCAAGCTTTGGGATGACCACTATCTTAAGAACAGACCTGAAAAGGAACAGTATTTATTCAGATGAGAATGGGATGCAAGATAATACTCTCTTTGCACCAGCATGTGGAACTGTCTGATTCCAAAGTACAGTAATGTGGGATCCACACCACCACAAGCAAGGAACACCCTGAAGCGTCTCTGCACTGCTGGGTGCAGCTCCATGGCGTGCAGGTGTGTGGTGACACCATCTGCATAATATTCAATTGTCACTGCTGCCTTGACAATCCAACTGCCTTCTCTCTGCAGGAACAGGATGTTCCATCAAGCTATTCAACCTTTTTATTTGGTAATCTCATGTTTTCTCTTTTGAAAGTATAAAGCTGCTAACAGATAAAATATTTTTGTGGAAGCAGTGGCCAAGTTTCCAGCTACAGACAAGAAACCCTATGTGAAGAACACTTGGCAGTTCCACAGTAATTACACCTGATAAATGTTGGAGCAGAGGAGACATGAGGTTTGTCTTGCTGCTGACAGGAAAGGAAAAAGGCAAAGGAAAAATGTTGCCTAAGTTGCAAAGCTGGTGAGATTGAAAACCACATTCTTGCTTTCTGTACTAGCCACTGAACAAGGCTTGGTCAAATTAGGAAACTGCGTTTTCTTACATCAAATCCACATCATTAAATCTAGGCTGTGAACTTGGAAGAATACATGTCTTCCTGATCCCTATGGCTACGTTTGCCCTTGGCAGACCAGGATCTGCCAAGGAAAGGAATTCAGAAGTAACAGCCAACCATTAGGCTCAGACAGGTGTCAGGAAGGGCACTGTGCAAAGGAATGGTCTCAGCAGCATCCCTACATCACATCTTTCCAGAAGATGCCTTTGGGTTTTAGCACATTAAATTTAAAATACCAGGGGGAAAGCCCTGTACCTTGGTTACCAGGTTGTTCTCTCCAGCAAGCACTTCCATTTCAAAATTCCTGTATGTGCTGTCAATAATACTGGTTTTATTCACGACACAGGTGATTCCTGGATTCTTGTCCATTATAACTTGGCCTGAAAGAGAGTAAGAGATAATTCTCATTAAGGGACCAGGACCTTTTAATGTTCTACAACAACAAACCTGCTGTTTACAGCTGAATTAACAAAAGTGAGTGTGTGCTGGAACATCCTCCCTCTAACGACCCAGGGCTGCAGCTGTGACCTTTCTAAGGCACACACTTCACCCTGGCCCAGGGCTCAGTGCGGTGAGAGCACCACACTGTGAGAGAACTGTGCCCCTCAGTACTTATCTCATTAACAATACACAAATGACACAAACACCTGCCTGGGAGGAGCTGTTTCACCTACCAATCAAGTGTCTGTAGGGCAGCTGGTGATCCCTGAGATTCAAATGAGCAATGTGGCCAACACGGCTGAATCCAGAGGTGACATCTTGACCTTCAGGAAGGACGGCTCGAAGGATCTCCTCTGACTTGAAATTCTCATAAGTCAGCTCCAGGTGGTACTTGGACACCTCAGGATGGACACTGAGCTGTTTCAGGACCTGTTGCTCTGACTCTCCTAATGAGAATTCTGGTATTTTATGAGGATCCAGGATAACAAACCTACTGTCCTCATCCTCTGGATCCTCCACCACCCGCTTGAGGCCGGGACGCTGCAGTACTGATTGTTTTAGGGACTTCAGCACACTACTCACAATTTCTTTCTTGACTTTAAGAGCTGGAACAACCACTGTCCTTTTGAAAGCCTCTCTGTTGAGCACTATCATCCCACGCACTCCAGGATGTGGCAAATACAGTTCTGGATTAGTTTTATCCTCCACAGTTTCAGGCATTGTGAAGAAAGTATTTTTTTTAACTACTACAAAGAGCCCAGGTATTCTGCCAGAATGTTGTGCCAATAGCATCCAAACTGCTGGAAATGATGTATTTGATGCAGCTGTCCTAAAATGATTAGTTTTCAGTAGTCTGGCACAGTATCCCAATCTCCACAAAGTCCTAGAAGAGAAATTATTCATTTTATAGACATTATGTAATCATTCCATTTAAAAGGCTGCAAATCACATGGATTTGCTGTTCTCTTTAACCAGAATTTCCATCTGTACCAAACAATCCACAATAGTTTAGTAAAGCTCTTTATTATGAAATATATACTGCAAATTTCTGTTATTTTGCAAATGTACTTTTAGACTGAAATGTTAACTGACTTCAAGTGGCGAGATAATCCCCTCCTGCCAAAAAACAATGACCTCTCTTTGTTCTAATAAATGTGATATTAATCCCAGTAAGTCAAATGGAAAGATTTCTACTGTCTTGATCCTACCGTTGGATCCCTCCTGTGTCTGGTAAAATTTGTTACCAAGCAGTCGTTGCTAGAAAACAATTATTAGCAACAGTGGTCATGATCACTCTTTGGTGATTTCTGCCTGCCATGCCCCGGTGTAAGGGGTTACAAGCTCTGTAAGATCTTTGCACCATGAGATGCATGCCAGAAAGGTCATTCATTAAATGCAATGTTCCCCAGAGGACCATTAGTAATGTCTGCTCCTGCCACTGAGCCCTGGTTCATCCATGGGATGAGAACCTGAAAAGAGGCTTTACACTTCTCTAAATGGTTTCCTCCACTAGAGACAGACCAAAAGGGCCCAATTCTCTGCCTTGCCACTGGCTGCTCCAAGGCAGGAACCAATGATGTAGCTGATGCTGGAGGCTGGCATTTCTCCTGACTTTTTGGGAAGCTTGTTTTGAGAGAGAGGCTCTGAAAGGGAACTGGTTCTCTTGCCTGCCTCCCTCAGCCTTGCCCCTCTCCAGGCTAACAACAGGCTCTGTGTTCTCTCCTTCACAAACCTGCTGTGCCCAAACTTTGGCAAAGCTGCTCCTGCTCCCATCCCCTCTCCTCCCCAAATCCCAGCTCCTCGCTGAGATTCCCTACATCTCCCAGGCAGCCCACTTCCCTAAGCCAGCGTTTTGGCAGAGCACACCTCCTTCAGAAAGACACACTGCATTCCTCACGTCTGCTGCACAGGAGAAATCCCTCATCCAGAGGCCTGAGCATCCCCGTGCTTTTCCTGGAGCGTTTTCCTGGGGATGGAAACGGGTTGCGAGATTCTCAGAATCAGAGAATCGATTAGGTTGGAAAAGACCTCTGGGATGATCCAGTCGAACTGTGGCCGAATACCACCACGGCACCGGCTGCCTCGCCCAATCTTTCCTTAAACACCTCCAGGACAGTGACGTCACCACTTTCCTGGACAATGGTTCCAATGTCTGATCACGCTTTCTGTGAAGAAATTCTTCCTAATGTCCAACCTAAGCCTCCCCTGGCGTATCTTGAGGCCGTGTCCTCTCATCCTGTCGCTTCTCGGTACTGGATTAAGCCCATAAGAGAAAGCCGCCCGCAGCGCTGGGTTTGGCTGGAGACCACGGTAACCGCCTTCCAAGGCGCCTACGGAGAAACACCATCCTTTTCCTCAACCCCACGATCCCCATTTATGCCGCTCTCCCCTCAGGGAATTCACTGCCCCCGCTCAGCGCCCCCCGCCCCCGCCCTCACCTCATGCCGGGCCCCGCGCGCAGCGCGCGCGCGTCATCGCCGCTGCGCCGGGGGGGGCGGGCCCGGGGCGGAGGCCACGCCCCCCAACGGCCCCGCCCCTCGGTGCTCCCTCAGCGGGGCGGGCGCGGGGCGCAATGGCTCCGCCCCCGCCGGGGCCACGCCCACAAAGCGGCCGCTCTCCCGCTTGGCCCCGCCCCCGGCGCTCCCCTCAGAGGCGCTCGGCGGGCGCGGGGGCGATGGCGGCGGCGCCGCCTTGGGGGTCCGGCCGGGTCCGGCCCCTTCCCACCCGCGGCTGCTACCTATCCGCCCGCGAGCGGCGGGAGGAGGACGAGGAGGAGGAGGACGACGACGGGGAAACCACCCCGCTGCTGCCGCCGCCGCTGGGCAGCGTGCGTGTGAGGGGCGGGGGGGAGGGAGCGCCCTGAGGGGGCTGCGCTGGGTGCTGGGAGAAGCTCGGGGAGCGCAGGCTCAAAGGTCGGGCGGGACCGGGCTGTGGGGGGCGGCTCCGGGCTGACAGCGCCGGGGCGGGGGGAGTCGCCTGGAGGGGGGCGAGTGAGCCTCTGGTCCCAGCAGTGCTCCTGGTGCCTTCGATTCTGTGCTTGCTGAGCGCTTGGAAGCGCTGCCATGTGCCCTCGCCCTGTTGCGAGCACGCAGGGAGAGCCTGCTCCGAGCCGTAAATCTTGCTGTGCTCGTTTGGCGCTCTGCTTTCACTGTGCTCAGAGGTTGTGGGCGGCTTGAGATGCTTACGGGGCGGCATCGCGCTGTTGTGTGTGCGCAAGGGTTTGCGTGGTTTTAGAATGAGAAACGAGATTTTAGATTAAAGGAGGAAAAGTTGTCTGTTGCCCCTCCCTTGAATTTCATTCTAGGAAAGATCAAAACACCTCTTCCACTGATTGTACTTTTTTTTTTTCTGTCCTTTTTACAGAGTTCTTCAAGTCGTGGTTCTTCCTTTGCTTTCTCAGTGTTTAACTTAATGAATGCAATCATGGGCAGTGGGATACTTGGCTTATCCTATGCCATGGCCAACACAGGGATCATGGGGTTTAGGTAAGTTTTCAGTTTTTACATGTACTCATTTTTAAAGTCGGCTTGCAGTTGTAAATGGAGCAAAACTTGATTACTAAGACTCCTGTGCAAATCTGAGGAAGAAATAAATAGCTTGTGCTTTTCAGAATTGTTGATTAAGATCTTCCCCTTTTTGATTTAGTCATGCAGATCTGACCTAACATAAATCCTGCCCAGATGTTGCATTAAATTGCCACAGGGTGGCAATTTCTTGGCCATTACTTCTGATAGATTGGTATTTTCCTTTCAAAACTCTTATCTCCTTTAGTTCCAGGAATGGGCCTTGTGGAATAGGATGGATACATGGCTGGAAACTGTACACTGGTCTGTCCTTTTGTTTGCACTTTTGCTTGTTGCAAATGCTAGTCTGTGGATAATGGGGCCAAAGTCACTGGAATTGTCCCTTTGACCATTTCCTAAGCATTGGATTCACTTCAGTGGAAGATGTATGTTTGCGTATATGTGGACACAAACTCCTATGGTTATGTCCATTTTGTAATCTATATGTCAGGGCAACTTGGCAAGTATTGGGAAGATCAGAGGCCACGTGAACCACAGTCAGCAGAGACAAGCCATAAAATGAGGAAATCTGCTAGCTTAGTTCTTGCAAAAGTAGCATTCCTAAAGCTTGAAAGTGCATTGTACTGTAAAAGTGCTTTAATTGTGAATATTTTGTGGTTTTTAGTATCTTGCTGCTGATTGTTGCCAGCCTTGCTTCTTACTCTGTGTTTCTTCTGCTCAGTATGTGCACTCAGACTGGTAAGTGAAAACAGTTTATCTAACAGTGAGCTCTGAAATATTTCCTCAGCTTTATCAGAGAGACATGACCCAGTATAAAGACTGCAGTTAACAGTGGTGTCTGATTCACTGACCTTGAAATGTTTAATGTTTTTTACAATTAATATCTGCCATTTAGAAACAGGATTTTGAGACTTTTTATGCAAAGCTAATGCCAAACTGACTGGTTTCTAGATTTAAAAATTTTTTTTCCTCAAATGCCTCTCTTGTCTTTCCAGAGAGATCCTTTATTTCTGCAGCCAAACTATTTTAGTGCTGGCTGAACCTCACTACTTCAGTGTGTGCTTTTGCTTTCAGTGAATGCTTAAGAGCAATAAAATAGCAGCCTTTCATTCTAGTAGTAGTACATATATTTTTTGTCCATGGTTTGAAATGGATAGCTTTCAGGTTTTTTAATCGTATTGGATTATTATTATCCTCGTGGTGCTTTTATAGATGCAGCTTATAGAGCTTTTTTGATGCTGAATGAGAAGTCATGTTGCAGTTCTTGGAAACTGCACTGCTTTGAGTCAGTTCAAACTGTACCTTCTAATACCTGCAGTCAAATCTGCTCAGGTTTTAATTCCTGCTTCTTTTAATTGTTACTGAAACAACTGAGTCGTTCCTTGACTTCTCCTACACAAAGATCATGTTACAGCAGCAAGTCTCCCTGCTTATTGTTTCCCTCTCATCTATTTTCCTCTCTTTTCAAAGGTGGTGGGAGAAAGCTTCTGCTTCTTTCCTCTTGGCTTTGTTTTCTTTAGCTGCCTTTGGTCTCTCAGATGGTTGCTTCCTTATTCTTCTTAGATCTGCTGCTCCTGTCCCCACCTGTTGAGTGATCTTCATACCTTCTTAAAAAACACCCCTCAGAGGTAGGGTTACTTTTATGGTTGGTGCTTGATGATTTGGGATTAAGTCTTTGGTAATTTTTTTCTCCTTTTAGCGTGCTTGTTATTAGAAAGGAATCAGAACCTGAAACACATAGCTAGAGAGATACATGAGAAGCAAAAAAAATGGGAGACTTGAGGTAATTTTAATGGCCTTTTTAACTTCTTACTTCAGGCTGAAAAGTTCTGTATTTTATGGGCACTAAGTGGTATTCAGCTGTTGTCTAGTAAAAATTATTAAAGAGATTCTTGCCAAAGAATTGTGATGAGGGGTAGAACTAAGGATTTAAGTTTATTGAGGTAAGAAGAGTTTGGATGTTACAAACTCAGAGGCCTGATATGCAAAAAGGCTTTAACTCCTCAGTTCTTGTCCAAATGCAACAGTCCACCTCAAGGAAGCATTTTTGAAATGCAGACAGCTGAAGTGACAGGATGAAGAATTTCTCTTGTCTTAAACTAATAATTAGTTATCACCTAAGGCTGACAGGTAGGACTTGCACCAGAACTATGTCTGGATAAGTTTGCTGGATTTATGACCTTTTGTGTTTTGATTTTTTTAAAAATATGAATTATTTGAGATTATGTTTCCTATAATGCCTGTCAGCTATTGAAGTCATTAAATGTTAGATAGCATTCCAAGTTTTTCCTTGGAACACTGTCTTTAAAAAGTGGGAAATACAACCTGTTGTACCTTGACAAAGTAAAATCTCTGTACGGGCTTGATTCCAAAGTAGGTAATTAAACTTCTTTAAAAAAAATTATATTAATTTGTAAACAATGTTACAGTATTAAACTTAATCCATGAAAACAAATTGGAAGGTAATCTTACCATTTTTATATTAAAAATGAGCTAGAAAAATTTAAAGGGTGGTGAAGAGGAACTGTTGAAAGTGTTTGTAAACTCTTACTTAGGAAAGAGCTGACCTATAAAACACCTTCCGAAAAGGAAGCTCAAATACTAATTCCATTTTAAACAGAGGCCAGGATTATTAAGCACAGGCATTTTAGTTGCAGTCAAAAATCAGGAAGTATCTTCAGTTACTCAGTTGTGTTGGTCTGGGCTTTGACAAAATCAAGTGATTTGTGGAGACCAAAGGCTTAGCAAAAACAATATTCCCAAGTGTCAAGTGTTGGGCTGGTGTTAGTTTAGTCAGTGTTTCTCCGGGTGTTAATTCTGTATGACCTGTGTTGTTTTGGGCTGATAAAGGCTAAGCTTCCTCTGTAAAGCAGGAATTGGGAATTTAAGTGGGATGCACTTTGAAGTTCTGTGGCTGTTTTTTTTCTTTTCGTATTATGAGTTAGTCCCAAATATTGCTGGTACTATATTTGCCAATTTCCCTTCACACTTAAAGGGGTAATTTCCACGGACTGTTAGTAACAGGATAAAAATTAAGATAATCAGGCAGAACTTATTTATCTTGATATAAATTTGGCTTAATGTTTTGCTCCATATATTCTTGAAATTACAGAAGCAATGTGATCAAGTAATAGGGCTTCCCAGTGTTCACAGGACTAAACTGATTACAGACACAGTTACTACAGAAATTATTTTAAGGTTTCATATTGCTCTTTTGGAATTGTGGGGAAAATTTCATTCTCTTTGCTGATAACTCCTCATACATGTGTGCTGTACATTTGTTACCATGTGGTAAAAACAACTTGCTCTTAAATATGTTTACTATTTTACTGATGGTTTTTTTGATGGCAGTGAAGATGGCTCTGTAAAATATTTTTTTTTCTCTTGTGATCAACTGCTTTATAAATAGAAATTAAGAAAAATACAGGGTAAAATCTAGTAAGACATTTTTTGTTTAATTATGTCTGTTAGAGATAGTCCAGGTTTATGCTGAGCACTGACTCTGGCTCATTTAATTTTGTTATTTCATTTATATTGTCATAGTGTGCTGGTACGAGTAGTAGAGCAAAATGTGAAATTTTGCCCTTGAGAAAATGAGATGAGAAAATTAATGAAGTTCTGCTGGGTTTGGTTTTTGTTTGGTTTTGTTTTGTTTTTCCCCCCTCTGGAGCACTGATCTGATTGTGTGCAGAACTTCAATGAAATAAAACCTCCTAAGCTTGGGCAAGTCTGAGGCTGCAGTCCTGCCATCTGGTCTCTGTGAGGTGCTTCTGTCTCCCATGTCTTGTGTCATTTACTTCAGTGAATGGGGCTTCACTCAGGTGTGAAGGGCTGTCCCAGCAGCTCAACTTGCAAGGCTGGGCCCTTAATTAAGATCTGACAGGAGCAGTTTTATACCAAACAGAACCAAGGCAGAGAAACCAAGAGTCGTGACAATAGAATTCTGTGGGTTTGAGATTAATTTTACCCTCTGAGGCAGTCACAGCTGTTTTATTATATCCCAAGAAAGTGAGTGGTATTTCTCAGAAAACTTTCATCTTTTTGATGCTGCTTGAGTTTCTAATAACAAAACACGGAGTAACAATGAAAGGCTTTAATATGACTGCTTCTCTCTGAGAAGGGATTGTTTTGAGTTACTGGCAATAATAGAAGTGAGCTTCAGCTAAAACCCAGCAAAATTATACAGGAAACCACAGGCTGTTTTAATGTAATTATATAAGTCGGGTGCAGGTAAGGGCAGGATTTTTGTTTCGCTTTGGGTTTTCTTTTGGGGTTTTTTAATAATAGATTTGAACCGAAGAAGGTGTTTACCTTCTTGAAAATAGATGGGGCCTAGTTCTTAAAGGCTGGAAAGATGGTGATGTTTATATCTGTAGAAAGATGAAAATGTATCCTTTTGTCATCTTAATTTAAAAAAACCTGCTCTTCTAAGGAATAACATATGGAAATATCTTGTATACAATTGTTGATGCTAATCTCATAATTCTTTACCTACAAAGAAAATCTTTGGGAGAAGGCAATTTGCCATTAATATATTACTATTATATTTTAGATATTGCAACTGCAAATACTAAATTGGGCTTCTGAAGAGTCTCTAAATGTTTGAGCATAGAGCTGTATTTTGTAGCAGGAGTACAGGTGTATATAAAAGCTATTTTGTAAACTAAAAAATACTAAGAAACATTCTTTTAATTCTGAATTTTATTAATTTAAAAAGGGGGGAAAGGCCCAAAAATAGAGCTTTCAAGCTTTTCAAGTTAGAGATATTTTAGCTTTTTTTTTTTCCTCCCTTACCAACAGCTGTCACTTCTTATGAAGACCTTGGCCTGTTTGCATTTGGATCAACTGGAAAGGTGAGTATTCATTTTTACCTGTTTTTTTTCTTGGTCTCATACTTTTGATATGCAGATGTTCTTTACATATTAAAGAGACATAAATGAAATAAGTACTGAAATTACTGACACTCTAGTATGCTGAAAGATCTGTTACATCCTGAAGCTTTTCACTTGGTTTCAGTTCGTGTGTCTGCTCTGTGGAAGTCCAACTTCAGTTAAATTGGCACTCCTTAAATGCAAGATTTTGTGCTGCTTTCCTGTCAGAGTGTTCATGTTAAGTTGCTTGCACAAATCTGCTCACTGGCATTGTTGTCAGGTTGGCTCAAGGCTCAGATTTCATACAGTCCTACCTCTGTTGTAAAAATGTTAAGAGACAGGTAAGGGATTGATTTGGTGTTACATTGTCAGCATTTAATAGGGATCTAAGATAAGGGATGGCTTTTCATGTTATTTCCACAATAGGAACAATTAAGAGTACCTTTAATGCATGTTATTTATTTCCTTTTGTTTAATAAGCTCTTCACTTGAATGTTTCTTGCTTTTTTTATCTCATGATTTAAAAAAACCCAAAAAACCAAACCCACAAAGAAAAGAAACTAAAAAAAGCCACCATCAAGCTAACCATTTCTGGTATAAGAGTAATCAGAATGTTAGCTATGATTTTTTTGTAGTGTGCACTGAATCTTTTTCCTAACAGTGATGCTATGCAGTGATAGTGGGTGCACAGGAAATGCTGAAACACTGTCTGTGAATACTGCACATTTAATGTTATGAATTCTGTGTTCTGTGTTCCAGTTACACCTTATTGAAAGCAGGTTTTTACCACACACAAGTGTGATTTTAATATTTTGCTGAAACAGTGCAAATTTTTAAAAATTAGTTTGGCTTAACAAGCTAGAGACTGTTGTCTTAAGTCTTAATGTCACTGAGAATTAAACCTGAGCTATCAGGTGTTTGTAAGGCTTCCATTAGCATTAATAAGCAGATGAGTGTAGTCTGAGGATCAATATTTACTGATCAAATTAAGAAGTGATCGACCTCAAGAGATAATAAGCCTTGATAAAAACAAGGTATAAGATACAGTTACTTCTTACAGGAGCTGTTCTGTAGACATTAACCATAAGCCATTACTTGAAAAAGTAATAGAAATTTAGAGCCTAAGGTGAAACTAAAATGTGGCTTACTCTGCCTTTGTCCTGAAGCAGGGCTGAGCATTTATAAACCATTCTTGGCAGATGTTTGTCTAAACTGTTATTTAAAGGCTTAAGTGAAGGAGATTTCACAGCTTCACATTGTAGTCAAAATGTGGTTTGTTTTTTTTCAGTTCTTCTTAATGTACTTTTTCATAATTTTCAATTTAAGTAATCTGTGCTGAAAATTATCTGGCCTTTTATTTTCAGTGTGCATGGAGAGCACTGGAATATTTCTAGGTTGGGAAGCTGTTCTTTCGATAAAAAAATCAAAGCTCACCGAGCTTTCCTGGTGAACTGATGTTTTCTGGAACAGTCGCCTTTGTCTTTTGAAGCATCTTTGATATTTATACACTTTTCTTAAAACTTGCCTGCAAAGCAGGCTTTGCTGCTTCTGACTGTGTTATCTCAGACTGTTTTCTCTTTGCAGTCCAGTAACTCTGAAGTCATGTGTTTGAGATCTGCTTCCTGAATGCCTTGCTTTTAACTGATCTTGTTGATTTTTAGGCTTTTCTACTTCACCACAACCGTTCTGAATTCTCATCTGTCCCTGAGCACTTCTCACTTCAGTCAGGCACAGATGACATTTTGTTTTTGCTTTTTCTCTGCAGTAGTACTTCTCCCTCACACATAGGGGATGATACAGCCAGGCTTGTGGAGAACTTTGCTTGAACTGGCAGCTTAGTTTGCCAGTAAACTATTGGTTAACTACTCTTGAAGTAATTACTCAACCTGGTGGTTTCCTTTCAAATGTATTTTTCTGAGATTTATAAGAATGGAAATTTTCTGCTGTTGGAAGATTGCTGATTCTCCCTTTCCAAAGGTGGGAACTGTTTGTTTCCATCTCTGGCAAATTCCAAGATATCATATTTTTTTATTTCCTTCCCTTGGTGACTATTGAACTGACTTTGAATTAATTTAAAATCTGAAGTGATTTTTTTCAAAAAACCAAATTTGTACTTCTTTTCAGTACTGTAGCTTAATTTTTTTCCAAGTTGACTTAATGACAGCACTCATTTAGGAATGTCCTATATCAAGAAGAGCAGTGGGTAGAAAGAAAAGGGAACCTGATGATCATGGTATTTTAGAACTGAACTCAAAAGAAAACATTGGAAAAACTTTATAGCCACTTTTAGGGTTTCTTTTTTCAGTTGGAAGTCAATTTTTTTTTGATTCACACAAGTATCTTAATAGCCTGTGATCACTTTTGCTTCCATATCAGTCCAGTATGAATAATCACAAGTGCTAAAGAAAAGTCCATCTGGTTTGCAAGTTTAAAAATACAATGACACTCCTGACAGCTAAAGATACTCAAGAGTAAGGAAGTACACTTGAGCTTTTACAAATCTCTGCTGTCTGTCTTTTCAGAGGTAAATTATCATTTTCATTTGTACTCACCTGATATCAGTTAGAATGCACTTATGTTTTTAGTGATTTAAAAACCTTATCTTCTGCAGAACAAATTTCATGGTATAATTACTCTTGCTTTGTCTCAGAATAAAAATGTGATATTTTCAGGCAGAATTTTTTCTCCCATATTAATTTTAGATTGTGCTGGTTTCCATGTGTTAAACTCCTCATAAGGAGAAGATCCTCTTCCTTTCAGGGCTAGTTACCACTGCTACATCTGGTGTGTTTAAGATGATACACATGTGGTTTATGCCTGCTATAGACATATGATTTTAGTTATCCTTACCCTTTCTAAAGAAGTCTATTTTTTATAGGTCCTTGTTGCAACTACAATAATTATCCAGAATATTGGAGGTAAGAGACTTCATATGCTCAATATTAACTGTGTGACAGGCTTCAAAGCTCCACTAACACCAAAGGCAATAATTAAAGTATTTTTAAGAAACTGATTAAAAGAACAGAAAACTCAAGGGAAAGGCTTTTGTGATCATGCTAAGCAGAAGGGCTGTAGTTGTGGGATAGATGGGGGAATTCTGGGGGCTGGGTTGTCTGCCTGTTGCTGCATCCCAGGATGTGGAGCACATCCATTAGAGCTGCACTGCTCGTTGGAAGGGGCTCAGGAAGCAGCATCTCCTCTCTGCTGTTCTGTACATTTGTATCTGGTAGCTGCATTTTATCAGATCATGTGTTTTGGGTTTTGCTGTTGGAACCTGCTTATGCATTTTAGTGATTTGTGTAGCAAGTAATGTTTACTTAGCCGTGATGTTTCATATGTTCTGCGTTAATGGGAGCTTTCTTTTTGTTAGCTCAATAACTTGTTTTTTTGGGGGAGTTGTTTATCTTCCTGACTTACATCGTATGGGCTGTCCACTTACACTGTTCATATTTTGTCTTCCTTGGTGCATGGCAAAATAAGATAACACTCCCTGTCTGTGTCCTTAAAACTCTTACCCAGGTATGCTCACAGTCACTATGTATTTAGAAATTATTTGTTTGAAAGTAGACAGAACAATTTTAAGTCTAATAGAACAATTATAATTTTTTTTTTTGTCGTAGATGTTTTGGATGCTTTCTTTTAAATGAGGGAATTATCTGAAAGCTCCCTCATCTGTCCCCTACCACCAAGAACGATACCCATGTTCACATACATCAACAGAAGGAAACAGCTCCAGTGCTGTTCTTCTTTCCTTTAAGATTACCTGCCAAGTCCAGACAATTCAATGATTGCTCTTTTTTGTCCCTGTGTAGACACCTAGAACTAGACCAAGTAACTGTGCTTTCATGGTAAACTTGGAATATTTTCTTATACTAAAAGTTCCAATATAATAAAAGCTGCCCAATTGAGATGGCTATAAAAATCCAAGCATTAGTTTTAGGCAGGAGTGACCATAGCAATTCCAAGATGAAGGACTATTTATTCATACAGGTTTTAGAGGATGTTCTGTAGCAATGAACGAATCTTTTAATTTCCTTTTCCGTTTGAGTGGACCTCTAAATAAACAGTACAAGAGAAGGAGGGATACACAGAGCAGGTTGCAGAGATTCTGGGATCATGTAAAAGACTCTGTTGTCAAAGGAAATCTGACTCTCATTTCTTCCTCATCACAGTTCATAACCTTTTCTGGGCCATTCTTAATAAAATTCAGCTCAGTAACTCTAGAGCCCCAGAGTGGTGCATGCTGGATGCTGCAGTCCAAGTCAGCCCCATGTCAGGAAGCAGCTCTGAACGTGACTGTACTGCAGGCTGACAGGCTCTTAAAAAAAAAAAGAGATGAAGAGTTCTCTTCACTTTTCACACAGCCTTGACTCTTAAAGAACTGCATGGAAAGAAAAGAATTTTTCTTGTCTTTCTGGTCCTTCTGCAGGTTTTAAATGGGAGTGGTGAAACTGTGGAGTGTAGTTTGTCCTGAATGAGATCCATGCTGGGATTAAGTGTAAAACCTGGGCTCTGCCTGTCGTGCTGGTTTGTAATGTTCCCTTCTTTTTGTTTTTCTGTCTGGCTGAAGGAACCAGTAACACGGTGCCTGTTGGGCAGACATCCAGACTCTGTCAACATCTTTGATTTCAGAGTAAGGCTAAAAATAAAATTGTTTTCTGTTACCTCTTCCATCATCAGACCTGGGCACGTTGCATCATACAGTATTTTATTTCAGAAGTGATTAGAGAGCATGAGATAATGAAAGATGGCTTGTGATTAAGCAACTTTATAACAGGGTTATTGTCACTATCTGCATCTAGTCTGGGCTTTTTTTAAAGTTTGCTCTGATCCCTTCTAAAAATAGTCTTAAGTGCTGAAGTAATTTACATTAATTTGTGGTGGAGAGAGTGTTTTAGTAATCATTTTAATAGTTATGCTTTCCAATTGGTCATCTTTGGTTTTTTTTAAAAGAAAGCTTAATGTGCAAATTTGAATTTGACGTTCTAATTGCATACAGTTAGGGATTTGTGTAGACAGGGGAATTGACTTTTTCTATTACCAAGATACCCGCGGGGAAAAAAAAACCAAAACATTTTTGTACAGCTGCAGGAAAGCACTGATTGGTCAAATTTGGAAATTAAAAGGCTAAAAAAATTGATTTCAAGTACATTGTAATTTTAGCATGCATCTCTAACATGAGCGTTCAACTTTTCCTGCAGATTTTTAGTCGTCCCTTGGAAAGCATTTAATTAATCCAAGTAACATAAATACCAAAATCCTTTAAAGTAACGAGATTAACTAAGGATGCACCAGGATAATGAATTAACTTTTCAATATCCAAATGTAAATTAAAGTCATTTTCATACCATTGCTCAAAAGACGTTACAGAATATCTAGAGCTTAGAGTGATTAAACTTGGAGAACATTTGCCTTGCCTTCCTTATAATCAGTATGTTCTTGTTCTTGCAATATAGGTACTTGTTAATGTAGGAAAATCAAGGGTGGAGTGGGATAGCCAGTGCTATTACTTTTTACATTCCCTTTCTCAGTATTTTGATCCAATCCAGCAGCCCTTTAAATGTAAAAAACCAGTGCTTAGTTTCACGCGAGCTGCCTTGTTCCTGAAAGGGCTGGTTGGTGTGTGTGGGTGCAAAGTGCATGTGATGAAGAAGGGAACTGTCAAATTGCACTGCCAGGCTGCTGAAGTTTCTTCATCTGCTCCTCCCAGCCCTTTCCTGTCACCCACATCTTTCCCTGGAGTGATCTTCCCGATGTCCATTTCTCACCTGCTGTGCAGAAGAGGATCTTGAAGGGTTCCAGATTGTCAGGTGCCCTCAAAGAAGGGAGAGGGTCCTTGGGGAGTTGTAGACCTGGAGGCACACAGGGAGAGAGGGAGGCTCCTATCGGCAATGCTGAGTTCCATGGCTCTGCTGGCTCCTCATGTCATCCTTCCCAGGAGCAACTGCAGTTGGATGGAGTCCCTGCTATTGTTTAATGGTGGTGTGCTTCTAGGAAGTGATGGATGAGGCACAGCAGGCCCAATCTGTGGCTGGGAATCCCACAGCCTGTCTCCCTCCCCTGCCAGGGAAGTTTTGTGAGCTTCCTAGGTGCTTTCTGAAGCAGGGGAGGAAGAAGGAAGGAAGGAGTACAGCAATTTCTCTTCTAGAATTGTCCCCTCTGTGGATGTGACTGAAAAGGACAGTCTGCAGCTGTGTGCCCAAGAGAAAATCTTTAGGACTCCTAAAGCATGCGTAATAAAGTTAGAGAAGGGCTGATTTTTAGCAAGGCTAGTGGAAAAATGGAGACAAACACAATAAAGTATTGCACAAGAGCAGCTCTCAGCCCGTTGCCAGCACTAACAAATCCCCAGCGCTGAGGTCTAGCAGGAAGCATGCGGAGCTTTCCAGCATGCTTCCCAGGGCTGGGGCTGCCATCAGCTGAAGGTCACTGCTGGCTGAGATACGGCTGAGCCCACAGGGGCTGGTGCCTGTGACACACACAAACATCAGTCCAAGCTGCTGAGGAGTTGAATTATTTAAAATTTGTTAGCAGTGAGCTTAAGTGCTGCAGTGGAACCTGCGGTACCACCATGTAGCTTAGGTGGTCTCTGTGAGGCATTTTTGCAATACTTTTTTTTTTTTTTGAGTTTCTTCAGATAACCTGCCTTGGCTTGTACCCAGGTGGCCATTGCAGCTATTCGTTGGAACTCAGCTTTCCAGACAGCTATCTTAATTTTACAAAGAACTATTTGTTTTCTCATATAAATACCCTTTAATTCAGTGTAATTTCTGTAACTGATGCTTTTAGTTTTTTGTTTCTATATTCTGCAGTTATCATGTCCTCAAAGGTACAAGTTTTTCTTCTTTGTAAGAACAAATAAAGAGGAAAAAAGCTCCTTCCGTATCCCTGGAGTGCTGTTTTGTCCTCGGCACTGCCTGAATGTTGCAGGCAGTGACTGGAAGTGACAGGATTCGTTCCAATGGGTGATGCTGCTCTGTAGATTTTATGGCCTGTTAATACAGTCAAGGTGACAATACACAGAGACCCTGCTGTGAGTGTGAGACACCCTAAATATGCATTTACAATCTCTTGGTTCGTATTTTTTCAAGCTTCCCGAAGTCAATCGAGAGGCGTAGCCACTGTGAAAAGCAGATATTTAAAAAAAGCAGCACCACCCTCTGCTGGCCCGGCCCGGCCCCGCACACCCTGGGCCGCTTTCCCGGGAGAGCTGCCGGCAGCCCGGCGCCTCGGGAACCTCCAGTCCCCTCCCCTTTGTTTTTCTGCCAGGTAAACAATGAAATATTTAACTAACTTCCCCCCTATGCAAACATATATATGTGTGCTTTCTGTGAGTGCCTGCTTAGAGATGCTGTGCAGAGACTAAAAAGACACTTTTATCAAGTTAATTGGACATTTTTTATTGCAAATTATTTTCTTTTGTGTTTTTCTTTTTCTTTTTCACACACCCCCCCGCCAAGTTCATCCATTCTTCAGTTTAGTTCTAAACGTATTTGCAAAATTTGCTTCAAATTTAAATAAAGCAACTATTTTTTCAGACTGAGGGGGTGGATGGGAATTACCTTTGTGTAATCAGCAACAACAGTACTCCAGAAACTTTGAAAAAAATTAATGGTGCAAGTCATGGAGGAATAAAATAAAATACAGCTTGTTACACACTGAGACCTGCATCCTTAATACCTTAAGAAATTACTGAGGTTCTTTTAAGTATGGGAAATCTAATTCTGTTTTCAAACAAACTCAAATGTTTGTTTTCACAGCACAGTTTACTTTTGACCTGAAAGCCTAATTACCCTGACTGATTCAAAGTGAGGATTTCCAGTGCAGAGCTGCCTTAATTAAGGGCAGGTTTGTCAGCTCCTGTACTAATTCAACAATTGATGACCCATGCTCCTGTGTTTTCCTATTGCAGTGAGTGGTTCTTGGAAGATTTGCTATGGTAAAGAATATTAAGCTTGCTTTAAATAATAGAAAAAAAAAAGACAGAAATCTCAACCTGCAGCTGTACTACAGAATGGAATATGTGATGAGCTGTGTAGGAAACTTTTCTATTCTTTTAGTATAAATGTACAGAAATAATTAAACTAATGAAGTTCTGTCAAATCTGCTACCCATGTGTTCCATGTAGAATAAGAAGGATTTTTTTGTTTGTTTTTTAAGCTTGCCATAGTTAAGTTCCAGACTAATTCAGGTAAAAGCTAAAGGTAGAAGGAAAAGGGAGGCAAGGGAGCAGAAATTCATCAGGATGAGTCTCCATAATAGGAAGACAAGCAAAGAAGATGACAACCTGTTTCAGTTCTTGGAATTTCTCCACACTCCATTCTACATCTACATTTAAAACCAGATAAATTATCCTAATGTTTATTTTTAAGCTTCCACTCAGAGGAAATATTAGAAACAGTACCTGCCCTGTCTTCTCCTGTGGGAAGTTGGGAGGGGAACTTGTTTCCATCTTTGCACAGTGCTTAAAAATGCAAGACATTTTTATAGGGCTCTAATATGATCATCTACAGTGGTAGATGAGGAAAAACTAACCAGAAGCCTTAGTTCCTTCAATGAACTGATTTGAAGGGATTTATCCCCATGAATTCTGTGTTTATGTATAAGTTTATTGTACATTCTCTGGCATCACTGCTGTGGACTTCAGCACTTGGTCTCTTTTTGGGTAGGATAATAAGAAGTTACAGGGGTTTTTTTGCTGTTAACCAAACAGCAACCCACATATTTTAAGATGAGGCTACCTCAGAAGAGGTATTTTGAGGACTATTTAAAAAACATAACCTTTTCTCTAGTAACTGTTTTTTTCACGTAGGGGCACATATGCTCAGTGTTAAACAATATTGTAGCACAGCAAAGACATTCTAAAAAATGTATGCATGCTCTGTGTAGTTATAGAGAGTCACGGCTTATAGTGGCACTGCAGGCTGTAGTGATGGAAGTGTAAAGCAAGTACTCTATTTTATATTTTAATAAACTTCTTATTTTTTCTGTGAAAGAGCTAATACCAAGTTTTCAGAACATGGCAAAGTGATAGGTATTTTAAGAGCAGTATGTCTTGCTGCTTTCAACACAGTGCAAGTCTACTGAATAATGAACTATTAATATAATTCTGATTTGTTTTGAGTTCTGGTGTGTCAAGGCCCATTGAGAAGTTCAGAACTGCTTAGTTCTCCATCAAGTAGCTCTTGATGCATACTGAAAATTACCTAAAAGTAACATAATAGATGCAAATTCAGGACCTGAAAGTTAGGAAGTGACCATATGAAGGTTGCTCACGTAGTTCTAGTTCAGCCCTTGTGGCATCCCCCTCTTGCTGCAGCCTCGGACTGCACCATCGCACGCCATTTGTTCTGCAGGAAACCCGTCTCCCGCAGTGCTGGAGTAGATGTCTCTGTCAGTATTTCCAGGTGGGGTAAATCAGACCACAAGGGTGTGCTTTTTGTTGTGTTCACTTGTGTCACAGTTCAGTCTCGTGCCTGTGTAATCTCTTCCTTCCGTTGCACATTAAGGCTGCCAAGGAGAGCTGACATTTCATTTGTACAATGCAGCCTGACGTGGCTTCGGTCGCAGGGGGCGGCAGGGAAGTGAGGTACAAGTTGTTATTTGGAGCAAAGGATACGTGATTTTTTGTCTGTCATATTTTATGCTCTTGATTCCTCAAGTAGAAAAAGACTGTCCTATTGTTTTAGTTCTTCTTGTTTTAGTTTCATCTTTAAAAAACCAACCAACCAAACCACGTTCTTTGCTCATTCTGTAGTGTGTTGCAGAGTTAAACAGTGGTTAGTGTCTTCATGCCAAGTAAAGCTACAAGGAGTTGTTTCTCCTGAGGAGAATTAAAACTGTTTGCAAATGAACTAAAAGCAGGATTGGGCTTTTTAAACTGTATTAAGCATGGGCATCCTGCTCAGATTCATGTACAAGATTCAGGTCTTGTTTAAGCATCAGGAATTATTTATAATTCATTACTCATCTTGTAGAGCAAACAAGAGAATATAAACGGGGGGGGGGGGGGGGGTGGAAATCCTACTATGTGAGGTTGTTTCCCATATGCCCAGAGAAAGGAAGAAAGATGCACACAAATGTTCAGCATGCACAAGTTCCTTGGTGCAGGACTGGCTCCCTCCTTAGGAGTGGAATTCAGTGAAATAGGACTCCTCTCAAAAACAAAGAGTGAGTAACAAAGGATAAGTGATCAAGTGATTAGCCAGAGGCTAATAGGAATGCAAGGGCAGAGTGACAGATTGCATATTGGAGGAAATCTGATCTGGAAATTAATTTGAAGGTTTCTGCAGTGGAGACTGCAAAAACCTAGTTTTAAAATCTTTCTGAAGGACATAAATATATGAAAATTCTGACTTGCTTTTGTATAAAGAATTGTATCATACAGGGGAGAAGGCTAATGGATAAATAAGGTTGAATTGCAGTTTAGAGGAATTTTCCTTTCCCTCCTCCCCCACTTAGTATTTAAAAAAATTGAGTGAAATATGCATCTGCCTGCAACTTAGCATGAAAAATTGGGTTAATTATAAATTCTAGTGACTTAGAAATAGGCATGCTGTAATTTTCTCTGGTTGAACCTACATTCTGTTGTAGGAGAGTAAATCAGGACAGCAGATAAATACCCCAGCACACACAATCAACAGCTACATGTCACTAAATATACATGAATATTGGAAAAACCAGAGCATTTAATTATGAAGAAGTGAATATTTCCTTATTTAGTGACTTACCAAATGGTTTTAATTTAACCTTGCGGTAGGTAGATGTCACTTTGTATTAATAGAATTCTCTTTCTTCATAGGGACCACCTTACCCTTTCTTCAAAATTTAACAGTAACTGCTGTGTACAGCAGTGTCTGAGTCCACACATCTTTTCTTTTAAGATTCAAAGCATTCCTTAAATAAAATACCCCCACAAACTTATTCAAATATCATCTTATGAAAGTTTGTTGCTTTACCTTTTCAAAATATATGTTTTAATTTTAAAGCATGAATAAATATACTGTGGTAAAATTTTAAAGAATTACTAAATACAGAACAGTAAAATTTGAATACAACAGATGAGTTTTTGTCAGGGATTGAATGTAACTAAGCTTTTTTATGTTACTAAAATTACTTGCTGCTGCTGGATGGAAATTAGTTTCATTTAGCCTTTGATGTTCGTTGAAACTGTCTGCAAAGCTTGATTTTTCTGAGTAATTCTCTGCTGGTTACATGAAAAAGCGACACAAACAGTATGTGAAGATATCAGACTAGTATAAATTGGAATTTAAAAACCTCTCATTCATGCCTTTGATCACTTTATTTAGTGAAGGAGAAAAGTGGCACTGTGAAGGAGCTTTTGGATTTCTGTGTGCGCATCATTGCTTTCTGCTGAATAGAATGAAAAACACTTAATTTCAAGTCAACACTCCTGTAAGAGTAGATAATAATTTCTCTTCTGCTTCACAGTTCCTGTACAATTCTGCACTTGATATTATTGTTGGGATCTTGTTGGTGATGGATTTATCATGAGAAGCAGGGATCTGTCACTGATAATCGTCTTAGCTCTGAGGACCAAACCTTGCAGTATAAAAAATCCTTTCAAGTCCTATTCTTGTGTTTGAATTTCTGTCTTGTATTTATTTAGTGTAACAGCAGTTGAACAACTATGAAAACAGTCTTTAAAATACCCTACTGTATTGAGAGAAACAAATATTATTTACTCTCATCATGAATAATGTTTCATAAAGAGAAAGGAGGAGTGCTGCAGCTGTGTAGTCTGTCTCAAGCCTGTAGGTCTGTATTCCCAGGTAGAAGGGCAGGCCTATATATTATATTATTTTGCCTTTTAGTCCTCTGGATTATGTTTTCCTTGTTTCAAGACTCACATTGTAACAGTCTCTTTGGAGGCATTAGCTGACATCAGTGCAATACTAGCAGCTATTTTTAAAGGAAGTATATTAGAAAATAAATTCTGGTTCTGGTGCCGTGGTGTCTCACACAGAGCTGAGATGTTCCAGGCGTAACCATGCCGGTCCAGCCGTGCTGGCTGAGATGCTGCTGTTTTTCTGCTAAATCTGTCCTGCTTCTGTTTGCAGCCATGTCATCTTATCTGTTGATTGTGAAGTCTGAACTTCCTGGGGCTGTTGCGGGGCTTTTGAGTGGAGCCGAGAGTGGGTAAGGAAAAGTGCTTTGTACATTCTGTGTTTGTCTTGAAGAAAAAAGGGGTTCAGCACTGCTGAAGGACGTGGGTACTGGCACTTCTCTGAGATCACATGTGAAAATAGTCATTTACATGAGTTGTTGGAATATGAAATGTATTTGGCAAGTGCAAATCTTGCAGCACACACACAGAGCGTGATTCTTTCCTCATGGCGATTTCCCATCCGATGACCTCAAAGTCAGTGGCAAAACTCCATCTACAGGAATCTCCCTTCTGTAATATTTTAAAAGGGGAACCAGGAAGATACTGGAAGGAGAGGAGAAGAAACATTTCCACTGCTGTCATGTTATCACTTCACTTAATTCAAAATCACAGTACAAAAAATGGCAGGCATTTATATTGAAATATTCTGTTGTCTTGCTCTAGTATTTGGACTTGTCTTGGGAAAAATGCCAGGTTTTCAGACTTGGTTTATAATTCCTAAACTTGGCTCCCAGTAAAGAAGTTACTTTTTGCAGTTTAGCTGTAAAGCTGTTTGTAAGGAGTGTGTCCCTCACATTTCCATCAGAACTGTCGCAAGAAATCTGTGCCTGTGCTAAGGCAAACACTGCAGCTTCAGCACTGAGATATCTTGTTTGAGTTGTTCAAGTGCTGCTGTCATTTGTAACAGTGTATCTTGGACTGCATTACAGCTGTTTTTCCAAACTGCTATTTTCAGATGTTTTCAGCTCAAAACTTGCTCTGGATTGAAATGTGGTGAAATTGTCTCAAGGCTGCGTGATGGTTGTATTATTCCTGAATGTTGTGGGTGAATTTTAAGTGGGAAATCAGTTTGTTAAAAGGTACTTTAGTTGATTTTCTATTTTATCACAACTTCTGGGTTTTATAATGAGTTTGAAAAATTAATTGTGGCTGTAATCTTGCTTTCTGTCTTTCACATTTTTAGTAAGGTTTTTTGTCAGTTTTCTTTTTTTTTCACTAAACTGTTACATTTTGTGTATATATGTTATTGTTAGTCTGCTAATGTATCTCTTCCAGCTGCAGTAGTCATCAGCTTTTCATTTGGGTGCTGTAACCTTCTCCTTCAAGCTCATACTTCAGCCTCACTCTCCATACACAGTGGTGTTGAGCTGCTGCTGTATCTGCTGCATGTATTCCAATCTGCCAGCCCCAAATTTAGCATCTAACATCTCTTACTGCTGGTTTTAATTTTATGTCAGCTCTGCTTATGGAAAGTGACTTTTCTTTCAGCAAAGATACACTTTGAAACAAACAGCTTAAGAAAACTCCTTGTGGGTAGAACGTGGAGGTCCCGTGCACTGCTCAGAGGGCTGTTCTGTCTGAAAAAGGCTCTGCCTGTGGGATAATGCTCCCAACAGCTTTGTCTGTCCAGGTCCTACCTCAGATCTCCTGGATGTGAACACACAGAAAGGTTGCAGTGTTGAAGTGTTTATTACAAATCCCCATAGCTGTTGTAATCCTCAGTGATCTGTCAGCTCTGCCAACACCCACGCTTCTTCCTTAGCTGAAATTACAGTTTGAGATGGGAATGAAGTTCAACTTTGCATTTAGAAAGAGCTGAGATTGTCCATCTAACCACAGCTCTAGTGGTTAGGTGATTGGCAGCCTGGTCTCGTCCAGTTTCTGCCTCTGTTAATTGTAGTTCTTGCATCAATCAGTGTTTATTTAACACAATTTCCCTCCTCCAGTATTTGTGCAAGCAAATTGTTCAAGTGCAGTGGTCAAGCAGTATTCCAGGAACACGCACACATGCATGCCCACATGTATATTTAATTTCTTTTGCCATATTAATGGCCGTGGTAGAGCATAATCTTTTGTTTCTGTGTATTTTTTTGCAGATGTTAAGTGTATGTTTTTACTAGCAGATATTTTAAATTGTAGGAAATTGTTCAACAAAAATAGGTACTCAAATACCAAGCCTAAGCAGCAACTTACTTATGCAAAGGGCATAAATATTGAATAGTTTGATTCAACTTCTTTACCTGGACCACTTGTTTCCAGATGTGGTTGCACAACTGTTCTGGTTTTTTTAAGTCATTATAGCATCTGATACTCTTTCATTTGGTGCAGAATTTATCTTAACTGTAGTTAGGATGTATCAAAAGTGTCAGTTAAACTATCTGCGAAAGTATTTTATATGCATAAACCCTCCAGAGCTGTACATTTGGGAAACCCATCTAAAGAATGTTTTGTGCATTAAATTATTTTTATAGATAAAGGTTAGCAGGTGTGTGTGTGTTTGAAAGGCTCAGAGCCAGTCTAACACATCCTCATGTCTTTTTAAAAAACAAAACCATACAATATGAACATTTATTAATATTGAGTGGAGACGTTTCTGTCTGCATAACAAGAATTCCACATAGTTTTGATGACATGAAATGAGGATTGCGTTAAAAAGTTGTAATTTGTGAGCCCTCTGTTAACATTTAATGACCCTGTCAGAGGATGTGATTGATGCAATTAAGTTGTCTTGCTTGTGTGTTGTATAATTGATATGGACTGAGAGTAAGATCCTAATTTAGAACATATGAATATCTTGTTCTGTTGAATTCAGGAATGAAATTAAAGCGATTTATAAATGTCTGCTTTTACTTAAAATATGGGGGAGGGAGGAGAAACATCTGCATGCCAAAGCTTTTTCAGCAGAGTCAAGGATTTATATTCTGTATTTCATATTTTGAATGCTTTTATCATATAGGATTAAATTTACAGATCACATTGATTTTAAAGGCACTATCAAAACATTTATTCTGCCTTTGGAAAATAAGTGTATTTTTACAACAGTACTTTGAGGACAAAATGGACACATTTTCTGATAAGCAGTCCACTATGCAGTTTTTTTGAGGTCTTTTTAAGTGTAAGAATTGGTATTCCAAAATGAAGCAATGTACAAAATTACTTTTTCTCCTTCATTTCCTCACTGCTGTTTTCCTCTCTGTTCCCCCCCCCACCCACAAATGTTTCTTCATTTACCGTAAAGTAACCAAAATAATTTTCTGCCTGTTCTGCTGAGCTTGTGAACCTCGGTGGCAGCTGTGGGTTTGCTGCATGTCTAGAATCAGGAAATTTAGACAGAGGTCCCACATCTACACATAGTGCATGATCCTTATGTCCTCTGCCGTGATGCTGTTCCTCCTCATCTGAACATCCACCAGACTGGAAAGAAAGAAAAAGTTTAAAAATATATGAATGCTAAATGATAACAACGTGAAGAATAAATACTACAGCAAGGAGCTGATCTGGGCAAAGTTGCTTCTTCACTGTAGCAGTAGCAGACCTAGCTAATAATACACTTTTTGAAGAATGATGTATTTTGACTTGTTTTTACTAGAGACATTGTCACCTAACGGTTCCTTTGGGTTTGATACAGTAAAGATGCCCTCAACCTTGAAATTTCTCTGTTCACTTACACTACATCTTTTTTTCAAACAAGTGACACAAGTGGCTGTCCATGATGTATAGCAGTAGTTAATATACCTGTATGGTAATTCTTCTCTAGCACAGGTGTTATGGTACTTTCCTCATGATAACTTGAGGTGCTGCCTGTTTATTAGGTGCTAACCATATCCTGGACTAAATAAACTGGAAGGTCAAAAGTCAAGGTGTTTATAGGTGGTAAAGTCGGAGGCTGATGTGCAAGATGTTTATCAGTACAGGATATGGTTATTGCCAAGTCGGGGCAGCCACCCTCAAGATGTTTCTGTTACTTAACAACTTATCCATCTGTGCTTTCCTCAGTTCAGAGATGGGATTTGGATGCTTCAAATAGATTTTAAATATGTGAGGACCTCACAGCCTCTACAGCCTCTACAATGCTTTTTAATAGGTGTGGTTTTATGTATAAACATTACACCAGATTTCATCAGCATAATTTCCATCCCTTCTGTCTTTTACTTCTTTCATGGATGTATGCAAGGAAGGGAAGCTCAGCAGTGAGTGGGAATTGATGTTGCTGTTTCTTCAGGTGTGTAAATTGTAATCCACTTTTAGATACACACAGTGTGCTATGTAAGTACTTCTGCTGGAAATCTGCAGAGTATGAAACATCCTTCCCTCTGACCATTGCTGTGAATCAAGGTGGGGATTTGCATGTTGTGCTGCTGAGAAATAAATTGGCACACCTGCATGGATCAGACCCCTGATCCATGCAGACACTTGCCTATGGAACATTGCCTGCAGTGCTGGTTTCTTATGGAATGATGATCTGCTCCCTCATTATCTGGGAGCTCTGTTTCATATCAGTGTAGAAACTAGGAGTACAAATTCATGTAAATAGCATGTGACACAAGAAGTTATTTTTTTCTTTTCCTAGTGGTTGCTTTGTCTAAGATCTCAGTTCTAAATTAAACATATTTTTAGGACTCCTGAGCTTTGTATCAGTCCTAAATAGATTTTCCAACAGGTCTTGGTACCTTGATGGGAAACTGCTGCTACTGCTTACTTCAGTCTGCATTGTTTTTCCTCTGGCCCTTCTTCCTAAAATTGGTGAGTAATTAAAGGAGAGAAGTGAATATTATTCTACTTTAGTAGCAATTACAGTTGAAGACTTTAAAACCTTAATGGGTTATTTATTTATTTAAACTGGTGGGGGGCTGCTGGTGGTGGTGATTACTTAAGTTGTTGTAGTGTGTTCTGCCTTCCAGCCCTGCCTAGTTAACCTATTACTTGGGTTGCAGTAGTATTTTGTCTGCAATACTAAAATAAAATCTTTACAGCAGAACATTAAAGAGCTGCATTTACTTACAGCATGCCATTAGTGGTAAGCCAGTTCTAATTCTGCCCTACAAAACTACATAAATGATCTGTGACAGGCAGTTGGAATGTTGTTATTCTGAGTCCTAAGCCCCAGATACCAAGCACTGTAATAGAAAACATGCCTAAAATGTAAAGCTTTAGCTGTACATTAGGATCACTTTCCTTATAAATTCTCTTTTATTTTTACTGTTATTTTACAGGCTTTCTTGGCTACACAAGTAGTTTATCATTTTTCTTTACGGTGTACTTTACTCTTGTGGTAAGTTAAAAATCTCTGCACAGCTTATCTTTTTTTTTACCTTATTGTTTGAATGTTTTCATAAGTCTGTTTTGAAATTAATTTGTCTTCCCCTCCCCCTTAACTTTTTATGTGAAATTTAGAATTTTCCTTAAGTTCAGTATGTGCTTGCTTGGACAGATTACTTTTGTTTTGCTGAGGTTTGGAAATGTGTATGAACTTCCAAGCATGTGAAAAGATTTAAAATAATTATATTTTGGGCTGGTAAATATAACAATTCTTTTCTTTTTTTTTTTTGCTGAGGGTGCAGCAAAGGGAGCTGGCACATACATTTTTGTTTCCCTACTAGCAGAGAATGGAATTCTGTTTTCTTAACTTCTAGCTATTACTTACGGCAACTAGTGCAGAAGAAAATTTAATATACTCCAAATAAATTAAATTTACATGTATAATGGAGTGACAGAGTTCAGAAAAAGGCAAAGAAAACTAGAACTTCATTAAGGCAGTTTACAAGATTCATTAATACGTCAATGACCTTATTCTCCTTTCCAGCTGAAAGGAAAAGTTCTTTTCTCTGAGCCATATGGGGGTTTTTGACCCTGATGTTCACCCTCTCAAGGCCCCTGTGAGGTAGATGTTTCCAAATACCAAAAGTGAGACCTGCTAGGCAGATCTAAGAGAGAAAATGTGCCTTTAAGTTGCACTTTTTTCTTTCTACAGGGAAAAAGTATGTTAATGCACATGTGTAATATGTGGTACAACTGAACAACTCTCACTCTGTCGTCTGTTTGAGTGTTATTTGGGAGCCTGGCAAAAATGTTCCCCCTCTGCCCTGTCATTCTGGCTTGCATTGACTTGCATTTAATACCTGTTTCACAAAGGGATAAACAGAGTTGAAGGCAAGTTGAACAAACATGCCATCCAGGAGACCAAGGCAATCCATTAGGAACTAAACCATGTGATAAAACCAAACTTCAAAGCTGTCAAAACATCTCCCTAGGGTATCCCTGGAGAGTTGCAGTGTTTGTAGGACCTTGGGAAGTATTCTTCTTAAGCTGAACATTGAGAAGCAGCCACAGCCTCTCCAGAGTTAATGGAAATTCATTTGTAATATTTATAAATTACCTTAACTTTTGACCTCTCTCCTAAAATTTATCTTTAAAAGAAAAAAGGAATTGGAAAAAAAAGGTAAGAAAAAGCACTAACTGTAACGCTGACATAGGCCTTTGTCTGAAGCAAGTTGCAAGGGTTTTAAAACCAGTTCAGCTCCCTAGATTTCAAAGGGAATGCTTATGGATCTCTGAGGAAAGCTGTTGTAATGGGTGGATGCATTTGAAAACAACTTCAGTCCCTGAAAAAGCAAATGTGTAAGCATGAATTAAACTAGATTTTAGTTTGTGATTCTCTATCAAAAAAAGTGGGTAGAGAGTGCTAATGAAGGAGTACAGACTGCTGGATTTTTTATGAAATGGTTAAATTTGTGTGCTTACTCTTTCTTGTTAAATGGCAAAGCAGCAGCCTCAGTAAATCTAAGTGAGGTCAAAATTTTTAAAAGCCTTTATGGGTATTTCCAGAAAACCAATACTCTTGACAGAATATTCTGACTTGTTCAGGCCCTGAAAGTCAAAGGCATTAAATATGGTTTAGTTTTCATATCTAATTGCTTTGAAGTGGGTGATATGTGCTGTTGAAATGGTGTTTTAGTTTGCACGCTGTTAATTTCTATGTGGCAGATATGTTTTAATTTGTTCCAGAAGAGAACTGTGTTAGTCATATGGAAGTGATATAATTATATTTTGCATATACAGTAATTCTGTGCCTTTTCAAGTGCACACCATCTGTTCAGCTTTTTGCCAGCAAGCCACAACTTTACTGCAGCCTGCAGAAAAGAGACGTCTTGGTCAGTCTGGTCAGGGAGTGCACCGAGCAAAGGGCTGGAGACTTCTTTGTTCTGGGCTCTGCTCTGGGGCCTGGGCACGTCATGAATGTCCTCTGTGTGCCTCAGTATCTCTTCCTTTAAAACCAATAAATTGGTTCTAGTCTTCCCTTGCAAAAATACTGCAGACACTGAGATGAGCTGATCTAGGAGATAAACAAGTGTGTATAAGTATAAATTCAAAGCCAGATTCTGTGAGGTCCTGAGCACTTTTGGTTCTGACTTTTGAATGCTTCCCCGAGTTGAATCCTCAGGGAAAAGAAATTTATTGTTAAACTGTTTTGTTATTGCCTCCCCTCTTGCTGTATTGAATATTGGTGAAGCGTAAAGACACGCTTTTATTTTTTTTGTGTATGTGGAGACAGCATTATTGGTAGCTTGTTCAACAAAGGTGTTAATGATTGCTGATGGTGTGTTTTTATAAATCTCTTATGTTTCCAGAACAAAACATGTTGCAGATTGGGAACCTGCCATATGTAATGTGTGATGTTATGCACAGACAGCCCCTTTGCTGAGTGCTGTCAGTACTGCTGGAATAAAGGGATTCCTGTTTTCCCTCTGCAGGATACAAAAAATCACTGAGATTGTTAGAACACTTTGAGCCTCTAACTTTATTCTTTAGCAATGTTTTTGGTGTGGTCTTAAAATACCCTTTTCCCACAGAATCTCTCTTGATTTTTAAGGTTTTTTTCACTTAAAACCAAATGTTTGTTATACTCAAAAGAATGTTTATATGAAATAGGCTTGAAGTTCTAGAGGAGGGTTGTGGTGCCTGCATGACTGCTCAGCTAACTGGGCTGTGCTGCCAGCTTAAAAATCCTTTCCTGCTGGGGAACCTCATTAGACTACAATTGGAAACCCAAACACATTTGAATAATTAAGTAGGTGGGCAAATATAAATACAGATTTTTAAATGCACCTAGTGCATTTTATTTTGTCTTCTTTTATTTCCACTTCAGTCTATTCTTAATCTGTATTACATATATTTTAGAAAAATGTTTTCCAGCCTTTTAGGTTTGGCTTGTCTGGTCCTCCCCTGCAATGTTTATATATATCTTTGCTCTTTAGCTTGCAGGAAAGCTTCCCCTCACCACTGCCAGGCACATTTTACTTTCCCCAAACCTTGCCCTTCAGTTCCATGCCCCTTTCCAGTGCTTGGGAAGCCTATTCCAGCTTTAGACAGAGTTCCCCCAAAGCTGACTACTTTGGAGCCTTCAAAGCCTTCCCCTGTCTGGGTGCCTTTAAACACAACACAGGCCCAAATTATATTTTAGTGCTTGGTGTTTGCAGGCTGCTGTTGATCAGACTCCCACCTAGTTCCATACCTTGAGTGAGTTGTTTTCGTGCAATTTGAAACAAGTTACTGCCACAATGCACTCAGCCTGCCATGTACCCACAGTTTTCTTTCCCCACATTTTGGCCAGAGGTAACATTTGTTTGCCTCTCCTGGCACTGGTGACAAGAGGGAGCATCTAATCCTCTGGGAAACACCACTTGGCAGCAGGCAAAACACAGTTGTCTGAGCCAGGAGAAGAGCTCCCTTCCATGTTATTCTTCTCATGAATCTGAGTCTTTAATTAAGTTTTTAATTATTTGCTCTAGGCTTCCAAAAGAATTATAACCTCTAAAGCCAGGCAACTACAATAGGAAATTAATTAGGGTGAGGAGAGCAATGCAACTATCATTTTAAGCTGGGCTCCTGAAGAAGGAGGTAACATTCCTTATTTTAATTTCCCTTTGATTTTCAGCCCTGTTACTTGGCAGTCCCTAAACCAGCAGGGTGTAGCTGAAGGCCCAATGACATTCTGGGACAATAATTGCATTTATTGTTTTTCCTTTGCTTTCTAGTCCAAGCCATATGTTTCTGCCTTTTAAGATTAGCCCTAGGCTCTGCTGTATCTCTGTTAAGGGCTTGTGTGCTCGGGGCGCGAGCCTGGGATCGCTAACACAGCAGCAATTCCGGACGGGAGGCCCTTGGTGTGGAGCCCAGGGAGAGTGGCTGGGAAGTGCTGGTTGTATTTCAGCTCATGTCAGAGCCCATTGCTGTGCCCCACCTCCAGATCCGTGGGCCATAAGGCTGCCAGCTGTGCAGGGTGAGCAGCTGGATGGAGTGGCACTGACAAGCTTTTCTGTCAAGTCTCCTTCTGGTGGCCTGTCTACCAGGCAGGCCCTGGTAATTTACTGGGGGTGTAGCTCCCTGCTGTGTGTTCCAACAGGCTGATACTTCAGCTGTGTGTATTTAAATTGAAAACTGATTTTTAGGATATCATTCATACATGAAATATGCTGTCTCTGCAGGTTATGATTAAGAAATGGTCGATCCCTTGTCCTCTACCTCTGAGTAGTGCCATAGAGACTTTACAGGTAAAGTCCATGCTGGTTTGAAGTCCTAATTTTACTAGTAAACTGTAATGCTTTTTTTACATTAACACTTTCAGAATGGCTTACAGTTTAAATTCCTTCTTTTATTAATCATCACAGAATCTGAAAAGTTTCATGTCTGTGGTTTGGGTTTATTTTTTCATTATGCCTTTTTTTTTTGTGTTTATGTTTTACAGGTTTCAAATTCTACTGGGGATTGTAAAGCAAAGCTCTTTCATCTTTCAAAAGAGGTAATCTCTATTAACAATACACAAACTTAAAGGGGGGTGGTGGTTTTTAAAAAATTGGGGTTTAAGCCTTACCCAGGGTAAGCTGTCCTTGTGTAAAACTTATTATGGGTTGCTGAAATATTTTCTGTACCTGCTGCCAAGTGTTATCCAGTCTCACTTTTTTTTTTTTATATGAAGGCTGACTGTCCAAGTTAGCAATTATGAAAATATTTTGGAAATATGACCAAAGAAGAAAGTATAACAGATGAAGCAGTGGTCAGCCTCATCATGCAATCAGATCAAGCCAACTTAACATGCCCTCAGCTGGAAGTTGGTGCTATTTGGCTGTGTGCTCTTAGTTACTGGCAGGGTAGAGCAGGTTTCCTGACACTGCCTGGACCTAACCTTAGTTTTTCCTTACCTGAAGCTAATTCTTCAGGCCTGATGCAATCTTGTGCATCTCTTTGGATGCCAGCTCTGGTATTTGTTAATTAATGTGGCATTTAAATCATGTCACCACCCATCAAGGCTTGCAGGAGGGGAAGCATCATGTAGAACCCTGGTCTCTGTGGGGTGAAGAGGAAGGGAAAAAGGTAAATCCGGGATAGCCCTGTAGTGGGATTTAGGAGGGATGTGGCTGCATTTCTCTGAAAAAACAAAATCCATCCCTACCCTCCCAAGAAAACGGTAAGGGGAAGGAAAAAAAACCAAAAGCTTGGGCAATGCAAATGTGAGACAAATGTTATCTGTAGATCAAAGAAGAAACATCTACCATGGGATCCTGGCCTTTTGTGCTTTGAAGAATCTTGTCACTCACCTCTACTTCTTTTTTAAAATTAAGTTTTATCAATAGAAAGTGGCATATCTTTTACCAGTACAGGCCTGATTATTTCAGCACAAAAGTGTTTGTTATAGTTCAGCTTATTCCACTTGGCAATTGCAGTAAGCTGTACAAGATCATTCATCTCTTTTATTACAAGTTTTTGGAATAATGCACCACTAATTGTGTGGTTGCACCTTTAATTACATAACTGTCTTAAAACTTCAGATGCCAAAGCATGTTATATTTCCTGTTAATATTTTCTGTTGTATTTTATGTTTTATCCAAATTTTTCTGAAGGAGTAATAAGAAAATAGTCAGGTCAGGGTTAAGGAATCAGTAATTTGACAGGTAGCCATGGATATTAGAATTTGGAAAACTTTGTAGAGAATTTCACAAATGATACACTGGCTCTGGGACATGTCCTGCTCTTTCTACATAAGTACTTGGCTTCAGTATAGTCAAAAAAGAATCTTCCAGTTTTTGGCTTATAGGCAGCATGACTTATGATGATGAAACTGAGCTATGTCCACTTGAACTTACATGACTTGAAAAGGTTGAATTTTTGTGGACTGATTCAGAGACACCATTTCTGTGTTGTGGAGATTTATCTCAAAGCATTCATCTAGAAATATTTCTACTGACTTCCAACACTTGAACTGAATTTTGAGTTCATCCAGATATTTTTTGAACAAGCGGTAATAGCAAACAAATTAAAAGATGTTTTCTTTCTATTTTAGAGTGCTTATGCAATACCAACTATGGCCTTCTCTTTTCTGTGCCATACCTCAGTCTTGCCAATCTATTGTGAGCTCCAAAGGTAATGTATGACAACACATGCAATATTAAAATATAATTATAACCTTTTTTTGTAGTATTTTCCCTAAATTAATCCTGAGTAATTTTTATTTTTAAGTCCGTGCCATCAAACACTGCAAACTAAGGAGCTTTCATGCTTTTGGGAAATGTTTAGTTTTAGTCTGTACTGGCTTTTTCTCTCTTACAGGAGAGAAAAGTAGTAAATATGGTTCCATCATCAATGTCAGTATATTGTCCTGCCCTGGACAATCAGGAGAAAAAAAAAGGTCATTTGCTAAGGTACTTCAATAGTTAATTTTTATGACTGTACCTGAATCTGCATTTGGCCACATCTGATCCAGTGAGGGTTTTTGACAGAGATTCTGTTCCTGGCTCTGAATAGATATCATCCTGTGTAAATCCCAGTTTTCATTAAAAGAGGCACTAAGATGTCTGAATTCCATACAAGATGGGGACAATGTTAATTGTCTGCTTGAAAAGTGCCCTTTTAATTACCAGATTAAAAATACTTTTAAACCCCCTAAATACCAGTGACAGCACAGACCTCACTGAATACTCAGTGGCCATCAATTAGGCCAGCACTTCCTTATCAAAGGCAAGGTACTATATAGATTGTGCTGTGTTTAATCATCCTCAATACAGATAAAGCAACACTAATTTCCTTTTTTTTTTTCCATTTTAGTCCATCCAAAAGGAGAATGCAGAAGGTAACTGTCACAGGAATTGGTCTGAGTTTCCTAATTTACTTTCTGTCTGCTCTCTTTGGGTACCTGACATTTTATGGTAAGTGTATTCTTCAAGTAATCCTTAGGACAGGGGTTAATGATAAATGGTAAATGTTTTCTGCCTGGAATGTTTCAGGCACTGGTACACTTGAACCCTCAGATTTTAAAAATTCAAGAGGATAAGCTTTGAGTTGGGTTTTCCAGCCCATGCTCCTGGTCTTACATGCAGTTCCTGAGCCAGAAATGTGTCTGTTTGATACATGAACTGAACCAAGAAGTGCACATTTCTTAGAAATGTTGTTGACATAGTGCTTGATGAACTAAATGTACCTTTTTATCACCAATCAGAAGAGTGGGTGGGGTATCACACTTGCCCTACAGAATTCTACAGGCATCTTTCATTTGCTGTAGAGTTCAGGTGACTCTGTTGTAGTACCAATTTTATTACTCTACATTTGGACTTCTAAATACTTCTGGGTACAGTTTTTTAGTAGAGTTTAAACATAGATGACTTCTTCTGTCTGGTATTCTTGTATGTCCCAAGTGCACAGAAAGGTATCAGACCCCTTATCTACATAGTGGCCTTTTTGTAAAGGTCCATCACAACCTTGGCAGAAGTAGGTGAGTGTCTATTTCATAGAGCAATGGTAACACATCTGGTCTGATTGAATTGCCTCTGCTTACTGATTCTGGAGTGCTTCCATACCAATGCTGTCACATAAATGCATCACAGTCATCTATGAGGATCACTCTAATGTCTTCTGACACTAGATGATCACATGCTGATCTTTACTGATTGGAATTAATGAAAATTCTTACAGGAGACTGTTAGACAGTAAGATGAAAGTTCTGATTAGGATTTCCTCTCCTTTCAGAGTGTTTTAAAATTCTTCATTGTGGGGATGAGACTGTTTCTGACAAAGCACCAAGAATATTGATTTTCAGCATCTAATAATTCCAGATTTTTAGAGACTTTTGTACCTCTTACCCCCAAGTGTAAGCATATGTCTGAAAATATTCCCTAGATATTCAGAAACCTTGGAAAAATTATATGGGAAGTCTTGAAGGCCCTAATAGCATATTGGCCACTGTTGCTGTTTCCTGGCTGTCTCTGTGAGGTTTGTTGGAAAATACACATTTAAGTGCAACTCTGAGAGGTTCAGCAGGCAGTGCAGGATAATTACCTGTCCAGATGAAATCTCAATAAGAAAGGGGAAAAAAAAAAAAAAAAGGAAAAAAAAGAGTAGTCCTGGAAGCCATCCCAGTTGCTGTTACCTTTACTGCCATGATTTCTCTGGGACAAGACCCTGTCTTGACCGTAGTCTTTCAGTCTGTTTCACTGGGAATGATTTTGGTTTTCTGCAGGATCCATTTCTTTTAGTAACTTTAATAAGACTCAGGAGCCTGAAATGCTGGAATCAAGAGTGGATGTCTGTAAGAGTTGTTTTGTTTGGTTGGTTTGGTTTTTTCCCCTTGCAAGCTTCTTCTCCTTTTCACTTTCTGGTTGTCTTGTTTAATTAACTTACTTCTTTAAACAGAGAAAGTCTGTTCCCTGTTCCTAAAACACCAGTCTGAGAAAATGTAAAACATTTTATTTTAAATTGAAAACAAAAGAGGAATTCCCTCTTTGAAATGAGGCATGTTTCATCTCTCTGTGGTTCAGATGGTTTCTTCTGTTTTCTGTGAATTTGAAACTTCACAGAGTGACTGGACTTTGAAAATTTCGGTCCATTCTGAAGTCCAAAAAAGCAGAGTTAAGATTTAAAAAAAAAAAAAAAATCAGGGTAGCAGCCCACTCTCTCAGTGCTCTGACTTTTGCTGTTAAATTTCCTCATCTTTTTTTTTTATGCTGTCTCCTTCACATTTGTGTCTTTTCTTTAGGCATCTTTGGCTTCAGCAGATGCTCTGCCTGGACTGCCTCCTCAAGTTTCTCATTTCTCTGAAGATTTTGCATCCTAGTGTATCAGTTATGCCAGAGTGTATCTGCATCCCCCAAGCAGATGGATCCATTTGAATGTCACCTTAATATGCCTTGCTAATTACCTTAGCTCTCCAGTGATTAACAAAGCAATTAATTTGTCTTGTTTTCAGACAAAGTGGACTCTGAATTGCTGCAAGGCTATTCCAGGTACCTGCCAAACGATACCATCATCATGACTGTGAGAGCAGCCATTCTGTTTGCTGTGCTCCTGACAGTCCCTCTAATCCATTTTCCAGTGAGTATTCCTGAGTGCTCTGGAGCTGGCAGTGAGCACTGGTCACTAATGCTTTGCAGACTGCAATTCTTGAGTCACATCTAGTCTTGTGTATCTTATTCACTTGTCAAGTGATTGATCAAAGACCACATATTTGCATATGTTCCATGAAAGCTCCAAAATAACAACTAACCACTAAGCTAATTTGTGCTCTTGAGACAGATTTCAGATTAAAAGTAGCCCACAGCATTGTTTTTAATTTAGAGAATTCAGAACTTCTGAAGTTTATTTTGATTTTTTTTTTTGGGTCTTAAATTGAGTTTTGCTGACTTGGTTTTTCCTTTCTACATGCACGCACCCACACACAAGCACACTAATACTTGAAACTCAATTTAATTGTAAATTAAAAACACATATAGACCTATTTCACCAAAAAAACCTCTGCTTTAGCTTATCAGTACTGTGGTAGAACTGAAAATTCATTCAGTTAGGACCAAAAAAAATGATACAGGCAAAACTCTGTCTATGGAAGCACTGTATAGATTATGAATCAATTGGCAACATGCTGACATTTGCTACCAAGCATGTTCAAAGAGACAAAGCACTATCCCCCAGGCCTTCTTTTGTCCCTCCAAAAAAGGGAGGGGCCAGTAATTTCTTAAGACTAATGGCCATGTGATAAATCTTGCTTTAATACAGTAAGAAATTACACTCTACACTACAGAGAGACAAAGCATTAAACTATTGCTAAGCTTCTGGCATTTAGATTTTTAAAATGTTCTTTCACATCTGGAATGATGTAATTCTTAAGGTTATGAAATTGAGATAAGATCAAAAAGTATGTTATGTATGTATTTACCCACACAATGTTTGTCTTTGTATTGTGTAGGCAAGGAAGGCTGTGTTGATGGTGTTTTTCTCTCATCTGCCTGGGTCATGGATTTGCCATATCCTTGTCACCTTAACACTGAATACAGTTGTTGTTCTGTTTGCAATGTACGTGCCTGACATTAAAAATGTATTTGGAGTAGTTGGTAAGTTCTTGTGGTGGTTGGTTTTCTTGGTTTTTATTTTAAATTCGAGAAATTCAGTATATGATTCTGCAATGGACTTCAGTCTTCTCTAAGCAAAATCTTCCTGTTTTTTAAAGGTTCAACCACATCAACATGTTTGCTTTTCATATTTCCTGGACTATTTTATCTTAAGCTTAACAGAGAGGACTTTATATCACCACAGAAACTAGGGGTATGTTTTCTTTTTTTCATGTGCACTAATAATATTTAAATAGGCTCATTTTAAATGCATTTTAATACAGAGTGGAGCACACAGTCTGAGGGGCAAGGCTCTTGTTTTCATTGCCGCTCACAAAATCTCTGAGCATTTTCTTTCATTCCTTATGGGTAGCTCTGGTCTTTCTGAAACTCCTTCACCAGAGATTTTTGGCAGGCATTGTGTCCGTGTGCTGGACCACTGATCTGAGTATGTGCTTTCCCCTATAGTTTTCAGATGTTGACTTTTAATCCAGTTTCTCCTCAGTTTTTACTCTGATGCTGTCTGGGCAGCCGGTACAAAGCTAAACTGCATTTAAGTGAAACAGTTTTTGTGCTTGTTTTCTATGCAAGACTTCTCAAAAACATCTTTTTTTTTTTTTTTGGTCCTCTTCCTTTTTTTTTTCCCTCCTCTTTGTGGTTTCTCTTTTGGTGTAGTAGGTTAAGTTCTGGGTTGGAATTGGTGCTTTTTGCACTGTAACTGTCTGTCTTCATTTTAACCACTGCTCAGCAGAACAGCTTCATGTCAGTGGCCAAAATGCTGACAAACTGTTTATACAGTCTTTCTGCCATTCTTATGATTTATGGGGCTGCTCTTGTATTGACAAAACAGGGAATCTGAGAGAAAATCTAATAATGATGCCCTCTGACCATTTTAAGTCATGACTAGTTCCAGCAGATTTGGGGCCTTGTTATAAATCAGCAAGCTACTGTTTCTTGAACTGTGGTTTTATTCAAAAATGTAAAAAAATCCATTGTAATTTTAATTGTATTTTGAGTAAAATACAAATTCAGTTTCTCAATTTGTTTAAAGTTGTAAAGGGCAAATTATTTTTTGTGCAGCTGGATAGTGTGAGCAGGGAAACCAGACTGCTCCAAGAGTTCCCAGTGAAACTATCCCAGGCTTGGTTTAGTTTCCCCCTAAGCAGATACTTTGTGTTTGAAGACTGGGTAATTTGAAACATTACAGATTATTTAAAAAGACCCAATTTGTACCTATTCTTATGGACTTTCCTAAGCCTTGGACATGTAAAATGCTTCTTTCAGCAAAATATTAATTTTTGCTTTTCTTTCTTCACAGGCTTGTGCCTTGGTTATTTTTGGCATTTGTGTTGGCCTTCTCAGTTTGGTTCTAATAATTTTCAATTGGGTTGATCAGTAACAGTTTACTGACACTGTCTGAACTGAGCTTCAGGAGCACAGCAAGAACCAGAGAGGTGCCAACACTACTGTGAGTGCTGGACATCCTAAAGAAACACTGACCAAAGCTGCCATGGAAGAAGTAATGCTCTTTTCAGCTACATTAGTGATGGTCCTTCTTTAATCTTGAGTCACTCTCTTCAGTTATTGGACAATTTGTCTTTGCCGTTCTAAAATATGAGTTTTTCATGATGTAATAATGACAGGTAAAAAGGTCTCTTGAGAAGTTCTGCAATGCAAAAATGGTTTAGGGCACATGGTAAACAAAACAGACGCTTGAAATAACTTGTCCTTTCAAGACAAGGTAAATAGACATTACATCAGTCTTTATGGGCATAATGTGATATCTGCACCTAGGATAATGCACATTGTCCTAATCCTTGAAAGACTTGTATTGCTTGAATAATTTCCAAAATTTCAACCAGTTCAGATTAAGAACTTGTTGATTCCAAGTGTTTAATTTATCCTAAGATGGATCTAGAGAGCAACTGCCTTAGCCCAGTTTAATGGGCAGATCATGATAATATTTTTTAATTTTTTTTTTTGAAATACCGGTTTTCTGTGTCAGCACACTTGAATCATCCTGATGTAATTTTTAAATTAGCAGGCTTTGCCCATTAAGCATAATAGCATTTAGTAGCATTTAATTTTGTTTTTTCATTTTGCAGTTAATAATAGGCATTTTTCAATTAATATCTGCTTTTGAATACTTCTCAAAGTACCTCAGTATTCCTCCAAGTGAAAGACTTTTCTCTTTTTCTCTCTAATTCCCATTTTTACAAATGTTTCAGGTTTGAACTAAAGTGTTTCTATATTTTGTGTTCTGTTGTGTGTCAGAGAATATTTGGGCTTAAAAGATGAAAATGTGCCTCTGTTGAAGACAAAGGGAAATTTTACTTTTTTAGAACCCTAATTTTACCTCATATGTCTATAAACTTCCATGTTTTATAATCACCCCTTTTTTTAGCCCCCGTGAATGTGAATGCAATTTTCAACACCCACTGGGCTTTGTTGGAAATGGAATTGGGTACCCACAAGAAAAGTTCCTCATTGTAGTAGATTGAAAGCAGTGGCTGAGACTATGGTGTCTTTTTAAGATTTGCTTCTATCAGGTGGAATCTGATGGCCTTAAAGTGGCCTTATCTCTTCAGAGACTTCATGCCCTGAGGAAGCAAAGGCTGATTGAATGTGCTTGGTCCTCTCTTGTCTAATGGGAAGGAACAGCAAATAGCAGAGGTGGAATCACCTTCTCTATTCCTGAGCTGACAAACTAGGGTTTCTCATGCCAACAGATCACTTGGCTCTCTCAGGGTCCAGACAATACTTTTCATTTTTAATGGCTGGCCTGGAGCCACCTGGGTGGTGCAGGTTAGTACTGCTTCAGAAATCCTTTTTGCTTGGAAGTATCCTTCTACCTAGGAGTTTAATATAGAAATAGACACATATGGTGAGGCCAGGGAACTAACTCAGGAGTTCTGGTAGGATCCCAAAGAAAAAGATCCCTGGAAAAGGCTGAAGTTATTTTTATAAAGAAGTTTCTAGCAGAGGTTTCGTGACTCCAGGTGAGCCATGTAATAGTTTGGCAGTACCAGAAACAGCACATCCACTCTTGGCCAGGAGTCCCCAGCTCCTCCTGTGGCACTGGCAGTGGCTGCTGTTAGCATGTTGAACCAGCAGAAAACCAAGGTGACCACAAGTTGTGACGTTATCTGCCTAAAAAGTGAACTTGCCTTTATTCTTCCAATTTAAATTCCTGTTAACCAGGTGTAGCTGCCTTCCTGCCTGTGGCTGTCCTCTGATAACTGTGTCTCACAGGCTTTGTCACACTGCAGGGATTCAGATGCTCATGGAATCTCTGGCACTACTGTAGAGAACTAAAAATATACCTTGTAAAAGTGTACCTTGAATAAGCACTGACAGCTGTATATCAGGAAGTGATTTTCTGTCTGACTGAACCAAAACTCCTTTGGAAAACAGGAGACCTTACACTGATGAGAATTAACTCAGGGATTTTTGTCAGACACTACAATTTAGGGAGTGTATTTATTATAAATTTTACAGAACATCACTGCAGTCACTTTATTTTAAACTTTAACCAATAATGCTTAAGTCTGAATACTTAGATTATCTGTGAGGAGACAGAAACTTGTCAAAACTTTGCTAAGCTTTTGCTCTTCCCACCTCGCTCTGAAACAGCCGAGTCTTGCCCTACACTGTAATGCTCTGTTGCCCTCAGGCAGTTTGGTTTGTGTGCATCATCTTGAAAATGTGACTGAGAAAATACCTGAAACACAGGGTTAATTTTACAGTGGATTCCTGTAGTGCTGCAGAAGTCACTATAGTATTGTTTTTAATCCTTAGGTGTTATCCTAACTAGCCTGACTATTGACTGATTATCCTGATAGGTAGACTTTGGAATGGTGAATTCCAGTGTATGAAGTTAATACTTGATGAGGATGAATGGGAGCAATTCACAGTTCTGCTGAGCTGTATTATTGCGTTTTGGCTGTGGTGCAGGAAGGAGAGCACAGGAGTTTACAGAATGCCCGTTACCTTTCATCTGAAAAAGAATTAGAAGAAATGCTGCTACTTCTGAATTTCTGTGGTTCATAACTTAAAATATAGAGAAAGGGAGAGAGAGGGGCAGAAAAAATATTCTGTTCCCAAATTTAGAAGGTATGAGTGTTGTCCACAATGAAAAACCAGAATAATTTATCGTTCTCATCTCCCACGGCTGTGCTGTGCATTGTGTCTCAAGGGTTTTCCTACACCTGTGCACTTCCATGAAGTTTTTGAGCAGAAGAGGCCTCCAGTCTGGAACTCTCAGTTCACTCAAATGCTGACAAATATTTTCTTCATTATTCTTGCATACAGATATTTTTTCTTCCAAATTTCCAGATTTATAAATTTCAGTGATTCTACTTTATTGCCTGTCATCAGCGTTTTCCAACCTTCTTCTCTGAAGACTTGACAGGAATGGATGAGGGGACCCCCACAGCATTTCTAAACTCATTTGGAAAGGTTCCCTTTCCCCAGTTGAGCAGGAAGAACAATGTGAGAGATGAAAATTAATTGGTTGCCTTTGATTTATTTTCTCTTTTTCTCCTATTTCCATTCCTTGTCCATTTGGAGGCTGCTCAAGTTTCAGCTGGGCTGTGGTAAGCTGGGTGTGAAGAGTGTTTTCTGTAACCAGTGTGGCAGGAAGGAGACTGCCAAACAACAGTGCTCAGACCCAGGATTATTGTAGAACTCCTTTCCTAGTTAGATTTAATTTAGCACTTTACCTGAAATTGTTGTTTTCAAGTTGATTTTGATGTTGAAACCATTCAGTGTAGCTGCTCTCCATACAAAGAAACCTTTGGACCTGTTTATTCTTACTGCCAGTGGGAGAGAATTTTCACTATTATAAAAGGGCTGTGTAATTTCTCAGTTTGTGTTGGTGGTCTTGGTATTTGTGTGCTTCAGTAGTGTTCATCCAGCCACACTTCATGTGGAAATGGAATTCCCAAAAGAAATCAATAATGATCTGGATGTAAAAATTGCGCAGCTCATGTCAGACCTCTGTATTGTACAACAGATTTTCTGTTTTGAGTTCTCCTTGTCTCAGGTTCACTGTGGAACAGCCAGGGCATGTTCCAAAAAATGACCAGCAGAAAATAAAAAGCAGTTTACAATCTACACAAGTTGTGTGGGATCTCCACTCTGTTGTGCAGGTGATGTTTTGCATCACATCTTGAAATGTTCCCAACTGCCCCTCCCAGGCTGATCTGCTCCCAGTGATGGATTTTACTCTGGGCTGTGCTCTCCAAAACACCAAGGTACAAAGAATGACTTTTCCAGTGAGAACTGCAGTTATTGTCCTCCCAGGTATTGGTTCCTGGACAGCAAACTCATCTCTTCCGTGCTGATCTGGTCCCCTCTGTGAACACAAGCCAGCAGAATTTATCTCAGAGGCTGTTGCTGCACAGCTCCGTGCCAGCACTGCCTCTGGGGTGTGGGGAAGGGGTGAGCAGCTGGCTTGGCAATGCTTAATGGGGTGAAAAACTGCTCATGGAGACCCGTTTGGGAAAGGCCTTCTTGTGCAGCAAGGTGAGGGTCAGTCATAGGGGACAGGCCATTTCCTTAGGGGGTAGCAGCAGAGGAACGATGGCTGGCCACGAGGGGCTCTGAAGCATGGATGTGCTTTTTGGCTGTAAATCACAGTGCTCTCCACTAGCTGTGTCCTGTGAGTGCAGCTCCAAGCACTTTGCAAGGTCTAAGGGAGTCCTGAGTATAAGCAAACATGGAAAAAACCCTCATTATTGTGCTGCTAGCTTGATCCTACAGCTGTAGGAATACTCACACATGTGGACATAAATATCAGCAACTCTGTTTACTTAATAGTGTTAGCCCCAAGTGGAACTGGCACCAAGGAGCACAAATCCCAGCATTTTCACGTGCAGTGCAGAATTCTGTCCTGTGCTGCACTGGCTGTTTTGTTGCTGAGCATGTCCTGTACTCAGCCTTTCTCCTGCCCCCTGCATCTCTGCTCACACATCAGTGCTTTGTGCTGCAGCTATACGATGCCAGGCAGCTCCCGGCACCTGGTTTGAATTTAGAGCTCGTTTGCACATGATGTCACACTTCCATTGTCAGCCCAGCGGAGGTCAGGACAGTTCATCTTGGGAAGGTTTGCACTGAGCCTTCACATTGCTGCCATTAATGCCTTCCCCACTTGATTTACATTTCAGATTTCAGGCATCTGCGATGAACTGGGAGGTTGGTGGGGTGGCTGATCAGCCTGGGATGCAGGACTGCTTTTCTGGAGAAAGGCTGGAAATTCCTGCTCCATACATCTGTAGCGAATCATGGATCTGGCCCAGGAGAGTTAACGAGCCCTGGAAGCTCGGGGCAGTTGTTCCAGTCTGTTGCCTTTCAGGAGCCCGTCTCACCTCTCCACAGACCAAAGTGAGACAATGTTCCTGGGAGCCCCTTCTTTCTGCCCTCCCAGGTAGCTCCACTTGATAGTGGGATTTACATGCAGGGATGGAGAAGAGATTTGGGATGTAGTTTTGATGGCACAGAACCTGTCGGGCTGGAGGTGAGGGCCTTGAAAATCTCAGGCCTTATTCTTGCCTCCAGTCACTCTTGGCTGTTTCACTGTGCTTTGGGCAGAAAGTGGGGCTTTAGTGTAGCATTTCCTCAGCTGGGTTTGTGCAGCTCGTGGCTGTGAATCTCCTGTAGGAAGGGGTTAAGAAGCCTCTGTTTTATAGCTTCCTACAGGTCTGGCACTGGGATGGCTCGGGGGACTCATGTTTAGTGTTTTGCTCCTGGTTTTGATGAACAACTTCCATCCTTGTTAAAGGGAAAGATGAGTGAATGCATGGGGTTTATTCACTCCTCAGCTCACACTTCTACAGTCCACTATCTCAAATATGATAATATTGATCCTTTGGGCCAAAGCAGTGAGGCAGAATCAGCTGCATGTTGATGGGTACAGAGACAGCCTGAGCAGAAGCTGTGCTAAGGGGATCCCTGCTGACGTGTGTGTGTGTGTGTGCATGTGGCACTGGAGCAAACTTCTGGAATAACACCAACCTCCTCCTCTTGGTCCATTTCAATTGCTGCTCACTGCGTGATCATAGGAGGCTCCTCACCCTGAGCTTTGGGTAGGGGTGCAGGGGAATTTCCACTGTTGCTCACTGACCAGGTGCTTACCGAGTCCTTCAGCACTTAGAGTTCAGAGGTGCAGGGAGCTTTGGTGAAATCACATGTGGTGGGTGAGGGGTGCAGATGGAAGATCTGTCTGGAGGTGGCTTTGCGCAAACAGGGAGAGCTGAGGTCACTAGAAAGGATCTGAGACTCAACACTCCCACAGTCCCTTCCTCCTCCCAGGTCCAGCAGGGGGTTATGGCCTTCACTACCCTTTTGATATTGTCGACATGTTTGAGTACAGGGTCACTGGGCACATTTATCTCAACAGTAATGTGTGGAATTTATGCCCCCAAATTGCTTAATCTTCAGAATGTTGGTTCTTTACCCCTCCTGGATGTGTGCTTTTCTTGGGAGCAGTGCAGCACAGAGAGGTCCTGCTTGCAGACAGCAACTTGCCAGGCACTAGTGGAATGGGAAGGTGGAGCGAAGAGCTGAGCCCTTTCCTACATCAGTTGATACTTATTCATTAACCCTGTCACATGAAATTGGCCTGCTTTGAATTTGGTGGGCACAGACACCAGTGAAGTGCAGAGCCATTCCCATGGCACTTTGGGGTTGCCAGCTGTTACCACAGCACTTCCCCAGGATCAGAAAGGGCTTGAGGGTGAGGATGAGCAAGAACAGGCTCAGCTGTTACACAACCAATGATACCATCAAGGGCAATGAGGCCTTGTGCACAAGTGATCACCAGATGGGATTAGGAAGAAAGGCCCATGTCTCGAGGGACACCATTCCACAACAAGGTGCTCATCAGAGTGTCACTGCTGGATCCAGCTCAAAAGCTGTTGTTGAAATGGTACAGTTTTGCTTTTGGTATTTGCTGGCACAGTTGCTGTTGCTATTTACAAGTTGTATCTTCTGGAATCATCTGAGCAATGGGAACATTCATCTGGTCCTTTTCCAAGGCGAGATTACTCTGATGATGGTGGAGAGACATTGTCTTGGCCTAGGTAACGAAAGACGCTTGCCTGTCTTGCCATTCCTTAGTCTCACAGTTCAGTTTGGTGAGTCAGAAGCCAAAGAATAACGTTTCCCTAGGGGATGCAAAGCCTCAGGCTGAAACTGCATGGAAACCATGGACAGATTTTTTTTTTTTCCACCCACAAATTCTGAAAGTCGATATTCCACCTTCTTGCAGCCCCTGAAGCTGTTCCTCCAGGGCCTGTGCCTCGTGTTTGCCGTGGCTTGTCTAAACAAGGCCGTTCCCTTTGAGCAGAGGTGTTGCCGCACATTCTCCAGCGTGCTGTAAAGGGGGAAACATTTGGCTTTAGCATTTCCCTGCCACCCCATGCTCCCACTGCAGGGGTGGAAAACAAACACAAAGGGTTTAGGGGTCCCAGAGGAGGCCAAGCAAAATTCCTTGCTTTGAAATGAACATTAATGCTGAGAAATTAAGTCATAATGCTGAGAATAAAGAAACTCCGTGTACACTCATGTTTTGATAGCTCAGCATTATCCATTATGCTCCAGCATCTGGGATTCAGGGGACTGTGGAACAATCTATTGAATGGTGATTTTGAGTGGTTTGTGGATTTTGTGCACATTTTAGCCCCAGCTTTGACATGCATGATTTGCCTCTCCTGGCTTCAAGAAGAGCTGGATCGTCCTTTGAAGGTGTTTTCTTAAGGGACTTTTCCACTGTGAAAGTGTAGTGGAGCAGCCTTGGCTATATAAATCAGTTTGGAAGTGACTTACAAAGAGCTTTATTTGCCTTCTATTAAAATTCCTTGTCATCTCTCCACTCCCTCCAGCTTGCTGTTAAATGACCTCTTGGGAAGCTGAGGATCGAAGTCCCTTTCTGTGCTGCAGAGGGAACGTGCTTGACTGAAAAGGTTGGAAAAAGCAGGGTCCAGTGGATGTTACCTGGAAAAACACATGAGGTTTAGTTGGTAATTTGGTGAATTTAAAAGCTCTTTGTTGTCCTGTTCCAGGGACTTTGAGTGATTATAAAGGGCGTGAGCAGGTAAAGGTCAGTCCCCTTTACTGGGGACATTCTGTGGCTCAGAAAGTGTTTAGGAGCCCAAATACCAGAGGCTTTCAGTGATGCTGGAATCTTCAGGATCCAGGCCCTAAAGAAGGGCCAGGTTGGGCTCTGACACAACCAAGCTGGTTCTGGAGCAGCCACAGAACTGCTGTAGGTTGCCGCAGCTGCAGGGAGGCCAAGGCTAAAGATCACCAAGGCACAGAAATTCCCCAGCCCTTCCATTCCCCAGGGAAGGAGGAAGGTGGCTGAGTGGAGAGGAGGAGGGAGCAAGGTGTGGAAGGATTTGTTGGGTTGTTTTTTGAAATTGTGTTGTTTTGTCAACATGAAGCAAAGTGTCCATTCAAAAGCATGTGGCACCATCCCTGCTGTGCAGGGCGTCTGTGGGTTGGGAGGGGGACACCAGCCCCTCTGCTCTGTCACTCTCTGTGTCCCAGCTGCCTGTGCCTCCCTGTGATTGTTGCCTGGTTTGCCCTCACCCCCCACGACCATCCCATTGTGGTGACCCATCCTGGAGCCTTGTCCTCCTCCTTCAAGGAAAGCAGAGGAGAGCCTGAGGTCACAGCCTGTCAGTCAGCCCCTTCTGAGCTGGCCATAAACACACTGTCCCCAAGGATCTGAAAAACCCACGGAGTGACTCAGTGGGTGGGAGACGCTCCGAGCGCCAGCATGGCTCCTCCCAGGCTGCATCTCTGAAATGATTCCACCAGCATTAACACTGGGATTATTTAACCACTCTCACTTCTCTGGGGACCAGACAAAGTTGGCCATCACAACCCTCTGTGATGGGCACACTGCATGGGCAGAGCAGCCACGGGGCTTTTGGTGCATCCCAGCAGCTCCTGCTGGTTTGGTCTCTACTGAGCTTCACCGAGCCAAATAAACTTTGGCAAGCAGCTGTGGGAGCTGCCTCCCACCCAGCCTTGGTGTGGGGACACGTGTGGGGCTCAGGGATGGCTCTCCAGGAGGAGATCTTGGAGCAAAGCAAACCTTACTTCCAATTTCCTTTTCCATGCGGTGAGTGTTTGTTGCTGCCAACAGTGATAAGCAAAACTGAGCTTCACCTGAGGCAGTTGCAGCAAATTTTTGACCTTTCCCACCTAGGCTGGTCTGGTTAAAGACTCATCTTTTCTGGTTTAATTGACACCACAGAGATACCCAGGTTGCTGGAAGGATTTCTAAAACGATCCTGGAAAGCCACAAGTGTCATTGTCAGGAGCTGCTGAGCAAGCAGAGGTTAACTGGGTGGCATAACTGTTTTTCCTTCTATTCTCTGCAAAACAAGGTGGAATCACAAGGAGTGAAGAGAGCCATATGCTGAACCTGCATATCTATTTTTATGCCCCTGCTCCATAATGTTCCAAGAATAATTTTTTTTAGTGCACAGCAGGGTAGGAAAAAACTCGTGCCGATGGCATCTCTGCTATCCCCATTGTGCTGGGAGGAAAGAGGCAGCTGCTTTGCTGACCTGTCACTTCCATGAACCCGCATTCCAGGTACAGAGGCCATTTGCTCATCGGGGTTTGTTTGGCGAAATGGCCACCAGGGTTTATATTTAGATCCTGCCTGTCCTGCCAAGTTCTCTTAAATTCTTGTAAGTTGAATGAAGTTGGAGGGGGTGGGAGAGGATCAACTTGAAAAATAGAGCCGCTAATCTGCCGGTGCCTCTGGGAGAGCCTGTGGGATGCCCCGTCACCCCTGGGGCTTCGAGCATCCGCGGGCATCCCGCTGGGAGGGGGAAGCAGCTGGTGCCCCCACGCCAGCCTGGGGCTGTGGGCTGCTCTACAGAGGCTGTGACCACTGCTGGGGTGCCAAGGGATTGAGTGATGGGGGAAGGTTGGGAGGAATATTTATAGCTTGTCTCGGTGCTGGGCCTGGGGCAATCACCATCCCGAGGATGTGAAAGGCACTAGTGTTCAGGGCAGCTCCTCAAGGACAGCAGGATGCAGGGATCAGGAGCACAAATGTCCCAATGGTGAGGGCAAGGGCTCTGCAGTGCCATCTCTTGCTGGGGAGAGCCCCCAGCCCCTCCATCATTTAAAGCAGAGCAGGAAAGAACGCTGGGGGCTGAGGGGATAGCTCATACCCAGGGATGCCCAGTGGGTGACCCCAGGCCACACCAAAGCCATCCCTTGGCTTGGGCTGGGCTCATCAGGCATCCATAGAGCTCTCTGCTCCTGGCTGGCACCGCAGTCACACACTCAGCACTTGGCCTCTTCTTTATCCAAGCTGTTTTGGAGGATTTCACGGTTTCCCTTGGATTGTGCTTCTTTGGTTATGCTGGACAGCCTCACCAAAACAAAGGTTTTGAAGTAGGAAAACATTGCCCTGGCCCCCAGCACCATCATGGTGTGAAATGCCCAGAGCAGCCCCAGCCCTGCAGCCAGGCCCTCATCTGCCCTGGGCATCTGCTCCCTTCCCCTGGAGATTTTGGGAAGTGACCAACAGGGACTGGATTTGATGTTAGTTCTTGTGTCTGCCTTGTCTCAATAATGTTTTTTTCTTTCTGAAAACATTCAGAATATTTTTCACTTTTCCTTGGATAGAACAGATTATCTCCTTCAGAATTCAAGTGTCTGCTTGATACAGTTGTGTTTTTTGGTTGGTTTTCTTTTATGATCACTTGTCAGTTCCAAAATCTGACTCCAGAGTCCCAGGGTAAGCAGGAGAACTGTGCCACATTGCCTGTTTTCACCACTTCAGTCGGAATGAAAAGAATTAACAATGCCTTATCATCCTATAGAGACTGTCTGCTTTAAGGTTGTGCCAGCAGCCAGAATTTAATCTTTTAAAACAAAAAATCCTTTTACTTCTCGTGATTGTAGAGTGGATCTGGGACATGTAAGAGCACAGCCAAGGTGTACTCAATCTATTGTGAAAAATCTCATGGTGCTCAATGCTGTCTCAGGAGCAGAGTTTGGAGCTGGCTCAGGGGGTTGGATGCTTGGATTTGGTGAGGTCTTTCAGCTTCCTTTTCACATGAGATGTGAATGATGAGCCAGTGAGAGCATGAGAGGCAGGTGCCCTCAGCCCACTGTGCAGGGCAGGGAATTACAGCAGGTCCTTGCCTAGAGAAGGGAGCACATTCCTGGGCAGAGCTCAGCACCCACTCCTGCTGCTTGCAGGGAGCTGTGTGTGTCCTCTGACAGAGGAAAGATACCAAGGCTGTTTCCCCATGGCGATGCCAGTGGATTTGGAAGGGCTGGTTTTGGGTTTAGGGAAGATGGAGACCAGCTGACTCTCCAGAGGCTGGTTCTGCAGCACATGTGCCCTCAGCAGCCACCGCCTGCCAGCCATGAGGTTTTGTTCCTCGAACTTGACCCTGTTTGCTGCATGGGGATTATTTGACTCTCCAGTGATCCATGCCTTGTTCGCTTTGTTTTTTGGCCAGCTCTGCTGGCAACTCTTCTTTCCTCCCAAGGGAATGGGTACAGGAGATGTTTGGCTGACAAAGTTCCCTGTCTGTCCCTGTGTGCCAGGCACCTGTCTTGCCCCAAGATGCCCCCGGAGTACACGCGTCCGGAGCCACGGCTTTGTTCTTTGGGGATGTCTGGCTTTGATTTCAGCTCAAATTCCTCCCTTCCTCCTCCTCCTCAGGCTGCCAGGCCCAGCACTGGGACTGGTGGGTCTGGGACCCCTGGGCAGATATTTCTGAGCTGTCAAAATCCACACCAAGCTGTGGATCCTGTTGCGTTTGCTGCTTTCTGAAGTGAAATTTACTGATATCTGTGTGCACCAATGGGCCATGTCAATGTTCCCTTGCCATAGAGGTGTAGGACCTGCTGGAGTGGGCACACAGTTCCCTTGAATTTGGTCATGGTCAGTCTCCATCCAGGAAAAGGTAGGTTGCCACACTGTGGCACACACACCTTGCTTTTCTCCAACCTGCAGGTAGCCCAGTCTTTTCATAAACTCCGATATTGTTAAAAATGTGGGTAAAATGTTATTTTTCTCTTTTTTCTTTTTTTTTCCCCTTTAAAACCTTATCATTTAGTCAGCTTCCTGTGGTGTTTTCAGTTATTTGTCTGTGCACTTTTCCACTTGGAAAAGTGGAATTGTGATCCAAGCTGAGCAATAGCAGACGCTTTTAAGATCTGCTTGGTGGTGGGTAGAATCCTTTGCCATTCTGCTTGCACCCCAGGATTCAGGGAAGTGGTACCTTTCTGAAAGGTTTGGCTTCTTGTGAAGACTTGCATCAAAACATTTCAAACCCAGAAGCAAAAATTTCTCAAATATCCCAGGGAACTGAAATCTGTGGAAAATGAGGGAAGTTTATCTTGAACCAGTGCATTATCAGTCAGATATTGCTGCTCCTTCGATGCCAAGAGTAGCTGGTACTGTTGCTGGGACAGTAAGACCAGGCTGTCCTTGATATGTCTGCTTTGCTCAAAATTCCTTAGTTGTCTACACTGGTTCTGTGTCATGAATTATTTTAAGGGATTCCCAGTGAATTTCATAGAAATTGCCACTTCATTAGTTAAAATACAACTACATAATGAGCTCTCATAAGGTTGCCTCAGGTAAAACCACTGCTGCAGTTTGTTTGTCTAAGCCAATGTCTCTGCAAGAAACACCTCGGTTTACATTTCACTTTTAGTAAATTTTTTTTCTATCAGCCAATATTGTGAGGCCAAGAGCACCAATTGCATAAGTGTCTGCTCACAGCACGAGTGAGTCGTGCTGGGAAATGGGATTTCAAGAATGACTTTGAGGCACATTTCAGTCTTTGCTAAGCATGACTGAAGTTGTTCTCTGTCCATTGCATCCTGATGTGGCTCATGCAGAGCACAGCTCGTATCACAGAATTGTTTGGGTTGGAAGGGACGTTAAAGCTCATCTCATTCCAACCCTCTGCCATGGGCAGGGACACTTTTCACTAGACCAGGTTGCTCCAAACCCCATCCAAACTGGCCTGGAACACTCCCAGGGATGAGGCATCTACAGCTTCTCTGGGCAATGTGTGTCAGTGTCTCACCCCTCTCACAGTCAAGAATTTCTTCCCAGTATCTATTCTAAGTCTCACCTCTTTTGTTTCAAACCATTCCCTCTTGTGCTATCACTATGTGCCCATGAAAAAGTTGGTCTCCCCTATCATCTCAGCTTGGCCAATTCTGCCCCTTGACCTGGCATGGGAGGTTGGGCACTGAGACCCCTGGAAACCTGCACACCTACATCCCTTTGCACATCCAGGATGGAGTATGGCTGTGCTTTTATACTCCCATGGGTAACACAGGAATGAGAGTTGTTCGCCCTCTCACAGGGTCCCTTTGCTGGAAGGAGGTTGTGCTCTTGGTCTGGAGCAGCCATCAGAGCACTGGGAAGAGACCCCCTCTTCAAAGTCCTCCTGCATGGAGGATGGGGAACGTTCATCACTGAGAAGCACTGCAAATGCTACTGAATGCTGCCAGTGCTTTGGTGGGGTGGTTCTGCTGCTACTTCAATGGAACCATTAGCTTTGGCTTAAAAATGCATATCCCTACCTCTGTATCTCCTGGTTCAAATATCGTTCTCTGAACTGTCCACAAAAATCTGGTTTGTTCTTCAGTGCTCTTGCCTTATCCAGCTGTGAGCAGCAGCACATCCCATGGATCGTGCTGGGGCAGAAAGGCTGAGGTTTGCTTTTATGCGCGGTCAGGCACATTTGCCGTGTAACCTTTACAGAGGAATAGCTCCCCTGGAATCGCTGAATTTGCTAATACATGAGGCCTTTGTACACAGGTGATGTGGTGAGGTTGGTGCCCTGTGACTGCTTGTTCAGTGCAACAAAAATATATTGGGTTCTTAAGATGTTGACCAATGGGTTTGGGAAACAGATGATTGATTCTCACAGCTGAGAAACAGGGATTGTAACGTGTTTTGCCAGAGGAGACCAGTTTGACGGATGAGTTCATTTAAGGATTATGCTATAGATAGAGCTGTTGACAGAATTAATTTGTTTTTATTTTTCATCTGTAGGTATAACACAAAGCAGAACTAATTGAAAGTAGTTTCCTTGTGGCATCTGGTTGTGTTTCTTGCTTTAAATCTTTCACACACTGTAAAATTACACCAAGGACTTTTCTTCACTTGCATTCGCTTTCCAAGGTTTCCATCACTGTTGCGTGTGGATTCCCAGTGTGTCAGACACGTTGGGAAGTTACAGATTGCACAAGAAATAGAGCTGGGCCATCATTCATTATTGCACAAATGTTCTGGTGCACATCACAAATCCTCACTGGGGTGTTCTCACCTTAGGGCTGATGGCAAAGCTGAAACATGAACGCCCTCGCGGATATTTCTGATGGCGTTTTAAACCGTGACCTGTGCTAAATATGATTCCTATGCAGAGTGATCTTGTTCTGAGTAAGGCCCAAACCTGGAAGGTGATTATGTTTATCCAAGGAGATGTCCTGAGGTTGACGGAAGGTGTTGACTTAAGTTCTGGAGACAGCTTTTTCAATCAGCCAGAGAGAACAAATCCCAGAGTTTCTTCAGGGATTTGGCTCGCTGCATTCATTGCTCTCTTGGTTGGACTGTTATCGCCTGCTGGCTTGGGTTGGGTGATGGGAGCAGGGACTCAGCTTCCCAAGTGCTTCCTTTGGCTGTTTGTGGTTAGGTCTGTGCTGAGATCATGCAGGCTGTCAGGGTAAAAAACTGGGCTCTGTGGTTCAAACCCATCCTACAGATTTGATCTGTGGGTTTTGGCTTGGATTTTTTTTCTCTCTTTCTTTTCCAGTTGTGGTCAAATAAGAGTTTTCCAGAACTGACTCACACGAGGCCAAAGAACAGGAATGCAGCGAGCACAGCGGCGCCTGCCAAACCAACTGACTCACCATCGCGAGGGAGAAAACACCCCCAGGTCTCTGCCACTGAGGCCAATACCTGAGGAGAGGAGCCCATGTGATTTCAGGATTACATTGCAGGCTAAATCTGAGCCTCCACTTGGCCTCAGACCTGAACTTTAAGCCCCAGCCAAAACATAATCTGAATCTGAGCACTGGCTATTGGTCTGTCTCATCTCCTGCTCCTCATATGTGCAGTCATTCAACAGAAGCTGAAATGTGTTTTCTCTGCCAAGAGCCGTTGGTTTCCAAACAACTACATCAGTGTGGTGAGTGATGGAGTTTCCATCAACTGCTGTAGGCCAAATGCAGTCATCTGAATTGAGGTCTTGGCAGGTATAGAAACTTGGAGTTGTCAATGATTTTTATATGAAATGGTACTTAATTACAGTTTCTCATCCTGTGCTTTAGTTCTGTGAAAGCTCTTGGAATTGCAGATGAATGGGAGCTTTTTTATCTCTTAGCTAGTGAGATTTTTCTATTCTTTAATTGACCTTTGAAATAATTTAGTCTGGCTTGGATCTGGGTTAAATATAGCTGGTTATTTTTGCTCTGAGTATGTAATACATGAAAGAACCTAGGTATCCTTTGAATGTGTTTTGACAAGTGCCCTGTCTGTGTGCAGGTATGTATTTATAAACATTTGTGCTGCGTGCACTAAAATGACACTTCCAAAAGCGACTACTTTCTCTCCTGTAGCAAAACATTTGTCCAAAATGTAGTGTTAGGCTTCCAAAAAATGGGTAGTTCAAAGAGAGTAGGACACTTGGAGAGAAGTGAGCAAGGAAGGGATGTGGATTGAGCCCTCAGTAGTTAAGAAATGAACATGGAGCTGTTATCCACTTTATCCCATAAAACCATGACTAGATGGTGCCCAAAGCACCTGCCTGACAGCAAAGTCAAAGGCAGAAAAGGAACTATCATAGAATCGTAGATACATCCTGGGTTGGGACGCGCTTACAAGGATCATGGAGTCCAGCTCCTGGCCCTGCATGGGACACCCCAAGAATCACATCACGTGCCTGAGGGTGTTCTCCAAACACTTCCTGAGCTCTGTCAGGCTGGTGCTGTGACCACTTCCCTGGGGAGCCTGTCCAATGCCCAACCATCCTCTGGGTGAAGAACCTTTTCCTATGATCTGACCTAAACCTCCCCTGACACAGCTCCAGCCATTCCCTTGGGTCCTCACACTGGTGACCAGAGAGAAGAGGTCAGTACCTGCCCCACTCCTTTTTTATCTAAGAGGTTTCATGGCACTGCAGAACACCTCACTCGAGGTGTTGTGGTGGCTAAAGCTTTCCAAGGACAGGATTACACAGGCTCATGGAAAACAGTGCAAACAGTGCCTGTTCCTTGCAGAAGCCATTTGGATGCAGCACCTGTCTTCAGAAGGCCCTAAACTAATGCTCCCACTCCTGCTGGGTGAGTGGGAGAACTGCTCTTCCCTTTCTGATACTTGTTTCCAAAGCATTTATTACTGTGTCCTGTTAGACATGAGGTGCTGAGCTTCTGTTCTTATTAAAGATGATAATTCTTATCTCCCTAATTTATGTAAGTCAATGAATTCTAAGGAGCTACTACCTGCAGAACAGGAGCAAGATCCCAACAGTTTCTTGCTGCCAATCCCTTGACTGAGGCTGATTTCAGTTCAAAAAAGAAACAACAGGAAAAAAAAAAAGGAAGAATAAATTCAAAGTATTTGGCAGCACTTTCCTCTGTGTTTCACAGATACAAAATCCAGGGACACCTTGCACTAGACCAGGTTGCTGAGAGCCTCACCCAGCCTGGCCTTGAACACTTCCAGGATGGGGATGAATAACCTTTTGTGCATTAAAATGGGGGGAGTAGTTACTGGGTTAGCAGGGTGTTAAAATAAAACCTGCATTTAGCTAGTGAGACTCAAGGCTCAGTCACACTTGTATAGGTTTGTAGTTCATAGGAATGGGCCAGATTCCTGTAAGCAGCTTAATCTGTTCCTGGTTTTCACCATTTCTGATGTTTTAGGAGCCACCAGGAAACCCCCTGTGCAGCAGCACGTCAATACTTGGCCAATGCATATTTGCATACTGTGTAAATGCAGTTGTTTAGAACCAATTCTTCCCTCGTGGGGCTCTCCCTGGAGAGAAGAAACACCCAATTGTTGAATCTAACACAAAAACAGAAAACCTGTCCATGGAAACGGAGTCCTACATAGAGGAGGAGTCCTCTGGTTCCTCTGAAAGAGCCAATAGATTTGAGTGGTGGCAGTGCCAGGACAGAGAAGATACCTAGCACAGGAACTGGTCCTTGAGAGCTGGGCCACTCATCTCCTTGAGCAGGGAAAGCGCTTGAGACTCTGAGCAGGATCAGGCTGCATGGAATTTCACATACCCACATTCTTCCTTCCTGCCTTTCACCTGCCAGTCATCACATCTCATGTTTGATACAGGAACAAGGTCCCATCTTTGCTTGATTGAGGATAATGCCCGAAGCTGCAGCCTCCTGAGGAGCTGGCTTTGGTTCATCATTACCCTGCTGTTTATATAGCCATTTATACTCAGATTCATTTACAATGTGCACGTGTCTCAAATAAGTGTAAATGAGTGTCTGGAGTAGACCAGCATCATGTCTGCTTTGTACTGCCTGCTTTTCTCCAGATTGAAAGACTTGGAAGGCATTGCTCCATGGGACTTCCACTGCTCTTACCTTTTCCCTTGCCATCACGGTGGGACAGTGCAAAAAGATCAACCCAAGTCCAGAAAGTGTGGCTGTGGCAGTGGGAGTGAAGATGGGAGCATCACATGCATTTTTGGGCGGGAAAAGATAAAAATGACCCATTCTCAGAGGGTAAAACAACCTCCGGCCCTCTGTCCTGACATCTGTGATCTGAGTCATCAAATTCCCTTCTGCTGTAGCTGCTGCCACTTTTCTGGGGGTGGAAAGCCCTGCTGGCTCAGACCTACCAGTGCCACTTGGCAGCTGTGGTAATTTACAGCAGAAAAGACTCATCTGCAACCTGTCAAGGCACGATCGCCAACGTCATTTTAAATACTTCTGCTCCTCCTGATGATTTACTGCTCAAGCACGAGGTGGTCATTTTATCTCTCTTCTCTTCCCCCTTGGCCCATGACAGACTGGATCCCATGCACAGACTGGATCCCCCTTCCAGGGTGTTGTGGAATGAGGGAGATAAAAGCTTCTCCATTTTTCACAAGCCCTCGCGAGTGGTTCTGCTAGGAGGTGACCACGTAGCCGATGGCCATGTCCATTTTGCTGGCACCTCCAGCATTTTATGCGGTGTCTGAGTCTCAGCAGGCTTCCCACGCCTGCTAATGGCTTTGCAACCCAGCCAATCAATTGGTTATTTATGGCAGGCACGTCTCAAAACTGTTGGGTCAAGTTTTCCTACCCTGATGTATTTTGTTCAGAGGAACACATAAATCCTCTCCTGCCATTTGCAGCTTAAACCTCCTGAGTGTGAAGCCAGCGGGTTAAAGTTTCCAGCAATAGTAGCAAACTGTATTTTAAAGGGTTGTTCTCCTGACTGTTAGGGGCTTGGGCACTTTGTCTGAGTCATGAATCAGTTCACACTGCAAGATTTATAGGCATTAAACTCTCTCTTCGGTGTCCTTTAGCTCTGGAGTTTGAAGTCATAACCAAGGAAATTGGGACTTCTCCACTGTTCCAGTGCTTTTTGGTTGAGGGTGCTCTTCTGAAGGGTCATGATGATGTCTTCATTAGGTGCTTTAAAGTGAGATACAGAATTCCTGCACTTTCAGAGTCTGGTGCCGCTGCACCAAAATTCATAAACTCATGAATAGGAGGATAATGGGCTTGTGTAAAGTGAACTCTGGATTTCGTTATTAAGCCTCTAAAGGCCGTAACGCTCCCATTACTTGGAGCTGTGTAAATCTTGGTGCCAGAGCAATATGAGTCAAAGTCAACCAGAAGATTTCCCAGTCTTCAAGTCCTTCCAATCTCAAAGACTTCTCAATCTTGAAGGTTTAAACACCAGCCATCAAAGCACAACTATCTATAGCAGCAGCTACTATGGATGAAGGGCATCTCAGTCAATCAGAAAGGACAGGGCAATTCCTGGACACACTCTTTAAGTGGATGGGACAGGATCACAGTTGACTTTCTGTTCAGCCTACACTGGTGCCTCTTCAATGTCTTGGGGTGACTTTGTGATGTGTATCCCATATTGGTGCCCCATGCCCAGGAATTAATTTTGTGCCTTTCTGTGCCTTTAAACTGAGCCTGAGAGGGGGAAGGAAAACCTGAACAAAACTTCTTCAAAGCAGTTTGCAGCTTGTTCAAGGTCACACAGAGATAGAGACTTTTTTTTCAGCTGTGGCAGCGGAGTGAGAGTGGGGAAGGCACCCGGCTTGCTTTCGGCCAGTTTTTCAGCTCCTTTTTCTTTCTCCGGAGAGAGATGGAGAGTTGAACCTTTGTTTTTCCTGGGACTTTGGTTTTTTCTTTTTTTCCCTCTGCTGGACTATTTCAACATCAGAATACATCAGGAGGATTTTCCAGTGAGGCCTTGGCCCTGGAGGTGGGCCCACCACCCCGTCCCAGCTCCAAGGAGGGACAGAGAGAGATCTACAGAAGGACTCTGAAAGTCTCCCAGGTTTCTCTCAGCAGAGTGAGAGGTTTTATTAATTAGCATCATTATCCTTTTCCTGTGTGTTTGTTAAAGAAATAGTTTTTATCTCTTTCACTTTGCTTCGAGGAAAATTTATTTTTTTCCCAAACCTGGTGGGGGAGGAGGGCTGGTTGTGCCTTCTCTCAGAGGATATATTTCTAAATTTGGTGAAACAGGAACAATCTGCATGTTTAGAAGTGAAAAAAATGGCTACTGTAAAATGAAGTGAGGGAAATTATAATAAACCCAGTTTCTGAAGCCATGAACACTATGGTACATTTCAGTGATTTAGAAAATAATTTGCTTACAGAGGGAAACTAACTGTTAATGACACAAAGAGGAGGTTTTGTCTGGTCTCATGGCAGAAAATAATTTTCCCTGTCAGGATGTAAGCAGCCTTGGAACTTGTAGCATATTGCAAGCACACCTTCAGATTTCAACATTTCTACAATTTGGAAAATATTACCTTACAAATCAAAGCTCCTCATGTGGCCTTGCCCGCAACACTTAAAATTAAACCTAATTCAACAAATTTGGACTGATCCATAAAATTTCATGTAGATAAAACAAGGAGTTTCTCTCTGCCTGTGGCTGGGATCCTGTGCAAGACAGTATGGGACTCATCTTCGTTTTCCCAGAGCTCTCAGAAGAACGTTGCTGCTAAACACCGATGAGCCAGTTGTAAGAGGACAAACATGAACATGAATCCAACCCTGAATGGAGGAGGAGGAGCCCTGACTTCTCTGAGCTACCTTAAAATATACTGAATTTGTGTGGGCTACCAGTTGCCACATGATGGTCTTACATGTGTTCATTTAGGTCCGTGCCTGGGAATGATGAAGGTTCATGTCCTTCTTGGCATTGATAATGACTTCTGCTGACAAGAACAATTTCCACCCAAGATGACTCAATATTTGCAAGGTTTTGTGGCATTTCTCTGTTTACAAATGGAGACCACTTAAGCTCAGCAAATTTTTAATGCATGGGCATTTGTGAGCACAAACAAAAACTAATAAGAAGATATAAACACCAAAGTGTTAACCCTTGAGGGACCTCTGAAACAGCTGCACAGGGAATATGGGGCTTAAAAAAACCTCCTTTTGTGGCACTTCAGCAGGTGATTTGAGGAGTATTTTCAAAGATGAACAGGCCCTTGTCACAGGGTGGCAATGCACAATGCATGCACACATTTGAAAGTCCCTGGTGAAAGCCAAGGCAGGCACCAGGAGAGGCTGTGGAAAGCAGAGGTGCCTCGGCTGTGCTGTTATCAGCCCCACGGCTGCGCGGGGAATGGCGCTGTGTGTGGTGGAAGTTTTTAGAGCTATTTTCATCGACATGATTAAATACTTATTACATGAGTCAGCCATACGGGCTTCATTAAACCAGTGAACTCAGAGGAGCCTCCTCATCTGTTTATGAAATCCATCTGGAATCACGGATGGCTCAGGAGGAGGATGAATGCAGCTCAGTGTGACAGAAGCCCGTTCCCCTCCCAGGAGCCTGACTGCACCAACACGCACCACACTCCTCTCCCCACACTCAGGGAAAAGGGCTTTTATTTTTCTTTCTGCACATTCCTGGGCAAAGAACCAAGGCCTGCCATGACTTTGACAGTGAGACTTTAAATATACCCTGTCAGGATGTGACACAGGCACCTTTTTCTGGTGGCAGGATATAACACAGCTTTAAAGAAAAAAAAAATAGATGCAAGCTTTTGCACTGGAGGGAAGTATACCTTGAAAGGAAAGGCTTAATGAACTTTAACCAGTCTTCCAAGATCTTTATTAGTTGCCCCTTTATCAAATTAAATTCACACTGTGCTAGGCAGGTTAAGTACTGCAAGTTGATGTCATGTGCTAAGTGCCAAAGTAGGCTTTAATTGGCTGTTTAAATGAGAAAAAGGGTCCTGCTGTGCAGCACATGCACGTACACACACGAGCTCAGCTCGCTCTAAACAAGGCACCAGATTTTTCTTGAACCAGCTGGAAAGGTTTTGCTCTATGTCATCTTGAGCCTCTTCTCTACCAGGACAAATAACTGAAGGAAAAGTTGCACAAAGGCCCCTAAGCTCTGTCTCCAGGGTTTTAGGTGACACAAGGTGTCCATGGCTGATGTGCTTCAAGGTAAGCTGGATGCAGTGCTCCTTCCAGAAATGTTGTCCCATGGAATTACTCAGGGCTGGCTCTTCCTGAGCAGCATTCCTGAGGAATGCCTGCTGATTAACCTGGCAGGGTCTTAATAAAAATTTTTTGTATTGGTCACAGCTCAGTTTCATCGATCACAAATTAGTCACAGATGTCAACAAGAGCAGCCAAAACAGTAAAGGCCCAGATGGAGATGAGCAGGTCACCTGTCCTGCAGAAGGGTTTTCATCTTAAAAACACTTTACAGCAGCAGCAGTGGTGACTGCAGAGTTAAGATTACAGAAAATGGGGGGTCCTTTACCTTCCCCATGGGAAGTTCTGACCTCCCAGGAGGAGCAGTTAGTCACACATGGAGAAATCCTGCTGGCATTGCTTGTGTGGGATTGTCCAAGGGAACCACTCGCATGACTAACAGCTCTACCCCTTTGTGAGAGGGATGAAAAATGAAGTGGCGGTGGCGTTTCGTACTCCTGCGGCCCAGACGGAACAAGGGTGAAAGTGCTGCTGGAACTTGCTAAATTTGAACAGTTGTTTTCTGTTAACACATGGCCTTAAAAATGTGATTTGAGAAGCTTGTTAGAGAGTTAGTGTTAACATCTAGTCCTAGCGCAATTGGGCCCAGCTGGGCGACAAGCTTCCGGAGCATCCCGCTTTCCCCATCCAGCTGCATCCTCCTGTCCCGCTCATCAGCCTTTGCTTGTTCTCCATGGTGGCAAGCTCCAGTGCTGTCTGGGAACACCCTCCCTGTTCATCCTGATGGGATGAGCAGCTGAACCCTCAGCTTGCTTTCCACAAGATGTGGGACTAGAGAGCAATGGCACTTGAGCACACTTGGCTGCTGCTCTGCTGCTCTCCTGGGCAGCGATGCTGGTGTTGCTTGGGTGACTTTGCAGCAGCATCACAAACCACAAATCTCTTCCTCTTCCTCTGTTAAGCATGCAAAAAGCAATTTTCCACTGATAGAATGCCTTGCAGCAGGTCTGTCCTGCTCCCTTCCTCTCTCTTCTCTCCTTCCCCTGCCTTCCCTTCCAGCCCTTCTCTGGTTTCCTCGCAGCCACTCTCATGTCCCCAACCCTGAGTTTACCTTCCCCCTCTCTCTTTCCTACTGCTTCCCCCATTAAGCTGGACACTTTGGGGAACTCCTGTCTCCTCTCTGCAGCTTGCAGCTGATTTTATCTGCCCCCCAGGGATGGTTTTCATAGGGCAGCAGCCAGCGCGGAGGTGCGGAGGCTTCCGGCACTCGCACTAACCTGCATTCCAGCATTAAAGATAATGGACACAATGGAAAATCAATGGAGAATATGTAACTTTATCCCATTCATAGCTTCATATTGCATTACACCATGGCCTTCAGATACATAAAAGTGATATATGGCTGAACTTGGCAGCAGAAAAGAACACAGGAAACAAATATCTTTGGTAAGAATCACAGTCTAGGGATAACTTATACAGCAAATAGGCCTGAATATCTTCTATTTTTCATGAAATTTTGCTTTGTAATATGCCAGAGTGTAAAAAATAAATCAAGGCTTTGTGCATATTACAGATTTCCCCTGAGTGAGATAAGAAAGAAAATGTCTGCTTGACTTTCCAACTTCAGCCATATGCCAAATCTGTCAGAAATACTGCTTTTTCTATATTATATCAGTGGAGGAAATTATAGCTGCTGTTATCTGCCCTTTGGTCAGGAGCAAATTCTGCACCTTGGCTAATGTGCCTTTGTGGTGCAGCCACCTGCACTTTTTCGGGGAGTTCATCTAATTACAGGGTAGATGAGTCAGGCTGCATTTCCTATGGGCTGTCTACAAACATAGGAAGTTATTAATACCGATTAGCTGAAAAAGTCCAGGTCTTCTCCATGACGTTTCCTGGCTAATATTAGACACACCTTCTGTGCTTGAAGGTGTGATGGCTGATAAGAACCAGTAGTGCGGCCACCGAGGTTTTATGGCCATGGGTGCAGCGTGGGACAGATTGTCCCAAGAGGGTTTTTTTCTTACACCTTTGAATGCATTCAAGTAGACAGGCTGGACTGAGAATAGGAAACTAAAAGCAGAGGGTACAGTCCTGAATAAAGTGATGTGAAGTCTCTTAGGAAATGATGAGGGGGTGGCACGATGCTGCCTTGTCTTGGTGCCTGGCAGCAGAAGAAAGTTATTGGGAAATTTTCCTTTCACTAGAAAGAAATATGTCCCCAAAGGAGAGCAGAAAGTGCCTAGGAGATGTTGTTGTAAGACTTGAGCTCCTTGTTTTGGAAGAAGATTAAAAGAAACTTGACTATTTAATGAGAATTAAGCAGCTGTAGCCAAGCTCTAACAACGGGCATAACAGAGACCTGCTGGGGCAGAGGTCCCTGCACAATCCCTGGGATAACCAGGGTTTGGACACAGAGAGGAGGCCATGTGGCACTGAGTAAAGAGATGCTGCAAGGTCTATTTTCAGCTCTTCCATCAATCTGCAAATCCCTGCTGGGCTGTTTGCTGACCCCTCTTTCACCCTGTGCAACCCACCAGGGCCAGGGGCTGGTGGTGGAGTCCCAGCTTCACACTGGGCTTGCAGGGGCTCCCCAACACTCCCACACTAACCTAAGCCATGCTCCTTGTCATCATTCCATGTGAAGAGATGAAAAAAGGGGCTGTCCTATGGCCCAGTGGGTGGAGGGACAGGACTGTGGTGGTGATGGGAAGATCAGCTTGTGCCTGTCCCTGTCTGAGCAGTGACTGTGGCTCAGAGACACCTGGCCTAGCTCTGAGAGGCAGCAAAGGGGTGGAAATAATGAGGTAGCACAGCTGGCCCCCCTGTTGCCAATGGGGACTTCACTGGTGTCACGTGGAAGATTTTCAGATGATAAACCAGAAGGCAGAAAATGGGACAGATGAGTAGAGTTATGGAGATTTATCCAAGTCGTGCAAAGGGGAATACGGAATGCAGCCAGAAAATTCTTGAGATGTAAGTGATTATACCTTACAAAGTAGGTAAAATAATAATGTCCCAGCAACCAGGACTGGGAGCCAGAAGAACAGAGATTAAATGCTTTAAACATTCACAAAACAAATCTTGTATCACAGATGTCCTGCTGTTTTATCTCTTGATTTATTTCACTTTTGTAAGCCGCAGAAAAATGGTACGTGATGGTTTTTCCTTTTCAGTTCCCACTACTGAGTTTACAAAGCCTGCCAAGTGTGGAGAACTTCACAGAAATCAAGAAGAAAAAGCTTCCTGGCTGGCTGGATTTTCCATTGCTTTCTCGGCTGTACCGCAGTGGCTCCTCTAATTTATTCTGCAACCAGAGGGGACAACTGGGCACAGCATGGGCACATGGGATGGGAGAGAGCATCTGGCACACAGCACCATAGCTGCTCTGGAATCTAAGGAAAATTGATTTTGGGTGGAAGGACTGTGCTCTCCCTGCTCCCTGGGTAAAGGAGGAATGTGTTTGCTGAGGACCATGGCATTGCATGGGCATAATGGTGAAAGGGGGAGAAGCAGGCTGCAAAAACCAATCCTCCCAAGGTCCCTTGGGTTTATATTGTTAGTCAGAGTACATCATACCAACAGGAAATTATGCTTCCTTTCTCCCTCACTTTCCTGGGTTTGATTTCAACTCCTCCTGTGTAGCCCAGCTAGAACAGGTAAAGTTATTTTACAGAATTGTCAGTGCCTCTCCAAATAATTAAACTAATGTTTATAACATTATCCCCTGTAAAAGGGATAAGTGTTATCCCCATTTTACAGGTGTGAAAACCAAGACAATTTGGCCATGGTGTTGAAAGGAAATAATGTTGAGCCTGCGGCATTGAATTCATGTAACTCATCCCACTCCTTGACTGTGGATCAGAGTTCCTACAGTCATGCTCTATAAATATCTGCCAGCAAGTATATGTGAGATATGAAAAGCCTACCCTTCCCTCAAACTTTGATTCAGTCTAAATGTATCCTTCTCATACCTGGTTTTACTATATTTGATCTAAAAGCCCATAAATTGAGTCACACACAGAAACTTTGGGGAGAAGATTGCCAGAAACAGGTCTTCTGCTGTTGGAGGCTGCTGCCCAGCCCTAACCTGTGCTTTTCATGTCTCAGTTGCAGATGAGATGGAAAACCTGAGCTGCTTTGGCCAGAAGCTTATCCTGGATTCAGATTGTCATTTTTTGCCCCCCTCAAACAGTATGTACAATTACTACACTACTTTGCAATACAGAAAAGCAAGATTCAGAAGCTGGGCTTTGATGATCCTTGTGGATCCCTTCCAACTCAGGGTATCCTATGATTCTATGAAGATACTCCCATATCTGATTGATGGAACTGGGATGGATCTGATTTACAAAGTAAAATGGCATGTACAGAAGTAGGCAAAAAAAGCGGGGGGGAAAATCAGTAAGAAGCAACTTGTAGGGAATCATTAAAAAACAGAAGATAGAATTTCTTCCTTATTGAATTGTTTTTGCCCAGGAACATTCTAGTCCTAAAGCAAATCCAGAAACTGTTGTGAGTTTGTGACATATGCCTCGTATCTTGAGAGTTTACAGCAGATTGCCACAGACTGAGAAGACATTTAGGCAGCTGAAGCCACTAAGTTATGTTTCACAGGGAAAAATACCCTGCCTGGTGGGAATGTTGTGCTGTTGGGTGGCAGGATGCATTATTATTATTAGAGATGGCAAGGATCTATGTGGCCTTTGTGCTTGAAAGAAGAAATTTGCAGCTTGCAGCTTACGGGCTGGGCACTCCTTTGTTTGCTCGCTTTTGTATCGCCTGGGTTTCTGCGTGTGCATATTTCTGCTAATGCAAAAATAGAGCCTCTTTTATTGCAACATTTCACAGAATTTTTCCAGCTTAAATGAGCCAGTTTCCAAATCAAAAGGATAAACCCTGATGAAAAGTTGGCTTCTAAATGTTAGATTGTTCATTGTCCGCATTCCGTTGGCTTTTAAAGGAATAGAAAAGTATTTCTATAATGAAGAGAACTCCTATTTTAAAGGGGTTGTAATCATTCTCTAGTAAATGGTAAAAAATTGTTTCAAATTGAGGAGGGTGGTTTTTTTCACCAGTTTTCCACCATTTCTGGTTGCCTTATTCTTGCAGAGTGTAATCAAAGACCCCCAGTGGGTAGGATGGAAATGCTCAGGAGTGAAAAACATCTTTGATTTCCAAACTTCTGCTCATCTTTGAGGAGCTGCCAGGTCCTGTGTTAGTGGTGACTTTGTGAATGTGAGCGGCACCTTGCTGATCTTCTGGAGGCAGAACCATTGCTCACACACTGATGGCTCTTGTGGGCACAGACAGCTCCCATCTCCCAGCCCTGCCCGCCCAGGGTGACGTTCCAGCTGTCACAGCACAGCCACAGGGTCTGCCCTGTCCCATGAACCAGCACCAAAACCCTGCTGGAGGCCACTGGGGTTTGGGCTTCCCAGCAAAGAGCAGGGTGGTGGCACTGTGCTTCTGGGGACAATGAAGTTGTGTCACCAACAAATCCCTTATGGTCAAAGGTGTCCCAGGAGAAGGCCCCACTCCCCCTCTCCAGCCCTGTCTCTGCTGGAAGACCCAAAGTGTCCCTGATCCCAGCATGTGACCTGACAGTCTGGCTCTCATCCCATCCTGTGTGCCAGAAGCTGAGGGAGGAACCGTGGCTTCTGGGCTGTGATACCCTATGGGATTTGCCGTGTTCCCTGACTCCCCCCCATAGCCTGAGCACAGCACTGTGGCCCTGGCCCCTGTGGGAAGGCATGGAGAAGGGCTGTGCATCCCTGTGGATATCACTGATGATCATTAATAGGTGAAAGAGAGTGTTACCCCTTGGGGAAGTGGCCTGGGACGTTGTGGGGTGTCTGGAATCAGGTATGGAATGTCTGAGGTGCCAGCAGCCACACAGGGTGCCACAGAAGCATGGCAGGAGTTAAACCAGAGAGAAAAGGTGTTTAGGGCCCTTCTCCCCTCCCAGTAAATTGAGGTCATGGTTATCACAGCAGATTTCACTTTTCCAAATAAGGCTGAGAGTTTTCCAGAGTATTTCAAAGGCAGATAATACCTCTGCAGGTTTGAAAACTGATTCCTCCCAGCTTGAGCCAGGGTGACTCAGATTTTGTGAAATGGAGCCAAGAAAACTATTTAAGGAGTCTTAATTCTGAAGTGCCCATCTGCCTTTGCACTGATTTTTATATTTTTTTGATGGTTTGTAATAGGTCATCTGTGGCAGGAATAGGGAGAGCCCCAACACCCTGCAATGGTTCTACAGGGCCATTTGTTCCCAAAATGAAAACAGCAAAGTGAACAAGGCAAGCAGTGCTTGGATTGTGCCTCAAAGGAGGAAATGACATGAAAGACTTTCAAGCAAGGTGCTCCGTGGGAAAAAATGGCTCTAACACAGAAAATCCTTAATTGTGCATGAAGAAAGGCTGAAGCCCAGCCTCTTTACCTTTACAATATCTGCTTTACCTTATTGTGGCCTTTCAGTACCCAAAGGAGCCTTACAAGAGAGCTGGAGAGGGACTTGGGATGAGGGCATGGAGTGGCAGGGCAAGGGGGAATGGCTTCAAACTGACAGAGAGCAGGATTGTATTGGATATTGGGAAGAAATTACTGACTGTGAGGGCAGTCAAGCATTGGAAAAAGTTGCCCAGAGAAGCTGTGGAGCCTTTTCAGGCCCTTCCCTGGAAGTGTTCAAGGTCAGGCTGGATGGAGTTTGGAGCAACCTGGTCTAGTGGAAGGTGTCCCTGCCTTCCATTTCAGCTCAAGTATTTCTGGCAGCTGGGATGGAGGAGGAGAGGCTGCCCTGTGCACTCACTTCCCAACCCAGACTGCATCCATCTCTTCCAACAGTGCTCCTGCTGTCAGGACTAAGCAGCAGAAGGTGAGTGAAGTTTGTTATTTAGTTATTTAGTCTAAAAATAGATTGATGTAACCTGCAAAAGGCTAAAAACGGAATCTAAAAAAAGAGTGTGGTGTTTTTTCTTATATTCCCCCAGTTACATAGTGCTGGATGATGAAGAAGATGATGATACAGCAAATTAATTCCTGATTCTGCAATTGCTTCTGGGGAGCTGAAAAATTGCTTGGCTAAGGTGACAGAAGGGTCACAGAGGACAGTGCAGTCAGCCTTCTTGATGTAGGAGCTAGAAAGTTTGGCTAAACCAAGACATTTGTAGCACTTTTCTGTACCCATCAGTAACTCAGAGAGGTGTGAATAAGGGAGTTTCTTTGGGTTTTCTCTCAAATAATGCAAAATTGCGCTGGGAGGGGAAGGCTCCTCAAAGGTCTTTCTGCTTAGCTCAGCATTACAGTCTAAAAGGCTGACTGGGAAGGATGGACACAGGTTTTGTAAATATGGACCTGAGTAGCCCAGCTTCAATGCTGCTGCAAGATTTACTGCCAGATTGAGGGGAAGAGAAAAAAAAAAGCTGAATTATCTAGAGTTTGTACAAGTCCTTGATAAATAGTTGGGCACCAGCTACTCACCTAAGATGTTCTGGGAAAAGTCAAAACCTGAAGTGGAGGAGAGGGAAATGCCCTACTTGAAAGGATAGAGAAGCAGAGGAAATTGACTTGAAACATTGTTCAAGCCCCATGAAACAAGAAAAATTGAACTGGCACACAAAGGATGAAAAAGAGTTCTCTTACAGCCTTTCACTTGCAATTTAAGAAAGAAATTTAATTCTGGCTGCAAAAAAAAAAGCCTTTAACCATACAAAATAATCTGGAATAGAATTTCAGAAGTGCCCAATACAAGCTTCTCCCCCAACATGTGCTAGAGGAGGTGGGACAAAGCTGAAGAGTCACATCATGGAGAAAAGTGCAGCATGGTTGAGACCTGCACAGAGGTTCAAGGAATCTGGGCTTTTGTGGAGCAAGTATGGATTCCCACTCATCTACTGAGCATTTCTGATAAACAGCAGGGTATTATAAAACAAGGAATGACTGAAACATGGCTTTCAGAGATGTGTGTGTGGAGGGGCAAAGGGCTGCAGAAAAAGCAAGTTAAGTTCTCAAAATTATCCTTGGACTAGTGCCAGGATAGGGCAGTACCTCTAAATGGGGAAAACAACAGTGTAGGACAATTTCTGAAATGGAACCAGGATCTCTTTTTCAGATCTCATAGAGGCACAGGTGTTAAAACTGATCCAGGTACTGGCAGGAACAGGCTCATTAAGCAATCATGCCACTTACCAGGAACAGAAGAAGAGGCTTTATGTACTACTGAGAAAATGGATTAACTAAGCATAATTAAACCTGAAGTCACAAAATGATTTGGGTTGGAAGGGACCTTAAAGGTCAGCTAGTTCCTACCCCCCTGCCATGGGCAGGGACACCTTGAGTAAAGGTCAGTCAAGCCCTGACCTTCATCCAATTCATACTATGAAACAGGATGTCAGCACCAGTGAATGCTGGAAAATTAAATTCAATCATTTTAAATGCTAGATGTTGCTTGTATGGAGATGGTGTTAAGAATGCTCTAGTGGATTCAGGTGGGCTTTTCTTACTGGATCTGTAAAAATAGTGGTGAATACAAAAGGCAGGAAGATAAAAGCCCTGCCCGTAGAGCAAGAAAAGGCTTGTACTCATTTAAAGAGATGGCTTTCAGCTTGAAAATGCACCTTCAACTGATAAAGAGGGTCTGGTGGTATGTGTCATTTGTCCAGTGTGTTGTATCTGCCTGATATCCTGATGCATCCTAAGACTTTGAAGGGGAACTCATAAAGTTTTTTAAAGTGGTTTGTGATAAGCTCAAGGCAGCCCATCTGAAATGAAAAGAAACGTGAGGAGCCCTGAAAAAAAATAAAATTTACCTCTCACACATTGTGGGGGAGAACGCGAGGGATGGGAAAGAGTTACTCAAGTTAAGGGTATACAGTGCTCAGGAATAAAATTAAATTGGAAACTGGAAGGAGTTTCCTTTCTGGATATGTTTTTATAGGAGAAGTGAGAAAGAGTTTATGGAAGAGACAGCAGATTCCAAAGAAAGAATAAATATTCCTCAGGGACTCTCTCAAAAGACAGATGTAACAAAAACAAGCAGGAAGATTAAAATTCCCCCAGGACGTTTGTACAGGAGAAAGCTCAGACTTGAGCTTGTGGTATGAGAACATCCTGACACAAAGTAGAGGCTCCTGATTATGGTTGTGCCATTTGTAACCTGTCCACGGGCCTTTTCTCTGCTGGGTGTGGACCCAGCAAGAGGCAGGAGAAGATGGGATGTTGTTCCCCTGGAAAACAGCCTCCCAAAGGGTGTGTTTGGTCTGAGGTTAGTGGTGGTCTCACTGCTCTCTTCCTTCTACAGTGAAACAGCTCCTTTATTTAGTGGCTGCCAAATAGAAAAAAACAGACCAGAGCACAGGGCAAATGATTAAAAACTGAGTTGAGAGGCTAGAGGGATATGGAGATATTTCCAGGACGTTTCTATTTCCTATGATAAAGAGGTTGATGCTATTTGATAGAGCAGAGTGGGCAAGAACAGCGAGGGATAAAGCAAAGACACATCCTGAAGAAGAATAAAGAACAAAAGGTTTGGGGCAGTGTGGGGGCGAGCAAAGAATCAGCCTCCTGCTGTTTGATCCCATCATATCCTGGTACACCAGGATCAGTTTGCATTTCCTAAAAATAAACAGAATGGCAGTGAAGTGGCATCTGACCACAGCTCAGCACATGTATCCTCCTCATGGAAACACCCCGAAACCGTCCGGATCGAGGGAGGTGACAAGACACCCACGTGTGCACACACAGCACTTACAGCTCTCCACGTATTTATTATGAAAAAATTTACATGCTACAGAATTGTCCTGTACTGCAGCAAAAGCAAAACCCATTTGCTTTCAGGTTCCCTCCAAAGAACTTAAAAATCCATCACCTCCTGCGTGCATGAGGTGCCCCTTGCATCACTAAAAGAGTGCTAAAATAAATGGGATTTTTTATGGTACAACAGGTTCCTAGTTGAAAAGCAGGAATGTGAATTTCAGATATGCCAAAGAGCCTGCAATTCCTTTGGTTTCAGTATTTCTGCTCTCTCCTTCTTTAAACAGCCATTTCTTTTGATCCTTTTCTGTACCTCTTTGTTGCATTTCAGCTTTTGATACCAGAGGACAACTTCTGTGTTAAAAGTGAATTTTAAAGAAGTCTCGGAATACACTGAATTTCTTAACCGTAAAATTCACAGGGGGTAATTCATGTCCTCAGTTCATGCTGGATCTAAGGGAATCTTCTGCATTCTGAATGTCAACTCCCCAGGAAGTATTTTGCTAACCTCCCACCCAGAAGCTTGGCCCTGAGCATGTGAGGGAAGCCTTTAGATTCTTGGTAAATTTGGGATCAGCCTATATTGAGTCTTAGCCAATATATTTCCTGGGTGTGGGAAGGATTGTAATTGTTTCTTGGGATAAACCTCAAGCACTGCACATGCAACATCAAGAAATGTGTGCATTGATCACAGACTTGTATCTGATTTTAGAAACCAATAGAGCATGTAGCATAAACAGATGACCTTATTTCACAGCATATTCCTGAATGTCAAAGCACAGAATGGTGGCATAGCTGCTTTCATTCATTCCCACAAAATAGATTTTACTGATAATCCAAGATATAAATGAGTGCTTCTCCTTAGAAGCCACTGTGACTCACAAGATTCATACATCTTGAGAATTGCACTTGAAGAGCTGTTAAATAGCTGTAAACCTTAATGCAGTCACAATAACCCTCAAGTCAGTGGCCTGGAGAGGAAGAATTGGAGCACATTTCATGAGAGTTTGTCACTGGCTAACTAAAATCCCAGAATATCTTAAAACATCAGAGGGCAGTTGTTCAGGAGGGGGTGAGTCCCACTGGCTGCCTGGCCAGCCTCAGGAAAGAATGTGTGTTTTGGTTTGGTTTTTAAATGCCTACAAAGTTTACTTGACGAATGCTCTTCTCACCTGCAAGGAAGTTCTCCACTTATTTTAAAGCCGCCATGGAGCAAGCTGCTAAAATGAACAGAATTAAGCTTTACAATGACATCAAAATTTTCCTCCTCTTTTGAAGCAACTCTAAACTGATAACTGTGGATTAAAATGTGGAATCTGGATTTTTTTTCAGCATCCAGAACTGCAGCTTAGACAGGAGCGGTGGTGCCCGCAGGATTCCCATGGCTATTCCTGGGTCAGCACCTAAGGGTTCAGACCACCTGCACAGCACCTGCAGGCAAATTATTCAAGGTAATTAGCCTGAAGATCTCCACTTGCTGTCAGCCTCCTCCCTCATTCATATCAAATGCTGAGCTGTCACAGAGGGACTGTGACAAACATTCACCGTGAATGGGAGGGCCTCTTCTTTTCTCCAGAGCTGTGCTGGAGGATTTACCCTGTTTCCTAGATGGACAAAAGTCTTAGGAATACCACCAGCAGCTACAAATGATGTCTCTCAGGTAACACCAAAGGGCAGATATTTTGAATTGATTTCTATTGTGTCCTGCAGGACAACCCCCAGTTTTGGTCTATTCCCATCTGTGAAACCATTCACACTCATGGTACATGAAGACATCAAAACCGAGGCAGAGGGGGAAAGTACTGTGGGGTCAAGCAAAGATGGGGTGGCCACGAGATCCTGGTGCAGGGCAGTGTGGCAGAACATGCTCCCTGTGTCTGACAGCTTGAATCCATCTCTCTGTCTCTGCTGCAGAAGGAACAACCAGCTCAGGGTGTTGTGTACAGCAGCAGTGCCTGGCAGGGTGCTAAACTCGCATGAAATAAAGGGCTTTCTCATGCTGTAGGTTGAAATCCTGTGTCCTTCCCTGTGGCATATTTGTCTCCATTTGAACCCTCTCTCAAGCTCTGGCCTGGAGGGCTCTCACAGTCCCCTGGCTGTGTCAGGGGACACGTGTTAATCCTGACACAGGCACTGATGTGATAAAGCTGAGCTCAAGGGCATCCCCACCTGATCCAGCCAAGGGGACACGCACCTCTCAGGAGACCTGTGCTGGCTCGGGTGGTCTCAGCCTGTGTCAGTCCACTTGACAGGGGTTGCCTCTGGTTGTGAGGCCTGGCATGGCCTGGGGCAAGGATCTTGTGTCCTGGGCCTTATAATTCCAGAGGTGCTGAGAACAGCAGGCCAGCAGTCCTCATGATGTGGGCTGACAACTGCAGGGAAGGATCACTTTCCCCCAGACGTGTCCTCTCACATGGTTTGCAAGGAGGTGCTGGCTCCTCCTCACAGATGTTGGGTTCTTCCCATAGAGGAGTTGGGAGTTGCTTTTTTCTGTCATTTACAACTGGTTTATGCATCATTTTTTGGGAGCATCAGGTTTCCCCATTTTTCTGGCTTTCAGTCTTGTATCTATTAACCCCCCCCACCCACCCACACCTTTTGGAAGGGAAGGTGTGCCAAGGTAGTTTCCTGTAAGGAATCACAGCTCCAGGGTTTTTCTGCAGTGGCACCATATGATGTTTTTTCTTTTTTTTCAAGAAAAAGAAATGTTTAGAAACACACCCAAGCCACAGATTTCAGATCAGGATACATATTTTTTTTTAAATACCCTAAACTTGGGAAGTGCTTGCCCTAGAGCAACAGTTGGACTGTCTTCAGCCTTCTAAAATAGCCCTGCCCAAAATCCAGACTCTGACCCCACCCTTCAGTCTCATGCCTCTTTCTTTAGCAAAAGTAGAAATAGAAATAAAATCTCATTTTATCTGAGATTTTCACTTCAAAACACTTTTTTTTTTTTTTTTTTTAGTTTTGCTTTCTTTCGCGTCTGCTAAAAAAAATGGGTCTTTTGACCTCTTTGCCCTCTTAACCAGCAGTTTTCCAAGAATTGTCCATCAGGGGTTAAGGAAAGGAAGCCTGAGAGAAACTGCCACTAATTAACTGTGACAGCCAAAATCCTTGAAATTGCTATTGAACTTGGAACCTTGTGTGCTATTGTTCTTCTCTCCTCTGCTGGAGTCTTGCATGATGGTGGTTTGGATGGAAACATTTTTGGGCAGGTCCTTGGAAAAACAATGGGAAAAAGCCCTTTTAAACCAGCCTGTGAAAGCCAGCAATGGCAACAATGACCAGAACTCACAGATTTAATTTTGTGCATCTGGAACTGAAGGAAAGCTTTCTCCCAGGTTGATGGCAAAAGTCCACCTGTCTGTCAGGGCTCAGGGACCAAACTCTTTCCAGGTATAAGGACTAACTAATGTTGTAGTCCGTCTTTCCAGGTGGCAGGATTAAAGATAAATTTTGGGAAACCACCTTGCTGTTTTCAGCCTACCTTTCAGGCAACTGCTGCTTATAATTGTGAAAACATGACTTGTTACAAGGTGTCTTGAGACACCTCTCAAAGTGTCAAAAGTATCTTGAGATACTTCTCCACCATTTTTTCTGGTACCTGTAATGAGAACAGTAAATGTGGGAAAAGACTGCAGAACTCTGTGTGAGCACTGAAATCTTCTGCTGGATGTCTACCTGTAATTGCTCTGAAGAGGGCACAGAGAGAGAAGGAGAAGAGAAAATGAGTCAAAACTGTATTTTCCCTGGTTCTTGGCCACTGGCAAGCAATACTGGTTTACTTGTGTGGTTTTTCCCTGCTTGCATGCAGTGGGGCAGCCTATGAAACTGCTTTGCCACGTTATTTCATCTTTGCTAAGGTATACAGCTTGTGATCCCTCAGCAGAAATCTACTCTCTTTGTCTCTGTGGAATATTTTTGAGCAAAGAGGACTTTTGGACTTGGCCCAATATTTTTCTTCTGGGCAGTTACGGTTTTCTGGCCTTTCCAAAAGAGAATACCATACTCATGTGCATACCAGTGCCACACAATCCTTGTTTTAATTAAGATGATCACCAGATTCATGTGAACCCAAGCAGAAATGTGGGACAATGTCCACAAGCTGCCCTCTGGCTTACATAGGCTGGTTTTCCATTAGCACAGAGTTGTGTGTCAGGAAACAAGCAGGATGTACCTGCCAAGAATGGTTTCTGCTGCTGAAAACACTTCTTTTTGGGCAACCTCAAAATGCTCCTGTTAGAGCTGTGCTCTAGAGAAGTTATCCCCAGCCTTGCCTGGCTGCTGCCCTGTGCCATACCCTGTTCCCTATGGAGCAGCACTCCAGTCTCCAGCAGAAATTTATTGCCAGGCACAGAATAGATGGAAATGATTTCCCTCCCTCTTGTATCAGCCACTGCAACAGGCACAGCTGAGCTACAGAGAACTCTGGAGTCTCAACTGACCCTGGATGAACCTTGTCATAAAATAATAACAATAAGAACAATACAGGAATATGAATCCTGTAAATCACTGACCTCTTCTGAGAGTAAACTGGATTTCTTTTAACATTTTTAAGATTCATTTAGCGCTGTCTTTATGGACAGCTTGTATGTCATCATGGCATGGCCAGGCCTTCAGCTGAAATAAATCCCAGAGCCTCCACTAAAACTGTCATTTCACTTTTGATTTACAGTCTCCTGAGTGAGACAGTCCTTGTGCTATTTCTATTCAGATAAGGAACTTGAGAAAGTTGTTATCAGAGCATATAACACTCTAATTATTCAGACTTTGGGGACAGATTAGAAAGCAGATCTTTGGAAGCCTCTTGAATTGGACAGATGCTCTTTGAATTGTAAATATCTTCTGACTTGCAACTGTGATTGCACTTGCAAATTTATCAGGCCCTTAATGTTATTTCAGCATGCCTGAGTAGCTGATTTTATTTGCTTGCTTTGTGATTAAAACTAATGGGAGCAGACCACAACTTCATGCTGTGTTTCCATATAGCAGAGTAATTACAGAACAGGCTTTGAAAATACATCTGCAATGCAGGTATTTCTCAGACAGGTTTTTACTGGGGGATATGGCTACTTTTTTTGCATGTATACTGACTTTCCATGTGTTTAGAGCATTCAGGGAGTTTGATTATCCCTTAAAGCATGGCAAGAACACCTGTCAAAATACCACTTCTGTTCTTGGAGATTAAGAAGTAATTTATTTCTTGCCATTTGCTGACTTATTCTTAGCTTGATAGCCCTGTCTTGTATTTGATATGGACATATCTGTAGCTGACAAATTCAACTTCATGATAAGCCTGACAAAAGCATTTCTGTCAGAATACAGCTCTGGCTTGATCTTGTGTCTGGACATGAGAGGAGCATTAAGAGGGGGCAAGGCAGCAAACATAGAAGGAACCAAAGACCTGAGCTGCAGCCAGAGATGTGCTTAGAGCCCAACCTAGAGAGAATAACACAGAAAGGGACAGAGAATATGGGTGAGCAGCTGATTGCAGTAAAACCAGGTGTTGTCCCCACATGTTATTTGATTTTTGCTCTGCTCAGAGAAACTAGATTTGGTTATTAAAGAGGATTTGAGTTCATAAAGGGGTTTTGATCATTAACTTTAAAAAATAACTAGAGTTTCTTCTCATCTCACTAGAGCCAGTGAGACCCCCAAAAACTATTGAACTGCTTGAAGACAGCACTGCAAGGACCACTCAGGGCTTCAGCAGCACGCAATGACTTCACCCCTGTTCTCTTTGACCTCTTGTGGAAGAGCAGAGTGGCTGAGGGGAGGCTGAGGAAAACCAGCCACTTCCCTCTGTGTGCAGCCCCTGCCTGGAGCATCAGAGAGCACCAGATGGAATGGGGAGGTGAGCCAGAGAGCTGCTGAGCCTGCTGAGGTGTGACACAGCCCCTGGAGTGAGACGTGCCTGGCCAGGATCACCCAGGACATGTGTCTCACCACCAAACCAGTGGGGATATAAATCCTTGCACAGACTGGACAGTGAGCTGTCTGAACACATGGAAAAGGAGCATCAACCCTTGCTGCAGAGTTGTTGATAATGGCTAGAAATGCTCATTTTAGCAAATGAGGTAAGTGTAATGTTACTAGAAAGTGGAAAGCTTCCAAGCCTGATCCTGCTTCATGCCCCTGCTGCTCTTCCGTTTGAGACCAGACTTTCGGGGCAAGCTTTACCCTGCAGCAAATGTTTACTGTGATGTTGTGGTGCCTCAAGGGAAAGGAGGGTTTGTGATAGAAATGGTGATGGAGTATGAAGTGCCATTTGTGAGCAGCACAGCTACAACAACAACAACCCCCCCCATACCAGTAAATAGGAAAAAGGTCCTCTATCCAGATGGGGAGGCAGGAGATACAACCCTACTGTACGTAACACCAGAGACTTTCCAAATCCTACTCCAAAGCTCTTAATCCCTTCAGTCCTTAACGGTTCAAAATTACATCATCATTTCCTCCATTTCAGACAGAGCTTTGCCCCTTCTGCTTCTTAGCTGCAGTGCAGCTTAATAGGACTCATACTTCTTCATCTTAAATGGAAAAATGTATGTCAAGGCAAAACAAAGTGCAGTTTCTAGATCTCCACAGGGGGCGAGGGGGGTGTCTCATAAATCTGTGTGTGATTAAAGGCAGCTGCAGATTGACATGGACAGTTTGAGCTTGTCAGTCCCTTGTGTGATGGATGGCTGTTGGAGCAAGCCAGCAGTGGCAAGCTCGAGACAATGAATTTCCTGCACTTCCTAATCTCATTGCTGAGAACCGGGAAATAGATGCCTAATCAGCCCTCTATTGGTAAGGGCCCTAACCCAAACCCCAGCACAAGCACTGCAAGTTTTCAGCCTGGCCATTTATTCTCAACTCTTTCAATCTCCTGTTTCAATAGCAGCGAATGTGGAGAAGTACAATGAATTCCTTTCTGGTAACCTGAGAATATCGGCTAATGGAAAAAACAAAAAGTGCTCTGCAACTATATTAAATTTTCAGGGATTTTTCCCTCCTGCCCCCAACTGGCTGATGTTAACATTTTTCCAGCGTCCTTGAGATTGCAGCAAACAGCTTGCAGGGAAAAGAAAAACCAAACAGCTTGAACCACATCCTCAGCTGGCACAAACTGATGCAGCTCTCCTTTTTACACCAGCTGAGAAGCCAGGGTACTGCTGCTTTTATTTCAGCTTCACAACAGAGTTACCATCATAAAAGTAAGATACTGAGATGAGTTTTGCTCCAAGTGACATCATAAATTAGTGGGGAGCAAGAAATGTCTTGGCAGAGCTGAATGGGCTGCTGTGCACAGAGCCCATTTGGCACCAGCAGCTAAACCCAGGATCCATGGGGATGCATCCAAGGACACAGCCTTGCATTTTGTCTCCTGATTTTATGAACATCAGACTGATCTGTGTTTTTAGAAATGGAGGTAGGAAAAATAATGATGAAAACACACATCCAATATTTTGGTTGCAATTCTGGTTATCTAGCATGTTTCACTATAAAAACTGAGCGATTTAAGAGTCACTTCACTCTCTGGAAAGTCCTATCCATGCTGGTATTTCTAGGCAAACAGTTCCCCACTGATGTTAGAGACAAGTAACAGGTACATGAGGAAAGTAAAAAGATGTAGCTGATGGAAATGGTCATGTTAGACCTCCAGGGTCAGCCCAGCTCTAGTGTCCAGATATTCAACTTCTGGCTTAGACATGAACAGTTCAGATGTCTTCTGTCCCCTGTGGACATTTGAGCAGCTGAAGATTAGGATAAAATGCAAGTTGTCCCTAGCAGTGAATGTCATGGCTGAAAGCTGTCTCAGGACATCATCTTTCACCTGTCATGGAGAAATCTTCTATCTGGGCAGACTTGGCCAACTCCTGGCAACTTAAAGCCTTTACTGCAGCCTAAAGAAGAGAACATCTGGCTTGCACCCATCTTTAGTTTTCCATGCCTTTGGGAAAGTCACAGTACTAGCTCACACTCCTCTATACCCTCTGCAGGATAATTCCATATCAAAGGTGTCTTAATAGAAAAATGATTTGCTTCGGTCTTTATCAACATTGTATTAATATTCAAAAGATAGGGGAGAATAGAGGAGAATAGAGGAGAATAGAATAGAATAGAATAGAATAGAATAGAATAGAATAGAATAGAATAGAATAGAATATTTAAGTTGGAATGTACCTAAAATGATCATCTGGTCCAAATGTCTGATCACTTCAGGGCTGACCAGCACATTAAGGACAAATATCCAAATGCCTCCTAAACACTGACAGATTTGGGGCATCAACCACCTCCCTGGGAAGTCTGTTCCAGTATCTGACCATCCTCTTGGTAGAGAAATGCTTCCTAATGTCCAGTCTAAACCTCTCCTGGTGCAGCTTTGAACAACTTCCACGTGTCCTGTCACTGGATACCAGGGAGATGAATCCACATAGAATGGTTTGAGTTGGTGACATTGGTAGTGTCCAACAGCATCTGGAAGGAGGAGGAGGCACCTAATCTGAGGCATGAATTTAGGGAACTTTGCTGCTGGGCACTAGAGATCCTACATAGTTTCAGGGTGTGAAGTTTATGAACAGGAGTTTGGGGATTTCAAGTTTGGATTTAGATACAACTCCCATATCTCTCAAAGGTACTGTAAATACTCATATTTTGTCTGAGAGAAGAGATATTTGGAGAACTGCAAGTCTGGGGTTTAAAATGTGCAGAGATCCCAAGTTACCAGGGATGTACTGATGTAAATAAAAGCTAAAGCAAAAGAGCCAGTTAAAGCACAGAGGACTTTAATGTGCTCCAGAAGACCTTTTGGAAAGGCTGACTCCAGAATTCAGTATTTGCTGACTGGAAGACCTCACAGTTTGCTTTTGGGGGTCTGAAAATCACTGCATGGAATTTGGAAGCCATGTTTTCATAGGTGAGTTTTAAAGACAAAACAAAGGTAAGGAACCTGAAGCCACTGCTGTTTTGTATAAACTGAGTAGTAATTGCTTTTTGGGCAGTCTCTCTCTCTTCTGTATTTTAACAGAACCGCAATACATATTCCAAATGGCTGGAGTATAAAAAACTTCGTCTGGCAAAAAAATCAGGCTTGGCAGCAACTTCTTTCAGAACTTTGAAAATGAGATTAATGAGGAAGAAGGTGTTGAAAAAGGGGACCAGAGAAGATGGGGATTGATGCTATTGTAGCGTGGACATCCTTGTACCACTTATCAGCATTTCCTGCTTTTAAATTATTTTTGCATTATTCACCTGGAAAGGAAAAAACCCTTAGGTTCATGCACTTCATTGGAACACACTGGTCTCAAAGAGATATGTTTGCTGTTTTCACATGGGAATGGTTACTATTTGGCATCTATTCTAAATTCACAACGCATTGGGTCAAACTCATCTGTGTTGTAGCCTTCTCAAATTGCGGGATTTCCCGTCAGGATGCGTTTGGCCCAGTGTGCTCTGCCTGTTTTGGCTTCAATACTTTATGAGATTGTTAGTTCCATATCCCCTGAAGGATTATATTCTTCCCTGGGCACAGAGCCCACTCAGGTCTCTGTGTTTCACTAAACCAGACTATAAAGAATAGGTGGAAACCCTGAACAGGAACTTCACTCATCCTATCAATACCATTTCAAGCTGCCCTTTGAAAGAACATATTTAGCGATGGACTTGGCGGGCTCTTCCCAGTCATAAAAGATCTGAGGATTGAGTCCTTCTACACAGCCACCCTTAATCTGGGGGTTAAAATCCTGCCAACCCCTTCAGAACAGTGCCCATTAACCAGTGTAGTTACACCACCTGCACTGTGCTGCTGTCTGGGAAACATCCTGCACGTCAGCACCTCCAGCGTGCCCGGTGTTCAGCTCCTGTTGGGAATCCTCCAAAATAAACTCCTCCATTCCCCTTTCCAGGGCCACACATTCTTTGTTCCTGAGCTGCACAGAGCTCAGGCAGTGCTCCCCTGTATCAGCATAGAGCCACTTACAGACAGATGGGCAGAGGTGAGGAACTTTGGGCAATGGGAATTTTGGGTAACGTGGTGTGGATCTCATGTGGCAGATTCAAACATCCCCACAGAATTCCTTCTGTAGCACAACACTACAGATTCCTGAGGTACAGTCCTTGCCGAGGAGGAGAAGAGGACCACAAGCCTTACACTCGGTGTGCATGACTTGTCTGAGCTCAGCCTCCAGGTTTCAGCCCACAAAGTCTGAAATGACCCTCTACACTGAACTCCCCCCAAATCTCCCTCAGTCATGCAAGTCTGGAATGGCTCCAAACACTTGAGAAAGGAGAAATAATAAATAAGAGCTTTGCTGTCATATTTTGTTGCTCTTTGAATGAGAAGTCTTCATCAGGAACAGAAACTGAGCCTGCTGTGACTGGGGTTCTAGACTGGGATGCAAAAGAAGAGTGTATGAGGTCTCCAGGCATAGTTTTTCTACAGCCTTGAGTAAATCACTCATTCCTCCTTTGCAGGAAGTGTTTACAGGCCTGTTTCCATCTGTCTTACCCTGGCAGACTCGAAGGTGCTTTGTCAAGGCCATGGTATGGAAAGTGTTAAGCAAATTTGGCCAAGGCCCATGGGTGCTCCTATAACACAAGGCAGGAAGAGCAGCAACATTTAATGAGATTCTCCCTCAGGAAAGACAGAGGAAGAGAGAACCTTTCTGTAGCTGAACACTGCCATAGTCAGTCTGTATTTCTACCAAACTAAACTGAAGTTCAAGGTAAATCTGGTTTCTTTTGTTGCCTTTAATAAAGACAAAAATCCGATAATTTCTAATAAGCATAAAATGTAAATCTAAATGACTTAAGCTTATAAAAAGATTGGTCTCCCATGTGGGAGTAGTCTGTGCAGTTTTCAGTGTAAGAAACAGGCCATAAGCCCTCCACAGGCAATACAATTAATCAAATAATACAATTATGCTAAGCCAGTGCTGACGATTATTTCAAGGGATAAGTATAGTTATTCTGGCTTGCAAATAAAAAACAAAAGTAGTTGAAAGTTAGAACACAGAGCAAATGGACGAGTCTGAATCCTCCCTCTATTGTTAAACTGTACAAATGTATTGCTTTTCTAATAAATATTCCCAGTGCAAAGCGTTTTCTTGCCAGTATTTTCAGCAGTGGAAGCCAAGCCAGAAGGTTCTGAAACCAACATATTGGCATGGGTGGTTTTTTTTCTCCTTCTAATATAGCATGGAATCTAGTTAAATATTTTTCCACTTCTTACTTCTCTTTGCGTCTTCTGGAGAAAATATGAGTCCTATTTCCTCATAAAAATATCTTAGCAGTTGACAGGTTGGGTGTCTTTGATCCTGAAATGTTTTTGGATGATTTTTCTCCCCCACTTTGACTTTGTAATATAACGCTCCATAAAAAGTATATGCATATATGCAACTTTAAAAGGGGATCCTTATTTGAAATTAAACTTTTACACCAATTAACCTCCTCCCAGTGCTCTATAAAGTGCAGTAAAAACAGTGCTCTTACAGAGACCCTTGCAATTCTCAGATTGATGCCTCCCTGGCTGTGGAACCCCGAACATCTGCTTTAAATTAGCTCTGATGGAAGGTCTACTTGTAAATGCATGACTTAATCAGCCTTACTAAAGTAAATGGCACATACTGTAGCAGAGGGTGCTTCAGAGTCAGATTCAAACCTGTCTTTCTTTTGAAGCAGAGAGGGGAAAAAAGGGGGGTGGGGTGCAGAGGGGGCAAACTTTAAACCAAAGGCGATTTCTTTTTTTTTTGTCTTTTATGAGCTGACATTAGCAGACGTGTGGCTGTACCATAGCCAGTCTAACTCCCAGCACCATGTGCAGCTGTGCAGGGCAAGCCTGCCTTGCTCCTTCCCACCCTCATATACCCCTGCTTTCAGGCAGGCCCCATTTAGGTGAAGGCTGCAGAGAATTCTGTGGAGGCATGCTAGGAAATCTCCTTTGCCTGAAGGCTCTGAGCATCCCTGAGAGTGCCCAGTTTGTCCTGAGGGAAGTCTAAGGGCAGCTAATCCAGCCAACTTTGCCCAAGGATGAGTCTCCCTGCATTGCTCAGTCCCTGCTAACCTTCCCTGAGCAAAAGGAGCCACAGGCTTCCTGTTGGCTTTTAACAGTGGGGATTGTGAAGGGTGAAGAGTTGCAGAGGGTCCTTATGAGGCTGAGTGACTGGGCAATAAAATGACAGATGAAATTCAGTGTATATAAACAGAAAGTGATGCATGTGGGGAAAAACAACCCCTAGATTCACTGTAAAATGATGGGATCTGAGCTGACTATTACGACTAAGAAGTGAACCTTGAATGAAAACATCAGTTCAGGGCTCAGAAGACACCAGAAAAAAAAAAAGGAAATGGAATGTTAGGAATGATTAGGAAAGGAACAGAAGGCAAAACAAAAATAATTTCATTGCTTTCTACAGCCATGGGTCATCCACACCTCAAATAATGTATGTTGTTCTGTCCCCTCATCTGAAAAAAAAGCATGTATTAAACTGGAAAAGGTTCTAAAAATGGTAAAAAGGGTGATCAAAGGCTTGGAATGACTTCCATGTAAGAAATGATTGAATCTGGAAAAGGGACAGATTGGGAATGAGGGTATGACAGAGATCTAGAGTACCACAAGTGATACGGAGGCGTTAAGCAGGGATCAACTGTCTTTTCCCTGGAAGTGTTCAAGGCAAGGCTGGATGGGCCTTGGAGCAACCTGGTCTAGTGGAAGGTGTCCCTGCTCATCACAGGGGGGTTGGAATGAGATGATCTTTAAGGTCCTTTCCAACCCAAAATATTCTGTATTTTTTCCAGCACAAGTAGCCATGACACAGAGCTAATAAAATCCAGGTTAAAAACAACAGGAAGTTTTTCTTCACACAAAGGTAACAGAGCTGTAGAATCCATGCCAGGAGAGGTTATGGATGCAAGAAGTTTAGTGATTTCAGGAGACAATAGTGAGAAATTAGAAGAGATGAATAGGGTAGGGGATCAGTAGATAGGACCTAGAGAAACTACTGACAGAGAAATTAAAACCCAGAAAAATCAGAACAAAGAGATCCCATTAGAACAATTAGAGAATAACAAAGGAAAAGGGCAAGTAAAATGAGCAAAGGCACTGAGGAGGCAGAAGAACTGATCTGGAAAGGGATTAGTCTCACTTGCAAGCTGGGTAAGAATGGTTGTAAAATACACGTGTAAGGTACAAGGACACAGACCAAAGGTGTCAAGAAAAATGGGAGAAAGTCACAAAGGTACAGGCAGGTGGGAATGAAGACCATCAGAATTGGAAACTACTGGAGAGCAAAAAAAATGTAAAGTAAAACAAGAGGGAAGAATATTCAGGGAAGTAAGTTCTGCTGTTTGGCTGCCAAGGAAAGAGTTTTATGTTGTGAACAGCAGATTGTCACCACTTCAGGACAGTTCATTACTGCACACTGGCCATGCTAGGCATTATTACACATCTCATATAAAAATAAAATGGAGGAACAACATCATAGATGCAAAATGAGATCCACAAAACTCAGAAACCACCCAAACCAGGGTAGTTGTGCAATCTTTATCTGACCCTGTTGTTCTTTACGGGCTAATTACTCAAGTATATCCTTTTCTAAAAATTAACCTACACATCGCCTTTCCTCTGCCCTTGCCCAGAGCAGTTTCATCCCCCTCACATTTGTATCAGGCTGCTCTCTGTGCTGGCTGGTTGAATATGAGGAGAGAAGCCACAGAAGAGGCAAGGACCTGTTCTCAGTGCCCATGGAACAACACATGGGAATGACAGCACAGTAATTACAGAGACAGTCCTGATCCCCACGTGCATCCTCAATTGCCCCCTTGGCAGATCCCAGCCCAGTCTGAGCAGCATTAGGAGCTATAAGGTAGTTGAATGCTCTGTAAAGTGGGTTTTCTTTGGGGTTTTTGTTGGTTTGGGTTTTTTTTAGCAGATATATAAAGTGTGGGACATGTGAGTTCCCACAAGAACTCAGAACTGGAAGCCATGAGTTCAGAAGCTCCCTGCTTGGGCTATGTGGGGAGATTTGAATAGGCACAGCAAGTCACAGAATCATAGAGTATGTAGAGTTAGAAGAGACCTTAAAAATCACCAAGTTCCAACCTCCCTGCCATGGGCAGGGGTATCTTCCACTAAACCAGGGTGCTAAACCTGCCCCCTGCCAGTTTAAAGCCATTCCCCTTGACCTATTCAGGCACCTTCCAACAACTCACCAGTGCTCGAGTTCTTCACTCAGAAGGTGAGAAGCGCAACAATCATTCACACAAAAGGCTCTAGAATTGGTTTAACATAGATAAAGCAATAGGTTTCTCCCAACCCTAACTTTTTTGAAAGAGACAACTCCTTTGTTCTGAGCAAATAAATCTAAAAATTCCCAAACATTTAACTTCTGGAATATACGAGAAATCTCAGTACATGCAAGTGCATTTTCATAAAATAGGAGCAATCAAAATCAGGACATTGCAATGGCAAATGCTGAGCCATTGCAATAAAAAGCAGCACAACTGCTCCCACATGTACCACAATGGACATCAACACCATTACGGCTTTTTATTATTTTTTTTCCTTATTTTTGGAATCACCTGCACTTGGAAAGAGAGAAGTTTTAAAGTAACTGCAGCCTACAAGTTTTAAAACATTATTTTTCATAAATATGAAAAAGTTTCATTTAAAAAATAAATGCATGCACTAAGAACACTGAAAAAGTGGAAAACATGGATGCTATGTAATCAGGTGTTATGCATTTCCCTTTACATGGATATCTTTCTTTTCTACAGCGCACTTCAGGAATGTCCATTAGGGCTTAAGACTGGATCCTGGTGGATTCAGTGGAACTTTAGTGGATGCTTAAATGATCTCTTAAACTGGATTGAGGATTTTAAAATCCAGAAATCATATGCTAATACAAATCTCAATAGGCATGTTAATTTAACAAGGCTTGTAATCCACAGACATTGAAGGGGGTACATAGAGTTAGAGACTGAGATAATTAGGGTCAGAGGGGACCATTAGATGATCTCATTAGCAGAGTATCCACTTACTAAGGGTAACTGTCTTCTGAGACCAGTAATTTGAATTTGGCTAAACAGGGTTTGGCTGAAACCTCTTTTCCAGAAAGGCACCATGTCCTGATCTGAACACACAAAGTGCCAGGAAGCCTCTCGCTGTCCTCGGTGATGAGTCCCTGCAGCTCTCTGTTCAATATTCCTTCCAAGCATTCAAACTCTGTCCTTCACCTGTTTTTTTGTGACACTGTTGCTATTCACAGAATTGCATCAAGTCCAGTTATCAACCCAGCACCACCACCATCTTCACCACTAAACCATGTCCTCGAGTGCTGTATCCACAATTTTTTGAACACTTCCAGGGATGATGACTCCACCACTTCCCTGGGAAGCCTGTTCCAGTGCTTGACAATCCTTTCTGTGAAGAAAATTTTCCTAATATTCAATTTCTACCTGCCCTGGCATGACTTGAGGCCTTTTCTCTCATGCTGAAAAAGCAGTTAGAGAGCCTTTAGTAATTGTCATTTAGATGGAGTCACTAAACCACTCCTCAGTCTTCTGTTTATTTGTTTTTGGACAAGCAGAACAGCCTGAGCTGTTTAAGTGTCTGTCCACAATTTCCTCCAGCCTTTGATCAGCATTTTTGGTGCACAAAAACTCAGCATCCAAAACCTGAAGTGGCTACTCCCATTCATGTGGCTTTCTGCACTATAGACCACACCTCCCACCCTACAGATGGGTTCAGAAATCCTTCTGATACACCATGCTACCAAAAGGCTTAGATTCTATTTCTTCTAAAAGGAAAACCCTGAAAGTTTAGCTTGTGCAAGTCTGGTAAAGCAGCTTTGTCTTCCCTTTCCTCTCTTGAGATTCTTTGTCTGAATTACTCTGCACATTGCAATATAAAAATATGATTTCTGTGAAAAGGCTCCTCTCCCTCTGCTGACTCCACTCAAACCAGGATTAAACCAGAGTCAAATGGGAGCTTCCAAACCCCAGCATTTCCTGGGAGCTTGTTCTCTGCTATCATCCATCATTTCTTTACAGCTCATTTTTAGATGCTGTCCTGGTTTGATTTGTTACTACTGCAATTTGTTACAAGTTACTCTCTGGCTACACCCTTTTTTATGTCAAAATCTGTTGTCTCTGGCCTGCCTGGACACTGCCCAGTCCTCCCAGTGCCATTCCCACCAGCCCTCCAAAAATGCAGCAGACTGAGTCATACCTCAGGAAAAGGTCTGTAATTGCCCAATTTCATGTTATTTCTTTTCCATTAGAAAGCCAAAGTAGAGGTGACCATTTACATTTTTGGGGTAATACATATTCTAAATAAGGCCTTGTCGCTGTTTTATTTTCTTCCTCTTCCACTTCCTTTTTGGTTTATTCATTATATGTGATTCTAAAAACCCATTTATTTAGCATTGGTCTTTTAGTGTTAGAGAATGGGAGACATATTGATTGGTAGTTGCTCATGTGAAGTTGTTTAAATAGTACTTTAAAAGACATTAAGCAGCATTTCAAATCAAAAACCACTCAGACACATGTATTTGGAAAGATACTGACTAGACTCATATTTCCTGTATTAAAATACTTGTATAAAAATGTGTTCTTTTCTGATTTATCAAAGAAGCAAATGACCCTCTGGAGAGTTTCTGGTTCAGACATGAATACCTAAGTGAAATCTTGGTGAATCATTTGAACTTGCTAGAATTTTTCCATATGAAGACTATTATAAATGTATCAATATTATGGTGTGATCTTATGCAATACATGCCTGAAGTCTGTATCACTACAGTGTTGGCTCATGAGATTTAAAAGTAAAAATGCACACAAGAACATCAAGATGTATGGAGAATATCAATTCCTTACACAAATTTGGTTTGTTACACGCTGAAATATTGTTTAGCTGAACTTACCTCCTTGGCTCAGCACCATAAAATTTAAGCTTTAATTATAATTGAATTATAATTTCAGCTTTTTTCCATTTCACATAATTGTTTTGCACATTTAGGGACAAGAAAACACTAGGGTGAGACCCACTGAGAAGATCTTAGCAGATAATTTGACCCATCTGTAGGATTTAGGAGTAGGTTGGGAGATGTCAAAATATTTTAAGCTATTTGAAAGTCCTGTGTCTAATTCAGCCCTCAGATATAGATGCATTAAAAAACTCTACCAGATGTTGTAAGAAAGGCAGGGAATTGTGGCAGACATGGGAAAATCAGAGTAAAAAGAGAGGGGACAACACAGAGATTTTGGCTTAGACCAAGAATTCAGGTCCTGTTCTGAAACCCAAGGGGATGACAGAAAGATTCCTGTTGTTCTCAAAGGCTTTTGGGTAGCACTTCCTAACATTACCTAAAAAACATTAGAGGCAGGGAGGCACTGAAATATCATGGGGGCTATAGTTACAGTGCCTGATGCAGATTAGGAGGATTTTAGCTTAAGCCTGAATAAAGCTGAGAGAGAGACATATGGATGATAAATGTGTGTTTGTGTGTGCATATATGTATATACATATTTATAACGGGTTTTATGGAATTACTGTCTTGCTCTGGAGCCAGAGGGGAATTTGCTCCAGCCCCAGAGGTGGCCAGCCCAGAGGAAGGGTGATGAGCTGGTTGTACTTCTGGTCCCTCCTGTTGAGAAGGAGGTCAAAATGAGTCCAGTACCAACTTTACAATAAGACTGACACAGCAAGGAAAAACCCCCAAAATATATGTTCCCTGTGCTTACATTTTTACGGTGTTAAAATATTTCCATAACCCAAGCATTTGAACACCAGTTGATTTTGGACACTTGAACAAAATATCTCTTTTAAAAGCAATTTGTTTTAGGACAGTGAACCAGACAGCACAGGAAACAGCTCAGAGAGCAGCTGAAGCAGCTAAATTAGAGGAATTTATAGTGCTACCTCCACAGCAGAAGGAATTTCTGAATTCGGGATGCTGTGTCCCACCACAGATGGAGAGAACCTTCTGTGCGGAGGATTGAGAGATGAGATGGGAGACTGCACATGCCACTTCTATCCTGCTCAGGGATCTGCATCATGGTCTGGGCATCTCTCTTGAAGTCAGCACTGCAAGTTCAGCTGTGTGTTGATGGGGAGAAGGGGTCTGCTTGCCAGGATTTCACAGTTTTCGCTCTCCAGGTAAAGGTTTAACATAAGGTAACGCAATTACTTTTAACAGGCACAGTGGAATAGCAGCTAGCCCCACACAGAAGTCAGATGGGATCATTATTTCTCTTCCCTCAGGTTTTTGGGGCAGGCAGGTCCTCCCTTGTAGTGTCAGAGCTGCAATAAACTCAGGGCAATTTGTGGCTGTCACTATCCCCCACCATCCACAGGGGTCTCTTCCCATGGGACTCACAGCTCCAGCTTGCCCATCCCAACAGGCCCAAACACACAGATTGTTCCAGGGTGGCTTTCTGGGTAGGGACACTGTTGATGATTTTCAGGTCTCTAACTCATATATATGAGTGTCCACCTTGGGTTAGTCAGGAAAATAGTGACAGGAATCACACACATTTTTCTAGCCAGCAGTGAAAAATATTCCCTTATGGATCTTTGGATTCCTAGACCTCTGTGAAGGCAAGGCTGGTCGGCCACTTCTGGAATGACTCTTAACCACAGGATTTCACTCACACTATTCATAATGGAGAGGCATTGTAGGCTAAATATTAAATGCCTTCCTACAAAAGAGTGTCTCCAGTAATTGTTAGTGCCAGCATTTGAGAGCTTGGCTAAAATATTCTGCGGTTCTGTGTCTGACATGGGTGTTCCTTGGTGTCCCTCATCAACTGATAGCTGGTTAACCTGATCAGCACAGTGATCTTTTACTGTGTTACTGAAACATGAGCACATCTAGTCCATGTGAGTGTGTGTCTATCCATGAGCTTCTGCAAGTGCAGGAATTAACTCCATGTTTGTATTTCCCTTCATAGGAAGGGCCAATTTCCTGCACTAATTGTCCATCAGGAGTTTATCCGACTGTGCAGCATGAGAACTATGGAGTTATGAGTTGTAATTTGGGAACTTCAAGGTCTGTAAACCATCAAATATTTCACTATTGCCTTTGTTGTTCTCTATTTGCCTTCCCTCACATAACTCCTTGCTTTCTCTTGGTTAAAATCCATGCTGTGGTGGCCTGGGATAAAGTATGTCAACTGCCTCTGTGTATGGAGTGAGTGGAAGCTACTCCACAGTTCCCCTTTCAGTGAGAGGGCTTTGAGACAGGAACATAAATCTTTCAAGTATGTGTTGAGCCAGCTGCTGCATCATTTAAAAATAGTCAGGTTGGTGCCAACAAGACAGATCACTCAGCTTGGGGGCCATAAACAGAAATCAAAGGCATGCATTAGCAATGCCCCAGTGTTTGTGTGGTTCCATGGCGAGCCCTCTGCCCCTTGCAGCACGTATGTGATGGTGTTAGAGAAGAGCCTGCTGTCACTTCTACCATGGATCAATGTCACCCAGCCTGGGAAGGTGCTGTATGTTGAGGGCTGTGCAAAGGGGGAAGATATTTTCTGGCTTTTTCTATTAGATTGCAGCCAGTTTTCTCAACTTCACAATAAAAGACAGGTTTTAAGAGTTCTAATAGCCTCAGCAGCTCTGGTGATCTGCCATTTGGGTATTAAATACTTGAAAAGGGTCAAAACCTATGAAGTGGTCAAAGGGAACAGAAACGTGGTCAAAGGGAACAGAAACAAGGTCAAAAGTTTAAGCCATGATACACAGTAGGCAGGGAGAACTCATATTTTAAGGAGTCTAGACAGCATATTAGCAGAGAAAGCTCGCTGTGTTGTACTCTGTTTATGGGAGTTTTCCATAAACTGCAAAAATTATTTGGAATGCAGCATAACCAAAGCTTTGCCTCTCCCTGTTGAGGATAAGCTGCTGTGCAGTTTTATGTTCAAAAAGCATGGCACCTATACACACTTAATTCAAGTACAGGGGACACAGGGCCTTGGGGAAAAAGATGGGAAAAAAAGTTTATTTAAGATGGTTTTTTCCTGCTAAAAAACCCCCCAACATTAATTTATGTATCTGTCTGGAGACAGGTATAACCTAGCTGTTGGTGCTTTATAGCAGATTTAGGAGGCCACTGCAGCACTTGGGCACCTGTGTTTTTTATGTTCATGCATATATATTTCCTTGTTTTCAGAATGAAAAATACGCAGTCCTGATTCATTTACTTTGCTCGGCTTGTTTCAAGCTTCTCTCTTTTTTTCTCGCTGAATAAAAAGCAAAGTATGTGGCATTTTCAGTCCATAAATCTTGCTTGCTGTGGGCTACGTTCTGCCCACAGCTCTTACTCAGAGTAAGTTAATGAGGCCAACACGAACCCCAGGGCAGAATTTGGACCTCTGAGGCTACATGGGTAAGTGGAAGGATGGATAAAGCACTGGCTTGGGACTTGGGTTCAGCTCAGGGAGCTCAGCGCTGTGGTGTGACCTCTGAGATCCTGGGGGAAGTTTCTTACGGCCTCCCAGTCTCCATGGCTGCACTCCATGATGGTCCTGGATTAAAACACTTACACTGTTTATTTCCTTCAACTCACACCCTTACCTGCCCCTTTGCATCACTACAGAAGTGGAAATGATCATTATTTTTGTCTGACATGACTGACAGTTCTTTAGGGTAGAGAGCACTGTTGTTCCTTTCATTCATTTCTACAAGGAAGTAAAATAGTCTCAAATATTCTGCTAAAAGCACTGGCATCAACAAACTGATTATGGTGTACCATACAATTAACTAATCAAGGAGTTCTTCCCAAAAATAATTTGAGAACTACTGTGCTTACCCTCTAGGGCTATCTGCAGATAATGAACTAAAAGGAGGGCACTGAAACAGCTACCCACAGAGGTGCACATCTAAAACACAACTGACAAGATAGTTTTGTGCAAAACATCACCACTATTCTAGTTCTGTCTCACTTGGACAGACTGACTGTCTAAATTGTGAATTCATTGTCCTCATGAAGTGGAACCTCCTTTCTGGACTCTGGCCTAGAAACCACCAGCATCAATCACTCATTTTAAGCAGAACCGCATTCTGTAGGAATTATTTCTGAACCTCAGATCAGGAGTTTAAAATGTTGCAGTGGGATTTTTCAGAAGCCCTCTTTGGAAGATGTGCTGGGCCAGTGCAGAACAGTTTTGTAAAGCCCAGGGTTAGTTCTGAGCCATGCTGCCCTCCTACCCGCAGGTGTTTACTGAGGTTATACTGAGCATTTTGCCTGATCTTGCACATATGCAAACACTGTAAGGTTATCAGGTTCAGTCTGATATTGGCTGGGTATGTATTTTTGTAAAAGTGAGGCCATGAGGAAAGAGATCATGGAGAAATACTGATTGAGAAAGACGAAGGCAGGGAGAATAGGAAAAAACAAAGATGTGGGAGCTATGTGAAAGAGCAAAGCAAGGATAGAGAAAAACTATTAATTAACAATATTATCTATATGAAGTATAAAAGAGTCCAGCCAGCACCAGTGTTATGAGATATGCCAGATCTTATACAAATGTTATGATACAGCAAAAGAGTATTTTGTTGTAATGCAAAATATAGATTTGTATGGTATTGCTTGGGGGGGGCGGGGGGGGGGGGGAGCCTTCAAGCATCACTGAACAAGGACCCAGCTGCTCTCTGCCAGGAAGATGGCTGGGATTTGAATCCCAAATAGAATTATGGTTTACAGTGATCATTGCAACAAAGACAAGGTGCTGCAGGTCTGGTCACAGGGATGGGCAGGCTGAGTGCCTGCCAGCTCAGAAAGAAAAGTGGATTTTCTTCCCAAGAGAGTAAAGATGTGTGAACTTCTAGCAAGGTAAGCTGAGGAAATTCACATGGAGCAGAAACCTCTCTGTGAAGATGAGATGAGGGAGGAGTTTTAGCAATGTGCACTGATGAGTCATTGCAACTTCTATTAATATAATTGGCACATATGTAAATAAATTCACATGTGCTCCTCTGGAAAGTTAGCTCATGAGATCAGTCAGCAATAATAAACCAAGAAGAAATGCAGTTTCATAGAAACAGTGACCCATGCCATTATTTTCCAGGTATTTCAGAAAGAAAAGGAACTCCTTGGTCCTTTGCAGTGGAATAAATGACCATGTATCTCAGGAATTCTCTTCTAGCTCTTCACAGGTATTTTCATGTGGCTCCATAGAAAAGTCTGCTGAAGAAACTCATGCATTCTCTGATTTCTTAAAGACAACCTATGGTGTGTGGATACATGGCCAGATCTGGGAAAGGAAATCAGCACAGCACCCTGGAGGTCAGTGGAGCTTTAATACCCATCAAGGACCTGCCCATGTTCACCAGGAGCTGGATGAAGCCCTTTTGTGTTCCAGGTAGTGTTAAACATCAGCACCACAGTGTAGGGCTGCCTTTCCCCCCCTCCTTGTAAAAGTCTGAAACCTGCTGCCTATTATGCCCTTAGCCACCCATTCATAGTTCAGACACCCTTGAGTCCAACATTGTACAAGAAGAAACTTGTATTTTCTGAACAAAAGCTGCTGCTGCTCTTAGGGTGGGACTTTCCAGACTTATGGGTTATCCTAATAAAACCCAGGAATGTTTTAAAGGCAGTAGCATTAGAGACCACCAACTATTTTATTGTTGAAGCCTAAAAGAAAAATCTATTATACCTGAGATTGACCCTGTAGCTGTTTCTTTTAGCAGGCTCCTTACGAAAGTAGAAGGGCTGGATTTTTACAAGGGCATTAATGCATTATTTTAGATTGCATGAGTCTGGATATTTACACACAACCATATAGTAAGAATGTGAGAAAATCAACTGGATTTGGTTCCACCACGTCTCCTTTGAACACAGAGTGCAGAAGAAACAATATAAACAGAGAGGACCAAATCTTGCCTGTTCAGCATAGCTATTTTTACTTTTCTGGATGTTTGTCTGTCCTGTCCTCATCAGTGTAACCTGTGAACAAAACATACATAAAATACATCAAAACATGCATCCTTCCTCACAATCTTCCCATGAAACAGACCACAGTTAATAAACAAACAGGGAATTTTGCAGGTTGAAAACTGAGTCACCTAAAACTGAAAACCTGAAACATCTCAATGTGGCTCAGTGAAAATTTCCATTGACTTAAATGGACTGACTGTATCTGGTGGATCTGAGTTTCCCGTGCCCAAGGCTGTATAAGAAGGTATCAGGTAATGAGCTGAGTTCTCTCGAGAGCCAAATCACATAATTTATTTCAACACTTGTCCTTCTGAAGGTAATCAAACAGTGATGTGAAAGGAACCTGTGTTCCGTGGCCGGTGGCTCTTTGTCCTAAGCATGTGGCTTTGAATTTTTGGAAACGTTGGTGACAAGTTTGCATATGATACCTCAAATTAGATTCAGTGATCCAAATGTCTCACCTGGAGTCCTAGATGGTCACATGGCTATGCAGAACCTCCTTCACTAGCCATCCCCCTTTGCCATTAAGCATAGTTTGGTAGTCACTGTGTTAACATTTCTGCCACGAAGCACTGTCTGTGGAGGATGTGAACACATAATGCAGATTTTCAGGGGCGAGGATTTAATTATCCAAGCTCCTGCCTTCTCAAAAGAGCAATGTCCACTGTCTCTCAGTGCAGGGTGAATATGCAATCGAGAAGATAAGAGCCTTGCCATAAAATTCGTGTAGCCCTGACACTTGAGATGCAGGGCCAGGTTGTCCAACTCCGAGACAAAGAACTGTTGTTCAAAATACGCAGAGGGAACCTGGATCTCCACATGGAACGTCCGCCGTGGCATATGAGGTAACCTCATTTACACCTAGCAGTCCCCGTCAGTATTTGTACAGTCTGCTGATAGGGAAGGCTACAGGAACTGCTCTGAAAGAAGGCCTACAGAGCTGGCTCCTTGCCTTGCTAGTTTAGAGAAAAATTCCTGCCAACTTGGCTGGTTTTGAGTTATACTTCAAATAACAGAAAAAAATAATTGAAAGTGTTGAATACATTTTGGCCTTATCTTAAGTTTGACTTAAATTTAAATGCAATGCTTGACATGGGATTACCTTTTAAAATGTCCTTGCTTAATTCCACCTCTACCTAAGAAGGAAGAAAATCCGACACAAAGAAACAGTGATTGAGATCCAGAGATTTAAAAATCAGCTGGTGTGCTTAGTCCAATATATTCCCTGACCCACAAATACATTTATACTCCTGCTCACACACAGACAGAATTAATTCATCCCAAGATGCAACTCTGCATCTGTTTTATATATTTGACCAGTCACTTCAGAAATATTTTTAACTTGTGGGGAGCATTTACAAGTGTAAGAGCAGGAAAGGTGACAAATAAAGGTGAGAGCATACATTTGCCAGACAAGAATAAGGAGACATAACTATGGACAAAAATCTACTTCTCTGTGATCCATCCTCTACATAATCCCCAGCAGGGATTCAGTGATTTCATCTGGAAAGTATTGAGAGGTTGTAAGGAAATCTTGCCTGTTACAAGGCATAGGTAGCAGTCAGGTTGTCTGCATCCACAGCTACAGTAGCACAAATTTCTGCTGCTTGGATTGAAGGTAATCTCAAGCTGTTGTGTAAATCAGGCCAGCTGCCATTAGCTGCCCATCCAAACCAGCACATGACAATATGAACCAATAGATAGGAATGTGCAAGGCAGGATAACTTCTAAATAAAGGACCCTGTCACCTTCCAGACAAACTTTTTGTTTCCCCAGGTGAACCTTTGCCTTCATTCCCACTAATGAATTCCTAATCTTCCTACTAAAAATCATAGGTGGTGTCCTCCCTCTGACAGCAATTGGGTCTTAAAAAGTTTTCTGATTTAATTTGCCCTCACACAAATGCAAGTTGAGGGTTTGTGTGTGATCTGAGCCTCTGCTCTTTCCCAGTTTCTTAAGATGACAGGGATTTCTCTTTCCTTCTAATCTGAGGATCCCTGCTGACAGGGCTGCAGGAGAGGAAAGGAGGCTGGCCACAAAATGCTGGAAAGTGAACTATCTCCAGCTTCCTCCAAATCCTTTTCCTAGTCCCAGAGGAATGCATTCAGGAGGCCAAATGTCTCAGGAAGCAGCTGCCACACTAAATACTTCTAGCTGGGGACCAGTCCTGAGATGGTGGGAAAGTTGAACCGGTTTGGAAAATGTTGGTGAAAGCCTTCAAAAGCAGCTTAGCAGAGAGCTGCCCCCCAGCTCATGTTTCAGCGGCACGGAGGAGATAAGAACCCCCCTCACAGTGCAGAGGCAAGGGGCTTTTAGCACTTGATATGTCAAATCTTGTTTAGGGTAGATAAGCAAAATCACAGTGCTTCCTTGCTTTGGAACTGGGATTTTTTTTCCTCCTCCTGAAGAATGGCAGTCCATTTCATACAGTATATCTAATGGTGCAGTGTCAGGAAAAGATGTCTGCAGTCACACATTTGAGAATTGTGGAGTTACAGCGGGATTTAAAGCATGCTGCAGCCTCTGAGATTGTGTTCTGGTACTGCTGCAGGAGCAAGGCTGCATCCCAACGTGGACAATGTGTGTGTTACAAGGGAAGAAAGGCTGATTGCATTAGTGGCTTGCTATTCTTAATTTTTTATGTCCTTGGTTAGTGCAAGTGCAAATGTTGGGCTGAAAAAGGCGATAAAAAGCCTTGATTCAGCATATTTACACCAAAACTAGCTTATTCTCCAGTTACCAAAATTTTCTTTGGAAATAAGTTTTATCCTTTGCTTTTCACATTTCTTTGGATAGTTGATATGACTTGGGAGGATCGTCATCACTTTTATTCTTTTGGAACATAAATTCTTGTAAAAACCCCCCATATCTCTGTTTTAGAGAGAAACTTCAACAAATCTTGTTTTTTGAGGAGGGGATGAAATCTTTCCAAATTCTAATTCTCCTAATCCCTGAAGTGTTTTAGGAGGAGCAGACCTGCAGTCTGCAGCGTGTTGCAGGCAAGACCGACCTCTGCAGGACAAAGTATGGCAGGTCTAAAGAAAATCAGGCTGAATGTAACTCGGAGTAGTACTGCTAAAAAGTAAGTGTTCTCCCACCTTTTTGGAGAAAGTCCTTCCTCCTTCCTATTTTCTTGAGTCAAACTCACAGTGTATGCTTACAGAAAGGGGCAGGGGAAATTTTTGTATGAGCTCCAGCCCTCCTCAAAGAGGGTTTCCTTTGCTCCCACTGATGCACAGAATGGCTGTGAAGGGTAATAAACTCTTGCCAGAAGTTCTGTTCAGGGTGAGAAGCTCCTTGCAAAGTCAGGGCCTAGGACACTTTGCTATGAATTTTAAGATTTACACAGTGGTGAAACTCAGCCTAACACTGAAAAAGGGATTAACATTTTTCCAAGCCCTCTAGGACCAAACTGAGATCGGGGGACAGGATGTGTGTGATGTGTATGGCAGATTGGGAAGTGTTTTTCCTCCTACATGTTGAAATTGAGTTTAAGTAATTTTCTTTTTTTTTTTTTCCTTTTAGGTGTCCTGGATTAAAAAGTTGCCTTTACTGTTTTAATGGGTCTTCTGGTTCTTTTCCTTCTAATTACTTGCCAGCACCAGAACATGTTGTTCTTGTGCAGTTTCTTTGGAGGCCCCAAAACAGCTGAATAAAAGCTCCTAAACCTGACAAGTTGCTCAGTGAGCAGTGGAACTTGTGAATCCAGGCTTCCTGTGCCCCTGCAGTGTGGATGCTTTGGTGGCCAATAACATCAGTGTCTCTGAAAGTGGCTGCACATGTGGGTTCTCTGATGGCCAATAAAAAGGTGAGCTCACACCGTGGCTCTCCTCCTCTGGGGAGTCTCTGACTTCGATCTCTCCCCTTTTCTGATGTCTAATGTGAGAAGCAGGAACTCGGTGTGTTTGAGTCCTCAGCCCTGCTGTAAGGTTTGGGGGATATGTCCAGAGGGATTTAGCAGTTGTACAGGGAGAGAATAGCAAAGACTGATGAATACATGTGCACACATGGAGTAGTCTGGTGGCCCTTTAATCTGTCCCCTTGAAAATCCAGCACCCCCTCACCCTCTGTCCTCCCTGCAGCAGCATTGCTCCTCTAGGTGTTGGTGGCACAGGTAATTCACAGTTGGATGGTGAACTGATCACACCTAAATATGTGTGAAGGATTGGGTTTGGGTTAATACCTTCATGGCTTAACTTCTTTTAGCCAGCACCATTCCCTCTTCTGCTTTGCTGCACAAACCCTTCCTGCAGAGGCAGGAGTGGGGTGAGGGGGTGCAGGTATTCTGTCTTTACATTGGCAGCACCTGCTTTAAATCCACACTGAACCACAGCCACAGACACCATGAGAGCACAACTCTTCTTTTGTAAGAAAACAAACCTAAAATTGTCTATTAAAAAGAAAAAGAAAGAAGTGGTGGGTTTGATACCTAGCAGAGGAAGAATAAATATAAAACCAATGGTCAAAAGATGAAGGTTTGTTTTTTCAGCAACTCTGAGATATTTCTTTTTGCAAGAATAACAAAGGGAGCAGACAGAGCAAAGAGGTTTTGCAACTACATCAAACTCTCAAATATAGATGCAGGCACGAGAATTTTAACAAAAATTTCAAATTACCATGTAAAAATAGCAGTGGGGAAGTCGTGGCAAGGATACAGCAGCCCTGAGGAGATAGTCACACCAAAAGCACTGCCTAAGGATGCTTAAACCCCATCAGTTGGTATTGGATGCTGTTCCATGGAGGAGGTAGGGTTTCTAAGAACACTCAACAGCTTTACTATATGTCCAACTTGCTTTTCATTAGATTTTTGTGCCCTTCTCCCTTTTTTAAAATGACATAATAGCATAACTGAGATTCCATCTGAGATCTAGATGGATTGTATGTCATTGTTCTGGCTATGGGAGTGTCAGGGAAAAGTTCTGTGCTTGTGAAATGCAGATCTAACTTGTTTATCACAATGATTCCCTATGGCCTAAAAATAATCTGTAAATGTATCATTGTCTGGGCTTTGGATACTGAAAAACCCCAGGTTTTTGTTGAAATGGAGCTTTTGAGACTTGTTTTCTAAGTGCTGGAGAGTTCTTGATTTTCAGAAGTAACTCTGCACTGTGCCATGGGAGGTAGCTAAGAAAGAACTTATGCACAAAATACTACTTTGGGAAGAAGTTTACTTCAGGTAGAACAAAAATGACGAACTCTGAGCACACATATTTCCCCTTCCATAGGCATTATTCTGGAGTTAGGAATCAGGAAAGCCAACAGCATTGTGGTTGGTGATCATCCAACACCTGCCCTGCCATAACCAATGCACTGGAAGAACACAGCAGTGCAATTTCCACCGTAACCTACATTGTTCCTCATATACCTGCTTTGTCCTTTTATGGAAAATTTAATTACAGTCTTAGTTACTCTTCTGTAGTTTCTGTGCTGCAGAAACACACTGGAATTGATAAAAATGCCCGTATTTTTTGACCGAGGCAAAGTACTTAAGTAATTGATTCGGAGCAGGATTTTGTTTGATTATATCCCAGTCACTGGACTCTTGAGCTGCTTCAGTTCCCTGCTTGCTTCCAGGAGGCTTTCATTTTGAATAAGATCAGCCATCTGGCTTCAAGCTCTTCAGCGTTTTCTTCCTAATCCCCTTCTTATGCAAGCCCAGAATAAAGGAGTTTCTTCCAGCTCCAGATAAGTAGTAGCTGGATTTTTCTCTCCTGGTTGCCAAAACTGCCACAGTTCATCACAGGAAATAGTCCAAGCTACACATTCTGGCCTACTGGACCTTGGTTGAGGTACTTGGCCTTCAGCTCCTGCTTTGTTGAGTCATGTGTGGGGAAAATGAAAATGTATCTGCAAAGTTGATCACAGAAATCAAAGTTTTCTCTGCTGAAAACACAGCATTTTTGCTATTTCACCAGACAGTTTAAACCAGCACTAGTGAAATGTGCCCAGGTGGAAGTGCCTACAGTGCAGTCATCTGCACTGTGCTAATATTCTGCATTTCTTTACAGTCCATGGAGGGAAAGGCATATGGAGTTTGTGATTTATCTCATTCAAGACATCTGAAGTAATTCAGATGGACCAGACCTGGAAGTGACGGAGCTCATCTTCATTCTCTCCAGTGCTTGAAGGGAGCTTTAAGTGGTTACAAGGCAGACCTCTAAGTGCAAAATCCATTCTAAGTCCTTAGAGAAATGAGATGTCTGAAAGTCTGAACTTTGTTGATTTCAGGATTGCATTTCTTTCACCAGGTTCAGGCTGAGCTCTACTCCTTATGAGTATCTTAGGGTGATTCTAAAAATCAGGTGTTGTAGCTGTGACATTATTATCATAAGCTGTAGCTCAGAAATGCCTCCAGATCAGCTGCAATGTGCTTTCCATCAACACAAGTCTCTTTCCTGTCCTTTTTGTCTGCAGGGAGGGCAAAGGGGAGCAAACCATGTCTTCTGCAATTCAAAACTGAACAGTCTCCACTTGTGTCAGTGTTCCCACATGACCTTCTTGTAGTACAGTGGGATCTCATGGATATTGTTGCACACACATCTGTCTTTTTCAAACCCATGTCACCACAACAGCACTTGGTTTTAGTGACCTCCTGTGCCCATATTTGTGTCTCATTGGGGAGGGAAAAGATTTTCCTCCTTTGGCAGGTGAACATCTAGGTGGTGTCTCATATTCCATCTCCTCAGAGGCAAGGCCTGCAGAACATGCATTAGGAAGGCAGCAGACTTCAGGCCTCAGGAGAATGAGCCAATGTTATTAAATCTATGCTTTTTTCCCCCTTCACAACACTATTTTTCAGCCTGTGGTCTGTGTGCCCCTGGGAAGCTGTAGAATACTCCAAGAGGTCCATGAAAAACAGCTAACAGGAGCAAGCCTATTGTCAGTAGGTTTAAATTCCCTATACAAGGATACATACCTCTTTTGGAAAAAAAAAAAAAAAAAGTAGGCAGCTTGTAAATTGAAAACTGTTGAAAACTGCAGCTCTGTAATGTTCCAAGGAGTAATTTTTCTGAACACTTAGATGCGTGAAGGGCAGAGGGTGAATTATTCTAGCTTGGTGGTTAGCAGCTACTTTAATAAGCATTTAATTATTTTGTACAAACAGGAGAGACTGAATATTTCCTACCTCTGAATATCCTGTAGTGCAGGAACTAGGGAAATGTCTCGGAAGGTGAGAGGCTTGAATTGGGCAGGAAAAAATGTTGAAAGCTTAGCACATGTGGAGGGAAAGTTCCCTCCTCCTCTATACTGGATGTATAAAAGCAACACCTTTCCACACATCTCCCTTCTCAATGTTTTGTGCTGTATGGACTCTGGTAAATGTTTCCTTGTGGCTGAACTGTTGGAGTGGCTGTACATGTGCTCAGTGTTGGAGTGGTGTCCTGCAAGAAGAGGCTGTGAGGGTGGAAGTCTAGAGGTGCAGCTCCACTGGCACCACACCCCAGGTGTTGGAAGTCTGTGTGTGGGCTGAGCACCAAAAGGTGCTTTAAGATTAAGCCTTTTGTGGTTCACTCAAGGCCACAGTGGAGGTCCTTGGTAAAGAAAGGGTGTGAGCTCAAGTTTACCAAATATGACACCAGTACCTTCGCCACAGGGCTGTGATGTCTCTGTTAACACAAGAGCAGCAGTGACCAGATTAAGGGTGAGCAAGAGATGCTTTTTACCCCCAGATAATTTTAAAAGAGAACCGGCACATGGCAGTGCTACCACCAAGGGAGTTGTGCTGAGGGGGAAGAGAGGGAGGACAAAGACCTGTGTTGGATGTGGAAAGCAGAGAGGTGGTGCAGACAGAAATGTAAGGTCAGATTTACAAATCAGAGGAGGGGTTACAAAGAGGGTCACTGCTGCTCTGTAATGGGCTTCCCGTTGGATTTCCAAACACAGTTCAGAGCATCCTAATGAGAGGCAAGGATGGGTACATGGTTCTAGTAGAAATGACACTCAGCTTAAAGAAATGGATCAGCTTAAAAGGATGAACAGCTTCTTACTCCTTGAAAGAGCTGTAATTGAAATCAAGACAATCTACTACTTCCTGAGGGCTTTCTCGTATCCTTCAGATATCCTGAGGACCCATAATTGGATTTTTAACATAAACAAGCACTGAGAAACATGTTTCTTATTTAGGTTGTTCATGTGTTTCGTCTGCTTTTCTCCTTCCCTCTTAGTCAACAGAATTTCTGTGGACATGAATGGGAACAGGAAGGGAATCTGTCTTGTGGGGAAAGGCAAACTTTCCAAAGTCCACAGAACTCAAAACTATTAACCTATTTTGGGTATTTAGAAAACAAAATGTTTACCCTCACAAACTTGTTTTGTCTGTAATTTAAACTCATTTTCTCTCCCATGCCATTTAAGCAGATTACATTTCAAAACCAAACAGATTTTCTGGGGAACCCGCTTATGTATTAAAGAAGGCTGACAAAAGCAAAGCAGACACAGATCAGTCCTATGGAAAGGATTTCTGTATGCCCTGCCCTCATACTTTCTAATGCTTCTTCTGTTGGAAAGTGTTTTAGATGTTTCATATTACATTAAATATTAAATGATGTATTATATAAATTCAATAGTACACTTTAAATAATAAATTTGCATTTGTTATATTTATTGCTTGTATTTATTTGTATTTTTGTTTGTATGTATTATATCTACTGAAGCTTCTGGTTTTTTCTCTCCCTTTCAGTTTGCTGTGTCTCTGTCAACTTCTCCCAGAAGTGCATGTGTTAGTGAGAGGTTATGCTCTGTTTAGAAAACATGAATACAATAACATGGAGAATAACTTTCAAACCTAATTTACTGACATTGTGAAAGAATTCAGAAAATTTCAAACTTTAAGGCCAAACCAGCTGAGAAAGCAAATATTTAAATATGCTAAATCTTGGAAGATTGTGGATTATTCTTCAAACTCCCCTTTCTTGCTGGTTTCACTTTGATGCTTAAAACCGAGTCAGTTTTGCAGGCAGGGTACTGCGAATGGGAGCAAGATTCTTGCTTGTATTACAGCAGCAACCAAACAACTGGTAATGAGAAGGGGACTTTCTATTACGAGTCAAGAGGTGCTGGAGGGAAGAGCCAAGGTTGATCTTTCAGATCTATCTTTCCATGTTCTGACAGTTGTGTATTTGATTTCTCAATATTATGGTTTTTTGCTAGCACAGAAAGTCTACAATGAGGATTTAGAAGCACAGTGATAAAATTGGTTTGTACTGTGGCCCCTGAAAGGTAAATAGAGTGAAAACAATTTGGCTACAGTATTTAAACTGAATTTAACTGAACTGAAATACTTTTTATTTTAAAGAACGGGAACATTTCGGAATCTTCCAATTTTTTAACCCAAATGCTGTAATTTTGTGTTTGTTGTGTCTTCTAAGGAGTTACATCTTATTCCTTTATCTATTCAGAAAGATTTTGAACATATCACTCTCAAAAAACGCAGGGTGGGTGGTTCTGAATGCAATGCCGAAGAACAAGTCCCATGGAAATCTGAGGATATATTCTCACCCCATGGACATGAAAAGTAGGTCTGGATTCCCAGTGGGTCTGAGTCAAAAGCTCACAAAATCATTCTGAGCTTTCCCTGTGACTCCAGTTATCTTTGGCTCATGTTCAGTGAATAGGGAGTCAGTTGACTTGTAATTCTGACCCCAACTTATTTTTATTTATTATGAGTGGACACCAGCTGCTTCTTTGTTGTCTGAAATATACTGTGTGCCCTTGAACTTTGACATCTTCCTTCTAAGAGGATGATTTAGGCTTTGTCCAGGGTTTGCCAAACCAGCAGGCGACCCCATACTTTTGGACTTCCGACAGACCACGAGGGACCAATCCCCCACCTACCTTTGGAGTGATACATAAAGTAAAATAAGAAAAACATAAATGAGGCCTTATGAAATGGAAGTATTGATCGACAGGGCCACAGTTTGTGTGCTACCTTTGCTGATATGTTCAATTAACAGTCTTGTCAAGGAGAACCTGGCTTTGGTCACTCAACCTTACTTCATTTAAGTTGATAGCCCTTGATATCCAACAGTGGGATAAACCAGATTCCTCAGCTTTGTTTGTTTTGGCCTACCGTGTCTCTTTATGAGGAAAATGGTCAAAGTAAAGTGCTTCCTCTGTGTATTTTGACAGGAAACAGTACTAATATGCTTTCCTTTTGTCGTATGCCTTGCTCTTTTCTCCCGGTGTTGTTTAAATATTTTCAGTCCAATGACATATTTATTAACCCACCACTCTCTGCATGGGGTAAGACTTTGATTGGCCCATCTGTAAAGACTCTCGGTTAAGGTGGTTTTTTCAGCGAGAGTTAATAATATTACTACTATTCACGTAAAACTCTGAGACAATCTCTTTAAAAATGGAGCACATTTATCTAAAACAGCTGGTTAAGAGAGCATGAGGGCCCAGCTAGAGTCAGCAAGGTCGGGGGTCAGGGTTAACACCAATCTCTGTGGAACTTTGAAGCTGACATTTTACAGATTATATGTGTCTCAGTGCACAGTGGGCATGGCATATAAATTGGTCTTAGAGGCCCCTATTTGTTCTCTGCATTTTTATGAGCCCACAGAGTTGTTCTTTGAAGCAGCACACACAGAAAATAAAAACTCATTTTAATGTTGTGGAACTATTTGCAGTAAATCATGTTAACATCCTGGCTTTTCTGTAGAGAGATGCAGGGTGTTTTTCCATGTTCTTGGGTGCTGTGATTGCCTCTGACTTAATCCTGTATTTCTCCTTCTAACCTCACTTCATACATCTTGTCTTTTCTCCTGTCCCCACTTTGGTATTTGCACAGTTCTCCTGCGTGCCTGGCTGATTTTAAGCTCCAAGGATGCCTTCATTTTGTTTCATGCAGTGACTTAGTTATTGTAAGTGCTTACTCCCTCCTCTATCAAAAATCCCCTGGCACTATAAACCCCTTGCTATTGTATGGCATTGCAGCCTTAGAAGAAAGCATCTGATTTCAAAGAGACCAAGTTCCATTCTGGAACTAATTATATCATTTATTTTATGATTTTTTTTTTTTTTTAATTGCTAGGTGTTTTAACTGGAAAATGCTGAATTGGGGAGAGCCACAAGGAACAGACACTGTTAACAGAATCTGCTGGAGGTATTTTAGCCACCTAATTAATTTTCAATAAATGCTTCCAATAGGTAATTTGCTTCTGGCCAAATATAAATCAACTGGAGACAAATAGGGTTAAAATTAGAAATGTGTGATGGGGACAATGTTTATGGACAAAATAACCTGGCACTCCTAGAAATAACTTGCTGACAGTAATAGAAAATTGGACCACACAGATGTTAAAAAACCTGAACACTGTGTGTCACATGGCCCTGGTAGAGTTTCTCCAGCTGGACACACAACTGGCTCCTGTGTGTGCATCTCACCACACAAGACCTGTTTATCCTAATCTTCCCTTGAAATGGACTGGGCATGACATGCCCCAGTCCTCTTGTATCTGGCATCCCTCCTAAGGTGCATTTTCTCCATTCTCTTTTGCGAAAATTGACTTTATCATCCTCTTGAACCTGCACAAAACCTTAAAGACACTCCAGGCAGTACAAATATCCTCTGCAGAGCTCCAAGCTTCTGTGTTCTCAAGACTTAGAGGTCATATTTTCAGAGGTACATAACAGGTGAACACAGACAATTGATGAATAAAGTTTTATAATCTTTTTAATTAATAATGGTAATCTACACCAGCTTCTGAGATAAATTTAAAATTAAAGATTAAAAAAATAGAAACACTTCTTGCATATTTGCTTTTTTAAAGTTCCTCACCCTTTTCACATATTTTTCACTGCTTCTAATTCCATGAAAAATCCCACTGCCTTCTCCTCCAGAAAATGAAGTCAGTATCTGTCCCTTCCCAAAAGGGCTGCTAATTTCATACCTCCCAGTCTCCCATGCCAGGTGGCCCTTGGACAAGGCTGTCTCATGGGCAAGGTCCCCCATGAAACAACACACTGCCCAAGTCCCTTCCTGCCCTTAAATCCAAACTGGAAAAAGTCTGATGTGGGCAGAAACAGACTCTTTATCCATGGAAACCTTCATATGAAAAGAGGAGTGTTAAGGTTTGATGGCTTTTTATTATGGATGTTAAGTCACTCGCCTTTATAATTCGGAATAAATTAGACATCTTGGTTCAGAGACAATGACAGGATTGGTGTTACTTGCTCCTGATGTGCCAGTGGGTACTGGGAGAGCCTTCAGAGCAGACACCAGCTGGTGTATGAACAGGGAAATCTCCCAAAGCTGGTGCTCATGGGCAGACCAGCAGCAGCCCTAACGAGACGTGGTGGAGCTGCAGTGACATTGGCATCCTGAAAAACAGGCCACAGATAACTCTATGGCATGAGGTGTGACAAACATAGGCTGCTGCTAAATAAACATAAGGCCAAGTGACCTTTGGAGGTGTCTGATTGCCCTTCTTGCTTAAATCTTCAGCGTTTTCTGAAAGCAAAAGCCAATTATGCAGGCTCACAACTTGTATGAACTTCTCTAAACATAAAGGTGACAAAGCAAACTATGAAAATTATCCTGCCATCTTCCCAGTCTCTCTTACTGAAAAGACACTAAGATGGTCTCAACATTTCCCTTTTTTCAGTAGACTTAGGTCTGGTCATAAGCTATAGGGGGATCTCTGTCAGTTTCAGGAAAAGGGCTTGGCAGCAAGTTTGTTGGTTGATCTAGCAAATCTTTTAACACTGTAGAATCATGAGGGGGTCTGGAAAATTTTGTTCATCTTTTTGAAGTCCCACAAAGTTTATTTCTGTCACTTTTATTTTTCCATGATGGCCAGTGCATGGAAAATGGCAATGTATCAGGCTTCATTCCTGTCTCAAGCAGCCCCAAACAAGGCTGTGTGCTGGCTCCCACGCTGGTTTCCTTCTTTTTCTTGGCTGTGCTGGCGGAGGCATTTTGCTGACACTGAGAGAGGAGTATTTATTTAGTTCTATACCAATGGAAAGTTTCTCCATCTGCAGTGCTGCTCATCACAGATCTTCATTTTATTTTTCAAATGGCTCAATGCTGGCAGTGTCTTCAGTCAAAGACATTTGCTCAGTGTCCTTTCTGCTGAGCAGGCAGTTGAGTGGGTCTCATGACTGGACAACAGGATGGGCATGTCTATCCTGCTCTGCTTCTCTCCAGTCTCAAGAGCCTGGCTGGTTGGTAAGAATGCTGCCACAGGAGCTGCCCAGGAGATCAGCCACTGCAAGGCTTTGTGTTTTGGCTGTGGCCACACCTCTGTAGAACCACATTGTGAAACTAAGCAGTAATGACAATGTCTGTCAGAATGTCCAGCTCATACTGCTCCTTCCTCCTTATAAGACATGCTGCTGCTCCATCAAAACCCATCCTAAAGAGCCTCTGTGCCTTGGTTTCACCTATTTGTGAGACTATGTGGTGGGGTGAAATACCTAATTCACAAATCCTTGTACATTGACAAATTGCTCTCATTGAAAGCAGAAAATGCCTAGAGACCTTTCTATACAGCTTGAAAATTCTTAAGGAAATACTTTATGATCAACAAAACCAAACCAGCTGTTCCCATTTTGCTGGGATAATGCAAACCCAGCTGGAAAGTGAGCTGGACTGACCCCTGCCCTGAGGAGGTAGCAGCCCACAGCAGAGCAGGGTGGTGGCAACAGTGCTGCAAACATCTTTGCAAGAAATCCTGAATTGTACAAAAACAGAGCACCATGCCTTGGTTTGATAATTCCACTTTTTCCATGTCTAGCTACTCTAAAGACTTTTGCATAGCTCCAGTTTCCAACATACCTGTCCAATTTGGGTGTTTTCTGGACTCAGCTGAAATGGGTGTGCGTTTCCATCATTTTTGATAACAAGAAAGGCAGGTAAGACATGAATTCAACAGGACTGTGCAGCTTGATGCAGAACAGATATTTTAGATGTGTTCCCCAGAGCAATGTTCTAAAGTAGTTAAAAAATGGATAAAGGAAATAACTGGGCAAAAGTACTTTGGAAAGATGAGGACAGATCCTCAGCTGGCCTAAATTTCTGTAGCTCTGCTGAAACTAGTGGAGCCTTTTTATACTCTGTTATACTGGTGTTTCAGCACATAAAGTTGTCATTTTATGTCCATCATTAATTATGAGCCGTATTGTTGTAATTCATAGTCAGACAAATAACTCTGTACTTAACATTGTGAGTAAACTTGCATTTAGGGAAGAGGGACCAGTTAATCTAAAGACCAATAAAAGAGCAATTCACGTGAGGAAAGAGAATCTGATTCTGCATGGCATTTTAGGAATTTGAAGAATATTTTTCTTCTGTATCATAAAGCAGATTGATTAATTAACCCTGAACCACATTTAATAATCAAGCAGGAGTTCTGATTTTATGACCCATCTCCCTATACTAGCAAATTACCTTTGTTAACTTAAAGATGGAGTTATTGTGAGTTCTTTTGACTGCTAGAAGAACTGATGGTCATAACATCAGACAGATGGATCAGTTTAGGATAACAATCTTGAATTCTGGAGGACAACAGTATTTCTACTCCTAGAATTCTATTAAGATAAATGATAGCAAGTTTTCCTTAAGCTTGGTACTACCCAGAAGTACAAGCTAGTTAATGAGGGACTTAGAAGTTGCTGGAAATACTTTATTTTTGAGTTTATGGACATTTGATACAGTGTTGAATCCATATATTGCCTTTAAATCTAAAAAGCATAACAAAACTCTACATTTTCTGCATTAATCTAGATGTATTTAATTAGCAGTAAAGCACGGGGCTGGGAGCCAGGAGGTCTGGGCTGTAACTGCTGTGGGGATCCTTTGCAAGCCTTGCCTTTGCCTGTCACCTGGGAATAAAAGTCTCCCCAGGGAGCATTTGCCACAGTGGAACTTAATTTACTGATGTTTTTAAAGTGCTTTAAAGGACTGAAATGGAAAGGACAGGAGAAATGAGAATTGTGAGGATCTATTGTGCATCCCAGGACCCTGGCGGCTGTTAACGATGGACACATGGCAGAAAGTCTACAGAATAGCTTAGATAGCCATGTATTTGGGTACTTACCAACACAGAGCCTGTTCCTGCTGAAATCAATAGAAGTCCTGTGCTAAACCTCATGAAAACAAGACCAGTCCTTGTTCTCTGGGTCTGTGTCAAAAAAATGGTGCAGAGACACGTTGTCATGAAATTTTCTCACCAGTACTGCCTTCATTACATTGAACTAAAAAGTGCAAAGGAAGAGGGAAGCAAGATATGTATCTCTTTAAATGAAATGGAATTTCATTTTTAATATCAAGACAGGCTTTTCTTGATTGCTGTGCACAAATTTGTTTTACTTTGCTATTGCCAAATTTCTTGAGCTACTGCCAGTCATAACTCATCTGAGCTCCCACGCCATGATTAAACACGTTGAGTGACTGAATGAAGATGGGAAATGCCAGCGTATATAAATCACAACAGGCTGCCAGGTGCTCTCCATTTGCTTCCTCCTGCTCCTCCTCGTTGGTGTCTCCCAACACTCATGATCGGTGCTGTTTCCTGACTGCTTCACTTTCACGGAGATGCGTCCTGATCCTGCCTTTCTTACAGCTTAGTTTACAAAAGCTTCTCTCTTGTTCTGCCAAGTAATCCTTGTTTCTGGGGAAAGCCCATCTAGAACACTCAGGTGAGTCAAATCCAGGGGCTTCCATCAGCATTGCAGGGATATGTCCACATCATCGTGAAAAAAACACCTGAAAAAACCCATTCAGCTTGACATTTCAGCCACGTGGGAAATGCAACTAACCCCCTTCTCTGTTCTCACGGCTCTATCTACCCCAGCAATGGGTCCTACCCCAGGCCAAAGAGTCTTTCAGCTCACAGCCAGTGGAGGAAAGTGTACAGAAAACTGGTGCTACATTTCAGCCCAGGCTGATGAAGAATCGTTCTCTAGAGCTGCTGGCAGCTGTTTCTTCCTTTGGCAGAGTGCCACAAAAATGATAAGTGAAAACACCGAAAAAATGGTAAATCACTCAAGGAAAACGACATCTCTTTTGTTTTGTCCCAAAGTGTTTCATTATAATCATAAACTATAAGGTGTTAAAGGGGTTAACAGGCTCTCAACTCATTGTCAACTAATTATCTTTAAGGTGTTGTCATCACATACTAATCGCTGGGTGAATGCCAGTCCCACCACGGGGAGGTGCCCAACCCCAGGGTGACCTTCTCTCACCTAACAGATGCTTACTTCATTAACTTCAACCACCACTTGCACGGAAGAAAGCTTTTAGGGGCTTTCATCTTTTTAAAAGGGCAGGGAAAAAACCCTAATAAACTGGTAGCCTGGTTAGCAGTAGGGGACAGCTTTAGCTTCAGGCACCATGGGTGGCTAAGATGTATGAGAAACAGATGTAAGGCCTTTGGTGATAGGTCTGCACTTTCTATTTATTGACAAGTGAAACAGGCAATAGAAGGCAATTAAAAGCCAATGATTGCACACAAACAGTGCAAACCACAACAGCAGAGAAGAAAGAAAAGCAACAGCACAGTGCAGCTCAGCTTGTTCAGGGCCAAGTGACATCAATTTGGGAAGCAAAATGTGATTTCTTTGCAAAGAAAATGTTTTGAGTTTAAAGCTGAAGAGGTTTGATAGTTGTTCTTGCTTTTGTATTCTGTTTTCCCTAAGTGCTGCCCAGTTACAAGGCACTTCCCAGCTGTGTGACTCTGGTTTTCTTTCTGGGGTTCAAAGAGGAGGTTTAGTATTGGTTTTGATTGATGGAATGGATAAGAAAGATAATCAAATGTGAATAGACAGCAAAGGGACTTCATTGCTGTGACTGAATGTGACGGTGACTTGACACCAAACCTCAAGTTTGACAACCTCTTTATATCTTTCTTAATGTTTTCTTAACAGGCAGCTGAGACCTGGACATGAGAAGATAAATTCAAATTCCTGTACTCAGCTTCTCTAGAGAGACAGATTTATCCCTTTTCATTACTAATCTTCTGTCCTCAGGAAATCAGCTTGCAAGATAGTTTATCTCTGAAAGAACTCGAGGAGTGTGCGTTCTGCATGTAGGCCGACCTCCCTGATCCCAGAACATACAGATAGGTAATGTGGGGAAGAGGACACCTCCTCTGTAGATATTTTAACAGCCAGACCTGGGATAACACCTACTGTTCACTTAATATGATGAAGGTGCAAATCCATAGGCCTAATTTAAGTGAGTCTTTATTCTGCAAACTATAATTCTGCACCAGAGGCAAGGAGCGAACCAGCTCACCCTCCCAGGATGATGTTATGGCCGAGCAGAATCTCATTAAAAATCAATTCCTCATGTCCATAAAACAAGTTTATTTTATCTTGTGGGAGCCTGCTGTTAGCACTCATACAGTCCCATTGTGAGGAATTCCTGCCCCTAGTTGTATGCCAAACTGCACAGTGTACCATGAATGAGTTTCAATTTTATGCTAAGCTTTTCAATATTTTTGGTGTCATTTACCGCAGGTTATTTTGCCAGCATGTGGTGTCTTATAACATATGTTATTAATAGTGATGACATGTTTAGGTTCTGAAGGTTTAAACAAGACCTCCAATATTTACATTTGTAAAAGGGGGAAATGATGAGAGCAGGGCTGCCATTGGCCACTGAAGGCTCCAGCTGTGCAGGTATTCATCCTAACCCTCACAGGTCAAGGCTTGCTGGCCAACTGTTACAAAAACATAATGCAAAACACATTTTATAAGCACCACAAGACAAGCTAATACATGTTAATTATCTATTAATCTGCCCTTTTTGCAGAGGGTCACAGGAGGCACATGAGTTTGGGCTTGTGCTTTGCAGTACCCCACCCACCCAAGGTCTGCAGGGATGATGGCACCTGGGTGATAGGGGTGCCATGGGGCTCAGGTGTCCTAAGCATTTACACCAGCTTAACACCACAGATAATCACAGAACAGCCTGAGTTGGAAGGGATTTATAAGGATCATCGAGTCCAATTCCTGGCCCTGCACAGGACAGCCCCAAAAATCACACTATGTGTCTGGGAGTCTTGTCCACACACTGGTTGAACTGTGGCAGAGTTCAAGATGCTCAGCAGCACTTCTTCACTGAGACCATGCCGTGAAAGCAAGGTAAAATACACCCACATCTCAAAAAGAGAGGTTTGAGTTAATGCACTTCATGCCTTACTGCAACAGGTTAAGGATATGCATGTGCTCAGTTTTGCTGACCTGTAGTGATTTAAACTGATTGTGTCTCTGGGCCTTTCATCTAGAGGGCTTTTACATCTCTGTGTGTTCTGGTTGAAAATGGCATTTGGGATTTTTAGACACTATTGTAATTAATAAATAATGGTTTCATAGTAATTTAGAAATATCACTTTTGAAAGCTGTGAAGAAAACATCGTATGTTCAAAGTATTGCTAATCCTGCATGTGTGTGTGTTTGGGAAGAGGGAAGGAGGGAATTGCAGTCCTTAGTACCAGACATAATTAGGATGATTAGTCAGGGCTGATTACACTGTAAATTATAGGGAGCAAAGAATGGTGCTTGAGTGATGTTTTGTGGTGCTAGGAAATGATTCATGTCTAGGAAGGATGAACACAGTCTTAAATGAATTATATACTGTATTTAGTTATAGTGACAGAAGGAGCTTAATTTTCTTTTTTTTTTTTTTTTTTTTTTTTTTTAGTTTTTGGTGCACCTAAGTTTGCAGGCTTAGGATTTTCAAAAGGACACTTCCAGCTTTATTTAAGCAACCAACTAACTGACTTCGTTTACTTGATTAAATTTTCCTTAGAAATTCCAGTGGCACTGGTTTAGGTTTTTGGTTCATGAAAAACTGCAGGCACAGAAAAATGCTGCTTAAAGTGGAATTTCCTGTGAACACAGCGTTGTTTTGGGTTTGTAACAGGTAACTGTAGGCAGCAAGGAAGTGATGGTCACAAATGTGTCTGTGGATTGAACAGAACCAGGCATGGGCAGGGGACCTCTTGGGAGAAGACATCCACTCTTCATTCTTTACATAATTATTGTGCTTTATGTAACAGTGATGGTATTTGTTGTAATCTCAAATGCTTCAGTTAAAATACAGGTAATTAAAAATATGACATGACCTCATGCTGCTATCTCTGAAATGAATGGTCATTCCACACAGCTGAGAACTTGGTGACACATCACTTGTTCGTGTCACCAGGGAGTCCAAGATCTCTGTTCCTCAAACCTGTCTGAGCTTAGGAGATGTCATGGTTAGTCAATTTATTATATTTTCCCATTATTTTGAATTGAAATTTCACAATAAATAAAGTGAGGGATAAAATAGAGCTGCAATTATCCTTATGGCTCTGTATAAGGACACAAACAAAACTACCTAATACATCACATGTTCCCACACCTGTATTTTTGGCTTCCATTCACCCAGTAAAAGTTGTGTGAAATTTTTAGGGAATTGCAACCAAATCAGACAAGCAGAAAGAAGATTTAAAGTAAGGATTCACAGGGGATTCCTACAGGTTTTATGAAGAGGGATATCTGTGTAAAATGAAAACTCCTTTCAGTACTTCAAGGGAGCTTATAAAAAAAGAGTGAGAGCGACTTTATACAAAGGCAGATAGAGATAGGAAAAGGGGGATGGTTTTAAACTAAAAGAGGAGAGATTTAGGAGACATTTTTCCCTGTGAGGATGGTAAAGCCCTGGCACAGGTTGCCTAGAGAGACTGTGGCTGCCCCATCCCTGAAAATTTTCAAGGGCAGGTTGGATGGGGCTTGGAGCAACCTGGGATAGTGGAAGGTATCCCTGGCCATGGCAGGGGAATGAGATGATCTTTAAGATCCCTTCCAACTCAAGCCACTCTGTGATGATTCTGTGAAAGATGCAAATAAAAGCCCCCCCGAGAGGGAGGCAGCAGCACAGCTCCTGCTGTACTGATAGAAATGGGAAATACATGAGAAACAGTCACACTGAACACCCCAAGAAAAGAAGAAGCCTGTGCTGGAGTTCATGCTGTGTTAGAGTGATCCAAGCATGAGACACAGCCACAGGTTTCACAAGTTAATGGTGTTGACAGAAACTCTTGGTTTTAGACTCTCACCCCCCAAAATTACAATTCAATTTGAATTAATAATAAAATAGCATCTATGAAATGGAATACTTGCAGAATGGTCAGGACACTTAAGAGTGATTTTATTTTGTTTAAAAGGCTTGCTTTTATGAGTTCTCTCAAAGGTTACGCACAGAAGAAATAATTTGTTGTTAAACTTCTTAAAAGTCAAGAAAAATCACCCAAATTTTATTTTCTTTCTAGTTAATGAATTTCAAATAATATTCTTTGGAGTTTTTCAAGGCAAATGGGCAAGTTAGGCATGCATCTCCTGCTGGCTTTCAGTGGAGACTCAACAATTCACTGCCATATTTTTTCTTTAAAAATCTCCCCCACCGATACACAACTATTCATTTAGGCAGGGCTGATTTTGCATAGAAGGAGTGCCAGAACATTAACACAACTTGCAAATAATAGAGGGCTCTGCTGGGTGGTGAACGAGGTCCTGTCTCACCATGCTGCAGCCCTCTCACAACAGCTAATCCTGGATTCAGGCATCCAGCACTAGGAGTCCAAATTGAGAAATGCAGCTGGTGACTTTTTGCTTCACTTTTATTTATCTCCTCCTCTCAGAAGCCTCCAGGGCAGCCAGAATTCCACAGCAAGGCCCCCTGCAGCAGGAGCAAAGTAGTTAGTGGAGTTGGAAAATTTTGGAGAACCAGAATGATTCGATCTTCATTGCTGGGCCTCTTGGTTCATATTTACTTCTGGTTTGGGAAGTGTCACCACTTCCCCCCTTCAGTACAACATCTCTTAAGGTCACCTGTGCAACTTCTCAGAATTTTAAGAGCCCCCAGATTCCTCCAGTTCATCTGGTAACAAAAAGATGGGACAGCACAGTGCCATGCTCAGGAAGGCTTGGAAGGAAAGTGTGACCTGGACTCGGGTGTGCCAGCTGCTGCTGGGGCCAGGAGTGTGTGTCCATGTGCACTGAGCTGGCTCTCCCACATCCTTTCATCTGATGAGCTGAGTGGGGTCTCTGCCCTGCTCTTAACCTCAGCACAGGCTCTTGCCTCTTCCCTGACACAGGAGTTACACACACAGCAGCTGAACAGCCTCAGGACCAGTGGTTTTTTCCTCTTTCCCTAAAAATGCCCTTTCTGAGGGCTCTAACCATGCAGGTCACTGTTTTGGGGGAGCACACAGAAATTCAGTTTTTGCAGCAGGTTCTAAATTCAATTATTGCTTTGAAGGCATTACTGTAATCAACACCAAAAGCACACAGACTCAGATGCACTGCCCTGCTTTCCTCATTTTTGGGTGCTCTTTGGGATCAAGGCAGAGTTCTGGCAGGTCTGGCTCTTTCTCATGCTTGCTATGTCTTGTCTTCAGGACGTGGGATCCTTTTCTGCTCCTCTCTTGCATGCTTTCTTTATCTCAGCTGGTCCTGAAATCAACATCCTTCATGATAAAAGCATCTCCTGTTTCCTGAACATGGTGTCTTTCCCAGAACCTACAGTCCCTTTGGTCTCTTCATTTGCAATTCCCTGCCACTGTTTTCTGCTATTCCCTCTCTTGTCAGGTGGCCTTGAGCAGCCTCCAAAGTTATCCAAGACCCCACCTGATGATCAGCAGCTGAGTCTTCTTCCCTCCCAGTCCCTGAGATGTTCACCATACTTAACAAATGAGGTAGAAGCTTTCTCCTTGTCCATGGCTGTTGCAGAGGAACAGACTTTTGGCAACATTTACATGACCCCTTTTCTTATTAGCCCTGTGCAAAGGCACTAAAGTTTCTCTCATCACCTCCTGTGGATTCTGGGACACTCTAAGGCTAAGGGAGCCAAGAAAGAAAAAGATTCCCTGCTCAGAGTAGGTTTTGTAGCCCTTCTGAAATGCAGAGAGAATCCCAGAGAGCAAGCAGAATTCACAAGCTGTGTGTGGAGAGATTGCCCAACCTGTCACTTAACATGAAATTTTACAGTCTTTCCCTAGGAACGTATATTACTTTAACAAAATAAAAAGACTTTCCCCTTATCAAGCATTACTCTTTTACATTTACAGTTTGCCTGACATACAGGAGTAATATTCCATGGTTTGCTACAACTTGTAAGTTTATGACCCTTCTGTGGCAGATCAGACTAAGCATAATTCATTCACAGCTACTTAGTGTTCTGGGAAATAAACCCCTGAACTTAAATAACTATAGTGTGACCTCTGTAAAATATTATTTATGGGTTAAGAACTGTTACTATATACATATCAAGATATGCCAAAGGTTATAAAACAAACACTAGTCAGCAAACTGCACTGTTTACTGGCCGAGTCACTCGTGGCTTGCTCTGTGGTTATAGTCCTACAAATTCTGTAAATGGAGAAAAAATATGACTTGGCTGCCTTGGTAATTAGAATGAAGTTGAAGCTATTGACCACTAAGGATTTGATAACAAATAATTCTCTGTCGTAAACAGAATGCCAAAATATAACCAAGCAATCCAATGGAAACACATGGTGTTTTCCATTAAAAGAACATTGATTGCCACAAGGGTGCAGCCAGTGTCACAATCAGCAGGGAAATGACAGCCCTTCATCTGCTACTCATTTTGTAAATCAGTTGGGAGAAAGCTCCAAGCACATATGTAATGCCTCCAGAAGGGAATTTCAGGTTCTGGTTTTGATATCTGCCATCCCACAGGGGGCTGGGGAGCACGTGAGGGTGTATTCATTGCTCTGCTTGTTCGTGTGTAATCTACCTATGTCAGAGCACATCTTGTGCACAAGGCTCCTGAAATGTTTTACAGGCAGGCCTGTACAGACACATAGATCAGAAATGTTCATATCAGTCAAAACCACATCATATAATTTCATGTGAGAAATCTGTTATGGTTTATTTCCCCTTCCCTTTACTTCCCCCCCGCAAAGTCATGATAATGGTAATAAAAGAAAAAAAGACAAAAAAAGTTTGAAAGAAACATTAACCACCAACTTTATCTGGACAAGTCTTGTAACAGTCACATTTAATGTCATAGGACAGACCCCTTTATCCCTTTTTCAGACACAGAAGTTTCCCAGAAATGTCAAAAGGATTTTAATAATTTCTGCAGTAAGTTCCTGCATACAGGTTTTCCTGGCTCTCACAGCAAGTCCAGTAGTGCTCAGCTCACAAAGATCCCTTTCAACTTGCTCTTTAGACATCAGGGAGGGTTTTAGGCATGTAAAGTAAATTAGTATGGGGAACTAAAAAATTTTTAGCCCTCTGAAGAGAAAATTTTTCTGTTATTAACTCAGGGGATTTTTTTCTTTTCTCACCTTACTACAAAACTACCATGTAAGAGAGCTGGTACAAACATAGCCAACAGCCCTGTGGTTAGGGCAATCCCTAGAGGTGGTGAAGACTGAAATTCATGTTCTTTTTCAAAGTTTGGATTTGTACCTTGGTGTGCCACATCCCAAGAGTGTGCCTTGCCTGCTGACCTTTCCCTGATGACCTAAATCCCACCCTGGGCTGAGCCAGCTTTCCCCTGGGAGCTGGGTGGAAACCAGCACCTTTCACTGGAATGTTTCAACCCATTCTGTTCAACAGTTCTCTTCTGCCCTTCTACTTAATGCTCCTTCCACAGTGTTTGCTGTGAGGGATCTCAGTCTGTTACACATCCACATTTCCTTCATGACTTGATCCCATCACAGCAGTGACACTCTGGCAGTGACTCCAGGTATTCACATGAACTCCATTTTCATTGGATTGAGGCTGTTGAAAGATCCCAGTTTAGTAGAAAGGAGAAACCAGCTCTTGCACCAATTATGGTGCAGAATGGGAGCAGTGAGTTTGCTGCTGTATTGTCATTTCTGGATGGAGTTTCATGAATTCCAGGATGATATCCCTAGCCTAGATGGAAAACTGGCTGCTAGCATGTGAGCCAAACTGCTCACTAAATCTGGAGCTTCCCTTAGAATATGGCAGGTGCAGACTTAGCCACCAGTCTCTGGGGGTATGGGAAGTACTGGAACAGGCAGAGTTTGAAGTGCTAGGTGTATTTTCCTTTGAAAAATTGAAAAGAGGTGGCATTTCCAAATATTTGGTTCCTTTTGCTAGGTCAGAGTTTAGGTTAATGTTTACTCATGCTCAGTCTTTCCTGTGACTTGCTTTAGTTTAGCTGAAGCAGGACTGGGGGGGCCCTGGCTTTCAGAAGAGCTGTGCATCCATGTCTGTATCCTATGAGGAAAAACCCAAACCACGGGAAACCAGGGCACACTGTGAGCACAGAGAGACAGTGTGAGCCAAGGAAGGGGACCCTGGCAGGGCAACTGGGTGACCTGCATCCTACTCCTGGCTCTGTCCCATCTGCTCAGTAGTCTCAGGCCACCACTTTTCCCTCTTTGTTCTGTTTTCCTTCTTCCCTTCTGCATTGTCTGTTTTGAGTGCAAGTTCTGTGGGACAAGTTGTGTGTTTCTTCCTAGGTGTCCGCCCAGTTCCAAGCACAGGGCAGTCCTATGCTTATTTAACTCCCCTAAGGCACCACTAAAAAGCAAACAAAATGAGAGATGGGAACATTTTTGCTCTTATATATTTAATAAGATTAAATATGTATTTTAAATGTGAGCTCCTGTGGGTCTCCTGTTTTTTTTTCATTTACACCCCGAAGTAATCTTCAGCTTTGATTGCACAGGAGGCTTTAATGTTTACATCCTTGGAAGAGGCTGGAGCTGGTAGTTGAAAGCACAGCCCTGTGCTGCTCAGTGCAGTCCCAGCCTGCCCAGGGGGCTGGTCTAACTAACCAGAATCAAATTAAAGCACACCATAAAATTACAGCATGCTTTTCTGTAAAGTTTTATTTTTACTTTCCTGGGCCTGGCTTTCAGGTTTCATTAGGAGCAGCACTCAGCAGAGCTCCCTGTGGGCTGAGGGTACCCTCTAGAGGAACAGGCACTGGCAGCAGCGAAATACAGGGATGGTTTGTCTTCCCAGGGGATTTTTAAGGCCGGTGAGAAATTGGGGGACATGAAATGCTGCCTCTGGATCCTGCCCATTTGTGCTGCTCTCTTTGTGGAAGGTGCAGGTGATTTTAGGGGTCACATTTAAAGGGAGAGGTGTGCTTCTTCAATCCTCCCAAAATCGGGGGTTTGTGGTTCCCAGGCCTGGTGGGAATAAGTGCAGTGCAAAGAGGGACACACCACTTAGTGTTTCCTCCTGTGCATAGTGCTGGCAGAGAAGAATTTAGGTTGGAAAAGACCTTTTAGGTCATCAAATCCAACCATTATCCCAGGACTGCCATGCCCACCACCAATCCGTGTCCCCAAGTGCCACATCTAAAGGTCTTTTGAACACTTCCAGGGACTGTTATTGTTATTCGACCACTTCCCCTAACAGCCTGTTTAGGGCAGCTTGACCACCCTTTCAGTGAAGAAATTGTTCCTAATATCCAATCTAAACTTCCTCTGGTGAGGCCATTTCCTTTTGTCCTGTCTCCTGTTCCTTGGGAGCAGAGCCTGATCCCCACCTGGCTCTATCCTTCTGTCAGGGAGTTGTGCAGAACCAGAAGGTCCCCCCTGAGCCTCCTTTCCTCCAGGCTGAGCCCCCCCAGCTCCCTCATCAGACTTGTGCTCCAGATCATTCCCCAGCTCTGTTCCCTTCTCTGCACATGCTCCAGCCCCTCAATGTCTTTCTTGTTGTGAGTATCCCAAAACTGATCCCAGGATTCGAGGTGTGGCCATGGGGGTCACCTCAAGGCTTATTCTCCAGGCTTTTGGGATCATGCAGGCTGAGCATGACACTCAGGCTGTCAGTTCTCTTCAGTCTGGCCAGCCCTGCTGGGAAAATTGCTTCCACTGCCCATGGAATGGGATGGGTCTTCCTGAAATTAAGCTTCACTTCATGGGATGAAAAGGAGTTGTTTGTTACCCAGATTTTTGCAGCCTTTCCCTCTTCATAGGGGTATTCATTATGTTCAGATCTCAGCACTCTCCAGTTGAATCTGACTGTCTCTTCACTCCCACACAATTGGAAGGAGTGACTTTTGTTAGCAAGGGCATTGGCAACACAGCTGGTTTCTCAAAGAATTATGGAAAAGCTGACAGTATCTAATGACAGCACAACACGTGTGCAAAATGATGCTCCCATTCCATTGTCCCGTTGCAAATGCCTAAGCTTTATATTCCTGTTGCCTCGCCTTACGGCAGCACTTCAGCGGCTCTTGGTTTGAAAACAAAAGAGGCAGCTCCATCTAGAGGTCTGTGACAAGGGAAGAAATCCTGGTTTTCATAGCTCTGCTCTTAGGAGTTTCTGTTGATGCAGTGTTGTTGTATGTGTTGATGTATATGTGGGAGTGCTTTCTCTCGTTCAGCGTGGCTTTGCCTTCTGGTTTCTAAATGTTTTATAAGTTCTAAGATTTTTGGAGCACGGTCTTTTAGAGCAATCCTGAGCTATTCTTATTTCCCCAGCTTACTCAGAGTGAGATGCAGCTCAGCAAGAGCATCCCTATGTGTAGTTTGCTGTCTGTGTGCAGAGTTTGGGAGAGAAATGGGATGGACAGGGAGGTCCTGAGCATTGTTTCTCCCTGATTCTTTACAGTCATCTGAGAATTTCTCAGTGCAATGTGTGAGAGAGGACTGTGCTCAAGCCTGCGCTGGTATTTTCTGGCTGAGTCCACACTCTGATCCCAAAGAAGGGAAGAGTACCACTGTGGGAACCACCAGGGAGTGGGGATGGGGACATGCAGGTGACTTTTACTCATAGGTGTGCACCAACAGAAGTGTTAGTTTAAGTAATTAGGAATCTAACAGTCTGACTTAAAGGGTCCTTGGGATGGCATCTTCGTATCTCAGAGCTCTTGTGCTTCACTGAGATTTAAAAGATCTCAGTAAAAGTGCATACAGAGCTTTTTTTCTTCCTCTCAGTGATGATTAAAGCACAAACACAGAGATACATCCCCTGCATAGCATATTCCAGAGTGCAACCCTGCCACAGGACTGCAACCAAATGCTGGGGGTTGTGTTGGGGTTTGGTTCTGAACCAAAAGGAGAGTTCTTTGTAATGGACTGAAGAATAAAAATCAACATTCCTTAGACGGAATTCAAAGGTTAATAATGCCCAGTACCGCCTATGTGCTTCTTTTCCTTCTAATCATCCAGTCCAGGTAATTGTTCTCTTCTCCCTTTGAGCATCCTTCATCATCATTATATTTTCTACAGCGTACTCTCATCAGCATACTTTTAACACCATTATTTCTAACCCTTTCCTGCTGCCTTTTCAACTTCCATCTGTACTACAGGTATTAAAGATGACAGATCTTGTGGTTACTAGAAAAGAAATGTACAGATAAATAGAAATTATTGGTCAATGCCTGCATTTCAGTGGAACAGAGTTCAGCACTTGAGATGAAGAAAGAATAGGCAGTTCTTGGCAGATGGGACTTCGTTCTAATGAGAAAAAGAAATTTATGAGAGACATAGCAGGAAACTGAAAGATCAGCCTCAGTCTTGACTGAAAAAAGAACTTTGAGGGCTTGCTGATCCTTTGCCAGTGTTAAAGGAATCAACTCAGTTAAGTATTCTTAGCTAATATAATGAGTCTGCAGCATGTAGTCATAATAGCTCCATAACATTAATACATTTATTTTTTTCTCCTCTTTAGTCTACTTGCTGTTAAACAATGTCTGCTATTGTTTTAGCTCAGGTCATAGTTCAGTCTTTGGAGGACTTAAAAAATGCAAAGTTGAATTATTCAAGAAAAGAACAACATCCTACTTCTTAAGGAATAATATTAATATTAGATAAACACTGCAGCGAGGAAGGACATCTTTAACAAGATCAGGTTGCTCAGAGCCCCATCCAACCTGACCTTGAATCTTTCCAGGGATGGGACATCCACAGCTTCTCTGTGCCAGTGTTTATCTGATACAAATCAACCCTCTTTTAGTTTAAAACCATTATTCTTATTGCAACAGGCTCTACTAAAAAGTCTGTCCCCATCTGTCTTCCAAGCCCCCTTTAAGTACTAAAAAGTTTCCCTGGAGCCTTCTCTTCTCCAGGCTGAACACCCCCAACTCTCTCAGCTTTTCCTCACAGCAGAGGTGTTCCAGCCCTCTGAGCATCTTCATGGCCTCCTCTGGACCATGTCCAACAGTTCAGTGTCCTTCCCATGCTGGGGATCCCAGAGTTGGATGCAGCACTCCAGCTGGGCAAAGATTCTGGGGTCTCTTCATTGTTTGAACAGCCCTGGTGTTCCTCATGGAAAATCCTGGGATTTATTATGTTCTGAGCTGACCAGAAGCTGAAAGAGGCAGAGATGCTCTTTTATTCTACCTCATTTCCAAAAGGTAAAGAGAATGCACACACACCTGATGGTCTGGGGCCATTCCCAGCAAGCCTCTGCTGCTTAAAGGAACCATGTGCACATCCTTGGGCTTCTTAAGTACTTCTGAATTTCTTGTCCAACTGGTTCTGTTGCACAACATGTTAGCACGTGCTGGCTTGGGAAAGAGGGTAGGAAGGAAGTTGTTATCAGAAGCTGATAGGAGGGAAGCTGTATCCCAAGTGCCTTGTTTATAGGCAGGAGCAGATAAGCTGACTCATATCTCTGAGTCCCCAGCACTACAACATCCCCATGCTCATACCACGTGAGACACAGGCATGGGCATACACAAGAGGCTTTAACCCCTGCCCCAGGGATGATTGAAGCACTTTCTAATCCTTGGTTGTACAAACCAGCACAAACTTGAGCCTGTTAGCAAAATCTCCCACCTTTTTCCTCTCGATACTGGATCCATTGGCTGCCATAGCATCTGAATGGGCTCGCAGGTAGCACTGAGCTGCTGTAATTTGACCAAATTTGAACTCCATGCTTGTCCTCTGACCACTTTGTGTGTAGTCAAACCATGACAAGATCCCATTGCAGAGGCCAAACTGGAACAGGGTTGGTGAGGCATCTCCAATGCAATGCATTCAGATTCTGCACTGAATCACTTTATTTGGAGGAGTGTGACCTCTCCTCTTCAGAGAGTTAAGCACCACATGTGCCACCAATACCCTGTGCTGGTTGTGGCCCTATCTGACTGATCCAAGCCTTTAGGGAACAGGGTGGCTCACCTATACCACGTGTGCCTTTGTAGGAGAGAAGAACTTTAAAAGTGCCATCAATAACTGCAGTGCAGTAGAAAAAGACCAATAGCTCAGAAATTGAGTTATTTCAATACCATTAAATGTACCCAACCCCACAGAGGGTAAAGCACAGTCATTTCACATATCCCTACCTCTGAAGTGCTGATAGTTCTCTTGCAACACCAGTCGGGTCTAGCACTGATTGGAGGGAGTCCGGAAGATCCTGTTCCCATAGAGCACTAACAATGCATTTCTGGGTGTCTCCTCCCTCATTTGTGTACCATGGCACTGCAGGTTGAAGAAAACTGCTCAGACTGCTCCATGAAAGCCACTTCCATGACAAGCTGCTGTCAGTCCTTCATGGCATTTTGACACTGGTGTTGTTTTTCCATTGCTTTGAACTGCAAAAATGTGAAAAAAGCAGAGCAAAAAGTGGATCAGGTGTCTTCAGCGTTCAAAATGTGGGAGGGAATGTCTTTCATATCTTGGTAATACTGGGCAATATTGCTCATGTGCAGGCATTTGCAAGATTGTGGCTCTAAGCTCATTTGTAAACCACATGGCCAGACGAGAACTGTACAATTATCTGCACTAAATGTTAATGAGGGACAGATCGTATTCACCCCTGCTTGATGCATCAGTCCCCATGAAAAGGAAGTAAAAGGTATTTTTAAACTTGAATGTTGGATTTCAGTGAATTAGAATGAGAGAACCATGAATGAAGCAGATTTTCCAGCCTCCTATGTACACATTACTGTGTCTTTTACTTAAATCCCATTATTACATATGTGGGTGGAAGCTGCTGCCCAACAAAAATACACAGAAAAATCAGGAAAGCAGAGGGCACTGCAGATGCCTGGTGCCTCAGAGCTCTGTGGTTTAGAGGAGAGGTTTGTTGGGCTAGGGGTGGGGGGCTGGCATGCAAACTGAGTGTCCCCATGGATGCCTTGAACCCATTTCTGAGCGTGTCCGTCATGTTCGGGAATAAGTGAGAAACTAAATTATAAATAATAGAGCAAGACTGCTGGGAAAGAAATAAATCCCAGTAAACCAGAACAATCAGTTTGTTCTCCAGTGTTTCCTGTACAAGTAATAAAATCTAATAACTGAGTTGCTGTTAACAGTTAATGACCACTGCATTTGTTAATAGACCCAGACAAATGAGAGCAGTTTAATACAACAAACAGACCATTAGCTGTATTAATGGTTGGCTTGTAGGAGTTAGTGCTCTTATAAACTATATTCTGCAGTTTATAATACCAGCACTTTATAAAATGACCTGGTGTTTTCCAAAAAAAAAAAAAAAAAAAAAAAAAAAATCAGGTGAATTGCAATTTAGTAGTGGAAAATCAGTATGCATGGCAACTAGGAAAAGCTGATATTAGGCTACAATCTCTTTTTCTGTTTTGCACTGGAATAAATCAGGATCAACAGCAAACATACAAACCAGGGCTGATTATTGTATATCTTAAATGAGTGGCAGCTTTGCTTTTGACTTCAGTGCATTGTGCATTGATCCTGTAATTATTATCATTAGAGAGGAATTTGATCTTTTTTTGTTTTGTTTTTTTTTCCCCCCCTAGACCACAAATGATTCCACATATGGGATATTCAGTCTTTAGAACCTGTCATTGTTTAAAGCTTTAACAAGCAGTCTTATAGAAAGAACTATAAAAGGGAAGTGGTATAAATAGACTAAAATTAATAGAGGAACAAAATAGAGTTTGTTCCTGCTTTAATTTCCTCTACAGTTCTCTTAATTTTTGTATTTTTTATAGTGTATTTAGCTGCAGTTTGAGTTACAAAAAGTGTCACTGGCATTTTTTGCAGTGGTAGTTGTGAAAGCCAAAGTTTTCCCATCACTTTACAGACTCATAGCTGAATGCGACCAGGGTCTGGTAGAAATTTGAAGTGGAGCAATTTAAGCCTTTGCCCTTAACTTGCCAAACGAGGATGATACTAAATTATTAAAGAGTTATAGGTTACTGGAGAAAGGAATAATGCACACTTTGGTAAAAAAAAGAAATGGAGATTTTTACAGGGTGCATGAATGGGCTCTAATCTGTGTGTATCTGTAGTGTGAGATGAGGCCAGGCTTAAATCACAATATTACAACAGGACTTGGCCAAGCTCTTTGGCTTTGTTTGTGGAGCTGAACTGCAAGTTTTTCACACAGATTCCCAAAAACATAAGAGAGAAGTTGCATAAACTCATCCTTAAGGTTTCTGTGACCTGAAGGAAGAATGCAGAAGCAAACTCAGAGAGTTGTTCCCATCTTTGACCATTCACCCACCTGCAGGAAGTAGTGCCTAAGCCAGTCTAAAAAGATGTCACTCCTCAGTTTTTTTACTTAGATATGGAAATTACAGTCCAGAGGAACACAATAAGCTCACTTTATCCCTCCTAGATTCATCATACCTCAGCCATGCTGTTCCATGTCCTTCCTGTTGATTCCTCTCAGGTGGCAATTTGTGGTTCAAGAAGTTTTTGGGCCAAGGTTTATCTCATGGTCAGTAGCCACTATTAAGTCTATCCTCCATTAACACCTAGTCCTAACCTGTATAAGGGTGTTTATATTTCTGGCCTCCATTTTTTGCAACAAACTCCAAATTATAACTATGCATCCTGTGAAAAGGCATTTGCTTCTTATGTTTTAAACGTCTGACCTCAACACAACTGCAACTGTCCCTTAGATCTTGGCTGGGAAAGACTGAAAAAAACCTTTCCCATTTATACAGCCCATGTGGTTTATGACTGTACAGATCTTGCTCATATTTTCCTTTTCATTCATTCCTTCCCAGACTTAGAAATATTAAGCTAGGCAATTTTTTTCCCTTCACAAACATTTGTTGTGCCTTTCATCACCTTTGTCATCTTTTTCTGTGCCTTTCCTAGTTCTATTCTGCATTTTTTGAGATGGAGGGACCAGCAGGCTTGCACACTATAAATGGTATGAGTGTGTCATTTATACAGTGCCTGAGTGACAGTTTTGGCATTGCTGTCAGTTCTTTCTAACAATTACCAACAATCTATTTGTCTTTTTGATTGTTGGTGAGCTCTAAGCGGTTTATTTTTTTCCAGGGGGTTCTCCACCACTACACTAAAACCTCCTAGAGTGGCAGGTTAATAAGATTGCCTGTAACCTGGTTTGTTTATCCTGTAATTTACCCATAATTCAGATTGCACTGCCTCATCTCCTTTGTTTTCTATTTGTTGCCACTGCATGTCTCCCACCACTCTGCTGCTCAGGCACATCAGGAGATCTGTTCACTCTTCTCAGCGGGTTCCTTGAACAACTCTGTGTCATGGGCTGACTGCTTGGCCATCCAGCCTGGCAGGAAGCACTGGGAAGAGCTCAGCCTCCCTGAACACCCGAGGGCAGAGAATGAATCACCCTGCCATGCCTGGAGCCTGGTCTCTGAGGTACTGCTGAGGAAGGGAAGAGAATCCACGCTCCTGCAGACCTGACTGGCACCCAGAGCTGTGCAAGGAGGATCAATGCAGCCATCACCAGATGGTGCTGCTGCATTCAGCCTTGCAAGGTCATTGTGTGCAGGGATGTTTTGATTCTTGGAAGAAAATACTGAACTGGGGATGTTTTTCCACTGCATGGATGTCTGGAGAGTAGGCAGGGTATGTTCTGACTTCATATCACTGCTCAGTTCTCTTTGAGAACAGGACATTTGGGCTTTGGCTGGGAGTTCAGAATAGGGGTGTGTTCAGATGCTGTTTGAGATGATCTGTTCCAGACTGGTTTGAGTGGATAAACAAAATTAATTAGATTCACATCATATGAGTCCACAGGATTGGTTTTTTCCTCCAGCAGAAAACTGGCTCGCAATGCTGCTCACCAGAAATACTTACAACTATGGCTCACCTGCTTTTTTCCATAGGTTTTACAACACTTGCTGTTTTTCTCTTTTTTGAAGTCTGGGTGGAGGAATCACATTATCACATGAGATTCCAATGAACCACTGTATAGAAAAAGTTCTTTAAGTCCTCATTCCTATTGCTATTACAGATGAAACTTCAGCAGGGCAAAGTACTTCACCCTGTGTGATTAAGCAGAGGAAATGCCACTGTCTGAGCTTTTAACCAGCAGATTTTTATCTTCTCCCTGTTTCTGCCAGTAAATATGTGAGCCAGCCATTACTTCTAACAAGTAATGCTTGGGATGACTTTCATCTCTGCCTGTTCAGAAACCTGAGGAAAAGGTAAAGGAAATTTTGATGGTATTACAGCAGTCTGTGATTGTAATTCATGTTTATCTGTTAACTTAGTCTTCCACCTCCAAACACTCTTCACTGCTATTGCACTGAGCCTTTTGAAGGGCTCTAAGCAAGGTAAAATCTGTATTTGATGATTTGGAATTTAGAGAGGGAGTGCTCCAGCCTTTCTAAGGCCTTCAGCCTTATCCTCTGGGCACTCATGCTGGGTGCTTTAAAGTTTAGTCTGTCTTTAAACTTTGTCTGCAGCCATTAGCGAGTCCTGGTGAAGTCTTCTAAGAACTCTGGGTTGCCCATGATGGACAGTATGGATTCTACCCTGGCTTCATGGGACAGCTCATAACTAGGAAGGACAGAAGTGATAAAAGTAGAAAATGACAGATACTGATCCTGTTGAAAAAGTGAATGATGGACTTTTTTATTTTATGGTGTCATGAAAGAAGAAATGGTGAATCCAGACATGAAAGCAGTAGCAGATATACAGCTGGTAAAGAGAAATATTTATTTCTGACCAGCTCACTGCTGTGGGATACCGGAATCCAAGAAGGTACGAAGATTAAAACCAGGGAAAATAAACTTGCCTAGAATGATCACAGCTAATTTCAGAAGGAACATCAACACAAAAATCCTAAATCTTCAAGTCTTTTATGAGAACAGAGTACTCTGTGTTTACTTGGCTGTACCTGCTGTTAAAAGATCTGGAGCTGGTCACTCCTGGAAACAAAATCCCAGAACCTGGGGTGGCAATTCGTAAGACTAAGCCTGTATTCCTCCTGAGGATGAGCTGTCCTTACCAAGTTCAAAAAAATCTTAAACACTTATCTTTTCCAGTTAATAGTGACAGATCAAGGAACTTAAAAGCCCTGAAAGGAAACCTGTCAGAAGTCTGATTTAAGAGTCTACAAATTTTTCTGGCAGAACAGTTGGTTCCATGTGAGGAGTGATCACATTACTGAACCTGTTCCACCTGCTCTCTCCAGAGGAGGCAATCAGAGACAACCTGCTTTGTCTGAGGCTTGGAAGAAACCTTGGCTTGGTGCTCCTGCAAAACTTGGGAGTTCTAGAAGAAGAAAACAACGTGGAAAAGGGGGCAAGGGAGGAAAGGGGTGAGGAAAAAACAGAAGCAGTCTGCTAGGGAAGGTGAAAGACGGCAGAGCTGAAGGTGAGAGGAGAGGTCTGGAGAAGTAAAGAAAAAAAAAAAGAAAGAAACACACCAAAAAAAGGCTGCAAACTGTCAGCCAGTCTTGGCACCATCCAGCTGTGGTGGGGTCACTCAAAGGACCGCATCTTAGGGAGTGCAACCTAATTCAGATGATGTCGGCTAAGCAGTGCCACCGGGAAGGCAGGATTTCATTGTTCCCTACCCAGTTCACACCGCTTTCCTGTGAAATCTGCAAAGCAATTAAAACTAATTAAATTCCGACTTTATTAAGTGCGATCAAACCCCCGAAGAAATCCACCCTAAAACCAACCCTGCAAGCCGAATGCCAGGCACGTTAATCAGCTTCAATTAACCCCCAAACGGCGGAGTTGTTACAATACGGCAAAGCCAACACATCCTTATGTTCTCCGCGCACGTTCTCCCGGCTGAGCGATGCGGGGAGGCGCCGGTTGTCACGGACGAGGTGCGGGCGGCGGAGGCAGCGATGCTCTGGGTCGCGTGTTCGAGGGGCCGCAGGTCCGAGCAGCGGGTGCAGCCCCAGAACCGCTGAACAGGGGCTTGGAGCCCCTCCGGGGTGTCTCGGAGCTTGCCCCGGCGCTGCGTCCCCGCCGCGCTTCCCGGGGCCGGGCAGCGGCCGCTCCTCGCCCCGCGCCGGGGGCTCGGGGCCGCGCCTCGGCTGCAGCGGGACGGGCAGAGCCGAGCGCTCGCCCGCCCATCCCCGCCCTCGCGGCGCGGGTTCGCGGCTCCTCCCCGCCCGCGCCCCACGCCCAGGTGTCCCCGAGCCGAATCGCGCCGCTCCCCGCGGCAGGAGCAGCCCGGCCCGGGCGGCGGAGCAGCGGCGGCGGCGGGGGGCGGGCGGGGCGCGGCGGTTCCGGAGCCCCGGCAGAGCCCGGGGGCGGGCGCGGTGCCGCCGCCCGGCCCCCTGAGGAGGCGCGGCGGGGCTGCGCCGGCCCGGCAGGAGAGGCTGGGTGCCTCTCCCGGCGGGAGCGGGTTCTGGCTCTCCTCCCGGCTCCCCGGCGCCCCGGGGGCGCGGCCATGTCCGGAGCCATGAAGTTCAGCGGGTACCTGAAGGTGCGGATCGGGGAGGCGGTGGGGCTGCAGCCCACCCGCTGGTCCCTCCGGCACTCGCTCTTCCGCAAGGGCTACCAGCTCCTGGATCCCTATGTCACCGTCAGCGTGGACCAGGTGCGCGTCGGGCAGACCAGCACCAAGCAGAAGACCAACAAACCCACCTACAACGAGGAGTTCTCGGCCACGGTCACCGACGGCCATCAGATCGAGCTCTCCGTCTTCCACGACACCCCCATCGGCTACGATGACTTCGTGGCCAACTGCACCTTGCACTTCCAAGATCTGCTGCGCTCCGCCGCCCCCAGCGACACCTTCGAGGGCTGGGTGAGTACCCGTCCGGAGGAGAAGCCGGAGCAGAGCTCCTCTGGGAATGAATGAAGGGCACTCGTGGAGCCGGGGCTTGTCCTTGCATGCCTGTGCCGCAGACACGCAGCCCGGTGTGTGTCTGCAGGTACACAGGTGTGTTCTTTCACGCATCTCTTTGTGCCCCTCTGCCTCACGTTTGCTCACGCTGCTGTTCCTTAGGGACCCTAAGGACAGAAAGCCTCAGCTGCGGTAGCTTGAGGGTGAAGACGCTGTAGTGGAGGTCTGTGAAGTCTCTCTTCCTCTTTGTAGACGAGCAGAGAGAAGACCTGTAATACATAACTTGCAAACTACACCAGCAAATTCACACAAAGGTGCCCCTTTTCTCTTTCTGCTCAGCACACAGAGGTGCACTTGGAGACTTGGTTACCTGGGTTGGATGCGTTTCTGCCCAGCTCTACACATGCTTGCACAATAGTTTGATGTGTGCATGAGGATTTCTTTGACTTCTTAGCAGAATGACAGGACTAGTCTTGTGTCTGTTACATACACCACTGCTCTGGGTCTATGCAGTTTCACTCTGAACTAATTCTAGGTTATTTCCAGGTAAATGTCACTTGTATGCAGCCCAGAAAACCTCATTTATGGCTTAGTCTCAATGGTGAGAGAAACAGTACAGGCTCTAAAGTTGTGCCTTTGCTTCCAGTCTTGTAAAGGAGGAGGGGATGATTGCTTTGATCCAGACAGTAGTTTGCTGTTAAGAGATAGGTTAATAAAAAAAGGCACTTATTCTGAGGAGAGAACATGCAGAACAGTTGAGAATGTTCAAGACTGTGATGGGTATAAAGTTTTTGAGGCCAAGAAGTTCAGGATATGCGGTCAGATAACCACCACAATAAAATCAGACGTTGAGGAAGGAGAGCTGACAGTGTAGAGAACAGATAGACATCTTGATCCTATCACGGGGGAGAATGCTGGGGCTTTCTGCTCTCAGGCAGTGTCTGTGGCTGAGGTGTGATGTTACACCTTTGGGGTGATTACAGAGAATGATTAATAAATGTATATTGGGGCAATTTTACTTAGGTACCTTATGGATAGGCGTGAGGGTCATGCAGTGAAGGTGTTCTCTCTCAGACAGTCCCTGATGCGATTTTTGTGTCAGACAGAAGGGTCCAAGCCACTCTCCAAAGCCTTGGCTGAGGTGTTGCTCCTGACAGCCCAGCCAGAGCTGAGGTCATGGGGTTTTCCTGGTAGATGCATGCCCAGCTTCCCAGGCTGCCTGTCCCCCTGGAAAGAATCTGCTCCTGGGATTTGTGCTAAACCAGTTTCGAATAAAGAACAGACCCCTACGGGCAAGGCAAAGGAGTGAGCTCGGGATAGAGCACTGGGTTTTTTTGAGGGTTTTCCTGGTGTTTGAATTGCTGGGGATGTTTGCTTTTGAGAGAGGCCCTATCCTCTTGGGAGGCTGGAGTCATGGTCGCACTGGAGCTGGCTACATGTGGGATGGGACTGCTCTTCTGGAAAGGTGGTGGCCTTATTTACATGACTAAAATACCTGTCATAATACTGCTGCTGGTGGGGATGCACATACATTTCTTTCATTTAGTCCATCCTGCAGTGCTGATTTTTAGGGCAGATGCAGTCTGTGGCCTCAAATACTCACCTGGTCTTTGGTGAGGAAGAAGTTTCTAATCCTTGCAGGATAGACATGTGTTTTATGAACTCCTGTACCTGTGGGCTGATGGGTGCAGTGGGGTGGGAAATCACTGAATTCTTTTAACTAGACTGATGTAAACTGATGTTGTATCTGGGCATGTAGACAGAGGCTAAGAGCTGCTGCTCTCCCTTGAAATTAATGTCTAAAACTTATAGCTGGGGTGGATTTAGTGGGGAATGAGCAAATGTTTGTCTTCTCTTGCCTTTCTCTCTCCCTTCCCTTCTGATTTGCTTTGTTAGCTTCTCGCATGGCGTGCAGCCTGGATCACATGATGACAGGGAACAGCATCTTGCCCTGATAATTTAATATGTCTTGATAAATCCAGCAAGGCTGTCACGGGAGTTTGTGTAATCAGAAGGATAGGAAATGCTGGTTTGTACTAACCCAAGGTCCATGAACTGCTGGCACAATGCAAAACAGCACAGGGACATGTAGATGATTTGTAACACCTCCACTCTGAAATCCTTCTTTTCTCTCCTTTTTCCATCCCCAAAACAAAAGCACAGATAGGCAAGTAAGGAATGAATCGAGTAAGAGGAAAATCGATGAATCCTCCTAAGTTTAATCTGTCTTATGCTTACTTGGCTGTGCACAGTTTTTCGTTTTGATTTGAAATAGAACTTTTATGTTCACTTTTCAGAGACAGGGAAAACAGTATTTTGGTAAACTCCAAATGAATGATAACAGGCAAACATGGCAGGGCAGTTGGCTGCCTCAGGAATTACCTGTCACAGTCTTGGTGTCAGCTCTCAGGCTCATGCTGCTCTGTTTATAAACATGGATTTTCTCTCGCTGACAAAAAAAAAAAGTGATTAGTTGTAACATTGGTCAGCACCTTTTGTGAGAACTTAGGAAGTTTCAGCGAGAGGCAAGGAGGAGCAGTTGGTGTGTAAGAGTTGGTGCTTCCCAGATGACTTGCAGGTACATCACTGCAATTATGACCCCGAACAATTAGGCAGATGAGTAAGTGTATGGACATGAGCTGTCTCATCAGTAATGCTTATACACCTGAGTCATCCCACTGGGTGCTGGGACAGAGTTCTCTGTTCATGGTTTGCTTTAAAATTTGTGTTTCAGAGACTTCAAAACTGACCCTTTTCCTTCTAACCATTTTGGTTGTTTTCTGAAGTCTTTCTAGTAACGACATTAGCATGGTCTGGATATCTTCTAATTTGCGTATAAGTTGTTAAACACATTTGACTAATTTTCCACAGATCACATTTCTAAGAGCTTATTAACTTCAAGATCCTTCTTGCTGTTTCCCTTTCCTTATATTTACTTGTCAGGCTTCAGCACAGGAGTTTTCATTAACATTGTCAATTAAATGCCATTTTGCCTTCAGCATTCTTTAATGCAGTCAAAGCTGAGAGCGATCTCTCCGGTGCCATGTTCTGTCTCTGGTAGGCATTTGCCTGTGTGGGTGTGAGATTGTGCAAACCTGAATTGTTTTACACAGGTGCGCATGACCAGGTGCAGGGCAGGAGGGAACTGAGCTGGCTGCTCTCTGAAGCTGTTTGCTGTGATTTACATCAGGGCTGAAACTTGCCTCTTAAAAGCATTTAATTCTGCACTAGCCTGTGCTGGGATCTTTTTACTTGGCATATGCACCTTTAAAAGGTATTATCGCCTGTCTGACTGTCTCTGAGTGCAGTATAGAAAGCTGTCCTTTATCAGTGAAACAAATGGAGTGCTCAGTGTAGCTGAAATGGGAGATGTTTACAATACATAGGATTATTCCTATGAGTTTTATGTAGTAGCTGAAGTAATTTTTAACCTTGGGGAAACACTCTTTACAGATACTGAATGGCATTGTTACAAGGGAATTATTTAACCACAGTTGTAAAAATTGTTAGTCCCTGGGTGGAGATGCCATAATTTCTAAGACTTTAACAAGGAGTAGAAATTTAAACTTTGATCTTGAATAGCAAATCATCAGAGTACACTGAAGGAAATCACATAACAGATGGGCTATAAGATTAATGAGCTGGTCGCAACTTCCTGATGAGTTTGTTACCATTTGCTTGTGTGCAGGAAGAGATTAAAACAAATAATTCTTGTGCGTTCCTTCACTTCAGCTCTTTTGCCTGTATCCTTCCCTATGATTTTTTTCTTTTTTGAGGCAGGAATAATTGTGTTTTACCCATGCTTATATACAACTGTATTTGTTGAATGTTAAGTTGAAGATTTAAAAGATAAGTCAATTTCTCTCCAGAGCATCATGACTGTGGCAGAGAGCCAGGGTGCTGCAGGTCAAGTATGATATGGTTGCTGCTTCTTTTGACTCCTGCTTGGCTGCAAGTTCTCCAGGTAGGCAAAAGTTGCTTCAGGAAGCCAAAATACTTTATAACTCTTGACAGAGGATTTTATGGTGCAGTATTTTGTGTCTGCCCAATTGTAGAGATGGATTGCAGCTTGCAGAGCTGAAATAAGTGGTGTCTCCTTCCACAGGGCAGGAGCAGGCTGAGATAAAGAGCAAGAGTTATCTGTACATTTGACTTCTGTTTCCATGCACATGACAGTGGTGTACGTAGTGCAGATCTCTGATCTGCGTGAAGGTCACACTGCATATTAGTTAGACTTGTGTAAAATGAGTTCTTTCCCTAACTTTTTGGAAGCTTTAAGTTGTTTCAGTGATTGTTATTACTGATATGCAGTTATTATGTTGAATAGGACTTGCAGAGAGAAACACCCACTGCAGAAGGTAAGATGGGTTTGAAAGCTACTGGAATTTCAGCTTTTCTTGCTTTCCTTTAGTTGTCCTTTGGCCCTATGAACAGACCCCTCAAAATGCCAACAGAGTCTGATGCACCACGGCTGCCTGAGAGTGCCCTGTGGCCTAAAGCAAAGGCTGTAATAAGTAAGGGAAAAATTGTTGCTATTTGTCAGGTGTTTAATAGTCTGTGGGGGTGTGATGCTAAAAACAGTTGTTCTCATTGAGGCAGATGAGAAGCTGACTGTCACAAAGAGCTGTGCACATTTGTGCAGAACTGCCCTGTTCCAGCATCAGAAGTGGAGCTAAGCTGTTTCTTGCTCCTCCCCAATAAATGGCCTGTCTGGCAACTGTCAGAATCCTTGGAGAACATGGGCACTTTGCTTGAGAGCGTGTTTGGCTGGGAAGATTTGACCGAAGTATGAGAAGAGCCAGTTTCCAGTGATTGGTGTCAGTAGGGGTGCATGGGACTGGAGTTCGTGTCCTGGCTTTGAACTGAGTGCAGCAAGATGTGGGTTTGGCTCTCAAGGTTTTCTGGAGTTGTAATGGGGCAGCCATATGGGCAGTGAAGTGACAGTGTTCCCGTCCTCTCAAAGACATTGTCACTGCATTCACTTGGGGCTGGGGCTGAGGAAGAGAGTTCTGTGCATCTGTGCATTCATCTGTCTTAATCTCTTCCTGCACACGAGCAAATGGTAACAAACTTAACAGGGGCAGAGCCAGAATTCTGGGAATGCAGGACGAGGCAGGACAGAGTGCAGGCAATCAGGTGCTGCAGTGACCTTGCTACCAAGTGCAGTGGCAATCACCTCAAGGTGACTGGAATGATGTACTGGAGTCCTGCATCCATGCCTGGGGCCCTCAATAAAAGAAGAACATGGACTTTTTGGAGGGAGTCCAGAAGAGGCCATGAAGATGCTCAAAGGGCTGGAGCACCTCTGCTATGAGGACAGGCTGAGAGAGTTGGGGTTTTTCAGCTTGGAGAAGGCCAAAGGGAGGCCTCGTAGCACCTTACAGTACCTAAAGGGGCTAAACTAGACCTGAAGAAGGATTTTTGACAAAGAGACAGCAAAAGGGTAATGGCTTTTAACTGACAGAGGAGAGATTTAGATTGGATATAAGGAGGAAGTTTTTTACAGTGAGGGTGGCACAGGTTACCCACAGAAGCTGTGGATGCCCCATCCTGGGCAGTGTTCAAGACCAGGTTGGATTGGGCTTGGAGCAACCTGGTCTGGTGGAAGATGTCCCTGTGCATGGCATGGGATGTGGAATGAGGTGGTCTTTAAGGTCCCTTCTAACGCAAACTGTTCTGTGATTCTGTCAAGCCCTTTGTTGATGTGGTTGGCTGGAGTGAGGGGCGACTTTGATGCCAGGGGTACCTTTACATTCCTGCTGATGGTGTTGCTGCTGGATCAGTTGAAAGCCTTGGTTGGAGGGAGAAGAGGCAGCCAAGGGCTGATGCCCACGTTGCTTTTGGCAGCGTTGGTCATGGTAGAAGCCCATGAGAGGGTGTTTGCAGACCTGAACCTGCAGCCTCGGGATTGCACTTTGCAGAGAGGCTGTGAGGAGGAGAAGGGGGCAGCAGGGTGAGTGCAGCACAAGTGAGCCCAGCACCCCAGGAAGCTCTGTCCCCAGCTCTGCGTCCCGCAGGCCTTGCCTCACCCTTTTGGTGGTTTATATTTAGCTTTTTGCACAGGTCTTTCAGTAAAGCACATTTCACCCAGCCTGTCAGAGGCTTTCTGTTTGGAATATTTTCTGAGTAATGATTTGGTTTCTGGCCATTTTGAGCTTATAGGCAATAAACTCTGCAGAATGGATCATCAAGGGGGCCATTTAAGCTATTGAAATGCTATTAGAAAGTCTACTGATTTACAGGGTAATTCAATATGAAAAACATATCCCTTACTGAAGTGAATAAGACTCCCACCCTTTCTTCACAAACTATCAAAGCTCCTTTCATGTTTTAGGCTTTAGCTATTGTGCTTTGTTAATACAATCAGGAAACTGAGGACCTTTTGTGTAACCATGGAGAAGATGAGCAGAAGAGTTACCACATGAAATTAGTTACTGGCAGCTTTTATAAGGGCTCTGGATCAGCCATCGCACCTTCTTGCCTCCCAAATTTCATCCTATTTAGGCATGCAGTTAAGACACGTCAGACCATGCTGCAAGTTTAATGTCCTCTGGAGAGGATGAGCAGTCTTTGCTCGGATTGCTTGCTCCACCCCTGTGCTGTTTGTGGGGCCATGCAGTGACCCAGGCTGGAGTCCTGGCTAACTAAGCTGGCGCCGTGTCCTGGTGGAGATCACTGTGTGGTTGTTCTTCTCCCAAGCCATGCCCTTGTGCTGGTACAAGATCCCTGGCTGGTTGTGAGGGAAAGGCCTGCTTTGTAGTAATGATATCAAAGATAAGAACTGTGTATCTAAAACAAAGCACATCCTGAAGCGTCCAATTAACATTGCTAAGCCACTTAGGGTAAGCCAGACAAACAACTGTATTTCTGCAGTGCCAATGATACTGTTTTATGCTTTGATATCATGAGATGTTCTCATCACTTAGGGAGGTCAGTTGCTGAGGAAACTGTCCTGCTATAATTTAAAGCCAGCACCACGAGCAGATGTAAGCCAGCTTTTGTCGCGTTAGTGCGATGCCGTGTGGGAACAAGCATCCCTCAGCAACTCCCATGCTCTTGATATTCAGCGTCTGTCCTGGGCCCAAGGTGATGGAAAAAATTGCTTTTTCACTGCCCCTGCAAGACCTTTTGTGCCCTTGTTGTGCTAGACCAGAGGCATCTAATCGATGTCCAGATCTATCCTGCAGGCTGCCAGAGCAGTCTGACCGGCTGATGGCCCCGCTCCCTGCACTGCTCTGTCCTGGGCCCCTCCAGTGTGGGGCAGGTTGCAGGCAGAAAAGTCATTCTGGCAACTGCCCGGGGTTTTTTTGGCTTTTGACTTCCTTGTGAGACCCACTGCATCTCCAGAAAGCCTCGTGCTTTCTAGCCCACCAGTGATCTGTGTCCTGATGGAGAGATGCAGCCCTCAAGGCAGAGATGGGATGCCTGTGTGCTGTCTGACAGATGGGTGTCATGCTCTGGGCTGTCTCCTCTGAGTGCCACACTGCAGAGCAATGAAGCCTAGCCTGGGAAAGATGGCAATCCTGGGCTGCAAAGCCACAGGGTGTTAGGGGTGTCAGGTCTAGGATAAGATTTTCACTTGTCTGCTGGACCTCCGTGGCTCTGGATGGGAATTTTTGTGCTCTGTCATGTGATGTGGACCTGCCCTTCAGGTCAGCCCAGCTCACACTGCCCTAAAACCCAGCTGCTGTGGCTGTGCTTACCCAGGAGCTTTGCCAGGACAGAAAAATGTTGGCAGGGGAGGAAGGAGGGAAGGAGGTATGAATCTGTTAGATGACATTACATAAGGATTTTTTCTTGGTGTTCACCTGCCCAGTTTCATAAGTATTAAGTTTCATGAGTGTATTTGTATGGCTGTATTTGTATCAGTGATACAGTGGCAGCTCTCCAGACTCCTTCCAGGAGAGATCTTTCTGTGGAACAGGCAGGAGAGGAAGTATTGGCTCAGAAACATGAGTTGGGCAGCTTTGGGAGCTTGAGAATGGTATTTAGGACTTAGTGGAATTTCTTTTTTCTTTTTTTTTTTTTTTAAACTTTTTACTCCAATACAGATACTTCTATCAAAACGAGGAAAAGACATCCATTCAAGACACATTTCTAAATGTGTGGTTTGCTGTTTGAATATTGCATGCTAGCTGTATGTTTAAAAAAATCAGTAAAATCATTTGCGGTGTGAAATCACCTAACAGATCAGTAGAGCCCAGTAGTCTCTCAGAATGAGGGGACTGAGGGACAGGATGTGAGAAACAGGCTGTGTGTCTCTGCTGTCCCAGGACTTCATATCTAATAGTAAGAATCACAGTGACAGATTGTCTGATGGTGTGCATCCAAGGGCTGAGGAGAGGTTTTAGGTGGTAGCTCCATATCTGACATGGAGGTGTTTTTCTTGCCTTTCTCTCATATATTCTATGTCAGCCATTCTCGGAGACAGGGTTTTGACTTGCCAGCTGGTCTCATTTGGTGTGAAAAAGCAGCTCACACCTCTCTACAGCACCTCTGGGTTCTAGCCCTCTCTCGCTCTTTGGCCTGCTCTGTGGTTTCTGTTTTGCCTTTGCTTGTTTATTTTTTTCTTTAATTCCTTGTCATTAGTCTGCATTTTAGCATAGCATGGTCTTTCGCATTTTTTCTCACGAGTGCATTTAATTTTACTCTGTCATGTAAGCAAGACATCCCATGTAAATTAAAGTCTTCATGCACATGTCCACTTGCCTCATTTAGTATCTTAAACCTTCTGTGATAGCAAAGTGGTCTTAGTTTGGGAATCCTTTTGTCATTTTTGGATAGAAAAATCTTTGCCATCATTCACAGTTTCATAGATGCTGTAGTAGGTTCAAGCAGGACCAGTTGTAGTGGTGCTGAGTGCTGTGGATGTGAGTCAGAGAGAGAAGTGCACTGTCAGAGGGATCATTTAGGATTGTGGCAGTTCTCTGGAGCTGGCTGGCTCCACAGTCAGGATAGGAAAGGGGATGACAGTTTCACTATGACAATAAAAGTCAGCATGGGATGTCTGTGCTCCGAAGTGCTTTTATCTGACAAAATAGTTGGCAAATCAGTGCTGTCTCTGGTAGCATTGGAGCTGGCTTGTCCACATGTGGGTTAGTTCCTAGAGCAATTCTCTCCACCTAGACTGGTCAGTGTGTTCATCCCATGCTAAATGTATTCAGTTCTGGGCTTTGCTCCTTCAGAATAACAAAGGTTGTCTAAATCAGGAATGACTAATGAAAGACTAGCTTATCCTGTTTGAATTCCTCCTTTGTCCTGCATTTATTTTCTTGGTAAACAAGGACATATAGCTTGTTGGCCTTTTCCCCAGGACTGAAGAGCAGAGGAAAAATAGAATTCCAAGTAGTGAAATTTGGGATTGATTTAGTGCATGTTTTCTTCTGTCTCGTATCCTTCAATTCTTTTAAATTTTACATGCTTTAAATGTTACCCTCCCCTCACGTGTAAGCTGGCACACACATGGAGCTCTCCATTCCTCACTTCTTTCTGGCATCAATTTTTAATAACATCAGCGTGAAAGTTGCCTTCTTCCTTTCTCACTTGTTTTTAAAAAGTTTGCCTGTCTCTTCTGTGAGATTCCTGGAGAACAGGAGCCTGGTGCTTGCGTCTGCTGTTGCTTGTCAGGTTTACGTCAGCGGATTCCCCATGGCTTCCATGGAGTTACGCTGCCAGCTTTGCACTGGCTAATTGGGAGAAGAACTGGACACGTTTCCTTCCTCCTCCTTGCATGCAACCAGAGTTGATAATGATGGCTGGGTTGTACATTATTTATGGGGCACAGCGAGTGCCCATGGTGCTCTGAGAAAGGAAGGAATTGGCTTCTGTCAATGAGTTTATTATCTGGGTTATTCACAGACTGAGGCATCTCACATTAATATATTCAATGAAAATTTATTCTCTAAGGCAGTTTGCTCCTGAGCCTGGAAGAAAATACAACCATGTGAGGAAAGTGCTCCCGTGTGGTCCAAATCCAAGGTGGGATTTCTTGTCAAAGCTACTCATTGGAACGCACTGTTAATACAAAAGCTACGGTGGTGTTGAGTGTGTAGGGTGAGCCTCCATCTCCTAACAGGGCTTGGTGGGAGTATTGCTGCTGATAATCAGTTTTCAGCACGGAGCCCCACGCTTACCGCTTCATTATCTGCTTACTCAGTAGCAGTAAAAAGTCCAGCTTTGGGTACTTCTCGAGTACAAGACTGGCTTGTGAGAGAGGGTGATTTACTGGAGGCTGTTGAAAATGACCCTGTGATCAGTTTCCTTTTTTAGAAGTTTCTGTCCCTTGTTTCTGCAAGGGACTCGTGATGTGGCAGCTAAGAAGAAATGCTGGTTTATTTAGTCTTCTTGAACGTAATGGGACATACCTGTGGTCATTTAGTAGCTACTCTACAAGCAACTAAGCTGTTCTCACCTTAGGGTGGAGCAGAACTGGGTGGAAACCCAGCAGTGCCATCTTCCTCTCAAAAAGTAGCCCCTGTTACAATAATCCTATCAATACCTAATGATAGGAACTAATTTTGACCACGCTTTCAAATAATTAGGTTTAGTAACATCTAGCCTGTCATGTCAATAAAGATGATATTTTTCCCTGTTTCCTTGATTCTAGAAAGGAACATGTTTCACTTTCTTCTTGCTGAATGGTTTATCAAAACCTAGATCATCAAATTCGTTTTGCTCATGTCCAAGAAAGGAGCAAGGTCTAGAGCTGTGCTAGTGAGCCCAGGCAGTGGGGCTTTATTCTTTCCCTTTGAGGGACAAAGAAGGTATGATGTAGACAAAATAAATGGTACAGGAATAGATAAAAGTTTCTTTGGTGCATTCCCACAGGTTGAGGCTGAGATCTCCAGCTCTACCTGAAGGACAGTGGAACCCCTCCCATATTTACTGTAGAGGAGCTGTCTCTGCAGGCCAAGACTCCCTGTATCCACATCCTTAGGGCTTGTCATCCACTTGGAGTGACAGTGTTGAAATGAAGAGCAGACTCCTGGATTCTGGAGGCTCAGGAATAAATCTTCAAAAATTTGGGCTATGCTGCACATCCTCAGAGAATGATTTTCAGCCCCTTGTAGACAAAATAGGTTCGTGTGCTAGTATGAACCTTTCCATCTGGGGTAATGTAATACTTGCAAAGACACCCAGTCTAGGAAAGAGTTTTGTGTTTAAACAAGGCCTGTGACTTGTGGGCTCTGGCAGTTGGCACAGGGCAGATCTAGGAGGGCACCCGGCAGGTTTTTGCCCTCCTCTGCCCCATGGGCAGTCGCTGTGCAGCAGGAGAGGTGGAGAGCTTCCTGCTTGTGTCTCTGCTTCTTGCCTACCCCATTTCACAGCTGAGCTTGCTGAAGAAACCATCAAACATCAGACGAGTCCGTGTGGGGGGCTGTTAGCTGTGGTTTTGGAGTCGTGTGAAAGCAGCCGTCCATTGTGCTGCCTTTGCAGAGGAGTGGTGGCGGCCGGAAGAAGAGGCGGGGGCGGAATTTTGGGGCAGCTGGGGCCCTTAATCTGCTTTTGGTCAAAGCTTGATGCCAGGATGGTTTTTTCTTGTGTTTTGGTTAATGATTTATCAGTTCACGGAATCACAGAACGGTTTGGGTTGGAAGGGACCTTAAAGGTCATCAAAGTTCCACCCCCTGCCATGGGCAGGGACACCTTCCACCACACTAGGTTGCTCAAAACCCATCTAGTCTGGCCTTGGACACTTCCAGGGATGAAGCAGCCACAGCTTCTCTTGGCAACCTGTGCCAGGGCCTCACACCCTCACAGGGAAGAATTTCTTCCTAATCTCTAATATGCACCCTCCTTCATCTTAAACCATCATCAACCCTGTGCTTTCCCATCAGTTTCCCATGGCCACTGTTGGACACGTACCAAGCCCCCTCTGGGGTTACCTGTGCTCCACTGGAGGGGTTTTGGGAGCCGTGGCTGCTCCCCTCTCTCTCGGGTGAGAGTTGCTGTGTGTGGCTGCATATCTGCAGGAGAGCAGGATGTTCATGCTGTGGTGTAGAGCTGCCTGGGAACGCCTGCGTGCTGTGGCACAGACAGGACACGACACACACTCATTTCAGGTCTCGCTTGGCGCTATGTGGAGCAGGGAGAAACCCTTTTGGCTGGTTATGTTCTTTCTGATTAGCACTATCTTGGTTAAAATTCTTCGAATTGAAAGCTTCAGAATTTTGAGAAGAACCTGAGAACTGAGAGTTGAAGCCATATCTAAAATCATCATGTGGTTCATTTTAAAATTGTACGGTTCTGATTTTGTCAAGAGTAATACTGCAGGATCTGAGTGTATTTCTGCAAAGAGGAGCAAAGATCATTCAAGTTGTCACATGTTTTGGCATACTTGGATGTGATCTCGGAAGGTTTCTGGTGTGCCCTTGCAAGTTTGTCATTTCCCTTTGTCATGGAGAAAGCTGTGTCTGTGATTAATACGAGGTCACTGGTGTTATTTCTATATATAAATAAGCTTAGTGCAAAGAGACTTGCCTCAGCAATGCATATGCAGTACTCATTGTTTTTAAGCAATGCACTTCTTATTTTAGTAACATTTTTGAAGCGCCTGTTCCTGTTTTCAACATGAGCATTAGGTGAGAAAAGAGTAACTGAGCTTGCTGGTTTTAAACAGCCCTTGGTGTCCCCGTGCTTGGCTTCTGAAAGACTGCTCTGAAAACATCTTTGTGACCTCAGAAAAGCTCATCAACATTTTCTCAGTTTTGTGGTTCCTTTCTAGGTTGGCTAAACTGTCTCTTCATGTTAATAATCCTGGTCATAAGAAATTTCATTTGCAGAAAAATTTGCAGATCTCTCATCTCTGGAAGTGTTCAAGGCCAGGTTGGATGGGCCTTGGAGCAACCTGGTCTAGGTAAAGTATCCCTGTGTGTGGCAGGAGGGTAGGAATGAGATGGTCTTTAAGGTCCCTTCCAACCCAAACCATTCTATGATTCTATGAAATTTGGGTTTGTTGCTTTTGGGGTTTTTTTAATTACTTCAGCTGCACAAAAATGTTCTGTTTAAGTGCCTGATAATGTTTTTCACTGTTAACAGTAAGAAAAGGAATTTTTTTTTCTTTTGGCTATATATATTTTAGCCAGTAAATGGGTAGTTGCAAAATTCTGTACACCTATAGCATTTCTTCTTAGTCCATCTCTGACAATATTAAGCAAGTGTTTCCACAGGAACAGTGCTCTTTACAAAGGACAGTGTTGTGGCTTGCATCAAAGCCACAGCCAGAACATGTAGGTGTTTGAAGAGCACCAGATCTTTCCATCTCTTGCTGTGAATTTTCCAGTGGGTCAGTACTTGTTCAGACTGTCTATCTCAGTATCTGAAACCACCCCCCTGTTTCATGTTGCTCTGTGTGGTGATGCCCTTGAAGCCTTTCAAACTCTACTGGGCTGCAAGAGGAGTTTTTTAGAATCATGGAAAGTCACAATTTGTGGTGCAGCCAAGATCCAGTCAGCAGCTCCAGGTCAGGATCAATTGCTCAAGGCCAGGCTGGACAGGGCTCTGAGCAACCCATTCTAGTGGAAGGTGTCCCTGCCCATGGCAAGGGGTTGGAACTGGATGATCTTTAATGCTCTTTCCAAACAAAACTGTTTTATGATTTATTTTATGGTTCCATCAAACTCCTTGCTACGGTAATCTTATCTCGGGCTATTTCAATATAATGTATGTTAGGAGTTGAACAGTGTTAGGTGTTTTATTATCTTTCTTAGGGAACTGTGTTTGTACTATTTCCCTTCACTGAATGTGAATCAGTCATTAGAGGGACTGGATCTCTTTCATCTGCTTCCTGCCAAGGTGCTTGCCGAGAGGACAGGAGCTGAGTGGCTTCTTGGCTTTATATTACAAGGCTTGGTAAATCTTAAAGAAGGAAAGTGATTTGATTTTATTTTCAGCAGAGATAAACGCTGTCCAAGGGATTTCTGTCCTCAGCTGGTGAGAGTTAAGGTACAAGACTAAAATTGATACGACTTTTCCCGGAGTGAATAAAATCTTGCTTTGTGAATTAAGGGAATGTGTCCCCCTTAGCAAGGGCTGTTTGTCAGCAGGAAGAGGAGCATAAGGTCCACATTAGCAGTGCCACCCAGATGGGGATGTGCTTTTCACCAGCAGGGAATTTATACTTTAAACACATTAGTGTGCTGGAGTTAAAAGCATGTGTGTTTGTATATAAAACACATGCAGCACTCTGGCACAGATAAAATGCCAGGCCTTCCATTCACAAAGAAACGAAACATTTGTTAAGGAAGGAACATGACAGCAGTTGTCCTAAATATGACTGGCTTTGTAAGTGAGCCTGTCCTGCTCTTGGCTTACCTGGGGTTGCCATGCGCTGGGGCTTGTGGCAATCCTCAGCAAAAGCTTTGTTTGAAGAGAAGAAGGTTTATCTGCAGCTTTGTGGGTGCTCTTGAGTTTTGAATGGGAAATGTGGTCAGCATCAAGTTATGTTTTCGATCGACCTGTGAGCAAAACCACTCCAGCCGTGTTCTGACCTTTTCCTCTACGTTCCCTTTCTGGGTGTCTCCACCCTCTGGTGTTTTTTAATCCAAGGTAAATCTTGGTCACGTTGGTTCCTCATCTTAAAACCACACTTTGGAAAGGGAAAAGGAAATACTAAAAAGGGGAAATATGTGACAGCTGCCTGTCAGCTTGCAGTGGTAACAAACCCCAGGGAGCCTTCTGTCCTTCAGAGGGAAGCAAGTGGCTGGGTCAGCTGAACAGCACATCCCAGTGACACGGCACCTCGTCACCATCCAGTGGCTTGGGAAGGCTGGAGGCCAATGGTGTTCAGCTCCTTCCTGGCTCAGCTTGATTGCTGGAGTCACAGCTGTGACTTTATGGTCACAAGTGGGTAGTGAGATCATCTCTCTCATGAGGTAGATGAGGAAAACTGTAATCACAGACTTGATGGGACTAAAAATTGCTTGGTCTTGGACAGTCTGTCTCTCATTGTAATGCTTGGCCTCAGGATTTCAGGACAATTTTTTTTTTCCTAATTATTTTTGGTACTGATATCCAACCCACTGTCCTTCCCCATGAAAAACCTCACCTCTGCACCCTTTTTTCTAACTGCTGTTTCACAGAAATATTTTGATTGTACTCTTCCTTCATCCTCACCAAAAAAACCCCCAAACAGAAAACCAAACCCATGAACAAAACCCACTTTACAAATAGGATATGATCTAACTTGGCAAAGCAAATGTTGGCAATGGCGTGTCCTTTCTGGGTGTTGTCAGCTGCAACCTACATTCTTTTTGCTGCCTGAAGACTTGATTGTGGCTCTCAGCACTGGACCTCGTGGGGATTGGAGCAGAGACATGAGCAGGAACATCTGGACTCCAGGAGCAAGCATCATACCTTCAGGAATGCTGGGGGAGTGCATGCCTTGGCACTCCTTTTTTTTTTTTTTTTTTTTTTTTTTTTTTTTTTTTTTTTTTTTTTGTACCTTTGGAAACATCTCATTGGCTTTGCAGCCAGAACAGAAACTGCTACTGCTTTTACAGGGTGTTCTGGGATGTGTGTACCAGGGATGTGGAGCAATCCCAAAAGTGGTTGGCAGGGAATGGGAGAGGGAGTATGTGGGGTAAAGTACTTTTAAACCTTTCTTTTCCTCTTTCCCTGTGTCCCAAGCAGGTTCTCTCCTCTGAGATGGCACTCATATTTGGTAGTTTGCTCTTCATCCTTTTGGCTCAAATCATTGGGCAAATCATCTTGCAACATGGAAAAGGGATGTGGTGGATTAATACCAGCTGGGTATAAATGTTAGTCCTTAATGGTTTCAGTGCTAAGAAAGTGCCAGGTGAGGAAGTGAGAGGAGGAAGAAGGAAGTCACTGTGAATAATTAATTCCAGATCTGGGAAGAGTTATCAGAGCAGAGATGCTTAGGCTTCCCCGTGGTATTACAGCCCATGCCACGATTGAAAGTTTCTGGATTTAATCTCTCCTATTTGTATCCTCACGAAGGATGAGTAATGTGGTTAAGACTTTAAATGGGGATGTGAGCTGTGTTGGGAGCTGTACTTCCAAAGACTGCCATGCCCCTAAGATATGCCATTAGAAATCTTAGGTTTTGCCAGAAATATTGCTGATAGCTTGATCCTGCACATAAATTAATTCATTGTGATGCTGACAGGGGTGGTGTCGTGTGCCCCTCAATGCCCTTAGCTCAAGGCTTTAAAGTCACGGAAAGACTGAGAGTTCTGGTGCTTTGGAGCAGTTGACTCTTCTTGATGTCTGGACTTCTGTGGAGTCAGGCACCTGTTGCTTTTGTGGGTTTTGCAGAGTCCCCTTTGTACTTCTCCAAGCAGTGTGCCTGCCGTGCAGTGGGCTAGGTCTGGTTTTTGAAGACCCCAAGCCCTGCTTTTACCTCTGCTCCTGCCACCCCCATTTGTTGCTTTCCTTGTCTGTAAAATTGATGGTGTAAGATTTCCTCAGCACCCAGAGGGGCTTTGCTGCTTTTGGCTGGAAAGGTGGAGATGTGTGGGATGTGTTTGGAGTGTACGGTGTCGCATTGGCTTCGGGAGAGACACAGCAACACCACCATAGGAATGTGACACCAGGATGGCAGCCTGGGTGACAGCCAGCACTGTGGGCCTTCCTGAAACTTCTACCATCCACTTTTCAGGGTTCCAGCTGTCCCCAGTGTAGTAAAGATCAATAAAGATCTTTCCAATGCTTGGTGTCGAACGGAGGGAAGAAGAAGGAAGGTGCCTGTAAATTAAGCCCTCTGCAGAGCTGTTGGTTTGCATCTGTGCCTCTGTGCTGTGCAACCACATCTTCCTGCCATTGAGCTGCAGGCATTGAGATGCTGATCACATTTCCCTCCAGAATCCTTCTTTCTTAGTTTTACAGTGCTCATTATTAGTGATCAAGCATCATAAATAACTGAACTTTTCCATCAGTTTGCCTTTTGCTGGACCACCAGGACTTAACTTTTAACTGTTGTTAAAAGGATGGTATTTGGCTCTTCGGTATCTGACAGAAGTTGTTGGAATAGGAAAAAGTTGTGACCTTTCCCCTTTCTACCTGAGGTGTTGAGAAATTTGATGGATTGTATCTGGAGGACTAATGGGTTTTAATGGTTCATGATCTCATCTGCTGTGGCCTGGTTTTAGAAAGAAGAGAGAGCTATTGAACAAAAATGGAAAAGCAGCAGTACACCAAATGAATTATATGTAGTAGGAAGATATTTTAAAAATAGTGACACACCTAATGGAGACTCAAATGAGAATAATTTCTCAGAAGCTTAGGATTATGCAATAAAACCTATGAATAACAAGAAAATATTTCCTAGCACTGAATAGTGGAGAACAACACAAGTAAGTGAGTGAACAAGGTAGTGGGGAGACAGCTGCAGAGGGGGTCTTTGCATAGTGTAGCAGCTGGTTATGGGGTCCCTGTTCCTTGGGTTGGATCTGTGAACAGGGTATTGGGGGCTCTGCCTGACAGTGTACAACCCAATGGATTCCTCCTAAGTTACACCTAAGTGCTGTCCTGCTGTAGTTGTGCAGTGGTGGTCCCTTGGCGACCAACAGGAGTGCCCTGGACACAGAACCTCAGACCGTGTGCAGACTGTGCTACTTAATGTAAAGCCATAAATGATTCATAAAGTCTGCCTAGATTTGTTAGGGAGGTTAATTAAAACTGAAGGTGAATGCTGTGCCTTGGAAGACTCCTCAAGACTGAGAGAACTGTTGTTGCTTCTCTGCCCAATCTTTTTTGTTTCCCCTCTGTATTTCTGCCTGGTGCCTGTTCTGTTCCTCTCTGGGCCAAACCCAGGTCTCTGGTGTGCACTGGCTGGTGCATGGGCTACCTGGGCTTGCTTTTTCACTGCTCTTTCCCTCCTGGGGGACACTGCCTCAGTGCTAAGCTCAGCTGTGTCACTGCTTTACTTTGAGAAAGTTCCGCTCAGCTCCTCATTGTGGTGGCCCTTGGAATGTTTCCACGTGGGAGGTGCCACCAACTTGCCTACTTGGCACCAGTCAATGAATTTATTTCTTTATTGCTGCAAACAGAAGAAGTGGCACAATTTCCTGGCTTGTCTGCCAAGTTATTTTGAGTTAATGTAGGAGATAGAAAATATGCTTGTTGATAATGTCGGGATCTTGGAGATAGAAGAGGGCAAGCCCTGCATTGTGTGCTCAGTGATAGACCTAGAACGTGAGCTGTCAGCATCATCCCTTTGCAACTCCAGCTCTACAGCTATTCAGAGATTTTTGTTTTGCTGGTAGTAACTGGTTACTGAGATTCATTGGTGTGTTGCTACTGTTCATTGCGTGGAAATAGAAAATTTTTGTTGTTTGTTTATTGGTCAAAGCTCCCAACAGTTTTGAAGTCCCCTCAAGAGCAGAGACCCTTTCCCACTTTCAGCCTCTTTTGCCTGCAGTTGCACACAGAGGTGTTTGCAGGCAGATTGCCATACATTGGTTATGCAAGACTGTTAGCCTGATAGCAGCTACTGAATGTGAGCATGGGTGTATTTGCTGTAATCAAGTGTTCAGACAGCTGAAAATGAAGCCCTGCATTTGCCATCCTTTGATTTAGTGGTCCTGCATTGATGTCAGTATTTGCCTTTGGGAAATTAAAGTAATCTGTGATTTTCCTTCCCATCCATTAAAAAAAAACTAGCTGTAGGAGGAAGGCAAGAGGAGTTGGAAGGAAGATACAGGGACGGACTGGACATGGTGGTACTTGGTATGGCCTTACAAAGAAATATGGTGAATAATTGAGGTTTAATTGTGCTCAGCAGAGCTAAAGGTTTGCTTGTATGTGCTTGTGGTAGGGAAAGGCAGCATCCGTCCTGCTCACGTGGTTCTGGTTTCACACGGGCTGTGGGAGGGAACTGTGGGGGCAGATGTGGTGTCCTGCCCCTTCTCTCTGCAGGGGCTGCTCAGGGAGGCTCAGAGCAGCCTCTTCTCTCTTCCTGGCATCTCCCCTGGCCACCATGTGCCATCACTGGGGTGGTTCCAGCAGCTTTGCTGTTCGTGGCTCCTTGCAGAGTCATCCTGTGCTTGGCGTGTTCTGTGCCCTCAGAAAATGGGTCCTCACTGGGAGGGTCTGGTCATCCTTCATGTTTTCTTCTCAGTCCATTTTCCAGCCTAGTCATTCCTAGGCCCACACTTTTATGAGGCTGTGGATGGAAACCCTCCTCTGCTGCAGACTCCAGTGTGTGCATGGCATTCGTAGACTCTCCCACATCCTCCCATTTTGTTTTGAATTGCCCTTAAATTTCTAAAAGAGTGGGTCCTTACTCAGTGATGGTACTGTTGGGATCAGTGCCTTGTCCTCAGTGAACTTCAGTACTGTGGGATTTATAAACAGGCAATTGGATCCCCTCCCCCTGCTACATAGCTTGGGAAAAAAAGGTAAAAAATCCCTCTGGAGAGTTGTTGTTGTTTTTATTTGAAAATAGAAGGAGAACAAAAACATGATAGTCCCTGAACCAGTGGTGTCTGTGTTTCTCTTTTTTAAACTTTATAACACCAATTTTATTTTTCAAATATACTAAAGAGCATCTGCCTGCAACCATTAGTTTTAAATTATTCATTGCTTTAGAGGTGAGATTTCTCAAAAGCAATATAAATTGGTGTAACACCATTAGGAGCAGGCTCTGGCTCATGCTTTTGGAAGGTTTGGGGTTTTTTTTAAGATTTGAAACCTCCTTTTTTTATCTATATTTTATTTGTAGCTCTTAAAGCAAGTTTTCTTGTCAGGAATTTTCACAGGATAAATAAATCCTATTCCTACCTGAGCAAATCTCCTGTAGAGGTGGGTAATCTCTTGGATGAAACCAGACTAAAATTGATGAAAGAGTCCAGGATTGGCTAAGAGTCATTAGTTATGCATGCTTGTTCATGGCTGGTGCACAGCTTGTAATTAGGCAGCTTGAACGAAAACAAAAGTAATATTTTAAGCAGCTGTCCTGAAACAAAAAATTAGAATGACAATATTACAGTAATAGCTGGAATAACTGGTTATAGGAGTTTTGAGAGGGACTGACTTTCCACCCATGTGTGAGTTTAGCTGCAGAGTGTTAAACTTGTGTTCAGGTGAGCTGCAAGGGCTTCAGCACTCAGGGTATGTGGACCTGGTGATTGCAGGTGGGATTGGCAGCGTTTTCCCAGTGCTGTCCATGTCTGCCCCTGGCACCTGCGGTGGGAATTACTGCCCTGAGCACTTGCCAGCCTTTGCAGGAATAAGAAGATACTTGGTACCCTGTTGTGTGTGTGTTTGCATTTTTTTTTTTTTTTTCTTTTAGGCACCCTAATTTGAATCTTAAAAAGTGCATGCTGTGCATTTGCAGGAAAAGCACTTCAGTCTGTTGGTCTGGAAATGCAAAATCCCCTTTGTACTAGACAGCCCTGAGGATTTTCAGAGGTGTCTGACTTGATAGACAGGTGCGTGTCAGCCTCGAAAAGTATGAGAGGGACTGATTAATCCAGACACCGTGTGTTTGGCTGAGAAAATTGCCATTTGACCTGTCCAAGGAGGTGCTACCTTATTAAAATGCAGAAAGATCTGACATTCCATAAGCATGATCTGGTAAGAGCTTAAACAAGAAAGATGACAAGAAATAACTAGAGGCATCTGAAAAACCAGCTTTAGCCTAACTCAGACTTTCAGCTCTTTCGACTGAACAGAGCCTTGGGAATTGCCTCTACGAATGACTGATTACATATGCAGTTCCGTTAATTAAAATTAAAAATTATGTAGGAAGTCAAAAGATATAGCTACTTGTTTAATTAAGCAAATGAAGTCCCTAGGTAGCTTTTATATTTGCTTTACTCACTGCAAGTGTCTGGCCTGTTCTGTTTTTGAAGCCATGTCAGCATTGACATGCCTTAGAAAAAGGCTGTTCTTCTGGGATGCTTATGGATTGTGCCTGTGGGGAAGGAAGGATGGGGCAGCAATGGGAGAAAGGATGTTCTAGGCTCCAGGGTAAACCCAGTCATCTTTTGTGTCTGATCCAAACACGATAAAAAGATTCCCACTGATTCTGATGTACCTCAGATCAGACTTCCCAGACTGGATTATCTGTTGTGGGGATGGGAGGGAAAAAAAAAAGAAAAAAAATCTTGTAAACTTGTGTTTGTGAGATTTAATGCTCATGCCAGGTGCTGTGTCGAAGATGTCTTTTCATCCTGGAGGCCCACCTTATCTATACCTCATCTTCACTTTGGAGAGTGAGCGACTTGTAGGCAGGCACCCTTTGGATCTGCCTCTTCCCATCCTTTCCCAGGGGCAGGCCGGGCTCTCTCGGAGGCCAACTCACTCTACCTGCTCTTCGAGTTCAGTGGATGCTTCAGCTGGGTGTTGATATGTTGCCTGAGAGATTACCCTCCTTCTGAATTTGTTTTCCAAACCTCTTCCATTGATGAATCACGCACGACCAGTTTTTATTATATGTGTGAAGGGATGTGATTAAGGAGCCCTGTTTTGGTCTCCCTGCATCTGTTCCGCTCCTGAACTGGCTTATTTTTTGTAATGCAGAGAAGGGGAGTAAATAACACTTGCCCTGTTGTTGGGAACGATGTGAGTACAGCCCTTTTCTGGGGAAGGTGTGTGAGGTGGTTGACTGGGGCCCCTCCTTGTGGGAAACCAGTCCCTGGTAGCTGCCTTTGAAGTCACGTGGAGCAGCACGATCCCAACAAGTTCAGGCATGGGGCACCATGTGAGTGGTTTGGGTTAGCAGTGGAGTTCCTAACTCCCAGCACACTGTCCTGGCACGGGCTTGTGCCTCGCAGTGGAAATGTAATGAAGCCGTGGCTGAACTCAACATCCTTACCTGCCCGTTTCCAGCTCGCTTGCCAAAATCCTCCAGTGCTTGTTTTCCCGGGTACGGCCGTGGGGTTCAGCAGAAGTTAAAGTGTGTGCTTAGCTCTGGGCCAAAATCCTGTGCTGTTCTCACAGAGACAGCTGAGCTCCAGCAGTTGATCTTTTCCACCCCTTGTGCTGTGGACAAACGTGCTGCCTTCATTTCTTTGAGGGTGACTAAAGGATTTACTACACTGATAAGCACACTTTCCTCTCCCAGTGAGCTAAAACTTGGCCAAGTTACCTCTAAACCAGCCAGAAAGTCTATGTTTTTCCTCCTGGTTCTTCCCTGGGGGACCGGGCTGTGGATGAAAGCACTGGAGGGAGGGGAGGGTGATGATTGTTCACAGGTCTACCTGCCAGTGGTGTGATGCTGCTCGCCACCAGTTTAGTTTGATTTATTGAGATCACTGCACCTCACAGCATTCATGGTATCAGGCATGCATAGAATTTCATACTTCTCCTTTGCTTCTCCCAATACAACAGGACTTTTCTTTGGCTTTGTTACTAAACCTTCCAGGCATAAGGCTGTGATTCCCTAAAATAAGTTATCCCATGCCAGATAGATCTTGGCAGTAGGAAACTTTTCTCTGTATGTATTACTCTTTGATGATTGTGTCAAATACATATGGATGGTTAGATTCCTGTATCACTTATCTCGTATATTGTGGTGTAGGAGTTCTCCCTGAGCATCATCTGTGCTGCCCTCAGGCTGTTGAGTTTCTGTGAGCCTCTTCTGCTTTCTTTAAGAAAGAACATCAGCTGCGTTGTTGACCCAAACTGATTTCATGGTCTATTTTGAACTTTAATAACTCTGTCAAGATTAATACTGCAAAACCCTGCTTCTCTGCAAAAGTGTAGGGATTTTGCCTTTAAGCAGCCACAATCAGTGCTGGGAAATAAAAAACCAGAAAAGAAGTGAGGAGCAAAACTTGGCGTCTGCACGGTACTTGTGTTACACCCACACTGCTGTTAGGAGGCTGGGTCCCGAGGGTGTTTGCTGGTGCTGGGAGGTACTGGAATCGCTGGAGCTGTGCCATTGTGGAGTCAGGGCCTGGGCTGCCAGCCCAGGTAGGGTTATCCCTTCCGTGGCTGGAGGGCCAGTCCTTTGGCAGCTGCTTCCTTTTGAAGTGCTCAGTTCTTAGTAAGTGACAGAACACGGTGAGAAGCCCTCTCCGTCTGTGAAAGTAGGTGCGGGTGATGGGAGTGCTTTGGTGACTGGAAAGATTGAAGGAGGGCTTACATCAGGAATTTCTCCTTTTGGGGACGCAGTAGGGTACCAAACTCCTCATCTGTGGGTGTCTGCTTTCAGATGGTTCTGGGCAATTTCTGCTTGCCCAGCTCTGGCTGCAGTTGCTGGGTTGGTAGAGCCTTCCCGAAGCGTGTGCTATTTCTGTGGCTGCGCTGTGAGGGTGCCGGCGGTGCTGAAGGTGCGAAGGTGGGTGCCGAGCGTGTGAAGCAGGGGCAGGAGCACGAGGGGCTGTGCTGCAGGGCTGGCTGAGCTCACCCCTGGGGCCCGAGCGAGGTGCTCGCTGTTCACACCCAGCTCAGCACATGGGGCTGCCCTGGCACCACGGGTCCAGCAAGTGTGAGCAGCTCCCAGGCATCAGCTGCTGCCAGCACGAGGCCACTCGGGCGGTGTGGCTGTGGCTCAGGGTGTCTGTGTCATGGTGGGAAGCACGTCCTGTCAGGCAGGTGTTGCTCTCAGGGAGCTGCTGATGTTTCTCGGGCCAGCTCAGGTCTGTGGTCAGACATTTTCCTTTCAGTTTTTTAGGTCAGGCGTTGTTTTCTGTTTCAGGCACGTTCCACGTGTCTAAGAGTTATCTCAGGTACTGTGTTGGCTGCTACCTAGCTGGTCAAATTCATCCTTAAAGGAGATCCCAGCAAGTCCAAAAGCCAGACTTTTCCCTGTGGTCTGTTATTACTTAATTTCATTATCATTTGTTGATGTTGTTGCTATCAGTTTAAGACTAGAGAGACTCTTAAGACTGTCTGGTTTAAACTCTTGTCTAGGACAAGAGTTCCCCTTTGGTCCTGCAGCCAGCAGTGCTGCTGTGCCAAAGCTGCAGCAGCTCCTGGCATGCTGGGGCTTCAGGCTCATTTTGGAGCCTTTCAGCTGTAATTTTTAATTAGATCCTCCTTACATGTTCTGTGAGAAGATCTTGAGTGTAGCTCAAGTCCTCTTGGCTGAGTGCTCTTGGACTGTGGTACAACATGAGCATAGCTGCTTAGTAGGTGTAGGGGATTTGACTGGTCTTTAATCTTGGAGTCTGGAGGGGAGAGAGATTGTTTTATAACTCCCATAAATCTCCTGCTATTGCTTTCTGAACTATTTTGTTTCTGTGTTGTAAGACTGCTAGGGGCAGAGGACTGTGCTGTGCCAGGGGCAGAGGAATCCTGTTTGCAGAGATGGGGAGTAAGGTCTGTCAGGACTTTGGGCCAGTTTTGTCTGTGCCCTCTGTCGAAGGTGGGTGATGCTTTCGTTGGATCCCCTGGCTCAGCCCAGCTGCTTGAGTTCTGACAAGCCTTTGCTTTTAAGACTGAACAAGGAGTACAGGGTTTATTCCACATCCCACCAGAGATACTGTGTGTCAGAAGAAGGGAGGAAGGATCCTCTTTGTCACTGTGGAAGCGGGAGTCTGACATACCCTGTATGGAGACTGGCAGGAAAATGATAAGCACTGAAGAATGATTTTGGAAACCTAAGTAAGTAAGGATTTTTCCATAAAACCTGAATTCTTGGTATCCCGTAAATCAATTTACGTAATTATATGTTATTACATGTTGTTATATATTTTGGAAAGAACCATCTCCTTACAAAGTTGCGCATCTCTCCAGGGAACTGAAATTTAGGCAAAAATGATGCATGATATTGCTGGAGTTGAAATCTTTGTGGGGAATGAGACAGAGGGCTGTTCAAACACAGCTTCCTAAAACCAGTGTAATATGCAGTGCAAACAAGCACAAAAATTAATATTGAGTCAAAGCTAAATATTTGCTTTAAATTTTTCTGTGAGACTGATTCTAATTTTTTTTTAATTTTTATTTTTTTGTGGAGAGTATAGTGTCCATAAAGTCAGCATTTTGGTAGGATTTTCCCAAGCAGTTGTAGCATCCCTGTTGTGTGTCCCACTGATAAGAGTGTGTGTGTGGCACCTCGGAACTGTAGCTGGAGCCGTGTGAATGAGATGGTTGCTCATTCTTGTTCCTGAAAATATTTCTTCTGCTCATCCTAACAAATTCCCAGCAGTTTAAATAACAGTTTCTCTACTTCTGCCACAAACTGTGGGCTAGGGAAATGCATGGCTAGCTGTGCTTCCCCTTCACTTACCCCAGAAGGCTGTTTTTTCTGGGCTGTGTCAGCATTCCTGGGAGTGGAGGTGCCAGCAGAAAGTGCTGCTGTACCTTAACCCTGCAGAGTCAGCCCAGCTCAGACACCTCCTCCCACCTTCAGCTGTGCAGGTGCTTCACCTCCGTTTGCAGCTTGGCTGTTTGGCTCCTCTTTAGGGTTCACCTTTCTGTTTTTCCAGTGTGTTAATGTTACTGCCTTGAAAGGACTGTTTGGTTGGTGGCAGCAGTGTTTTTGGGAAACCACGAGCGAATGTCTGGGTCAGGGGTGGTCTGCAGCCCTTGCTCTGGGAGCTCAGGTTGAAGGTTGGAGGTTTATTCCAGTGATGTGCTGTGTGTTTACACTGGAGAGGAATCAAAGGGCTGACAGGGTACACCGTGTGTTACCCCTGAAGAAGGGGGCAGCCTGAGCTCGTCATCCTGTGGTTGTACAGGAGGAGCAGAGAGGGTTTGGATGAGCAATCTTTATTCATTCCCCCAGGGAGCTCCATTTTCAAAATTCCCGTTCTGCACAGGTGATCAATACCCACGAGGTGTGAAGCTCCTCTTTGCTAATTTTAACCTTGTAATCTGTGGGAACAGTTGAGGGGGTGCCTTGTTATTTCTTTCTTTGTTTTTGTTTTCTAACTGAGGTTTCTGTGTGACAGCCTGACTCAAACTTCACGAATCCTTAGCTGTCATTTTAGCTGGTAAATAAAAAATACTAAAAGTAAGACCTTTATTAAAAATGTATCTCAAAAAATCTACTCACCAAAAAAATAAATGCTTTCTTTCAAGGACAGGCTGACTGACACTGGGATTGAATCTCTGATCCCTAAAATTATGTTCTGTATTTCTATCTCTATCTAATTTAGATTAAACGAGAAGAAGTCCTTAGGTAACAGCACTGAGAGTTTTCTATTTCCTGTGGTTTAAGGCCAAAAGGTGATTTATATAAGAAATCAGCATTTGCCTCAGCACTGATGGTATTTTGAGAGACTGAAACAATTTCACTGAGATAAAATATAATAGGGAGGAAATATCCATATAATTCTCGAAACAGATGCACATTGATCTTTTCAGAAAATTTAGTGTTAGTCCTGCTTCATTTATCTCACAAATTGGAACACTATTAACTGTATATATATTTTTTTTATATACTTCTGTTTCCTCTAGCAAGGTTGAGATTGTTCAGCACTTCTAGGAAAAAGAATGAATCAAGTTCCTTATTTTTTATGGAGCTCTGAATGCTGAACAATTTGGGCACGGGATGCTTGATTTTTTTTTTTTTTTTTCAATTAAAGGTGTGCATGAGAATACATACAGGTTCAAATATTATCAGATGTTGGCAGGATTAGTCAGGCAAAATCCCGAGAAGAATTTCTACCTCAAAAAAACCAATCTTCTAACATTTCCTTTCCTTTCTTTCAGGTGGATTTGGAGCCAGAAGGCAAAGTGTTTGTTGTCATAACTCTGACAGGAAGCTTCACAGAAGGTAAGGGAGTTACTTTGGCTTTTTTCCATTCAGAGCTGGACTCTGGTCTGTGTTCCTGCCATCAGTTCCAGAGCGGTGCAGACGTTTGGATTCTTCAGGGGCCACATGCTGTGGTGTGCCTGAGATTTCTTGAGTGATGGGGGAGGTCTGCAAGGGGCTGTTGGTGACAGCTGGAGCTGTGTGTGCCCTCTGCTCTGATCTCAGACCTGGGGAGCCGGTTCATGCTCGCTCTCGTTTATTTCCCTGAAGTTGTCCTTCAGACAGATTGTTTTTGTCACTTGTGCTTTTCACCTGGGTGCCTTTTGAAGGGCAAGCTGAGGAGAAAGTGGAGTATGTTTAAAATAGAACATGTTTAAAACATCTGGATGATTTTTATTCCGTAATGGTTCCCATCTACTTCACGAGGATTTCTGTTTCCCAGGCTCACTTCACACAGGAAACTTGCAAATTTTTAGTGTGACAGCTGCCCCAAAAAAGTATCTGGGCAGCTTTTTTTTTGGTAACTGTATTTTATAGTGTGATGGTTTTGATTTCCCTGTTGGTTATTGTCATAGCAGTTACGAGCGTGGATGTGAGTGTGGATGTGAGCAACCCGGGAAATCCTTTTATTTGTAACTAGAGAACAGGGAGAGTGGCAGGGTGTGCTGGGGAGGCCTGGAGAAATTTCTTGCAGGGGTGAAAAGGATGTTAGAAATTGGCTTTAATTGCCTATGACAGAGCCAGTGATGGAAAGAGAAGAAACTGGAGGGCTTTTACTGGCTTTTACTGTATCCACGTGCAAGAGTGTCATGCTTGGCTATTTAAAGCAGGGTTGAGCAGGGATGGTGGGCATGAGCATAAATCCAGAGTGTGTTTCAGATCTGTGCTGGTGGCTGAGCATGCTGCTAACAAGGTCTCAGAGATGAGAAATGAAGAACTCAGATGTTTGTACAGCTACTGCTTTCTGAGGGAAATGGGAAATGTTGGAAATAATTCACTTTTCTTTCCTCTGTTGTTCTTGAGGATGTGTAGGCTTACAGAGCAGGAAGATCAAAGATGGCTCTTGGGTTTTTTCTTGGCTGGTCATTCCCATGTATGGTCACATTTAGAGTTTCCAAGAAAAGTCCTAATTCAGGGCAAGCCTGATTACAGATGCTGACTCTTCCCAGTCATTGGGTAAAAGACGCATTCATGAGGAAGGGGTTTCCTTCTTATAAATAGTGAGCTCTCATTCATAACATCATGTTTATTTGCTGAAAATGTGGAGGATCAGGATTGTATTTGAAATTTTAAAGTTTTTTTTGGAAAGAAGTCTGAGAATAATTCATGGCTTGAAAGCTCAAAAAGCAGCTTCCCACTTGTTCCTCTGATCTGGAGGGCAGCAACTGCTGCATCCTCCCTGCTCCCTATGACTTCTTATGCCTAGCTAGTTGTTTTGTTTATGGGAATAGCCAAATTCACGGGGTCTCAGGCACCGTTGTCTACCTCCAGTAAAGTAAAAGTCCAAAAAGTGGGTAAAGAGAGGGAGGAAATAGGAGGAGGAAGAAGAAAAACTAGCAAAACCCAAAGAACTCCAACCAAACAGTAAAAACTGGGTTTTTAGGCCCACTTGAGACTGTCCTGTTTCATTGTCTTCAACTGCTTACCCAAAATAGGCAGTGCTGGTGGTGCTTGGACTTTAGGAGTGGGGGTTTTTTGGTTTGATTGAAAGCTCTTCTGACCAAAATGGAAATTCGGTTCTGCTCACCTACAGCAGGGATGGGGGAGCAGGGTGTCACTCCTGTGAGTCTGCCAGAGGCATTTGAGGACTGATGAGGATGTGAGGGCACTACAGGAAACATACAGCTGGGAAGAGGTCAGTTCTTTGCAGGTTCCTGTATGGCTCTTGTGTCCATCAGTGCTACCCTGCTGTTCTGAGGCAGGGAGACCTGCGTGTGATGTGTTAAAAATACATGTAGTTTTTCAGAAAAAGAAAGCAACAGAGCAATAGGAAGTGAGGGAGGTCTAGAGAAATTATACCTGCCTCTCTTTATTTTCTCTGCTTGGATATACTTGCTGGCTAAGCTGTATCTGATTATATTAACTCCCCTCATTCAGCTGACATTTCCTGTGTAAAGCAACCAGTACAAAATTAAAATGAAAATCTCTTTACCTTGGGAGGAGATTACCTCTCACAGAAATCACAGAATGCTCTGACTTGGAAGGGATCCACAAGGATCAGCCAAGTCCAAATCCTGAGCTCCCCAAGGGTGACACATCCTTGGGTCCTGGTGGCCCTGGCACCCAGCTGGGATGGAGGGAAGTATCTTCCCCAGCCAACTCCCTCACTGGCCCAAGAGCTGTTTCAGTCCAGTCTGTTTCATAAAGAAGGTGAGGACTAACTTCTGCCTGCTAGACTTCAGGCGTTGCTTAGGGATTGATTTCCTGCCCCTTCTCAAATGAATTTATTTACTCTTTCTGGGTTTTCTTTATTTCACCCTGCCTGATAATAGGATTTTTTTTTCAAGTCATCAAAATTATGATTCCTTTTAAAAACTTCCTTATTCTTTTTACTCTGGAAATAAATATGATTTTTTTTCCCCCCAAGGGTGTCTTTAGCATTTCTTACCTCTCTCTGTCTCTCTTTGTGTCTCCTTGCCTCTGCTCTCTTAAAAATAATGAATGTGCCTTCTCTGAGGTGTGTTTTTGCTGTGGATGTGCCCCATCCGTGGATGTGAGGCACATTGTCAGCTGAGGAGCTGGGAACAGGAGCAGGGTGCAGTGTGTGGGACCACACCAAGCTCTGCCCAGCCCTGGGGACTGCAAGAGCTGTGGTTTGACAGAACCCAGAGAGTCCTGCTTCCTTCCTTCTGTGTGATCCTGTGTGTGTGCCCAGATCTTTGAGATAATCCACAAGATCTCAACTCTTGCAGGCCTTCTTTAAAGGGAAAAAAATCTGCTTTATTGCTCTCTAAAATCTGTACTATTCTTGGGGTGCCCCAGAGGGTGTTGCTCAGCTGGTGACATGAACTCAGACCTGCTTGTTGCTTTTTCCCACTGAATACTGGTTTCAGCTGTGAAAGGGCAAATCATGAGTCAACTCTTCTTGGGCAGGGTATGATTGATTTGAAATAAAAGCCTTGCAGTGAGTGTGGGTGAACCACTCTGTGGTTGGTGCTTCTGGACCCCTGTGAGAAGTTAGAAGAGATACCCAAGAGCTGGTGATGGTGTCTGGGCCAGGCTGTTTGGCTGCAGCAAGGTCAGGCTGGACACTGAGAGGCCCCAGGTGTGTGTCTGGATGGATTGAACCTCTCTCCTTGCAGCACTGGAGTCCCAGAGCCAGCCCAGTCCCCTCTCTGCTTTGCCTGCAAGGTGTGCTGTGTGCCCTCAGTTTGCCACCTCTCTTTCTGTTTGCTCTATTTAATTCTGAGCAAAGCTAATTAAATTAATACAAATGAAGTAGTTGGCTGAATTAATGAATGAAGCAAACCCTGTAGAAAACAGAGTGCTTCTATTTTAGTGCTTTGAACTCTTGCAATTTGCCTTTTTTTATTATTTTTTTTTCACATTGTCACTCAAAGTGATAATTTTGGCATGAAGTTCAGTTTTAATTTTGTCGTTGTGAGGTAAGTAATGGTTGTTTCTTTTCTTTCAGTGTCAGTAAAGACAATGACAAATTCGAGTTCTGGGCAAGAAATAGAACAACGAGAATATCGAAAAGCCAAGTGAGTTGGTAGAGCAGATACAGCACCCAGTGTTAAATATTTCATGTTGGTAGGGTTTGCAGCAGCAAGGAGTCATAGAATCATATTGGAAGGGACCTTAAGGATCATCTAGTTCCACTCCCCCCAAGGGGGGAAGCTGAACCTGCTTACCTATGGATAACCTAAGAAGCAGGTTCAGGAAGCCTAAACCTGCTTCTAGGCCAGGAAATGTTTCTCTGTTTTGCAGCTGGCACATCAGAATGGTTTGTTCTCAAACATCAAGACTCTTGGTCTTTTGCTGTCGTTTTTCTTAGAATACGTTTTTCTAACAAAAACAAAGTGTTTTTTAAGAAATAACATTTTCTGAGACAGGTGCCACAAAAGCTCTGCAGTGGTGCATAGGTATTGTGCTAAGGAGATCCTTGCTCTGCACTATTATGTAGCTTCTCAGCCCCATAAAATTTCTATTGACAGATCTGTTTATAGGCTCTTGCATAACAGGGAGGAAGAAGAGTTTTACCAGTCCTCTGTAAACTGCAGTAATGACTGCTTTCAGCCCATCTTTTGTAGATAAGGGAATAAATACTGGAAACTAGGAACTAGGAATAAAAAAATGCCCTGTTCTCATCTCCTGTTTCGTTGGGCCACTCTTCTCTTTTGGTTTACTGGCTCAAGAAGAGTTTTAAAGCTTGTAGTAGGCACCACCTAAAAAACCTCCTGGTCTAAACAGTGCAGAATAAGATAAAGTTCTGCTGTCTTTGGTTCACAGTCTGAGGACATGGAAGTCTTTAATGTCTAGTCCAAAGTCTTATGTGGCAGAGACCAGCAGGAGACATGTATTTCTACACTCTTGTATATTTTTCCAATGTTTGCACTTTTTCCAGTGCTTTATGCTTGTCACACCTGTGTGCTGTAGGCAAGGGATTTCCAGATCCACTCCGTGTTGGTTCAGCTCTGCATTTTCAGATGGAGATAGGTCAGAACAGTTTTGAGTCCCATGGGGGAGAAAATATGCCCTAAGTGTGCCCTGAGAAGATTGAGCCCTTGCAGGGACCAGGAGCATAATCCACAGATGCTGTGCATCTCTGTGTGGCAGGCAGGTGGACTTCAGTGGATCCCCACCCTTGCTGAAAGATGTCAGTCAGGTGAAAAAATGAATATCAGGTTAAAAAGTAGAAGGTTTCCAGAGGCTGATCTTGAAGTCCTGAGCAGGTGTTGCTCTCCTGGAGGTCACACTCTACCCCAACAGATGTTTATCAGCCAAGCCAGTGGGAGCAAGGGCAGCTCTCTCCTTGTCCTGAAGCCTCCAGGAGTTTATTTTTTTTGTATTTCAAAGTGAAACTTTCAAAATGTATACATTGCATTTCATGTGTAAATACTGAGGAGAGAACCCAAGTATTCTTGCACCCTGGCACTCTGATATCTCACATATGCCTCTCTTCCATTTAAAAAAAAAAAAAAAAAAAAAAGACAAGGCAAGTTTGGTAAATTCTGAATTTTCACAGGGAAAAAGGATTTCAACAGGAAGGCAAACAAACAAAGCTGTTTATTCCTGCTAGCAGGAAGAGCCAGACCCTGGGAAATGATTTGCTTGGTGTTTATAGAGGGACTGTAATGCAGAGCCAGGAGGAGAACAGCACCCCAGCCTGCTACATACCCACAAGGCTACTTTTATTTCTCAGAAAATGATGCATAGGAACCCCACAGCTATTGCAGTGTGTCTAATGCCAAGAGTTTTTTGTCAGTAATTTGTGACTTGCCAAGATCTGCCAACTGCAGAGATATCCAGGGACTGTAAAAACGCAACAAGCAGCAGTGTCAGGGTTAACTTTGCTTCCTCAGTGGACTGTGTTTTGTCTGGGCTCTGAAACCTAGAGATAAATGTGCAAGCTTGCAATCAGCCCTGGGATTTCAGTGTTCCTGGCTGTAATGAGGAACAGAGGTTTCTTTGCTTTATTTTAATGTGATTCCTGGAAGAGGTGACAGTAGCTCCCGGAGGAGCTTAAACCTGCTTGGGCTTGGAGGACAGGGCTGTGCTGGAGCCAGTGTTTGGGCTGCAGTGGGGCAGGATGATGAGTGTGGGATGGAAGGAGATGAATATGAAGCTGTAGGAGGTGAGTGCTGGGATCCAGGGGTGCTGGCACAGCCCTGATTGCTGCACTCTGATGGCTGTTCCATGGCCATCCCTCTCTGGACCCAGTGTGGTTGAGGACACCTGGATGATACCCTGGACTGGGATGAAGGGGGTTGCCCTGTACACTAGCACACCTCATGGCTGTGCCTGAATTTCTCTAGACCACAGTTTGTGAGGTGCCTGGCTGATGAAATAGGCAAATGGCTGTCCAAAACCCCCAGTGCTTTACAAGGGTCACTCTGTAAATCTGTACCAGAAACTGGAGGAAAAAAAAATACCAACAAAACCATGCTGTTTGTTTTGTTATGTATATAATTATAAATACATATAACTTCAGCTCCACCAACTATCAAATTAGACTGTATCCCATTTTATATCCAAGTCTCTCAACTCTGGCTGCTGGAGGAGACTCCTGATTTAGGTGGTACCACCGCAGTCAAGGATTTTCCTTGTGTCTGGGTGCCTGGCAGCCCAGTCTATCCGGCATCCAGAAGTCCGTATCACCTGGAGGGAACCAGATGCTGTTGTGCCACAGTGTTTAATTACCTGAATTTACCTGGGAGTTATTCAGGCATCTTTAGTGCTTCTGGGGAGACCCAAGCTTCCCTCTGGCTCTGCAGACATGAGGAGGACCAGCAGCATCAGTCTGCTGCATGGTGAGGGCGTTGTGCAGTTCAGTCCTGCACCTCACTGGAGGAGGGCAGTGTGTCCCAAATAGCAAAGGACAGAACAGGGTCTTCAGCATTAGGTGAGCTGGCATGGAGCTGGTAGGAAGAAGAGCTCATCTTCTAGTTGTGCTTTAGGAGATGAATACTCACACTTTCAATTTATACACCCCTGTTTTAGGTTGTTCCAGACCATGCACAACATAAAATAATGAGTTTCCTGCTCTTCAGTGCCAGCTGTTTTTGTTTCCTGGAGTGTTTCAGCAGCAGTGAATCTGTTTGTTTTCCAGAATGAAATGCTGAATCAAAATAGAGCTTAGAGCAAAGAGATCCTGACATTGCTTGGCCAGGGTGACCTCAAGCTTGGCAGAGGCAAGAGAGGGAGGGATGAAAGCTTCTGCTGTCCCTGTCTGCTGTCTTTGGGGAAAATCTGCTAATTTGTGATGTGGGATAAACTGCATGCCATCACCATGGCTTGGAGTGCTGTGGACACCACCTGCACTGAGCAGGTTCCCACCTTGGTAGCTGCTGCTCCTGGCACTGCCAGCACTGCTGGTGGTTGCAGATAAGAGAATGAGGCAGTTTCATAATTGAGGGTAAATCTGTCTGAAAAGGATGCTCCAGGGTTTCCCTGGGGGTTCCTTGAGTGGGGCCAGTTCTGCACCAGGTGTCTGGACTGGGAAATTGGAGCAGGGCTGTGATTGGGTTTTGTGCCAGAATTCTCCCTGACTGAGCTCAGCCCTGCCCTGGGTGCTGCAGGGGGGCAGGAGTGGAAGCCCCAGCAGTGGTGTAGAGGAGGGAGGAAGGCAGGAGGTCTGGCTGAGCAGGTGTCCTGCTCTCCTTGCCCCATCTGTTGAGACAAGGGGCAAGGGCACTGAGTGGTGGAAACAATGGAAAAGTTGTTTTGAGAAGAAATAGAGCCATAAGGGTCTGCAAGGACAGAGATGAGGAGTATAAGGAGAGATAGAAGAAGACTGGTCTGGGGAGTGGTGGTGGATGGGTATAGGCAGGAGTTGTCAGGAAGAAGTAGCTTAAAGAGGCCCAAAAGGTTAAAGGAGGTGGGAGGAGGAGAAAATGGACAGAGGGATTGTAGAGGAGCTGCAGGGGACAAGGAAAGGCTGCAGCAGCATAGCTGTGACCATCAAAGCCTGTTTCTTGCTAGAGTCTGGAACTGTTTCTAATCCCAGAATCTCAGCTCTTTTCTGCCGTCTAGCTGCCAGACCTGTTGAGCATGTTGCTAGCACAGATCCACGCAGCAGAGCACAATCCTTTCCTGGGAAGTGTGTGTTTGTTCCCGTGTTAGTTCTCTCCTCTCCCACAGAGCTGTGCACTCAAAACCACAGCCTTGCTGCTGAGCCAGGACCGGGAAGACTGCTCCAGTTCCAGCAGATGAACTTGCTTCCAGTGATAGTTTCCTTTGTTTATAAAATGTAGGAAATTGCCTTAAAGCCAGAAACCTTTTCATTTGAAGGATGTCACTAGAAAATCAAACTCCCAAAAGCCAGTGCTGAATTTTTGTGTCTAAAACGTGTCTTTCCTATAGTTCACAGTACAAACTTGCAGGTCACACTTGCAGGTCAGCAAGGATGAAGGCAGAAAAATGTTTCTTGTCCAGCTTGCCCAGCTCAGAGTTCTTAGGTGGTGAGGGGGGAATCCAGGGCCTCAGTTTAGTCCTACACCTGTTTTTACTTGCACTCACTCTGGATTCTGTATTTTACTTGTGAATGGGAGGTGAAATGGGCAAAACAAATCCTTCAGGGAAAGGGTCCAGTGCTGCATCTTGAAGGGCTGATGACAACTTGCACGTGAGGGCCATGGCAGAGAAATCCCTGTGTCCCGTGTTCTGGCTGGAAAATGGCAGTGTGGAAGGGAGTGCTGGAAGGAAGGCAGGGTGCTGTGTGTGGGGAGGACTGCTTAAACCTGTGCAAGGGCTCTTGTGACCATCAAACCACAGGCTGGCTTTCATCTCCTGTCATTTGAGCCTAAATAAATTCCCTCTCGGATAATTTCTTCCCCATTAAAGGCCTGGGAAAAAAGACAAAGAGAGTTACAGGTTTTAGGTGTCTCTCACAAGCTGTTGGAGAAAGTGATTTTCTTCTTTCTCACCCACCTCTGCTTGTTTGTTAATTGAGAGGAGTGGGATGGGAGAGGCCACAGGGAGGCAGGATATGACTTACTGCTACTACTCTTAGACCTGCTGGAAAGGGCCACCCATTTGGGAAAAAGAAATTGAGGGGTGTCACATTATGGAGCTGCTGAAACCAGTCTCCCCAAGCAGGTGGTAGAGTCCCCATCCCGAGAAGTGCTCAAGAAATAACTGGATGTGGTACTCTGTGCCATGGTTGAGTTGATAATGTGTTTGGTCAAAGGTTGGACTCGAGGATCTTGGAGGTCTTTTCCAACCTTTATGATTCTAGGATCCTGAGCCAAGGTAAGCAATACCCTCTCCATGTGGCAGCCAGCATTTTTAAAACTGTGTTTGTCTGAATTTGGGACATCCGCTTTTGATATCCCAGAGATGTATTTCAGAAATGGAGAAATATGTATTGCAGGGTGAAAACCACATTTGGGAGGAGATGGGGAAGGGGGAGAGATCAGGTCGGGCTGTGTTAGCTGCTGGGAAGCTGTTGGGGACAGCTGCATTTCCTGAAGGTGCCACTCCTGGCCTGCAACCCTTAGGAAATCCCTTTGGGAAATCACAATAATCCCCTGGCACTGGGAGGGGAAGAGCACTCATGGTCCCTGCCATCTGCAGAAGTTTCAGGATGGCTTGTGCAATCCCCAGCCTGAGCAGTGAGTATTTCCTTGCTGCATTGCCTAGGTGGGGATGTGTTGATGAGAAGAGGTGCTGCTTCTTGGCAGAGCTCTTCCCAATGAGCTGGGAATACAAGAGGCTGAATTTATTTTTCTTGACAGATGCTTTGCTGCTGCAGTGTCTTACTCAGCCCATGGTGTGTGGGAACCTGCGTGGGAGAGCAACATGGTAAACAACCTGCTTTTTAAGGCTGTTGCAATTAGAGGACTCGTTAGCAAGCTGCCACATGGAGAGCTCAAAAGTTCCAGGGTCAGCTGTGTGATCAGAGCTGAGTTTGCTGCCAGACCAGCAGCTGTGGGATGACCAGTCCACCAGGAGGACCCAGCTGTTGCAGGGTGGTGATTCAGGTGTTGGTCATCCTGCCTGGTGAGCCCCAGTGCCCCTCCAGGGTCTGGGGAAAAGCTGAGGCATTTCATGGCAGCAGTTGGAGGCCCCAGTGGGAGAAAAAGGGGAATGTTTAATTTGTCCTGTTGTATTAGCTTTCCCAGTTACCTTGTTCCTGACTAGAATCCGGTTGTGCTTTGGGATACAGTTTGCTTTCTTGTGGAGAGGTGCAGTGCCCTTGGTGAGGAAGGCTTGAGATGCCATCCTAGGGATGGCTGCTGTGTTGAGGAATGTGGTTACTATTTGTGGAGATGCTGCAAAACTTTGGGACGCTATGGACACAAGCTGCATGTTATTCCCATTTCAACTGGATTTTGGTTCATCCTGATTTCTTTGTGTGTCTTTGTGTTCCATAAAGAGTATTCTCCTGCTCCTCCTTTCTTTAAGATTGATGTTAAACCTGTGTCTCCAGAAAATGACAGTGCCTGAACATAAAGGTGTGAGTTTTAAGCAGATTTAGTTGATTGCCCGACCTTGTATGGACACCCTTGTTTCAATACCAAAGCAACCGACTTCCCCGTGCCCCAAAAGGGGGATGTCCCCAGAGCATCCACTTTAAAAATAGCTTTAAACTGCACTTGGTTAAAAATAGGTTTGACTTGCATCTCGTGCTTCCCTGTGTGGGCAGGACCTCCTCAGAGCGAGTTGTGATCCCTGCTATGGAACCACCCACGAGCATGTGAGCTGCTGATGGTTGTGACACGCAGGAGTCCCGAGGGAGGGTTCAGGATCTCCCTGCTTCCAATTCTGCTTTTCTCGAGGATTTTGCACAAGTGATGGGAGCTTTGATTTACAAATGCTGTCACTTTGTTACTGCTACTTCTGCTCTGCAGCCATCGGGGTTTGAGACCTTCTAAACCAGAGGGCTTCTGGTGCATGAATTAATCATGGCAAAGATCAAAGTTGCTTTGTTAGTTTTATTTTCCTGTTTTTAATGAATAATGCATTTAAATGGTTTCCTTCCCTAGTAAATCACATCTCAACGTTTTTCTCTTGAGTTTAGTAAGTGGGAAGGACTAACAGGAGGTTTTACAATGGAAATTAGCTTGCCTAAGCACAAGGAAATAGTAATGATTGTAACAGTGAGGGGAGGAGGGAGAGGAATCAGTTTGTTAAGGCTCTAATGAGCCATGCAGTAAGAAGTGTTTTGGGGTTTGGTTTTTTAATTTTTTTGCCTGTTTTTATGTAGGTCAGTGTGACAGGAGTGGGTTATGGAGCAGTTGAATGCTGGTAGGTCCGAAATGGCAGGGAGGGGGCTCCATTGTGAGGAGGGAACAGTGGGGCTGAGGTGGCTTTTTGACTGTACTTCTGCTGGAAGACCATGTTCAGCTACAGCCAGAGGGAAGCACCTGTCTGGAATATGACTAGACTAAATTATTTTGCTTTCTGAAACTGTGTCCTGCTGGGTAAGGGACAGATACGAGGTGGCATTCCGGTCACAGTGCCAGTCTGGGGCTCTGATGGCCTCAGTTCAGTGCTCAGGTTTCTCCTGTCTCTCTCAAATCCCTCTTCTAATTTTTAAATAAAATCCTTCTCTCCTGGAATCTCCTCTCTGTGCAAGCTGAGACAGTTCTTTGCCATTGTTGCCCAAGTTTGGTCTCTCTGGCAAACAGATACACCCTGAGGTTTTGCAAATGAATGCACAAACTTGCAGAGATGGAATGGTAAGGTTACTCACTATAAAAATGAGTAGAAAGGCTTTTCCATTCCCATTTTTCAGCCTTTGCTTTAGAGGTGTCAACATCTACAAGCAAATGTCTAAAACCAACTTTTCCTAGGATGAAAAAAAAACTTTTCCAAGAAAATTCATGAAAGAGCAGATGTGGAAAAGCTGCTCTGTGCATGTCTGAAAACCTCTGTGGCAGTTGGGGTTAAATTTCTATGCAGAATAACCTGTATGGAGTTCATAACTGGTCGGGAGACTTGAAGAGGCAGCAGAATACTTGTTTTAGAGGTTCTCAAGCTGCCTTCTTCCTGCTCTCTCATGTTCTCACAGAATTTATGCAAACAGATAAAAAGCAGCTGCCTCAGCCCCAGCACTAGGCTGTACCCTTGGCTTTGCAGCCATCTCCCCTCCTGCAGGTGTGGATGCTCCCAGCAGCCCCAGACTGGTCACTCCAGCTCTGCAGAGCTGTCCTGCTGCCCTTGGCACTGCTGTAGCCAAGAGACTGAAGAAAACTGAGCCCCTCAAAAGGTGCTTTTCTGTGTTACCTACTGGTACCACCAGAGCTCTGGCATCATTGTGTAATTCTAGAAAGAAGCCTGTGGTGGGCTTTTGTAGCAATAGCTGAACACTGTCATGCTGACCAGTATTGTTGGGTGAACTTCATTGATCCTGTTCTCACTGCTGCCACACTGAAACACCATCCTTCAGCTTCAGTCCTCAAATGCTGTTAATCACTGGAAGCTGAGATGAATTTATGTCCTAGATCTGGCAAGAAAACAAGGAAGATGGATCTGCCCTGCTTCAGCACTTGGACAAGAAACAGAGGCCTCACCTCCAGTGCACAGTTGTGTCTGATGTGATGCAGGGATGATTACATGTTTGCATTTCCAAGACTGCTGATAGTGCTGTTTCACACTCATGAGTGGAAAAAATGTTTTTTAGATTCAGAGCATCATTGTTCCTTCTTACTCTTTTGGACAATATTGACAGGTTGGCATCTTAAAAGATGAGCTGCCCGTTAGCATGACTCTCTGTGAAGTCCTGGAAGACAGCATAGTGCTGCCAGCCCTAGCCCTAGCTGGCTCTTTCTCCGATCTTCAAATCTTTATCCAGTTTCAGGGCAAAGCAGCAGCTGGATCAAACATAAGTCCCAGCCTGTGTTTGATGTGCCACGTGTTTGCTTTGCAAGGAGCCTCTCCTGGGATCGGAACCAGAGTGCAGAGACCAGATCGTGCACAGACTGGCAAAAGCAACAGAAGGAGCAACTTCTGCTGGGAGAGAAACTCCGTGTGGTTAATGTGATCTTTGTGGAGGTGGCTGTTTTCCACTTGGCTGATTTGTGCATCCAGGTTAATGTTTGAGGGGAACTGAAGAAAAGCTTTGTAATAGGAAAGATTAGGCTTCTACTCTGCAGCACTGTATTAGGGAAGCAGAACAGGAAGAAAGGAAGAAAACCTTTTCCCTTTTCAGAGTCAGGCTGTCAGCTTCTTCTTCAATGGTGTGTTGTGTTTGTAACATTTTAATTAGCAAGGCTTCCCATGGTTTTGACCATCCACAGGATTATGGTGATAAAACTTCTGCTTAAAAGATGCAAAACCTTAGTAAGGGATTTTTGTCATAACTGACATGTTTTCCAGCCAGGGAAGTAAACATCTTGGTTTAGCCTCAGTTTACATTTAGTAGATGTGAGGAAGCCCACTGTTAGGTAAATATTGAGAGAACACCTACATACTGGTGCCTGGAGGGGGTGGGGGGCTGAATTCATTAACTTGACCTGATTTATGTATTCTTTTCCTAAAACACCCACTACTACTCACTGTTAGGGCATGGGGTAGATGATCATTTAGCATGATCTGAGATTGTTTTTCAGTGCTGCAGTGCTTGCAGGAGGTGAGGGGTCTCTCAATCCACTGTCTTGATTTTTACAGTCCAGTAAGCTCAGTGGTTGTGTCTCAGTTCAAGGGGAGCTTGCTTGCAGTGCTCCCAGGGAAGGATAAGTGTATACTGCTCCTGGTACTGACAAAAAAAGGCTTAATTAAGTTTTTACCTATTAACATTATTGATTTAAGGCTTTTTACTTTTCTTTTTTGAATATCTTTATTTCTTCCAAAGAAAAATGCCACTGGTCCATATGGGAGTGTAACACTACTAGGAATTGTCATTTGTGAGGAGGTACCTGGCTGACCTTTGCTGTGCTGCTGTTACAGCAGGGGTCGATAGCACAACAGTGAGATTGATTTCCAATAGATGAGACCTGACGAGCTTTAACTACTTGAGTCAAATAGTTCCAAGCACACCACTTCATCCTGCAGCTCTTCCTCTTGTTTTCCTGCTGTAGTTATGCCACCACTGCAAGGATATACCTGACATAACCCCCTGGAATACAAATTGGGGCGGGGGGGAAAGGGGAGATCTCTGCCCAGGAAGAACAGGATCAGGTAAGCTCAGGGGGCAGGTGGGATGGTGTTAAAGGCTGCTGAGTGGGTGAGGATGTGCTGGTGCTTGCACATGTCCTCAGATGACTTGGTGGGTTATTTATTCTCTTCTCCTGCTGCATGTATAATTTCCACTGCTATGAACACGTGTTTGGCGGGAGTGGAGAGGAGGGAAAGGGGAAGAGGCTTTTTAGTGTTGAACTTTGTAGTTAAGTTTTGCACATAGGCAGACACAGTAAATACCCCATAGTTACAGATGTCAGAGTTTAGCCACGGATGTGGAAACTCCCTTCACTGAGCAATTACTTGTCTGCTTTTATAGCAGTATTTGGACATTTGAACCATTCATGGTGGTTGTTGCTTTACCAGAGATTAGAGGCTTTTAAAAGCCTGAGTCTCTTTAATGGTCTAGAATGGCTTTGTTTTGTAAAATGCTCTCTGTGCCCAGAAAAAAAATATATGTCCTATAGGAAACTGGCCAGAATGAAAAACATGAGCTGGGAAAATGTCTCTGATGGCTTATATCCTCTGACACCAAAGATGGGAGGCATGAGAGGCTGCTGCATTGGCCACCCTGTCACAGAATCACAGACTGGTTTGGGTTGGAAGGGACCTTAAAGATCACCTCATCCAACCCCCTGCCATGGGCAGGGACACCTTCCACCAGACCAGGTTGCTCCAAGCCCCATCCAGCCTGGCCTTGAACACTTCTAGGGATGGAGCAGCCACAGCTTCTCTGGGCAACCTGTTCCAGGGTGTCCCCACCCTCACAGGGAAGAATTTCTTCTGAATAACTCATCTAAACCTATTTTCTTTCATTTTGGATCTGTTCGCCCTTGTCCTGTCACTACATACCCTTGTAAACAGTCCCTCTTCAGATCTGTGGTAGTCTCCCTTCAGGTACTGTAAGGCTGCAATGAGGTCACCCCAGAGCCTCCTCTCCTCCAGGCCGAACAATCCCAAATCTCTTGGCCTTTCCATTAGCAGACTTCAGCGCTGTGTTGATGGATGATTTCTGCCCACAGCCTCTCACCCAGTGGCACTGGGACATGTTGAACAGATGGGATGGGTGTGAGCTGAGGAACTGCCGTCCTGGTGGTTGGGAGGAAGGAGGTTTTGGCAGCCATGTGTTCCACCATTTCAAAATCACTTGTTGGAGGGCTGAACTTGCCAGCTCCGTGGTGTGGTGTGTGGGATGCATGAGCACCCAAGCCCTGAGACAGGGGGATTTATTCTGTGGGATGTGATGGTATGTGTAGATGCACCAGATCATGTGGTGGATGGTCTCCTGCAGCTACAGCTGGGCTCAGGGTATGGCTGAGGTTGTGCTGGGCTCTCCTCTCCTTTTCCCTTGAGCCAGCACCAGGAAATGGGAAGACTAGTGCCCAAAAGAGTTGATGGCATATGGAAAGTAATTCAGGCCTTCCTGAAGCCTGCTTAGTAACACTCAGCTTTGTTGTAATGTAAATTGAGGTGAACACAAGCACGGATGAGGATCACCTGAAAGATGTGCAGTATCAGCAGAACCTTAGTGGGGTCTGACAGCCAAGTAGTGTGAGAAAATGTGAGATCTGAGGAGTGCTTTAAATATGAGTTAGCTTTTAGTAAAGAAAAAACCCCAACTTGTGGCATGTGCTTTAATGAGAGGTGCGTCTGCAAGATAGAGCTGTTGTGCTGTGGGATGTTGGTGTCTGGAAAACAGGGGATGGAGGCTAAGTACAGCTCAGGGGAGAAGGCTTCAGGTTGGCCCTGGATGTGATCCACCAGTGCAGGCAGCATGGAGACTTCCTCTGTTGCTCAAAAAAAACCCCAAGTGCCTATAATTTTTTGGGTTTTGTGAACTGTTTCAAAATTGCAGTCTGTCTGAAGCTGGGCAAACCACAGGGATGCACAGCAGTGTCCCATTGGTGGCTTTGTAGGCTGTTGTCAAGTGTTCTCTATTCCTGGTGCCAAGGATTGGTTTCCTCTTGCCATGTGTGGTTTGCACTGCATGGGAGAGCACCAGGGAGGTGATTACCCCGTGCTGGTCCTTGATGGGAACCGTGACACAACCAGAAGCTGCAGGAGCTAAATTGGGAACATACTCTTTTAAACCTTGCTAAATGGGGGCTTAAAGGGCATCAGCTGTTGGGCTTCTAATGGAGCAGCTGGCATGGAGCAAGCTGGTAACTGGATTGCTTCCTTAGGTGAGTTACTTATGTGCTCACCACCCACTCAAACCCTGTGCTTCCCTTTCTGTGCCTCAGAAATGCTCCTCTACATTCTGAACACCAATACAGGACACTTTGGCACTTGAGGTATTTGGCCCTGATCCAGGAAAAAACGCTTAATTGTTTGCTTAAACCTAGATCAAAGAGATGCTCTCTTGAATTTGAAGTTGGGCACATTCTGTAATACTATAAGGATTTTTTTTTTTTTATTCTCACATGAAGTTGCAGGAGGCTCAGGCTCAGCAAAGCAACTGGTTCTTGATCTTCCTTCTTGAGGACCTTTTGGTTGACCTCTTGAGCTTCTTCTCAATCTTGTTTCCTGTGGTAGATAACAAGGCAGTTGAACTTGTGCAGTGATGGTTGAACGTTTGAAAGGAATATTAAATCTCCGCAAATCAGATCTCACTTCTGGAGATCAAAATGACATCTTGTGTGTGGGAAAGAGGCAAATTATCTCCCAGCTGCAGAGTTCCTCCATCTTGCTGTCATGTGTTTCTGGTTGCCCACTGACAGAGGCAGGATGCTGAACTAGATGGACCAATGTTCTGATTCAGTCTGGCAATTCCTGTGATCCCTGAGTCCTGTTGACCTCAGTGGGAATTAAACACATGTTTAAGCACTTCCCTACAAAAGCAGGCTCTTCTGCACCAGTCTCTGTCCAGCTGCTTGGAGCTCTGCACCGAAGAAAGAAGGTTTCTGTTAAGTGCTTGGATCAGTCTTACCACATCCTTTTTCTTGTTGTGTGTAAATGGGAAAATCCTAATTTATCGCATGCAATTCCATTTAAAAAATAAGTGCAGGCTGTCCTGAAGTCAAGCCGTGCTCTGTGTCACAGTGATGCCGTTGGGTAGGAGGTTTCCATCAGTGCCTGTGGAAGGGACACATGCACGGATGTCTGGGAGAACACAGCAGAAAAAAAACCCTTCAGCTTTATGGCTGGCTTTGCTTTTAAACCTGTAGCAAGAATACCAAGAGGAATACATCCTGTGGCTCACAACCCCTTGAAGTGGCTGGGCTCAGTACTGACAGGATGGTTTCCCTTCTCTTGACTCCTACAAAGAGGACCGGGAAATACGCCTGTGATGTGGGATTCCTACATTTCAGGCCTTGATCAGGTTGACAGCTTTTCCTCTATTTCCACCACCCCCCTCCCCCCAGTGGTTAATCAGCAAAGCCAGTTGAAAGCAGGGAATTGCTCTGCCCCCTTTTTGTGGGAAGATAAGTGGGATGGTGACAGCTGTGTTTGGGTCCAGCTGCCAGGCCAGCGCTCCAGGAGTTCACAGACCTGTCCCTTCCTGTGGCATTATATCCATGCAGAGGGCTTGGCAAGAGCTGGCTTTTGTCTTACATCCAGTCCATGCTCAAAACAAGAGTCCTGAATACAGAACATTGGTGCATAGTCACCTCTGGCAGACTCCACTGCATCCCCCCTGCACCAAATGCCCTTGTTTTCAGGGCCTTTACTTTGCAAAGTAACTAACTTGAAAACTGAAAATTTCATTTCTTTCTTCTGAGGCAAGTGTGCCCCAGATGATGCTTTGATCTGGGAAAGCTCAGCTGAGTCCGACCAGGTTTGTCTGAGGATCCCAGAGACCAGCTGGCTGGAATATGCAATTTGGATGGCTGCTGCCAAATGTGAATGACTTTCTTGATCTAGAGCTCAGTTCTGCCTTTTAAGACACTTGTTTTGTGTAAGTTGAGCTTTGCTAGGAAATTGTTATATGGCTGAACTAAACTCAGTGAAAAGATTAAATTATATTGGTAGGTAATTGAATTGCGATATTAAATTGCACCAGAGGAGGTTTAGACTGGGCATTAGGAAGCATTTCTCTAACAAGATGTGGTTCAGACATTGGAACAGGCTTCCTAGACAGGTGGTCAGTGCCCCCAGCCTGTCATGTTTAAGAAGCATTTGAACAATGCTCTTAAAATATATTAACTTTTGGTCCATTCTGAAGTGGTCAGACTGTTGGACTAGACAATTATGTTAGGTCCCTTTCAACTGAAATAGTCTACTCTGTTCTAAAATTAAATTAAATTTTGGGACAAGTCAGATTTGAATGCCAGCGGTTCCTGGGTCCCTGCTTTCCAGAACTATCAAATATTATCTAACCTTTGGAAAATGAACCCTTTAAAGAAAGCTGAATGTGGCACATATCAAAAAACTGATCATCATTGAAAAAGTAGCCTATATTTTTTTTAACCAGTACAGGAAGTATTGGAAGTATGTGAAAATGCTGCTAATAGTGATAAAGAAATGTAGCATGAGAATACCAAAGGTGGATGAACACTGTTCACAAAGCAAGGCACTGCTTTCACTCAGCAACGTGGTGCTAGTCAGTTGGTTACATGTAGTCGTGTTTTTCAGGAGTTATTGTCCAAAAAGCTGTGAGTTATGACAACTCATTAGCCTTGAGCTTCTGGTCCATTTACAGCTTGTGAGTTAATAGTTTAATGGCATGTCTCAACATGGGAATGTGTGAGAGGAAGGGGGAAATTTTTCTAGATGAAAAATGTAATTTTGAGCTAAAGGGGACATTGCAATTAAGTTCTGTACCTGTCCCAGATGCCGTCCTCGTTCTAGACCACCGTCCCCTGACTTCTAAACCAGGGGTGTAATTGTGATTTTGAAAGTGTTTTATCGTAGAATCATAGAATGGTTTGTATTGGAAGAGACCTTAAATATTGTCTAATTCCAACCTCCTGCCATGGACAGGGACACCTTCCACTAGACCAGGTTGCTCCAAGCCCCATCCGACCTGGCCTGGAGCACTTCCAGGAACGGGGCATCCACAGCTTCTCTGGGCAACCTGTGCCAGGGCCTCACCACCCTCACAGTCATTAATTTCTTCAAAATATCCAGTCTAAACCTACTGTCTTTCGGGGGGAAGCCATTCCCCCTTGTCCTGTCACTCCATGGCCTTGTCAAAAGTCCCTCTCCAGCTCTCTTGCAACCCCCTTCAGGCACTGGAAAGGGCTCTAAGGTGTCTCTAGAGCCATCTCTTCTCCAGACTGAATAGTCCCAGCTCTCCCAGCCTGTCTCCACAGCAGAGGGGCTCCAGCCCTGGCATCATCTCCATGGCTATCTCTGGCCACGTCCTCCTTAGGTTGGGGGCCCAAACCGAATGCCATAGCAAAACCAGGAGTGATAATTGTGTGTGATGATCCTAATGTTTCGTTGTCCTTTTTTCTCCTTCTCCCCCCTGCACAGGGACTCTGCAGAGGGACCGGATCTTTAAGAACCTCACTCGGAAGCGCCAGCGGGCGATGCGAAGGCGGGTGCACCAGGTGAACGGGCACAAGTTCATGGCCACCTACCTGCGACAGCCCACGTACTGCTCTCACTGCAGGGAGTTCATCTGGTAAGAACAGCTCAAACACCCTGTCACAGAGCTCCCCAGTCTTCTGTGTTCTGGGGACAAGGCACCCCCAGTCCTGAATCAGTCACTTAGGTCTTTACCCAGGGCCTCCGATGTGATGCCTCTTGGCCAGTCAGGTTTGGCAGGTTACGTTTATGCTGCAAACTGGAGTCTGCTGCAGAGAAGCCAGAGGTGATATGTATCTTGGGTGCTGGAAGCAAACTGAGTTGGTGTGGGGATGGGGCAGTGTCCCTCCCTTGTAACCACAGATGTTATTTCAAGGGAGAAAAAAGTAACGAGGCAACCTGAAGAAAGACCCCACTCACTGCAGTGGAGCATTGAGATTACACTGAGAAAAAACCAGTTGCTTGAGAGTTTAGAGAAAATTCCTGACAACAGAAAAGCCATCAGAGAGGTGTGAGGTGATGCACGTGGAGGAGTGGGCAGAGCAGGGAGAAAACATAGATATGTCTCAAAAGAACATGGAGTGGGAGAGATAATAAGAGGGTGTAGGCTGTTGGGATCAGTCTAATGTGTGTGGTGTGTGTTGTAATGAAGTTGAGGTATTTGAGAAATGAGAGTGAGGGGGAATATGGGGAATACAAGGCATATTGACAGCCTGCCCTGTGAGCCATGGCCTGTCCCCAGTGCTTTCCTGTGCCCTCACACCCCTGTGCTGGGTTGCACCACTACTGCTGGGCAGCTCTACCATGGGATCTGATAATTTGGGATCCTCCTGCATTTTGGCTCTGTCTTCTGTAATCAGTCTGCAAGATGACTTGTCTTTTTGCCATTAAATTGTGTCTGTGTTTTCTCTTGGCCAGGGGCGTGTTTGGGAAGCAGGGATACCAGTGCCAAGGTAAGGTGCTCCTTTCCTGCATGGTGTGTGTGTGTGGGGGGGATGTGCTGTTCTGGGAGTGCTTTCCTGGTCTGCTGGGATATCCTGCAGCTGTGAGCTGCTCTGGAGTCACCACTCCTCTTCCTCCCCAGGCAGCCAGGCCTGTGCTTTTGAGCCTCTGTCAGGTTTGTGTGGCTGCAGGAGCAGCCTCTGACATTCCTGTCCAAACAGGTTGTCCGGTTGCTGTTTCATCCTGTGCAAGTCCACTGAGTTGCTGGCTACATGCAACACCCAGGGTCCCTTCAGGACAGTGCCCAGCTGGTATTGGGACACAAAGTGACCTGCTGGAATGGCCACCCTCTCCCTTTCTCTCCCTATGAAGTTCAACAAAGTAGAATTAGGGAGTTTGTGACTTCGTGGGCTGGCACAGCACTTCTGCCTGAGCACATGGTTTGGCTGACTGGCTGTAGAGATGCCTGTGGTGCTTGTTTGCATTTAATTATTATTATGTTCTGCCTTTCCCCTTTATTTTTTCCTTTCCCTTTTTCCCAGAATTACCTGCTTCATGGTCATTCAATATAGCCTAACACAGCTTGTTCCTGTTCAGTGTAAAAGGGCACTGGTGTCCTCCTGTGAAAGAAAGCTGCATGTGAACAAAAACCACTCTTCCCTGGATAATTATTTCAGCAGCACTTTTTGAGTAGTTTGAGAAGCTACACTGTTGTTTCTGTGCCCATCACCCATATTTGATATAGGCAGCTGTTCTCTAGGCTGTGTGAATGATCCAGTGCAGAATTTCTGTTGCAGTAGGTTGAAGATACATCTCCAGATCTGTTGTTAATTCCAAGCCACTGATTATTTTTCACGTCTTTACGGTGTGCTGATGATGCAGCTGAGCCTTAAGGAGCCCAGCTGGTGGGTTGATGTGTTCTGAGTCTTCCAAGGGCTCTTTTCAGCGTGCCTCTTTTATTTCCTAGTGTGCACCTGTGTTGTACACAAGCGCTGCCATCACCTCATTGTCACAGCTTGCACGTGCCAAAACAATACTAACAAGAACGATCTCAAGGTAAAGTCACGTTGGTTATTTTGGGTCATCATACTTTGGGGTTGTCTGGGTTGCTGGGTGTGTCCTGTGGCAGAATTTACTCTATGTTACCTTTATTCGTGGGTTTAAAAGTGAGGAAAAAGTGATAGATATCTGCATAAAGGCCATGCAGTGTCATCTGGTTTTTCTTCTGTCGAACAGCCATTAGCTGTTTGGACTAGCACATCATGTAGGAAGTCAGGATATCTTCATTGGAAAACATCAAAAAGTAGCAAATCCACTGGTTTTCTTGGTAATTTTCTTGCATGATTAACTGTGGTGCAATCAAAATTTGGTGCCCGATGCTTAATGTGGATTTCTCTGGCCAACCACTGGTCTTTGTTTTGCCTCTTTTTTCTTTTCTGGTTGCCTGAAGGGCCCATTTAGTTGTTGCTCCACACCTTTGCTCTGTGAAATACATTGTAATAAAGAGCCCTTGCATAACTTGTGTTTCTGAAGGTTTTCTTTCGTGTTAGTTTTGGCTGTGTTTGGTGGGAGTAACATCCCTGCCTAACGCTGCCCTGTGCCTTGCATGTCTCATTTCTGAACTGGAAATGGCTCAATAACTGTTTGAGAAAAAATCAAATCATATCTATTTATTCACGAGGCAGCTCTGCGTTTTGTGGCATGCAATCACCTTTTGTTATTTCTTGCCTCCAAACTGCTGAGCTGAACTCCTTAAAATGACCCCTTGACAAGCCAGATGAAAATAAGCTAAGAAGCCTAAGGGTAAAGTGCAAGTTAAATAGTGAATGTCCTCACCCCTCCCTCGGGATTATGAAGGTTTTATAACACATTTAAACAACTTTAAAAGAAGGCAGAAGTGAGGAGGCACCACTCACCTTAAACTTCTTGTTCCAGTCACACCCCTGACTTTTCCTTAATAGAGTTATGGGTTCCGCCTCAGCTTTCCAGGATCTGCATCTGACTTTGAGAAACAAAGTCAAAAGTGATGAATTTGCTAAATGGGGACTGGTTTCTTCAGCCATTGGAACATTTTTTAAAGGTGTCCTTGGGATCTAAATGATATGCAATTGGAAAAGAGCAAGGTTAAAAAGGGGATGATTGCAAGTGATAGTGAAATGTGTGCCTGAAAGGCTGTTAATTACAAGGAGGGTGAGAAGAGGAATGAGAATTTTAGGAGGAGCTGTGAAAGCAATTCTATATTAAAATTAATAAAATCAACAGTTTGACCTAAAGTTAACATGTTTTTGCACATAGTATGCAAGTCAAAGATGTCATAACTGCGGGATTAAAAAAGCTGTAGCTCACACTGCAGTGGGATTGGTTTGTTTTGAGGTAATCTAATTCTGACTTGTCTTTAAGAATTTAAAATTGGCTAGGCAGCCATTATTTTAAAGTCTGCTTTTCCAGGTAGTCTGGAAAAGCAAGGAAAAGCTGGCCCACAGCAGGTGAGGCTCTTAATTCAGTATTCACTTGCAGTAAACCTCAGTGAGGTGATGGATCAGGACATTTTCTGACTTGAAATTATCATCTTAGGTTTGCACTTAAATGCCTGTATGTAAATGAACACCAGTTTATATATGTGTATTTGAATTTTAAACCTGTGCTTTCCTTTTGGTGCCTCAGGTGACTGAACAGAGGTTTGGGATCAACATTCCTCATAAATTCAGCGTCCACAACTACAAAGTCCCAACGTTCTGTGACCACTGCGGGTCCTTGCTCTGGGGGATCATGCGACAGGGTCTACAGTGTAAAAGTGAGCAGCTTCTCACTGTTGCCTTTTCACAAAATACATTTATTTTTAGACTCTTGATGCCCCGTGTGAGCTTGATTTGTGCAACCTTCAGGAGAAAGCTGAGTGATGAACATTCTTCTTTGTTGAGAGTTAAAAAAGGCTGATCTCCTTTTTAATCTCTGGCTGCCAGAAGGACTCTACTCAGCACTCTCAGCACAGCTTTGTTTAACTTGCATTATTAAAAGTATTCTGCTTCCTGCGTTCGTATTTTCCCTTTACCTGAAGGTTTTTGCTCAGCTGGTGAGATAAGGCAGTGAAAAGGCATCCGAGGGGAAAAAAAGGTCATTGCTTTAGGCTGACTGCTAAGCCTGTTAATTGATGACTAAGCATGTCCTGGTGTTACATTTTTGTTTCCGTGATCCAGACTGTAAAATCCTTGCCTTCACCTCCCACAAGAGGGTGTGTGTGTGCCCATGAGTTAGAGCAAGAATGACTTTTGTTTCCCACTGAACACTGTCTTTAAAATTAGATACATGAAAATGGAGAGGATGTTTGTTGTGAATTCTATGGCATTATAAACACTAATTGTACTTACAGGCATAGCTACAATGGTAGTTATGTACCTCAAAAATACATGCTTATGAAAAGCTTTCGGCAGTGGGGCATCCTGCCTCGAGACTTTGGGGTCTGTTGCTGGTTTTCAGGAGTTTGTTCTCTTACAAGAGTTCTAATTTTTACTTCTACTTAGATCAGTGGCAAAAATCCCTCTAGTGTAAAGATACAGAGTAGATCCAGATGGGTGTATTTCCTGAAGTGGGATTACTAAATTGTTTCTCAGCAGCAAACCCCTCCAAGTTATTTTAATTGTTCCTTTGCTTTTACTTTCCGTTGCCCCTGTCAGTCTGCAAAATGAACGTCCACATTCGATGCCAAGCAAATGTTGCTCCAAACTGTGGGGTGAACTCAGCAGAGCTTGCAAAAACCTTGGCCTGCATGGGTCTGCAACCGGGAAGCATTTCCCCAAATTCGGTGAGTCTTTTATCTTTTTTCTTCTCTATTTAAAACATTTACAACTGAATCTTCATATGGGTGCAGGAGAGGGCAGAGGCTTCCCATAGGACAGATAGTGTTGGGTGGTGGACTGCAGGAATAGGTCTGTGGCTTGTGGCAAAGGCCTCACCTGGAAAACGGATGTTTGATGTCCAGGCTTTCATCTCTAGGTGTTCCTTTGCTCTGTGCTTATGTTTCACAGTGCTGTGACTATTCAACACTCTTCCATGTGCTTATCACAAATGAGAGCAGAATAAGACCCCCTGACTAATTAGAAATCAGTATAATTCATGACATGCATTTTTTATTTTTAGTGCAAGCACAAATGCTGTCTGCATGTGTGGTGTATGATAGAGCAGAAGAGCTCAAGAAGAAACCTAGTTCTCTTCCCAGCTTTGTCACTTTTTCTGTGTGATTTTGGGGAGCCCATTTCACTCTTCACTACATCCCTAGCCAAAATTTGTGGTCCCTGTCAACGCAACAAAAAGAAAATATTAAAACCCAAACCATAATTTCCAGATTTGGTAAATATTCTCATACAATTAGCCATTGATCTACCACATCATGCTGTATCAACCTAGCAGGCTTATTAGGCTGTGGTGCCCCTTTTGATTTCAGTTGGTTCGTAGCAAACTCTTACCTCTGCTCTTCTCCCTGTAGCAGTTCAGGGGGACAGTTATCCTGGGAGTTACAGGGAAATCCCCTACTCCCTTCTCTGTTCTACAAAAATCAGCACTTGTTAACGCTTGTTGTTGCATCATCTGCACATCAAAGGAGATGAAAACAGAAAAAAAAAAAATCTGTGCTTGGTGTTTAACGATCTCTTCTTGTTATTTGTGAGCTAAAGAGTCTAGGAAATGTTTGGACTGTGCTGTATGGACAGCCCTGAATGGCTTTAAGCTGAACGAGGGTGGATTTAGATAATATGTTAGGAAGAAATCCTTTGCTGTGGGGCTGGTGAGGCCCTGCCACTGGTTGCCCAGAGAAGCTGTGGCTGCCCCATCCCTGGAAGTGTTCAAGGTCAGGTTGGATGGGGTTTTGAGCAAGCTGGTCTAGTGGAAGGTGTCCCTGCATGTTAGGGATTTGGAACTAAATGCTCTTGAAGGTTCATTCCAACACAAACCATTCTCTGCCTCTGTGGCTGCTCTTGGTTCCTTGCCCATGGTGACGAGTCTCCTGTGCAGGAGGAACTTTGCTGTACACCAAAGTAGTCACAAGATGGAGCTCATGAAGTCCGTGTGACTTCATTTAGACCAGTAAACTGAATAGAAGTGCTCGTTTGTATGCACATGCATACCTGGAGAGCTGTGAGCAGAGGGCACTGGAGGTTGGCTTGATCTTTGTGTACTTCAAAATTACGAGCTCTGGAAATGTGTGCTAAGTATGCAGCACCTCACTGCTGGCAGGGGAATGAACAGCTTTCCATTGAATTCGGAGCAGTGGAGGAAACCAGCAGCCCAGATGTGGAAAAGAAGCATGTTTTGAAGTTGGGCTCCCACTGAACTGGGCTTTGAGTAGGAGTCTAAAAATCACGTAGAAACCTAAGAAATTCAGATGAAATTCTCTGCCAGGGTTTGAGATCTCACCAGCACTTTGCCTATTGCAGAATTTATGCAGTCCTCCTTACTTTCCTGGCAAATAGAAGACTTGGATTCCCCCACTCATTCTCTTTCTCTTTGTGGGGAGTGAGGATGGAGAGAGGCAACCTTGCCTCTCAACTCTTGGGGATGGTCCTGTGCAGGGCCTGGAGTTGGGCTTGATGATCCTTGTGGGTCCCTTCCAACTCAGCTTGTTCTGTGACCATCTGTCATGTGCTGGGCAGTGGGTTTACAACCTGAAATGCCCAGGTCACCAGAGCTGGTGTTGACATGTCAGCACAGCCCTGAGCAGTGCCAGCTTTGGCCAGCCACATGTGGCAGCTGTGTGATGCTACCAACACACTTTCTGTCCCAGTAGCCGTAAAGTGCCCCAGAACAGGCCCCAAATGCCGTGGTTGGTGGGTTGATCACCTGTGAGCACCTCTGAGGAAGAAGTACAATTTCTACACAGACTGACACTTCTTTGCTTTCTTCCACAGAAACTGGTTTCGAGATCTTCGTTGAAACATCAAGGAAAAGGCAGCCTGAAGGATGGCAACAACATGAGTGAAAGTTCAGCAAGCAAACTTGGGATCAAAGACTTAACCTTCCTTCGTGTATTGGGAAAGGGAAGCTTTGGAAAGGTGAGAATTATTCGTGGCTATTTTGTGAGAAACCACATTCCTTATTTAAGAAGCCCCAAGGTAGGTGAAGGCTGTCCCGTGGTACTCCAGAGTAAGTACTAAGCAGTACTTCCTTTGTGCAACAAAGTTGGTTACAGAGAACAAAGAGAAAAAGGAAGAGAAAGAAAGCTGACAGCAAAGTGAGGAATTGGATATCACAGAAGTTAGCACCTGAAGGAACAGCTGCATGCCAGGGCCTATACCAGGAGCTGCAAGTGTGTGTGTTAACACTCGTTTGGGCAGTATTTTTTGGAGCATGTAAAGACTTTTCCTTTAAAGGCAACAAGGCAGTGGTTTCAAATGTGGTGAGATGGGGGTTTTGCTTCTCTGCCACGAAGCTGATGTGAAAGAGTGTGTTTGAGTTTTAAATCTGAGGAGGGAGGTGGGATGAGTGTCCCTGCCCAGGCAGTGTGTGCTGGCACAGTGAGTGACCTTCAACCAGCCAGCTGTGTGCCAGACAGGAGCAGCGTGTGTGGGTATTTCTGTCCAGAGCAGCCTGCTGCAGGCAGTAGTGTGTGTCATTGATTATACACTGATGCCCATGCTCACAGGCTGACTCACTTTGGTCCACAAGCCTGGTCATGAGATAACTGACCTTTATAGCCTGGGAAGGTGTGAGAGGCTCTGTGCTGCTCAGAGGGCTCAGCCCTTGCCATTCACACTCGCTTTTGGTTTAGGTGATGCTTGCCAAGATGAAAGAGAGTGGGCAGCTCTATGCAGTGAAGGTGCTGAAGAAGGATGTCATTCTGCAGGATGACGATGTTGAGTGCACCATGACCGAGAAACGCATCCTCTCCTTAGCAAGGAACCACCCCTTCCTCACCAAGCTCTACTGTTGCTTCCAGACTCCTGTAAGTATAGCCCAGGCAGAGGCCAGCCTTCCTTCTGACACTGGCTGGCATGAGGAACCCTGTTGTGTATTTGGCTGCTGACCTGTTACAAATGTCCACTTCAGACCCAGGAGAAGCCTCTCTGCTTGAGGATGAACAGAGCACTCTGCTATATTCCACCTCTAACATCTGCTGGGCATTTGGCAAACAAAATCCTGGCTTTTTCTAAGCTCCCTAGCAAATTGGTAAGGCACAAAGCCTTTCTTTGTGTCTTCCCTAGAAACATTTCCATTGAATGTTTCCACATGCAAATGTCTACACATCTGCAGTGTCCTCTGGTTGCTCTGGGATCTCAGGCTCTGCTCTGTTGCTGCCTGAATTTTTAGCTGGACTGTATTTGCATTGAGTCTTCTGCAAACTTAAAGATTTGTACTTGGAACCAGAGGTTCCTGTCTCTGCCAGCCTTTGTAGACTGCTCAGAAATGAATGAAAGATCCTTCTGGGGTTCCTGGAAGGGGTCTGCCTGACATGGGTGGACACTGAGTCAGATCTGTGTACAGTTGGTATTTCTTTTTGTGTAGGGAAGACAAATTGGCAGCATTGCTGTCCCTTGTGCCCTGTGTACCTCAGTGGAGGACAGCACGTGGGCTGAGTGCCTGGCTGGGAGACTCATTTGGTGTGAGCTGGTGGCTAGAAGCCTCTTGCTGGTGTGGGTGGTGGAGGGGGGAGTGTCTAAGATAGAGGCAGTGGCCACAAGGTGAATTTGGGAGTCCCTCAGCTAAGCTTTTATTAGGACCAAAGCATTTTCTGCAGTGTAGATCTTCAAAACTGCCTGGGCTCTTTTCCAGTTGCATTTCGTTCTTTGCTATGGGGCAGTAGAGCTTGTTTTCCTCGTACAAGAGGCAGGAGAAACTTGCCCTTTTAATTGCAGCTTTTCTCCTCCTACATAAACCCAAAATACTTCAAAAAAAAAACCAAACAAAAAAAAGCAGACAAATGTATTCAGCCACCCGCCCATTTCTCTTTTCACTGGGGTGATGCAACAGCCAGCTCTGGAGGTGAAGAACTGTGCTCATTTAGGGTGGAGCCCTTGGGTAGACTCACATAATTGAAATTGAATGGTTTGTGTTGGGTTTTATTTAATACACAGCTCACATGGTTCACAGAGCAGCTGTGCTGTATAGCAGAAATGAAACTTATAGCTCACCGTTGTCACTAGTAACCAAGGAAACTTTTATTTCATGGTATTTCAAATTGTAATGACTTTCCTGAAGTATTGGAAATGTTCAGTATTGATGTGTTCTGTTTGAGGTGAAATGTGGGTTTTGCCACTCATTGCTATGGCCTTTGCTATGGCTTTGCTGACTGAATTTGCAGTGTAGATGTGAAAACAGCAAATGTGCTCCTGAGCTGTGTAGAGTGTTTCCCTTGAACTTGGGGAAGACTCAAGGTCACTGTGTGAGCGCTGTTTGTCATGTTCAAAAAAAATTGAACGCAGTCTGCTGTGGGTGCAGGCAGAGTCTTCTGGACTGGTGAAGTAATTGCAGAGTCTTTTGCAAAGAGGAAGAAAAGGGGAGAACTCAGCCTGTTTAGACTAGCAAATTTTAGGTAAAAAGAGGATCTGATCGATGTCTGCAGATGTCAAAAACTGAGGAGGGAAACAAAGCTGTCAAGATGCTGGCTAAGATTAAAGGAGTCTAGACTGGCCATGGGTACAGTTAGACTGGAAATTAAAAGGAGGTTGCTAAACAGTAGAGCAGCCTGGAACAGGAATTTCTGGACCAGCTTGTCATCAGAGGAGCAGAGGGAAGAACCCCTCAGCCCTTGGTGCCCTGAGCACAGAGCTGGTCAGTCCTTGAAATGGTACCAAGGGAGTGGTGCTTGTATAGCAGGACCCTGCTATTTCCAGTCTTTCCTGGGTTCCTCTTTTACTTGAATCCGACTTTGCTTCATTGTCTGGATTGTCTGTAACAGAAAACCACTTCCCCTCTGATGATAAACAACACCAAAAAGGGAAGTGTTTGCAAAAAAAGTGTAGATGGTTCATAACATCTTTTGCCCATGGTCTGCACTCAGTGACACCCACTTCAATCCAGAATAACCAGATTTAAATTGCTTACAAAAGCACAATTAAACCCTTTTGCTATAGTAGAGAAATGATTGCAACCCCAGGGTATTCACTGGACACAATCCTTCCACAAGGTCTTAACCAGGCTGATACAAACTTGGGATTTCTGTTTATTTTTTGTATGGCATGGGGATATCCCCTCCATTAACAAGACCTTGGCAGAAAAAGATATATATATATTTATATATTTATATATATTTATATATATATATATAAACCATTATATATATAAAAAGAGTAACCACTTATTCAAAATGTCATCCTGCAGCCATATTTAAAAAGCTATGGACTGGGGGCATGGTAGCACAAATACCCAGTTTGCAATTACATGGAAACCACATCACATGTATCACAGTTACAGCCCAGACTCTTAAAATGTGGTATTAATGGTTCATGTTATAAAAAACAAAGCACAGCTCCCGGCTGCCATGGAGATCCTGGATACATAATGACCTATGTTATTACTGCCTTTAGTCATTTTTCAAGAACTAGCTGTTTCGAGGCCTCCTACCATTTGTCAAGGCCAAGTCAGAGCCTGATCCCATAGGTCAGGACAAGCTGGGACTGACTGGCAGAGCAGTAGCCCAGCTGGAGGGCAGACAGAGCTTATGGTAGGTGCCAGGCTCAGTATGAGCCAGCAGTGAAGCCCCATGGAACATGAGCTAAATTATGGACTGGGCTGCTTCAGGAGCTCGGGAGAGTCATTATCCCTTCTTCCCGGCACTGGCGAGGCTGCACCTAGAACAGGGGTGTCCAGTTATGGCCTCACCTCTCCCAGTTCAAGAAGAAATCATGGAAACTCAAAAGGAAGGCTCTTGGAAGTGCCTGAGATGCTGCTGCAGTTTGAGGACAGCGCACTCATGGGGTCTGAGGATTTGGCTGGATCCAGAGCAGATTGAATTCTGGTTCTTTTATAATATCCCACCCAAACCAGCAAACTCTTCCCCTGGGTTAAGGAGCCTGAGGGTGACTTTAACAGCCTGGGACATGTCTGTTCTGCACGCTGTGATGTCGTCTGGTGCCAGGAATGCACCATTCTTCCAGGGATGCCCATCCCTGGAAGTGTTGAAGGCCAGGCTGGATGAAGCTCAGAGCAACCTCGTCTAGTGAAAGGTGTCCCTGTACAAGAGAGGAGGGTTGTAACTAGATGATCTTTAGCATCTCTTCCAACCCAAACCATTCTATGATTCTATGATTAGCTGAGCAGGCACAAGTACCCGAAACAGCAATGCATTACCCGAGTTCATCTATACTGCTGCTGCTTCTGCTTGCCTATTTTAGAGCTGGCTGAGGTTTTTCTGAGCTTACATTAGCCACTGACGGTTTTCAGAAAGGTTTTCTGTTCTCTTGTGCTGCCTCTGTGCTCACTGTGACCCTGCTTTAGTCCCAGCTGCAGCCTAAGTGATGCCTGCCAGCAAGGGTGGCTTTGTTTGCCCAGGGTGGGCTGAGGCTGCCTGACCTCCTCCTTGCTCCATCAGGGCTGAATCCTGCAGCCACTAGGTGGTAGGAGCTGCAAGGGCTAGCTCTGCCTGGTGTGGGTCACACTTTTCAGAGCCTAAAGATGAAATAGCAGCAGCTCAGCAGGCTGGCAGAGGCTGGATGTAGCCATCTGTGTGCCCAGCACTGGGCTAGGCAGTTTTGGACTTGCACCTCCAGATTCCTTTCCTGTGAAAGGCAAGGAAAGAGTCCAACTGCTCCATTGCAGGGGGGTAATTAAAGTCCTGCTCCAGCTGCATCTGTGGGAGGTCTTCCTTGCTCACCAGATCTCTGTTTTTTAAAATTTTAAACTTTTTTTTAATTGAAGGCCTTGCCTTGGGAGCTTTCCACCTTGCTTAAGCCATTTAACTCTGCTTTTTTCTAGGGCCTTAGAATAATTCTTTAGTGTCAGAGAGGATTATGCTTCCTCTCCAGTAATCTGTGAGTTGCTGACAGGTGCTGGGACCTGAGGATAATCATGGATCCTGAATTAGGGGTCACAAGCACCAAAAAGTGTTTGTTTCCTTTTACCTGACACTGGTGTCATCCAACACTTCAACAGTACTGTCCTAGAAGAGGTGAAAGAGGCTATATATATAAATAAATAAGTCAGGAATGTAATCCTGGGGAATGTGAATCCTGGAATGTTTTAATTAAAATCAGCTTGCGGTAAATAGGTCCTGTCTTCTTTGGGGTTTAGGAGCCATCCTTCCTGCACAGGTGGTTTGCTTTTAAATCCTTTTGTCTCCACTCATATGCATGAGAATGAAGAGGGCTGGGAGAGATCAGCTTCCCATGCAAATAGTGTCGAATAGCTTCTGGGTTTTATGTTTATTGCCCTTATCCCTTTTCTCATAGCCAAAGAGTCCTTCCAGGGGACTGTCCCCCAGGCGATGCTGTTCCCAGCACTGTCCTCGTCAGCCAGCCTGATCGTTATATGGATTTGCTTTCCCTCTGGCTCTGCTGACAGTTGCTGAGGCTCAGAGCATGCCCCTATTGTTCCAAAAATAGTGGGACACGAGAACTTGGCAGAGGGATGTGATTTTTCTATAACGAGCATCCTTCAAGATAATAATGAGCAGGGTGCTATTTAAGCCAGGCAGGACTGGCCTGGGACTCCAGGACAGTATAATCATGGAACTGGTCCCATTTTACAAGGACAGCCTGCTGTTCGGCATGCAGGTTTTTTGTCCCCTTTACTGGCTGCAGGCTGATCAACATGGAAGAGGAAGGTTTCTCCACATCTCCACTGGCTCTTGGGACACTCAGGCAGTTCTGCCACGGTCAGCGTGGGCATCTTGTCAAGGGTCACCTAATTGTTTAGAGAGATGAGCCTGTATTTCACCTCCCAGAAGTGTTAGAGCTGACCTGGAGCCTTCAACAGGGACATCATTTTGAAGTGAGGGCCCACGAGCCAAAGTGGTGGGACTGAGAGGTGGCAGCTCACCCACCCCTTGCCCCCAGGTGCCACAAGGGAGGCCTAAGTGCCCTTGTTTGTCCAGGGGAGTCCTCGGTCATGGTCCCTCCAGGGGATCATCAGCATCAGCCTGGTTGTCCACCAGTGACTCCAGTGTCACCAGGTGGGTAGAGCACAGGGCAGAGCACGGTGTGGTGGAGGTGAGGGAGGCTGGAGTGGCAGTGACAGCTTTCCTGGGGCTCTGGGAGATGAGGAAGTGCCCTGACACAGACTTCGGAGTGTGCTGGTGGGCATTCAGGAATTAGTGAGGCCTCTTTGATGTTCTCTTTGCAAGGCACTGAGGAGCAGAGAGGATGGCTTTGATCCACTCCCAGGTGTTGAACCCCCAGCATTCCCTCTGTGGCATGTCGTGGAGGCACAACTCTCTGCATGCATTCATGTGACAGCCAAATACACGTCTTGGATGCTCTTCTGCAAGCACTGAGACTTCTGTTCTTGAGAGTTGAGACCCATGTTAGCCCCAAGCCACTCAGCTGGAAGGCTCTGCAAGTAAGGCTTGAAGGAGCTTGAGTTATGCTTTACCTGGGGTGGTGGGTTTGGTTTTTGGGGTTTTTTTGACAGGGAGGTACAGGGGAATTTCCTCTTCCAACTTCGCTTGCCAGTGCAGCTCCTGCAGGTGTGTGCACCGTGGTGCCCTCATGTTGGCTTTGTGACCACAGCAGGGACAGCCAATTTCTGCTTTCCTCTGTCTCTCGTCCCGTCTAGCACAGCCTAAAAGCTGGCTGGTCAAAAGTGCACCTTTCTGTGGTTTGACAGTGTTCACATCCACCAAAAACCCCTGATGTGTTTGCTGGCACACTGGTTCCAGTTGTCAGTGAACCAGACGTGCCAGGCCTCCGCAGCCTGCGCGGAAAGGCTCTGCTTTTTCTGATCTGTGCAGTGACACCTTGCAGTGGTGACTTTGTTGCAGGAACATCCGAGGCTGGGGTTTTTTTGCAGGCAGGAGGTGAAACAAGATCAGACTGACATTTCTGACTCTAATCTGTGAACTTTGCTGGGCGTCCACACTTGGGCTGCACACTGAGGTGATGTGAGCTGAGGTGAAAACATGAGCTGGAGGGTTGGAAGGGTCAGCTGCCATCGTCGTGTCGTAGTTCCCCAGAGTAACTTTCTGACCCCAGATGGTTGAGGGACTTTGGATATTTGCATTTTCATGAAGCTGAAATAAATGCCTGTCTCCATCTGCAGTGGCTTAGGGGAGAGAGTGTAGCTTGGAGAAATCATCAAGCTCAGTGCAAGGGTAGCCAAGTGTGTTGCCTATGGTTAGCCACAGTATGTGAAACTAATATTTTTTGGCCTTAAAATCAAGGAAGTTGCAACATAAAAGGGGATCAAAATGGAAGCAGCTCTGAAGCAGCCTGAGCAAGCAGGTGCCAGTCAGTATTGAGGAGGAAGAGGAAGAAAAAACAAAGGCAATCTAAGCTCATAGAAGAGGTAACTAACTGAGGTGTGAGCCAGTGGTGCTTTAGCTTTCAGTCTCTTTGAATCCATATTGCTTTCCAGGTGATGTTTAAGGTGAGAAGGTGATTTACACACCCTCACAGCAAGCTGTTTCCAGGTGGCTTTGGGGGTGTTTTGGCACTCTTAATTTTTGTGAAGACCTTTGGCTGAGCTCATAGAGGTCTCTAGCCTTCCCTAGCCCTGCCTGAGCCAGCAGATAGTGCAGAGCTCAGTATTTTGTAAAATGGGAAGAGCTGTTGCAGGTTGGTCACTCTAAACTGAAAACACCAATTTCAGTAGCCTTTTTGAACTGAAGGGTGTAAAAAAAGCATGGTATTTATAGGGTTATTCTCTTCTGAGACACCAAGATGCGAGCAGCCAGCTGAGGGGTGCAGATGTCCTATAAATCTTTGATTAACAGGTAATGTCTACAGTCATACACTCGAGTTCCTTATTTCTCAATTTATTCCCCTCTAAGTTCAGCCAGTCCTTTGAATTTTTTTAATCTTTCAGGTGGGAAGAAGTTTATGTAGTTTTCTGTATCATTTTAAAAGGTCTGGAGGGGAAGATTTTGTTTTGCTTCTTCTTTCAATTTGTTTTTTATCCTTGTAATATCTTATTTTAATGATGCTCCACGTGTCCTTTTTTTTTAGTTGGGATTAAAAAAACAGACTTTTTTTTCACATAATTGGTTGACTTACCTGAGTTTTGATTTTTTTTTTTCTAGTTCGGGTCTGGTCTTGTTTCAAATGGAACACACACAGGTGAACAAGATAATGATCATCCTTTTGCACATACGCTGTGTGAAAGTTTCTAGTGAAAAGATGAGCTAATAGTGTAATGCTGCTGTGAATTAGGCTGTCTTGCAGGGAGGGGATGAGGAGGAAGGATGTGTGTATGGTTCACTTGAATACCCCAGAAGAAGCATTGTTCCAGACAAATGACTGAATTTGCCTGTTACAAAAACTCTCCAGCGTATGAGCTTGAAATTTCAGCCAAGTGGTTAAGAAAATAGGGACAGGAATTTGGAGGATACAGTCAGATTTGGGGTTTTTTGTTTAGTTTTGGTTTTTTTTTCCCTGGGGCAAGTGGGAACCCACAACTCCCCTCAGCTAGCCCTGGTTAGTGGTTGTTGTTGAGCTCCTCTGGAATGAGCTCAGCGTTGATGCTGCACTGTGCACCCGAGTGCCAGGGCTGCCTTTACCCTGAGGGACCCTGCAGATTTTATTTATGCAAATGGCAAGAGCCAATTTATGATTCTCTGGGCAATGTGTATGTGCCTTGTTGCAGTGGTCCCACAGGAAGCCTCATGGTGCCCACTGTCAGCAGCGTCAGAGAGCAGAGTGTGGTGGGGTGATAACCAAGGATAACTGCCCCATTTATGTGGTTGTGACAGTGGCTGGTGACTATGAAAGGAGCTAAAAACGAGCCTGGAGTAGGGAAGTGACTTGAGATTCTCAGAACTGTGTTCACCAGCTGCCCAGCCTGGAGGAGACACCACATGCAGCTTATGCCCATTCTGAGTTGGCTTAATTTTCACTGCACCTCCTTCTAGCTTGAAAAATCACCCAAAACCAGCAGAAGAAAGAAACGTTCCCCTTCTCAGCCTTTCAGCTGCATCACACAGTGATCCCCTCATCTGGGTAGCCTCAGGGCTGGATGTGCTGTCTGTGGCTTGGTTCCCTGAGGCAGAACTGGTTCCTGGGGCTGGCGGGCACTTCCACGGTCACTGAAGCAGGGAGGAAGAACAGCCCACAGAGCAGCACTGCTTGGCAAGCATATGGCTGTAAAACCTGCTGCCTCTCTGCTTGGGAGTCCTGGGCCATGCCATGGCCATCACCTATAATGTGAATGGACTTCCAGCTGAGCCAGCACGGTGCAGAGGTGTTCCTTGATGTAGTTGCTGTGATTTGAAATCAAAGGACCAAATCTTTACCTGACATAAGTCACTGCCTTGCTCCGTTGCAGTCAGATGAGAGTGGCTTTGTCTGGAAATGTGGGGCTGAGCTCATTAGATCTGCTCCTGTGCTCACACACGTGTTTGTAAAAGAGTTGTTGTCGTGACTGCTTCATGGTGAGCCTGTTCACAGGACACCTGTGATCCTCCCTGGATTTGAAGCCATGTGTAAGCCCCCTGGACAGCCTGCCTTCCTTAACCCCCAGAGCTAGGAGCAGCAGGCAGCTCATGAGGGTGCTACCTTGGTTCAGGGGCAGGATACTGGGGGGAAGCATTCCCAACAGGAATTCATAGAATCTATGGATTCTGTGAGGGGCTGGGTATGAAATCATAGAATCATAGAATATGCTGAGTTGGAAGGGACCCAATCAGGATCATTGAGTCCAACTCCTGGCCCTGCACAGAGCATCTCTGTGCCTGAGTGCATTGTCCACACCCTCCTTGAGCTCTGCCAGGCTTGGTGCCCTGGGGAGCCTGTTCCAGTGTCCAGACACCCTCTGGGTGAAGACACTTTTCCTAATAGCCAACCTAAACCTCCCCTGACAAAACTTCAGGCCATTCCCTCACACCCTGTCACTAGGCACCAGAGAAGAGATCAGAGCCTGCCCCTCTGCTTCCCCTCATGAAGATGTTGAAGACCACAGTGAGGGAGGGGCAGCATTTCCAACAGGAATTCATAGAATCTGTGGAGGGCTGGGTATGGAGGACAAGCATTTCCTCACAGAGCAGCATCTAAGAGTGGGGCATGGCTGTGTTAGTCCTACGAAGATAAATACTCAGTTACAAACCTGTTCATTATTCCTCCTCCAGATCCTATGCTTTGCAGTGCCTTGACCCAGATACAGATGGCCACTTGCACTGCTGGGGAGTTGGACATGTGGCTTTCTGGAGCCCAGTACTGAGAAATCACGGTTTATTTGCTCGCTCCCATCAAGACCTAGGGCAGATTTGCTTTGTGTGGGGGTTGTGGACCACGAAGGGAGAACATTGGGAACACTGAGAGAGCCTGCCAGCTCTTGTAATTATCTTGTAATAATTTGCTTGCACGCTCCCTAAGCCCTGCTACTCTTTTTGGAAACAAAAAAGTTTCTCTGGGAAGCAGTGACACAGCTGTCTCTGTTTGGGGATGATTTGGAAAGCCTGCCTTCTGCTCTGCAAAGCATTAACTGCCAAAACAGGGAAAAATGACTGTTTTCTTGGGGAGACCCTTTGGCTTCAGTGAACTCAGATTGAACCCAAAGCTGATTTTCTAAGGAGTTGTGTGCATGAATTATTTCCAAAAAGATGAAATGCAAACTAAGTGGAATTCCTGAGCCAGGCTTATTTTTCAGGGGGGTAAATTGGACCCTTGTGATTGGAGATTAAGGTCCCAAGTGTCTTCAGGGATCTTTGGTCTTGTGTGGGTTGTACATGGACATCAACTGTGAGTAGAAGAGGGTAGAAGTTGGCCATCACACTGGAGGGAAAGGATGCTCTTTTAATAAAACCTGGATATTTTTTCTTCCCCTGTGATGACAAAGAGGGAAGGGTATGAGGATCCAAAACAGCTTGTAGAGCTGGTGAGGACAAAGGGCTTAAGTGATGCTTGAGATGGTTTTCAGTGTTTGCAAGGGGCAGTAGCCAGTGTGTGGATTGTCCTTCTTGGTGGCTTTTGCAGTCAGGGACTTTCTTCAAGCCCCACAAAACCCCCTAAGACAATGAAAGAATATTATGGGTATTTACAGCTACTGTCAACCACTGCTGTGCTTCCAACAGCCTTTGCCCTGCTAATAAGTGAGCAAATAGGGATGGAAAACTGAAATTAAAAAAATAATTTTTTTTAAAGCCAAGAAAAATAAAAGAGACTGCTCTCTTGCATGAAAATTGATAGGATTAATCTCTAGGTGTAGTCCAGCCTTGAAATTAACCTGCCTGGTCCCATGGATTTTGTTTCCTTCAAGTGTTTCTTTAATTTACAGTAACAATTGCTCTGAGACTTTATTCATCTTGATCCCAGTCCAGGAATGGTGCAATGTGATTTCCTCCTGCGGCTGCCACTTGCTGCAAAACCTTTCATGTCACTGTTTCCTGTTGACTCAAATGCTCCTTTCTTACCACGTCAAACAGAGATACCAGATCAGGGAGACTTCTGGGCAAAGCACAATAGAAAAATACACATGTGAGGAGTTCAGCATTGGGCCCTGTCGAAAAACAATTCAACTGCTCCTTATTCTCACTGGTGGTCCCCAAGAAAGGAGACACATAACTGACTCTTAAGTCAGGTCAAATTTGCAAGTGTCTGAACTATCTGCTGTTTTAAGATTTACTTTTCCTGGCCTCTTTTAAGGTTCTTTACTCAGTCTTACTCTTCCAGCTGCAAATTGCTTTCTTTCTTTTTTTCTTCTTTCCTCTTTTTTTCCCTCCCTCTTTTTCCCTCTTTCTTCTCCCCTGTTTCCCCTGCCCTTCCCTGCCTCTCCCTCCTTTTCTTCCTCTCTTTTCTTTTCATTGCCCCCCTCTTCTCTTTTCCTTCCCCCCCCCTTTCCTTTCCTGCCTCTTTTTTTTTTTAATAGGACACCACTGGTTATTTTATTTCTTAATGATTCTTGAAGGAGTGGTTGGTCTTTGCAGCTTAGCAAGCTGATGGTCTTCCTTAAGAGTAAAAATGGGAGGCCTTGCCTGGCTTTTAGATGCTTTTCCCCAAAGGATGGTCATTAGTGCTCATTTTCCTAATGCTTGTTTCCAGGCATGTAGCAGACCAATGCACAAATGCTGCATTATAAACCAGTTGTAGTACCCATCCTGCTTTTTTCTTCAGCAGCCCCATGGGCTTTCTAAGTGTTAGGAAAGTGGGCAGACAATAAGCTGGACTTCTTTAAAATTAAATTAAAAAAAAAAAAATTAAAAGTTGAGTAACCCATAGTTCTGTATTTATGCTTGACCAGTGAAATGAGCCCATGGGTGGGTGTGACTGTATAACACATGTGGTTATGCTTGCTCAGGTTTGCAATTAGTCTGAAGCAAGAGCAGTTTTTAGCAAAAAGCTGCTAATTCCATGGCAGCAGTGATGTGAATTTCAAAATCAGCTGTTTTGGTGCTCACCTGAACATTTGAGAAAGAAGTAGTGTCTTCCTGTAAGCATCATAGTGGAGACGAGTATAACCAGAAGTCTGAGGTGGGCTGTGGAGTTTCGCCTGCTCTGGAGAAGCTGGACATAGATGTTTTAGGATAGGAAGAGTTAATTTTGTTTCCCTGAAGGTCACCTTTAAGGAAAGAATAGAACATCCATGTGTGTTCACCTAAGTGCATGCATGTTTATACAGGCATATGTATCACATAAATACGCACACGCCATCCCTCACCAGGCTGCTGGGAAATTAAATTGCTTCCTGTTGGGGATCTGGCAAGAGGGATTTCTTTTTTAAGTATGGGCTTGAGGAGATGCCTGGACAAGCTGGGCTAGATAAGTGTGTGTCATGTGGAGAGATCAGCAAGGAAGGAGGTGGGAAAGAATAACAAGGAGATGTAAAAGCCAGCCTGACTGGCGAGGCAGAGGTGATGCCTGTGCTGCAGCTGGAGGAACAGGCAGGCACAGGACAGCCAGACTGAGCTTAACCAGGTGCAGTGAAGATGTGGCATTACAGGGCTGATGTGGGCTGAAGAGCCAAGGCTGCTGGTGGGTTTGCACATCCATGCTGCTCTGGCTCAGACTGCTGCTGTAGACAAGCCAGCTCGGGTGTCTTTCGGTGCCCTCTAATAAAGACAGAGTGAAACAATGAGGTGGTGTTGTTTATATGGACTGGAGATAGCATTCAGCACATGGCCTTGGTGCTGCAGTAGTGGTGTGAGAGTGCTGGGAGCAATGGTGAGGCTGCACCTCAAATTCTGGGTTCAGTTTTGGGAGCCTCACTGCAGGAAAGACATTGAGGTGCTGAGTGTGTCCAGGGAATGACAGTGGAGCTGGGTAGGGGTCTGAAGAACAAGATGAGGAGCAACTGGGGGTGCTCAGCCTGGAGGAAAGGAGGCTCAGGGGGAAGCTTCTCGCTCTCTACGACTCCCTGAGAGGAGGGTGCAGCCAGGTGGAGGTCGGGCTCTGCTCTCAGGGAACAAGGGACAGGACAAGAGGAAATGGTCTGAAGTTGCACCAGGGAAAGTTTAGATTGGATATTAGGGACAATTTCTTCACTGAAAGGATGGTCAAGCTGCCTGGAACAGTCTGCCCAGGGCAGTGGTGGAGTCCCCATCCCTGGAGGTATTTGAAAGACGTGTAGATGTGTGGCACTTGGGGACATGGTTTAGTGGTGGGCTTGGCCAGAGTTGGCTTAGTGGTTGATGGTCTCTAAAGGCCTTTTCCAACTCAAATGATTCTATGATTTAAGGATCTTTACCTTCTGGAAGGAGCCCAGAAGGAGCTTCATGGCAGAGCCCAGGCTGGCTATGCGAAGCAAGCTGTCCTCATGTGTCACAAGCCATTTGCTTTCCTGCTCATTTCCATTGAGAAATGAGGGAATTTCTGGTTGTTTTTCTTCTGCTGTGTGCATCTCAAGATGTTAATACCAATGGTCATTTCAAGCTGGCTGACTGCCAGAAAGTGGAGCATGACAATGCTTATCCTCTTAAACTTAGAGAGGGTTTAAAGGTAGCTTGTAGATAATTAACATCAGACCTGGGAAGGGGCTTGTGGGAAAGAAAGGCATGTACTACCATTAAAAGCCTGACTGGTCTCAGCTGAATTCTATGCCTGTTTTCCAATCTGGTTGTTCCTGATACTCAGAGAAAAACTGAAACAACAAATACTGAAAGTCCTGAAACAATTGCTAAAAGAAATTTTTGAACTAGACTGCAACAATTTCGGGGTTTATTTTTGTGCCAAATCTCTCTGTGTCCTTCCTCTCACAGTCAAGTGAACACATGTGAAAGCCCTACTCACTGTTGAGCACACAGCTTAAGCAAGTGCCTCCCTGTCTGCAGGCTTTTGCAAAAGCCAGAACAAAGCCAAAAAAGAAACCTCAGAGACTAACAGCTGTGGTTAATGAACTGAACTTTATCAAACAGGTTGCTTTTCTGCTCAGCAGAAATTTTATTTACACTTCATCCTTATCAGTTCCTCTACTGCCCAGAAACCTCTGCAGAGGTCTCTGTGCAGGTTCTCTGCATAGAATCATTTCCTAATCAGAGGAAAGCTGGAACATGAGGGCCCAAAAAGCAGCTGCCATGCAAGTGTATGGCAGGAAATCCCATCCTGGAAAACAGCCCACACTCTCCAGAAATAATGTTGGGATATCCTCGAGACAATGTTGTGGTGAAGCTGCATTCTGATTATGTATGTTGTGTTATGGAGCAGCTTTTCCCAGAGGTCTGAGGTGTTTACTAGGGAGTCAGTGCTTTTTTGCAGATTCCTCTCGTGCCACTGAGCTCAGAGAGTACTGATGAAGGGCTATCATTCCTTGCTGATTCAGGCTAAGGGTAATTCAGGGAAACCCAATGGGAGTTGCTTAGTGATGAGAACATACTTACTGATGTGCCCAATCCACATGTGAATGGGAATTGATTTCACAACTGGGGTCAAAACTTCTGGGAGGAGTGCAGGGCAAGGAGGTACTAACAGATCTTCCTAGTATTGACTTGATTTTCCCTGAAAAAAATCAGCCTTTCCCCCCCCACACAGTCTCATGTTTACTTAATCTGTTTTTGTTTGAGAGATAATTGTTTTACTAAGACTTTTCTAAGCCTGGCCAAGGATGTGATTAATGCTGTTCATGTTTGTTGTGGTTGCCTGTGTGTAGGATCGCCTGTTCTTTGTGATGGAATTTGTCAACGGCGGGGACTTGATGTTCCACATCCAGAAGTCGCGGCGCTTCGACGAAGATCGGGCCCGGTTCTACGCTGCAGAAATTATTTCAGCCCTCATGTTTCTCCATGAAAGAGGCATCATTTACCGGTGAGCTCTGCATTCATTGTTTTCCTTTGTCTGAACCCCACAGCTGAGATGAGAGCTGGAGTTCTCTGCTTGAATAAAGAAGTGTCACTTGCTGCCCGCCAGGAACAAATTGTCAGCTGCCATAACAGTACCTCCACATTCCTTCTGCACATTGGCCAAGGTGCACCACTTTCCAGGAGGGAGTGAGATTTCTGGGCAGGCATTAAATTAAACCTTCCCAGATTTTCTGGGAGGTGAATGTAAGGATCTGTTGCTTTTGCCACAGTGTGCCGTGTTATTTCCAGACTAATGCGTACTGGTCACACCAAAGCCTCTGCTTCCCTGTTTAAACCCTATCTATTTCACATACCTATTCAGTGCCACTCATCTCAGCCACTAAAAGTCTTTTCATTCCTGCCATGGTCCTACAGCAGGAGTTTTTCCTTCCTGTCCATGTCTGGCATCTTTGTGTTTGGAACAGGACGGGAGCATCATTGCCTCCATGCGTCAGCCTCCGCTCCAAGTCTCAAGGCTGTTCTCAGGAAGCTGCTTCCCATACATAGTTCTCCTTTGTTATTTGTCATTTTTCTGTACTCACGGGGTCAGTTTGGTTATATTTTTTCCTTTCTGTGCTGCTGAACTGCTCCCCTGTCAGCTCAAGCATAAAGGCATAGAGCAGCCAGCATGGATCAGAGCCAGGCTGCTGTGCAGAACTGTCCCTGGCCAGCATGACCATTTGACCAGCATCTTCCCTTATGCCCCAGGGGCACAGCAAGGCCTCTTCTGGGATGGAGGAGGACAGCTGGAGCAGAGAGGTGTCATCACTGCCACAGTCTGGTTGTACAGAAAGGTTTCTTTCTGCCATACTTCACAGAACACCTCTGGCATCCTTGTGCCCAAAGCACTGGGGAGGAGGAGCAGACAGTTGTTTTCTTTGGAATGCTGTTACCTGGAATCCAGCAGCAAAGCACACATTTTTGAGCATGATCTGCTGTAGCCTTGCTCAGTCCCACTTGCAGCATGCCAGTACTGCAAAGAATAATGTCAATTCTCTTTTGCTGCTTGGTTACAGTTGTACTGCTGGGATCCAGAGCTGGGTGCAGGATGAGACCAGTCCCAATCCCGTCCAGCTCTGTTAGTGCCATTTCTGTGGGTTGGGTCACACGCTGTCTGATTTGGGACTTTACATAGTTTAACCCAGGCAGTAGGGCATCCTCCCATGACAGATAAACCCAGGTTTGAACTCACTAAAACCAGAACAACTGAGGGCTGAAGTGGCCAAAGGCCTGGGGGCTGTGCGAGGGGCACTTTCCTATCTGATGGTGAGATGGTAGGATCAGTCAAGCAAAGGCAGCTTCTCTGTCTCTTCCTACCTTGATCTCCAGTAAGAAACAGATGGTCAGGTGAGGACAGAGAATAGTAAAATATTTTTAAGTATGAACTCATGTGATATATATGGCACAGTGAAATAGAGGAGTGTCATTTTGATATTCTCCATGTCCTGAGAGCCTGAAGATGACTAATGATACACCCTGTGTATCAAGCTCCTAAAGCACAGTGATTGTCTCTATGGAATAGCAAATCTCCTTACTCTACAGCTGGATTTCAGTCTAATTCTTCCCTTGTGAATAATGCCAGCCGCTGAGGAAAGACCCTGCCAGATAATTACGCAAATGACATTACCCTTAAAATAGTGACATCCAGTAGTTATTGTCAATCATTCAGCAGCAAAACTGGGTCTGTGCATAATGTAATGCCGTGTGCTTACAGCTTGTCCTGTCTGCCCCAGCCTGCTGCCTGTCACAGGGCAGGAGTAACTGATCCCTCTGGGTTTTGGCACTCTTCGAGTGCTGCTGTAATTCATGATAGAAACTGGAGAAGTAATTGAAAAGCTCCTCGAACAACTGCACAGGCTTTGATCTTGTTAAGAAACTGGTTAAGCTGTGGAGTCAGCTTCAGCTGCATGGGGCAGATCTGCAGGGGGGTGACTTGGTTTCTTGTAATTAGTTGGGGTTCTGGAAGATGTAAGAGGAGAGAGCTGCTGGCTGGGGCTGTACTGAGCTGAGGTTGCTTCTGTGGGGTCACAAACACCAGGCTCTGGGAGAGTGTGCAGGATGGAATCACTGCACTTGTGTAGGAGAGTTTGGATCAGATCTTAGGATCAGAATGTGAGTGCTTGCTTAGGAAGCCGGGAGCAGGGGGCAGAGACACCAGAAATAGCCTGACCAGAAAGGGTTTTGCCACAAGCTCTTCAAGGTGTCTCTTCTTTCTGGATTTCAAGGGTGAGTGGAGGAAAAGAGCTCCTAGAATACTCTGCATCATTTGTTTTTCTTCTGGGCTTGACTTAATAATGCTGTGTTTTTCCTTGCTCCCTTCAAGATTAAGCAGTTCAGGAAAGAATCTGCATTTACCAGTGTTCTCCTGGTTAAGTCAAGTTGCATTTGCCACAAGCACTGCCAAAAGCTGAGTTTTCTCTTCTTTGAAATGCCAGAGAGATTTGAGAGACAGCACTGAAAGTTCATCAAGAAGTAGCTGAAACTCATCATTGTGGCCTGGGAGGATGGTGCTGGTGGCTGCTAAAATCAGGTGTTCACTGATTCCTTTTTCAGCCACACACAAGCAATTTGAAATAGCTATAGTGCAGTACTTTTGCAATTGCTACTGTAAATCCCTGAGAATGGGGTTCCTGAGGCAGATGATTCATTTTGGTTATAGGTGATTTTTAATGTTAAAACTGGGGTTACAGCTGGATTGGTGCCCTCATGGGATGGTTTTCATGATTCAGCTGGAATTTTCAGTGAGTTTGAGCCTCATTTTGAGGAAACTCCTTTTTTGTTACTAAGCTGTGGCCAGAATAGGAGGAGTCCCGTAAACATACATTGTATGTATTTGGGGCTCTTTAAAAGAGAGATTTCAGTTTCAAAAACCTTTATTTTTTTTCTCTTCATTTGCAGCACTACAAAGGAGAGATAACTTTCTGGCTTTATCAAGGAAAGGTCTCTGTCTTGCCCTGAGCTGAGGTTTAGCTGTCAACATAGCAGCACCTATTTATAGTTGCTTCCTGAAAAAAAAAAAACCAGCAAGTACAGTGGGGTTCCTTATCCCATCATACAGGGGAATGCATCCAGACATGAAAACAATCTCTTTACATGTCACATCACAGTGTATTGTGTACCCCTGACCCTGACAGAGGAGTAGGACAAGGACATACTTGGGAACAGCTTATGCTGGTTGTTGCCAGGAAAACGTTAGGTAATAATCATGGTTATTGTAAATAAAATCTTTGCTCACAGGGTGATATTTGTGCACTGCTGCTTTCACCAGGATTATTTCTAAAGGAAATGACTGTGCTGGGTTCTGTTGCAGATAGGTCGGTTGGTTTGTCATTTTTTCTAATGGCTGTATGTGCTGTTTTTCTTGAGGCAGCTTTTGCAGACTTTCACTTTACAGTTCAGCAGTTCCCAGGGTAGGGGAAGCATATTTTGGCTTCTGTGCATGCCAGAAACAAAACAAAGCAGTGTATCTGAGCAGAATTAGGCTGCGCAGTGGCTTAGTGCGAGGGAGCTGGTCCACTCACAGTCTGCTAAAATGCAGAGGGATAGTGGATGATTATAAGGATTTATTTCAAAAGCAGGGCATTTTCTTCTGTGTAGCACTACTGTAAAAATGGCTGGTCTGCCCTGCTGCCCTCAAATTCAAACCTTGTTGTAGACTGATGTACAGCTTTGGGAATGGATGGATCCACATGCCAAGGTCACCTACTTGTGTATTGAGGGCAAATGCGAATATTTCCTTAACTTTGGTTGTTGTGGAGTTGGATTTTTTTGGAGGAGGGGGCTTTGAGGTTTACAGTAAGATTACAGTAAGACCTTTCTAAAGGCAACATAAAGCAGTCAGCCCAGCCTAGTGGTACAGCCTTAACTTTTAAGACAAACATTTCTCTCTCTGCAAATGTGTCTCGCTAGTAGGATGCCTGGGCTGAGAGGCTCACTCTTGAGAACACACCTCCACTACCTGCAGAGGTGATACAGCGTGCAGGACACAGTGTCAGCTGTGCACCCTGTACTTTAGTGGTTTTGCCAGCCTGAGGTGTGGAGTTGGACAACAAAGACACCTCCATGCCCCAACTCACTGCTTGGCATGGAGGCAGATACATCCTTAAGGCTACCCATGGTGTAGCATGAAGGTAATGTAGCTGACCAGGACCCAGAGGAGCTGAAAGGCTGGGGAGAAGGACTGGTTACTGGGTGTCTGAAGAACCTTGTTTTTATCCTGAGGGCTTGTGCTGATCAGCTCATTCCAGTGCCTTTGTGACTGTATTGATGTTTCTAATGCAGCTGACCTGTCTGAAGATGTTGGGGGCCTGCTGGTGCCCTATCACACCTCTGGATGTGGGATGGTGTGCAAAGAATCCCTGTGCTCTGGTGTGTAGGTCCTGTGACTCAGTGGTGTTTAATAGGATGCATGGTCCCTTTGGAAGGCAAAAGATGATTCCCCACTTACCCAGATAAAGAACATGGTCTGGCCTTGGGGCTGAACTCCAGCTCTTGGGGAAAATAAGAAGAGCATATTAACAGGCAATGTTTAGTCCTCTGTGTGTTAACTGAGAGCGTCTCCTTTGTGTGTGGGGTACTCCTTATGACAGGGGAAAACTTCATCCTCTGGGATCTGGACAGATTGCTGGATACTGTCCAGGTCTCTGAAATCGTCACCTTTCCGTAGTGGAGGAGACCCATGAGGTCTGCAGCTGTGTGTCTCATGACTGTTGGCTTTTATAGGGAATGGCCTCTTTGCAACAGGTTAATTCCCTGCCAATTCAGACAATGAGCCTGTGACACTTGAAGGAAGCTTTACATAAGGCTTTTATGGAGACCAGTTTTGCTGGAAAGACTCCTGCTAACTGAAACAACACTAAGGTTTCTTTCAGCAAAATCAATTAAAAATTACGTGCTGAAAACAGAAGCTGAATGCCTTTCCTAATTACATACAGCCACTGTTAACAGAGCAACTTTTATTAGTGTGCTGTTTGCTTTTTCCATGGGTCAAGACAGTGTAGACACGGGATTCCTCATGTTCACTCTGTTGTTTTCAGTTGTTTTTTTTTTTCCTGGCAACTGGTGATTTTGTTTATTCTCATCTCATGCCCTTTTTCACATCTTGAGCCAGATCTTGTTTCCCCTGAAGTCAAGGGGCTTTCCTCAGGGAGGTAAATGAGCAGTTGAACTGGATCTGTGACTGATAGCAGCAGTGCTCTGCAGGGCAAACTGGCCGGGTGGGGGACTATCCAGGGATTACTGTTGCTTTGCTTAGGTGCTGTGCATAGCTTTGTTTTCTTGGCAAATAAAGATAAGCCTTTGGTTCAATGAGGTGTTTTTAAGCTTTTCTGAAAGAGAAAGACCTTATAGCAGCCTGGACACCTGATAGCAGCCTTCTAATATCTAAGAGGGGTCTACAAGAAGGCTGGAGAGATACTCTTTGCAAGCGTATGCAGTGATAAGACGTGGGGGAATGGCCTTAAGCTGAAGAAGGGTAGGTTTAGATTGGATATTAGGAAGAAATTCTTTACTGTGAGGGTGGTGAGGCCCTGGCACAGGTTGCCCAGAAGCTGGGGATGCCCTATTCCTGGAAGTGTTCAAGGCCAGGTTGGACAGGGAGGGTGTCCTGCCTGTGGCAGTGGGGGTTGGAATGAGATTATCTTTAAGGTCCCTTCCAACCTAACTGTTTTATTGTTCAGTGAAAGTTTTTGCTTGAATGTGCTACAGTCGATGCCTCTATAGGTAATCTTTGCTGATTTGATGTATTTTATGCCTCTCTTCCCCATGGATTCGGCTTTGTGGGCAGAGTTGTTTGCATCTGAGGAAAGGGTGGGAAACAACTCAGCTAGTGCCAAAATGGGTGTGAGTCTCCATAACCTCAGCTGTGGGATCTGCTTGCTGTCACTTCAAGAACTCTGTTTGGGAGAGTTCTGAGGCTCAGTGCTGTGTGGGATTGGGGCCCTGAAGACCAGAGAGGATATATGTAAGCAGAGCAAAATGAAGGATATGCTGTGTTCTGAGAGCAGCAGAAGGGATGAAATATAAGCTGATTATCTGGTGAATGAGTGAAGCAAATCAGCTAAAAGCTGCAAACTGGCACAGAACAGCATACCAGCAGTCCCATCCCTACAACAACTGCTTAGTGCAGAAGAGGAATTTTCATGCTGGAGTCTCTGGAAATGCTTCATTCAGCTTTAGAAAACATAAAGGGAGGCTCTGAGGGTCAGGAGTGTGGTGATGTCTGTGGCTATCTTATCTGCTAGTCAACAGCTCATGTAGACTGATTTTCCCTTCTAGACAGTGCATCTTCGACATAGTTTTCCACTCAGATGTGGTTGTTGCATGCTTGTGAGATGGGTTCTTTGACAGCCTCTGGCATGCAGTGCTTAAAGGGTTGTTTCTCTGCACTTGATCAAATGGAAAGTGCAGAGAGAGAAAAACCCCAGCCTCTCACGTTTCCGTGTCATGTTTAATCAGTCAGAGTGCAGGACAGTTTAGTCCTGATTTACAGTTATGCTTACGAAGAGCAGTCCTGTTTTGAGATCCACATATCAGATCTCTGTGCCCCATTGACTCCACTGTATATCGTCTGTGAACTTTGGTGGAACTTTCCACATGACTAAGGACTACTGAATAGCCTACAGAAGTTGTTGGCTCTGCCAGTGTCTACTTTTCCTTTATGGTTATTTAAAGGGATTGATTTGAAACCTGCAAACCCTGCACATAATGAGTTTGTATAAATCATTAAAAAACCCAGCTCGAAGGGGCCTCAAGAGTTTGTGTAGTTCATCCACCTGCCCCAAGGCTGGAGAGCCTTTACCTGAACACAAGTCTCTCATACTTTCCCTCTTTTTTGGTGTAGCTGCTACATTTGCATATAAAAACTTGTGAACTCTTACAGGCACAGACTCATTTAGTGAATGCTTACAATAAGAGCTCAGTGTTGTTTGAGAATTCTGGTGCTGGTGCAATAAAAATAAGTAGTACTGCTCATCTGTGGAGGGGATAAGTGATTAGATGTGGGTTGTGTTCTGGCATTCTTTTTGTGACTAATACATCCCCATGGAGGCATTTCACAATTAAAGAGCATGCAGATACAATTAAGAAATGGCTATGTGTAACAATTACAGACAAGTTCGTAAAGAAAGGAGACTTAGAAACCAGAATTAGGCTCAATCTTTAAGTCCCAAAGCACCTGGGAATATTTAGATTAGAACTCTTGAAACTAAGAAACTTTTCTACAAAAATACTGGTTTTTCTGTCTTTCCTGCTCTCTTCATTCTATTTTAAAGGCATAAAGGTCATCAGAAGGAGAAAACATAAAAACTGAAATATATTTTATGTTACTTAAAATTTATTTTTAAAAACCGCCCCTAAATATTACTGCTATGTTTTTAGCCAGAAATGCTCGTCTGACTTTTCACATGTTCCCTGATGCCAAGGGCATTCAGGTCTATGATTTCATGAATTTTGAAAACATTTGCTCTGAGATCTCTAAAATTGCCCAGCATTAATCCAGTAATTTTATTGATCTTTTTACCCATCTCAAAATGAGGAAGCTTTCAGTGTCACTCTCAGAGAACATGAGCCCTGGGTTGGCATTAGGGAGGCTGATATATATAGCTGGGGAAAAGGTCTCTCTGTCAACCTTAATAAATGTTTTCTACAACTTTTTGGAAGAAGGATTATGCTGACAAAATGCTGTTGCATCTGCTCCTCTGACTTGCTGAAATGGAAGATTTCTTGCATCACAATGTGTTGCAGTGAGTGAAGTTGCTGTATTTGTAAGGGACACAGTGAGAGGCTCAGTGTTGAAATATTTGGCCTGCAGTGACAGCTGTAGTTATCCAGGGAGACTTTGGCTTACTCTTTTAGCAAGTTTTCTTTACTCTGTAGCAAGATTGGCACCTGCTATTTCCTTGGTCAGTAATTCCAGTGTTTAGATCTTGTTCTTTATGCCAGGGACCAGGTGGGTTACTCTGCTTTTGTGCAGGCAGAGGAATTTTGTAAAGCCACCCAGCAACTTTTGGTATCAATGGTGCACCACTGTCACACCTTGTCTGTGGATTCCTGTTCAGAGCTGTCTGTGATGATACAGATATAAGCTAAAAATAACAACACAGTGGAAAATTTCAACTGTTACAGGGTAGTGCTGCAGTAATAACTGTTTTACAATTCAGAATTTCTGTGAGGGAGAATTCCCTCTTCTGCTAGTGGTAGCCTGGGCAGGATGGTGGGCACAGCTTTGTTTCTGCCCTCTGCATGCCAGCTGAACTGGTGCTGGGGCTTGTCCTTAGCTGCTGGTGCAGGCCAGGATGCAGTTTGTGGGGCCTGTTCCCATGGAGCAAGGGAAAAGCATTGCTCATCATTTGGCCTCTGAGTCACAGCACCTTTGCTGTTAATAGGATGAAGAACCTCCCCTTTTATGAGGCTGTGCCTAAGGGCACAATTTAATCTTGGAATTGTATTACCTGGTTATTGTTCCACTGAAGCAGTGGCAGTATTCCAGCTGACAACAATGGAAAGGGGAGCAAGCCTTCAAGTCTCAACCGTGTACAAATGTGATATATTCAAAACCACAGAGATACTCCACGCTCTGAGCTGATTTTTTCTGAATCAATTAAAGTTTCACAAGCACGATTTATTATTAACATCCAGAGCCGCTTTCACAAATCTCTCGGCAGCGTGGTAGGGGAGTGCTCATGAATCAAGAAAATTACTTCCAAGTAGGAGAGGTTATTTACTAGCTAAATCCCTGATCTAGGCATACTGCCATGGCTAAGTCTACCCAATAGGATGTGTGTCTCCACATCTGAAGCATTTCTGATCTGAAGCATTTTTGTCATGGTGCCTGGCCAGAGTGGGTCATGCCACCTTTGGTGGTTGTGCTGGAAAAGGAAGGGGGGTGGAGGAGGGGTTAAATTGGGAAAAGCAGGGTTAGCTGCACAAGGTAGCAGGGGGAAATTAAGCCGTGTGCAAACCTGTGTGGTAGCAGGGGCAGTGGGAGGTGTTCCCTTCAGACTCTCCAAGGACATTCCACTCAGCCAGCATGGGCTGTTGAAGCGAGGCTGCAGCGTGTCTCGGTGTCCAGACTCCGTGGCACTTGGACTAAGAGTCTGAGCTGCTGTGTGACATTTAGCAAGCAGGCTTTGGGTTTTCTCCTCCCTTCTCTGGATCTTGTTACGTTCCTTTTGCCATTTACCTGGGCGTGAAAAAGTAGCAGGGTCCCATGTCCTTGCTGACTCATGTCTAAAAGCTGAATTAGTGTGCTTTGTATTTCTGTTTGTCAGTATCTCTCAACCATAAGTTGAGGAATTGTATACTTACCTGTGCTTTGGGGATTTTGACACAATCTTACCAACTTAATGTAATCTTTGACATTTCCTGCACCTTCTCTTTTTTTTTTTTTTCTTTTACTTGATAACTATTCTTCCTAGCTGGAGCTCCCCATTCCAGTATTACTCATATCATTTTTCATATATTTTGAGCAGTAGCTTGAAACTTTGTGCCCAAACAGCAGCTTTACAGCCAGAATTCCTACCTTCAGACTCTGTTGAGCACAGAGGGAGAAAAAACCTTGGCAGCTGACTCCTGCTTCTTGCTGCTCTGCCCAGCTGAGATAAATGAGAAAGCCAAGGAGAAGCTGTAACTCCTGCCAGCTGGCCAAACTCCCAAAGTAATAGTCCACCCACTGGGAAGGTCAGAAGGCAGCACTGCCTGGCCACTCCACCCTTGCAGCAGCACAGAGTGTGGAGACAGAACTGGTCCTGCCATTCTTGCTCCTGCTGGGGTCTCTTTGGGGCCAGGGCCAACCCCCATGGCAGGGTGACAGCTCTCGTTGTCCTTTGTCCTGCTTGAGATGCAGCAAGCCAGGGAAGATTGAGGCAGTCAGCTCATGCCTCACACTACAGAGTTAATTTTGAAGTTGGGGTGGCTGATGGATGGCAGGTGATCTGCTGGTGGTAGGTTTGAGATAGGACTGGTGTAACTCCTTCCTGAATTCATGTTTTTCTCCCCTATCCTTACACAAAGAGAAAATGCCCAAATAAGCTTTTGTGGCACCATATCTGTTAAATAAATAGCTTTTATCAGTGACTGAGCCACTTGAAACATAGTTCCCTGTCTGCTTTCAAAAAAGGCAGTACTAAACTGTGCTGCTTCTTGGAACTCATGAGCTTTTGGAAATGAGCCAGAGCAAAGGGAGAGCAGCTTTCAAACCCCTAAAGCCACAAGTCATCTGTGGCTTGAGTGGGCTGAAGTTGGATTCATGAGTGGAAAGTCTCTATGTCACAGATCCCCCTACTCTCTTTTGATCTTGTGAAATTGCCCTACTCACTCAAATTGGTGACTGCCCTGACAGGGGTAGCCCTGGGGGAAAGACAGCTATTTGGTGTGATAAAATTAATGGGAAACTATCTTGCAGCCTGCCCTATTTACTGCCCCTCATCATCTCCACTCAGAGCTGCCTTGGAGTCCTTCAGGACTGACATTTTTACCAGGCCACAGGACAGTCAGCAGAAGTTCCTGCCAGAGCTGTTGAATGCTGCTTCCCAGCATCAGCCAGTGGCATCTCTGGATCCCTGCTGGCCAGGAAGCAAGGCAGCAAATGCTAAATATTGCCAGTAAGCTGACATTGGAATGGGGACACGTGGAAGAGAGGGGATAGTCTTTGAAGGCCTGGCTATTGCCTCTGCATGAGTTAAATGTGGTATGGAGTATTGGCTATCTCACGTTCTGTTATGTCCAGGACAGGTTAATTGAAGTCACAGTTTGACTGCCTGAGAGCCTTCCCTATTTTCTCTTCACTTTCTTACAACCAGGTTCATGCTGAAATTCTCCATCTCTTCTCCAGGGAAGCTCCTAATATTTCCAAGTCTTTGCTCTGCCTGTGTCTTCCTTGGGACCTTGCTGTGCTTTGGGGTAGTTCAGGTTGTTCTCCTGTTCCCTGGGGGACGCAGTTAAAAGACAGCTGTCCTTCAGTAGAGTTGGGTTGTAGAAATAAGCACATCATTGCCATAAGATCCCTATTTCTCTGAAGCCCACAGTGAGTATGTAAGGGTGTGTGGAGCCTCTGGGTGTAGCGCAGGCACTGCTTGCTCCCAGGCTTTCTTTGGGCTGTGCTGGCACAGCCATGCACAGCACTGGCCAAGTCAGTGTCTGTCCCGGCGCTGTTATGTAAGGAGGAATTTCAACATTAATTACCTGTCTTGGCTTTGGGTTTCATTCTGTCTCTCCAAACACCAGAATGAGTCTCAGAAGGTTCCATGTGGCTTCTGCAAACAAAACAAACAAACTTTATTTTACGGGCTCTGGGCTCTGCTGCTTTCTGCCAGGAGCATCCGCTCTTCTGGGACGTTTTCCCTTTGTTTCCCTGCCGCTGAGGAGGGACAGCAGGTTTTCTGGAGATGCTGCTGAGCATAGCTAACATGCTCAAGTATTTGAGCTGCAGGGAGGCTGGCACTTCCAGTCAGGCCGATTAAAAGGGAAAAATTAACATTTCCTTTTCTCTCAGCCATCTTCCTCCCTTCTGAAGGGCTGGGGGAGGGAGGGATGCCATCAGGGCTGTAGAGACTGGCTGGGACAGAAGTGTGTGCTGGGCCAGAGGTATCTGTGTGGATCATGTTCTCCCTAATGGCTTTCCTCCCCCCCATCTGAAGTCATTAATGCTTGTTAAGCCAGGATGGAAACAAACCCAAACAACAACAGTCTACAAAATAATTCCGTCACTCCAGACTGGTTCTTTTTATTTCTCCAGTGAAGCAATTAGTCTCCTGTGATCCCATTTTTAGCCAGACTGGAAACAACCAGCCGGACAATAGTGAATTCCTCTCCTGGCAGAGCAGTCATTGGATCTGCTCCCTGATGGGAAAGGTGAGGTGAGTTCCCTTGCCTGTCTCTAGGGGAAGAATCTCCCTGCAGAAATTCCTGTGGGCCTTGCTGAAAGCCCTATTTTTGTGCAGCCTCTCCCAGTGAGTCACAGCCTCTGGCTCTCTGGCTACTCTGAGAGCTCTCAGTACCATGGGTTTTCTCCCAGCCCACTGCAGGGTTAACCCCTCTGTGGTTTTGCTCTCATGCGTGTACAGCCCATCCCACTCGCTGGCTGATGATGCCGACTGTGGGTGCCAGAAAGTCATGAAGTAACTTGTGGTTTATACCAACAACAGGCTGATGTAGAACTTGTGTGGAGGTGGGGTGAGACTTTTCCAGTCTCGCTCATCTCAGTGGTACTTGATCCTAGGAAAGGCTCAGCCCATGTTAGGGGACAGTGCTGTGGAGCAGCAGAGTGTGACACAAGCAGGGTCTGGCAAAATTCGGGGTGTGTGATAGGGAGGAGAGGGGCCGGCTGAAGTCCCTGAGACTGCCACCTGAACAGGCTGTGCAGAGAAGTTGTGGATGCCCCATCCCTGGAAGTGTTCAGGGCCAGGCTGTGTGGGGCTTGGAGCAATCTGCTCTAGGGGAAGGTGTCCCTCCCCATGGCAGGGGGGCTGGAACGAGATAATCTTTAGGGTCCCTCCCAACCCCAGCCATTCTGTGATTTCTCTTCTATGATTCTCTGAAGTCCTGTGTAGCACCACACAGAGCTGTGGGGGCAGCTTGGCCAGAGCCACCCGGGAAACGTCTCAGTTCCTGTAACTGCTTGAGTAACATGAGTAAGGTGAAGTGCTGTCCTCTGCCCAGGGCAGAGCCTGCAACTGTGCCACACACAGGGCCTTTCTCTTGCATTTGAGGATTTTTTAGGGTGTGGGGAAGCACTGGGTTCCCCCTCCATCACTGCAGCTCCCTGCAGGGCACCGCCTGCCAGGCATGCAGCACCTTCACTGCCCTGAAAAATGCGGATGATGGGACAGGGTATGAAAAGGCAAGTACAGCTGGAGAGCACTGTGGCCATGCTGCTGGAGGAGGAGGCTTAAATCACCAGAAAAAGGGATCTTGCTGTCTAGGTTCTAAAAAGCAGCCCCGATGCCATCTTAGCAGCTGGACAGTGCTAAACCCAGACACGTCCCTTTCAAGATGCAGGAAGGCTCTAAGCCCAAATCCATGTTTTACCTCATACACATGAGGTAAAAGCCACAGGGTTTCTAGTCAGATGCCAGGAAAAGCTGCAGCTGCCCAGAAAAGGGCAGCTGAGGACAGAGGGGAGCTCTGCTCACTCGGCTGCTGGGATGAAGAGCAGTTCACCACGTGTTTGAGTCATGTGTCACCAACGCCACAGCTCTGACTCCTGTGGTATGAAGGTGCCGTGTGGGCATCGGAGCCGGTGGGCTGTGGAGTGCTTCTCCTTGAGATGGAAAGCCAGGGTGGAGAAACACTTGGCAAAGAAGTCTGCCAGGCAGGCTCATCTGGGGATGCGCAGGAAAAGTGTTTCTGCCTGATCCCTGCAGCTTGGATCAGCTCTGGGGCAGAGCCTGCTGCATCCGAGCATCACCCTGGGTGTTGGCTGCTCCTGCTCCGTGCCTGGGCGGAGCCGCCTTGGTTGCTGTGGAGGGATGAGAGGCTGTTGATAAACGTTGTCATCTTGTTGGGTGTTCTCTGTTTTGAGTCATTCCAGCCATGCTGATGGTTGCTGGTGGTGCCAGGAGTGCCAGCAAGCGCTTGATGCCCAAGGGTTGAGTTCCAGGTGGTTTTGGAGATGCAGGCATGTGCAAGGGAAACTCAGGGATTCAAAACTTGCAGCACGAAATTAAGGGGTTGGCTGGAGAGGAATCAGGATGGGTTTGCGTTTTTATCACTGTGGTGCTTCCCAAGTCACCACAGGGACAATGGGAGGTGGGAAGTGAAAGTAACCCAGTGTTTAAAAGCTGATTCCAAATGCCCTTGGACATAACCTTCATGAGAAAGTGGCTGCTGTGTTATGGTGTGATTGGTTGCTTTCCTGTTAACAGTGCAGGACAAAGCACACTGCAGCACCCACACCACCACCCCCCACTCAGTGTCCTGTGCTCTCACAGCCATGGGATCATTTCAGGTACCGTGAAATCATTCCTCTTGCAAAACCATGAAGAAGTTTACAAACCATTTGTGAAGTAAAGTATTGTGGAGTCTGCTTGAGAACAGAGATGGAGGACAGGTAAACCACTTACAAATTATGTCCCCAAAGTGCAGAGAGGACATGGGTCATCTATTGCTCCATGTCTGCAAATCGATCTAGAAAAGTTCCAGGGGTTCATTAGCTTTAATGTGCCTATTGTGGGTGATGCATTTCAGCATGTTGGTATTAAAATAATGCCCTTTTTATTCCTTCTTCTCAGGACAGTACAGTCATTCTGCTTTCTCTGAGCCTCTATGGTCTTCCATTAGTCCTCAATCAATTATTTATTCATGGGAGAGTGTCTGAAAGCTGCAGTCCAGTCTGTGAGCAGCAGCACTTGACTGTGGAGATGAGTTTGAAGTACTTGATGGCTGAACCCACTGGAATGGTCAATAACATTAAGAACTGCTTTCCTGCCACAGAATAAAAATACAGTCTTGTAGGTGGAGAGTGCTAAACTTTGATGAGGACATGAGCTAAAAACCAATGCACTTTAGATGTCACCTGGGTATAGCTTTAGTGAGCACAGACAAGGAGTTTTTTGAAAATCATCTTGCCTTCAAGTTGACTAACTTTTGTATTGTGATAGAAAATGTGTGTTGTTGTGCAGTTCTGGCCTGTGTTGTAAACATGGGAGGTCTAGGTAGAAAATCTGTAATTCTGAGTTTTGATCTGATGTGGTGTCTCAGCAAGAGGCACCAAGATTTTTGCCTGATGTTTCTTTTCTCCCTAGACTAGAAATAAGTTTCAGTGGGGATTTGTGGTGTCTTCTTCCTGACTCAAAGGGATTTATAAGCAAGACATACAGCTGGAGCCTAGGTATGCAAGAGGGACCTGACAGCTTCAGATCTTCCGCAGCTAGAATAGTAAAATCTGAATATGACAAGGGGCATACACAGTACTCTGGGTATCCTTCTCCATGGTCATATGTTGCAGAGGCCAAAGGGACTTGCTGGGACTTAACATATCAAAGTGCTAAAAATTCAAGGGCTAAGCAGTGTAAAGACAGACTTTCCCCATTCATGTGCCATTTGTATTTTTTTTTCCTTGATGGGGTCAGTGGAGACAGTGCTTATTTCATTTTGCCATTCATTTGTTTCCTGTATAGCAGGAATGAGGGACTTGGCAGCTCCTTGTGCCTGGTAGCCATGTCAGGTGGCCATCACTTGACCCCTGCTCTGAGTTACTTCTGCTTGCAATCAGGCAGCCACCTAAGGCACCCAATTTGAGAACTTTGGTAGCTTTGTCAGCTGGTGAGTCAAATTTAGAGGGGCTGAAGTGGCTTGGGAAAGCATCTGTTCCCCTGTGCCTGCTGAAGAGGGAGCCCAGACCAGTGAGACTTGTGGGTTAAGTACTTGATGTGAAGTGGGGACAACACCATCCAGCATTGTTCATGGGCAGTTTGGGGGTCTGCTTGATGCTGTGTGGCATTTGGGGTGACATGGGATCTAGTCTGTCCCTGCTGGCCTGGCACAAAGGTCAGTGTCACTGGTTCCTGCACACAGGCAGCCTGGGAGGAGTCGGAGTGGGACTGCAGAGAGCTCAGCATGTCCAGCCAGGAATTCCACCTGGCTCTGCCCTGCTTATCCAGGATCCTTTGGCTTCACACAGCTCTGGGTGAATCACCTGTAATGAGTGAATAACAACAGTAATTCACATGAAACGAGAATCTAAATCTTGGGATAATGACCCATCTGCTAGGCTCCTACAAAAGCCTCTTCCATTTTATATTTAAGTGATTGGTGTGGCCAAAAGCAGGGAGATCAGAGCAGTCAGAAAAGCACTGTGTTTGCCCAAACACTGGAGTTCCTGTTCCCTGGAGTCTTAGAAAAAAAAGAGCCAATTATATCAGTGATGGTGTCAGTTTGTTTTTTTAAGAAACAGCTCTCAAGACAGCATTTCCTAGGAAATTAATTTAAACTTTGTTCCAAGGGGAACCAGGCAGAACCCCCTCCTGTGCAGCAGTGGGATGGCTGTGTGTTTTGTGCCCACAATGTGTCACTAGCAAGGAGACTGTTCATTTGCTCTATGCATAAAAATTCAGTGCAGATGGTGAGATTTTAAAAAGCATCCACAGCAGGCCAGCACGGATGCTCCCTCAAAAGTTAGTAGTAGGTTTGGCAGTGGAAATCTACAGGCCAAAGCAAGGTGCTTTTAAAAAAGCCTGTCTAAAAATACAGTACTTCTGCCTTCAGCTTTGTTTATTCCATTGTAGAAAGGAGATTAGCACCTATAGCCTTAGCTTTATTAATCTGGATCTGTAATTCAGAGCCTTAATAAGGTTAAGTAATTTTTTTTTCTCAGGGCCTAATTCAAAATCGAGTGAACTTTACAGGATTTTTTTTCCCACTGATTTCCCTGGATTCAGAGTCAGGCTCAGCAAACCTTACCTATGTCAGATGAATGTGGAGAGCAGATTTACTGGTTCCAGGCAGTAATGTCCTTGCCACAGAGCCCTGCTGGCATTGCCAGTACCAGCACAGGTTGGTTTTCTGCCCAAGCCGGTGCCAGAGGCAGTCTGCACACATCATCCTGATGGACAGGGACACCTTTATTTTCTTTGGTATTTCTGGGAGTGAAATAAACCTCCTAGGACTGGAGTGTGGGGAGGGTGGATTCCATGTCAGCTGTGGGATGAGCAGGAGAGTTGCTTTGGTGTGGGCTACTGTGTCATTCCCCCAGGGCAGGCTTAGTGGCACACAGCAGTGAAATGGGCACCTGTAACTGTGTGCCAGTGGAAGGAGGAGCCTTTTCAGCAGCATAGGCCAACCCTGATCCTACCAGGACAGCTTGGAGCTGGGACAGGGCCTTCAGCAGCCCTGTGGTGGGCTGTGGGCAGCTGGTGATGACTAATCCTGGATAACTCTTACTCCATCTTACAGTGTTGAGACCGCGCTGTGCTGCGGGCACAAACCTGATTTCATTTTAATTTCTGTATCAGGCTTTGAATCAACATTGATCTATTTTTGTCAAAGTGACACAGCAGGCTTGTGCTTTTTAACCTCTCCTAGCTCCATCAGTCACCTGATTCTTGTTCCTGCATTTGGGTCTTGAGTCTGTTGTGTGCCTCCTCTGAAGACTTCAGGCAATGAGATGCACAAAAAGAAGCATTGTGGTTGGGGGTTTTTTTTGGGTTTTTTTTTTCCTTTTTCCCTCTTTTTCTGGCAACGGTAAAATAGGAGCTCTGTTGGGAGCAACTCAGCAAGTAATGTTTCAGGGCCAGCAAATTCCAGTGTTGCTGCCCAGTGGGACTGAGGAGCAGGACCAGGCTGGCAGCTCATCTGGAGGGGGAACGTGTGGCGTGCATACCAAAAGCTGGACACGAAGCCTTTTTCTGTTCACCTCTCCCCTTTCTGCAGTAAATGGGAGGACATTTGCTCTGGGATTCAGGGAAATACCTCAGGTGTAGCTCCTCTTTCCTGATTAGAGTTCCACATAAAAGTGCAGCAAATAATACATAGATTATATATAAGTATCTATAAAAAATGCAAGCACACCAATTTGGATGTGTAAGTACATTATAGGGATTGTGCCATCTTTGGGATTACTCCAGTGTGGCAACCTCCAGCGCGTCTGTGTTTCACCAGTAATGGCTCTGGCTCGTGGCTGCCCCATTTCACAAGAGTGTCTTTTTGCCCTTGTAAAGCTGCCTTTGGACACTGTCATCAGCCCCCTTACAGCTGCTGTGGGTGTAATAAAGGGGAAACTTGTAGGTGTGCCCGACCCCAGAGGGACTCAGGGCACCCGTGAGGTCCCGCTGGGTCTGTACCACCAACGTGGAGGAAGCTCTGTGGTTATCTCTCGTGGTATGCCCTGGGATTTTAGTCTCTGCCTTTAAACTTGAGCCTACCACTCTTGTTTTAACTGGAGGATGAATCATGCCTGCTCATCTCAGCAGCAATGAAATCCTGTGAGTAATTGTGTTCAGCTTCCACAGGAGCCCTTCTGAAGTGCCCAGAGGGGAGGGGAGGTGGGAATGCTGGTGCTTCAAACCACCGGAGAGGTCTTGGATGCTGGGTAATGCCATGTCCTGTGCTGTAAGAGAAGTCAGTGCCTTGGGCACTGCTTTGTCTTCAGAGCAGCAGCCCGGAGTTTACCAGGAGAGGGCCAGTGCCCTGATGTGGGCTGGGGAACTGCTTCCAGGGAGCCCTTGCTGGCAGGAAGGGGTCAGGCAGATGGACAGCCAGCAGTGCTGCGTGCCAGTCTGTGTCTGCCAAAAACCCCATGGTGCTGCCTCCATGCAGGCCGATTGCTTGCATAAACTTGTCCTTGTGCTTGAAGGGCTGCTTTACTTTAAGATTAAAATAATAATAATAACAGAGCACTTCTGGATATAGTGCTTGCCAGTCTGTTTAGTCTGAAGCCCAAGCAACAGAGCAAGAATGTATTTTAGAGCTTAATTAGACTTACCCCTGTGAGTGTGCAAGACTGATACCAAGTGCCTTTAGACACCTGAAGAGCACAGGTGCAGGTGTGAGGATCTGTCTTGCACTAATTCACAAACCCCTGACCTTGCCCTCAGGGCGGTCCTTGGCCGTGTGCTGTGGTGAGAGTTTTCAGAATGTTCTAGTGTTGCGTCTCGAGTCTGGACTCGAGTCCGTATTGCATCAGTCTATAACATCTTGTGTTGCAAGAGAGGTGGAGCCTGCTTTGGAGGCTGAGTGTCCCTAATCCATCACACCTTTATCCTAACCCATGGGTGCAGAGCCTTTCCAAAGGTCTGTGCTCTGCATGCCAGCAGGGCGAGTTGGGTGAAGCAGAGACAAGCCAGGAGGCTCTTGTTGCATTCTGCCACATTCCCCTCCCCAGCTCTCTTGTGGAGTCTACAGGATGTGCTCCGGTGGGATGAGGCTGTAAAATCCCCAGGAATGGTGCTGGGCTCCTAGCTGGAGCACTACTCAGATGCTAAGGTGCCTGTAGGATGGAGCTTTCCCAGAAGCCTCCTCTGGCTCCCACGGCCAGCAAGGACAGGCTGCTGTCTTCTGTTAAATGGCCCCGCAGTGAGTGTGGATTTTCAGCAGAGTTTCACTTACTTGTGCCACTTACCCTGAGTCTGAGTTGGATCCTTGAATCATTATATCACATTTCTGCTATTGCTTTGTTTGTGAGAAATGAGAAGGTCAGCCTGGAGCCGTGGTGGCTGTATTTACAGTCCCTAAACACTTAAGTCTGGTCAGCTTTTGAAAACAGCTTCTGGCTGTTAGGCCAGTGCAGAAGGGCACTTGCTATGTTTCATTCCTACTTTCTGGTAGTTACGAGTTACAAATACCTGGAGAGATCTTCCCTTCATTTCTGTCCTGTTACGCTGCACTGCAGGTTGCAGTTTGCTGTAGCCAGGTTGTCTGTGTGGCTGACAGTGGTCTGGGTGGGTTTCACCTCAGAGGTTGTTTGGAAACCAGAATAAATGTTTTCTTTACCCAAAGGAATGTTTTTCGAGGAAACAAAGAGTTGGAGTTATGTTTTGCAGACGCTGTGTATTTCGACATGACTTCCGTGCAGTGCCGCGGAGAATGGGGCGCACAGGCTAAATCCCATGGGATTTTAGGGATTGTGCTGGGAAGCTGCAGGTGTGTAGAGCAACACTTTCCATCTCAGCCTGCAGTTCCCATGCAGTGGTGTGTGTAAATGCCTACACACTGGTTATTTGCTGGGGAACAACCCTGTCCTGCCTCTGGTTCTTCCCTTGGTGCTGTGCCCACGAGGGTCCCTCTGTAAGCACGGGGAGTTGCTCCAGCTGTGCTAATTTCCCCCTGTAAAGTTGAACAGAAGTCAAATTAAATAAAGCCTCCAAGACTGGAAGGGACTGCCAGCTCATCTTTTTATTTGGTAGCAAAACTCAGGATTTCAACTGTTTTTTTCCAGCTCAGTGCAGCTTGATCTTTTTCTGATCTTTGCTTTGTGACTCCCTTTATCAAAGGCCAGTAACCTGGTGTTTCATTTGTGATTTCCGTGTTTCCTCCTGCCCTAAAGATGTGCCTAAGCAAATACCAGCAGCTCAGCTTGCGTTTTTATGTCGTAGCTCTGGTGGAATATGTTGCAGGTGTCAGCTACAGCCTGTATTTACTGCTGCCACTCCACTTTACCACGGCCTAGGACATGCTTAACTCTTCCTTGGGGCTGTGAGAGTACGAGTTTCTGGTTATAAAAGCTTGCTTGATCATACAAATAAATAATGTTTGGCTGTTATTAAAAAAATGTGGGAGATGTGAACCATTTTCTGTGAAGGAATTTATAAGCAAGTTCTCTACAACCCAAGACATGCAACAGAAATAGCCTTAATTCCTAAAGTGGTGTAAAGTCTTGGGGACAAAATGTGGAGGTCCCTAGTCCAAAGCTGATGGGAATAGATTCATGAAAATAATTATTTTCTTTGCGTTTCCTAACTGAGTCTCCAAAATTTAGTATGGAAAGAAAGATAGAAAAATATTTTGAGGGCTCAGAATTAATGTTAAGGCTTTTTTAAAGCAATAACTTTTTTTTGCAAGTCAAGAGAGCATTGCTTTCAGGTAAAATAAAATATTTTAGTTTGCATGTTCCTAATGAATGCAAAGTAAAATGGGAAACAGCATCAGCTCCACATGAGTATTTAGGGCTTTACATAAAATTGAGACCTCCATCTGTTCTCCTCCTTATTTAATCAAAGTATGGGTTTAAATCTGTTGTCCACTATATTTGGAGCAAAGCCTTCAACTCGAAAAATACTACCTTTTCCTTAAGTGCCTTACCAACTATGCTATTTTGCAGGTTGTACATCTTTCATTCTCTTCTGCTGAAGTTGCTTCATTAAAAAAAAAAAAAAAAATTACAATGTCATTGGAGCAGGAGTTGGAAATGGGTATTACTCTGGCTACCAGAGCAGGCATTAGAAGCACGTTTTTCTGCATCGTGATGGAGATTGCAGTATTTCTGTGAAGTAAAATGACTTCAGCAGAAGAGGTGGAGAAAAACTAAAATCTCATCCCTGCTTGCAAAGGGATTTGAATGCACATTTGCTCACCCAAAAATGTTTCCAGGGAGTGTCGAAAGGGAAAGTTTTTCCCCTTCAGAAATGCCAAAGTTACTCATTTAGGTAATTTCAGGTTTGGGGATTTTGTTTTTCATTGTGTATTTTTTGAAAACCATTTGGCTGGAGTTTTATGTTAGTCACACCTACCTTTGTGGCTGGCACCCACAGCTTTCATGACTGAATGATTTGCATTGAGATGGGAACACTAGGCTTTAATGAGCTTTAAACTGAACCTTTGAGATTAGCAAACCTGGGATAACCTTGAACAGAAGCAGGAAGCCAGTGTTTGCCACCCTTACTCTTCTGGATCCTTACATGTACAGCTCTTACCACAGCAGGATGATAAAACCAAAATAGGGGAAAAACCCACCAAACTTCATCCTTCCAAATACAGTTTCTACATCATGAGTGAGATGGTCGGAGCGAGTGGCAAGTACGTGTATAACACACATTCCCTGGCAAAACTCCCCAGTGCAGGGAAATTGCATTTGACAGATGCTTTGGAAAAGGATCAGATCATCTGCAGTTGTAATTTTGGGTTTTTTTATGAATGTCAAACTCGAGCAGCAGATGTGCAAAGAACACCTCTCCCAGTGAGTGACACTGAAGCAGCTCATTTTATCATTTCTTCTGGGTCTAGACTAAACAAGGCCATTAAGCCAGTGTGCCATAGCTGAGGGTGAGGACAAAGACAGCCTTTTCTGAGTCAGGATGAAGCCTGTTTTCCAGGGAAGGTTTGCCAGTGAAAGGCAGAACCTCAGCCGGACCTTAGAAACGCAGCCTCAGAAAACCTCTCTGCCGTTACTGCTTCATGGAACTGCTAAAAATATTGAATGGAAAATGCAAGTATTAAGGAAATGAGGTAGATTTGGCCTTTCTGAGCTGGATGGCTTCCAGTTTCATCAGCTTCCCGGAATCCTTGCTGCGAAAATGAAGAGCTCCTTGTAAATCTCAGAGAACTGTCAGTGTTCTTCCTCTCATGTGGCCGTGCTGGCTTACAGGGTTCGGTGTGTGGGGAGACCTCTCAGCATCAAGCAGTGAGTTCAGAGCTCACAACTGCTGGGATGGCTTGAGACAAATGCTCAAACCACAGCTTTCCCAGGGAATTATCTTATGGGGCAGCCAGAGAGAGCAGGCTCCAGAGGAACCAGTGGCTGAGGCTGCCACTGTGCTGGCCCACGAGACCTGCTTCGAGAGGGACATGTGGGATCATCTCCTGTCACTTTGCTGAGCAAAGAGCATTGAGCAGCCTTCTGTGGTCATGGGAGGTCCTCTTCTGAAATGATCTGCACGTAGCCAAGGGCCTGAGCAAGTGAGAGCCAGAGTAACATCACATTACAGGTTATGTGAAAATAGAAAATGCAAGTGTTGGGTTTCACACTGCTGGACAGAAGTCAGGAGGAGACAACAGACACTGTTAATGGGTTTAACGTGCAGTGTGGAGAAGCCAAGGGCTGGAGCTTTGCCTCATGTGGTTAAAACTATGCTTACCCAGCGAGAGGCAGACAGTTTAAATTTAATGTCAATTATGGAGATAGAGGCTCTCTGGGAGGACGCAGCCAGCGCAGCACTCTTGCACCTGCAGAACTCCTGCCATCTCAGAGCTGGGATGAGCATGGTGCACTATGCAGCTAGCAGGGATTTGGGGGTTCCTGCAGCATGTCCTGTGGGGCAGAGACGGGGAAGTGGCAGCATGCCCTGGTGACGTGGTCAGCAGAGCTGGCCCAGCCCCACAGCTGTCTCTTGCCTCTGCTCCTCCACGTTTGTGATTGTGTTTCTGCTGGCTCAGATGGTGTATTTTGAGGTAGTCCCAAAACATGCTAGGACATGGTGCATGTTCCAGGGAACAGGGGGAGGTTTGCTAGGGGGATCTCCAAGCGAGTTCACCAAAGTTCCCCTTCCAGTTGTACCTTTAGGGGCACACCGCAACAGTCAGCACTGCCCAGGACTGAGAAGGTGTTTGCTGCATTTAAATCTGAGCCAAGAATAAACTGTGCATTTCAACCACATCGTGGCAGATTCCTGAAAACAAGGCCTGCCTTCATGCTTGGAGGGCTTCCTTGCCCTGCCAGGAACCACAGGGAAGAGCAACAGGAGCTTTGGCTGTAAACTACTGCTGAAGACGGGCTGTCGTGGGCAACCACGCACAAACCTCTCCCTGTGCTTGCCTAAAGCCTTTCCAGGACAAGCCTTTGCCCACATGCCTCAGCCATCATTTGTGATTCTCAGAAGGGAGAAAATGTCTCCTGAGCATCCCACCTAGAGCAAACACTGCAGTGTGAGACAGGCATGGACACTGTCCTTCACATCCAAATTTCAGCAGCCACTGGAGAGCTCATGGGCCTGCCGGGAAGGGCACCAGTGTTGCAGAAGGCTTTTTGCTGTCTTGTATTGCCAGGCCATCTTAAAATTGAGAGGGGATGTGTGATCTTGTGATTAAGATCCGGAGCTGGAATTCAGGAAGCTGGTGTTCAGCTTTGTCTCTGGGGGGCACAGGCAAATTTCTTAACTTCTATCCTTTGCTCTCCCATCCATTCACAAGAGGCTAAGAATACTTTTCTTTATCTCTTTAGGAGAGGATGTGGCTCTGATTGTCTTACACAATGTGTCCTTGATCTTTCCAGTGCAGCAGTGTAAATGAGGGAGGGCTGTCTTGAGTCCTGTGGGCTGTGGAAAATGCCAGTGCACAACAGAGCCATCAACCCCCTGATTTTCACTTTAGGATCGTAGATCAAGGATGAACAGGATCAAGCTGAATTCAGATTTCAGCTCGACCATAGGTTTTCATATTGGTATGGAGATGTCACCACCTATGTTACCACCCTCCCTACTGCTCCCCCTTCCAGGGAAATAGATAACCAACCAAAGGGCAAAATGCATTGAGATCCAGCATGGATTTCATGAAGGGACCCTGAGACCCTCAAATGTATTTTGTTTTTTGATCTTGATGTGGGCATCAGAATAACTTTGAAGATAGCTCTGTCAAGGACCCTCCCATCACAGAGCTGCTGTGAGGGCTCTGGGCAGCTCTTGGGCCAACACCTGAGACAGTTCAAAAAATGAATGTGACCTGTTTGTGCTGCACAGAGCTCCCATCAGAGCTCCTCTTCTGCATCCACAGTGGTGCCTGGAGCTTGTCTGGCAGCTGCAAAGTGGAGGTGCTCCGAGTTGGTGTATTTTTAGGCAGGCGTCGCCTAAGTGTGCAGATGACCCCGTGCTTCCTGGTCATGATCCTGACAGTGCTTCTGGCTGCAGGCTATTCCTGTGGGCGATCTCAAGGTCAGGCAAGCTGATAAGCTTTGTTAGGGCTCTGTCATTTTGGCAGCTCTGCTTCTGGCGAGGAACTCCCAGGCTGTTAGAAGTGACGTGTTGGAAAAAGTGTCCCTCTGCAGCTTGTTGGGCTGCAGATCTCTTGTGACAGTGTCAAGGAGGTCCCCACTCCAATGTGCACTATGGGGGATTAGTGCACTGCTGGAATGGATACAGCTGGGAGGACTTTAAGACTTTGCTGTAACGATGGAGGCATCCTGTGCTGCCTGAAGATTCCCCCTGCCCATGTGGTGTGATGTTGGCAGGGAGTTTCTTTTCTTCTCAGCTTGGATAATGCTCCAGGTGGGGTTTATCAGTCAGGTTGATAACAAGGAAATCTAGGACTGAAGCCCCAGCACCTCAGGAGAATAGGGAACGTGCTTCCCCTCTGCAGAGGCTTTGCTCTGCTCCCCAGCTCCAGTGTCTGCTCCAGTGCAGCTTTGCTGAATCAGAGTGTGGCCCATGCGCAGCGTTCTGCTGCATCATAACACCCTTACGCAATCTGACAGCTCTGGCAACCTCTGCTCCAGTGAGTCCCAGAGCTCAGCGAGCAGGAGCGCTGCCAGCCAGGCTGGTGGTGTGTTTGGAAAGCCGTGTGGGCCAACTCCTGCAGCACCTGCCTGCATTAAATGCCATTCAGCAGAGTGACACTTCTTCCTCCTTCCCCTATGTGAGATGAAGCAAAAAAAACCCCAACCCCTCCTGCATGACTTTTGTTTATTTTTTTACATTGATGAGGCTTGTCCAGGTTGCAGGTTGAGCTGCTGAGGCCTGGGATGCTGCCTGCATCTCTGTGGGGCTGCTCCAAGCACGCAGTGACTGAATGATTCTCATTGCAGGGACTTGAAGCTGGACAATGTGCTGCTGGACTACGAGGGGCACTGCAAGCTGGCAGACTTTGGAATGTGCAAGGAGGGCATTCACGATGGCATCACCACAGCCACCTTCTGTGGCACACCAGACTACATCGCTCCAGAGGTACAGGAAACCTTTCTTTGGTCAGGAGAACTTGGTTACAATATGGAAAAGTGTAGGTTAGCTTTGGAACAGCCAGTGACTTTGGCTATGCCTTATGTGATTGCTGAGCTCAAGGTTTCCTCCTTAGGTGTATTATCAGCCCCTTGTGAAGTAAAGCATGAGTAAATCTTCAGGCTGCTGTATGCACTGATATAAGCTTTCATTTTTCTTTAGAAAATGTGAGGTGAAAAATGGAAATACAGCTGCAAAAAGCTTGAGAGGCACATACAGATGTTGTCCCGGCTTGATTTGGAAGGAGATTGAATTCTCCTTCGTTACTCAGTTCCTTTTTCTACCTCCTCACACTTCCTGTCGTTCTCCAGTCTCAGTACAAAATTAATAAACACCTCTATAAGGAACAGCTGCCCTCCAGATGCTTCCAGATGTTCTGACAGGGCTTCACATCCTTCAACACAACTGAATTCCTGTCTGTGGTTGATGTTTGCACCATTCTCCCTCACTCACACTGCTTCCCCTTTCCAGCTGAAAGCCTTGCTGTTGGAGCCAGGTAGGTGTTTTCTTCCCAAGGGTGAGGAGGAAGCAAGGTCAGCTCACACACGTGGCTGCTCTGCCGCTTCTGAGGCTCAGGCAGTTTTGCTGGAGTGCCTCTTCTCCTCCAGCTCAGCCCCAGCATCATTCTAAGGGCTTGTTCCCCAGGTGACCCAGCCAAGCTAATTCAGCCCTCGTTTCATGCATCTGATGTGCCTTTGTGCTGATCTGGGGGTTCCCAGAGTGAGATCACTTTATGTTCCTGGACATCCACCAGCCTAACAGAGAGCACTGTTAGGGCATAGCAAGAACTTCTGCGTTAATGTTTCCAAATCCTTTTTTCCTGCCCTGCTCAGTTACACAGCTTCAAGGTTGGTGTTTCTTTCCCATGTGTGCTGCAGATCCTGCAGGAGATGCTGTATGGCCCCGACGTGGACTGGTGGGCCATGGGAGTGCTGCTCTACGAGATGCTGTGTGGCCACGCGCCCTTCGAGGCTGAGAACGAGGACGACCTCTTCGAGGCCATTCTGAATGATGAAGTCGTCTACCCAACGTGGCTCCAGCAGGATGCAGTGGCAATCCTCAAAGCAGTGAGTTCCTTTGGCTGTTTGCTCTCTGTCCTGGCTTTCTCCAGCCTAATTCCAGCAAAAGAGAGCAGGGCCGGGGTGTTGGCACGCAGAAATCGCAGTTACCCTGACCCTGACCCTCTTCTTATCTCGAATTGAAGGGTAAACAGAAAAAACATCCTGCCACACTTAGGTGTGTTTGCATGGTTATGGCCTTCATAGGGTTTAGTAGCCAGCTTGGCAAGCAGAGTGTGATCCTGTCTGTGTGTCTGGGCATTCCCCTGCTTGCTTAATGATTGACGATGTGTGGTCATCACCCAGAACAGAAGCAGCAGGTAAACACAGGGTTTAATCAGTAGCAACCATATGGCCAAGAAGTGAAGGCTTCCTGATAATCCTCCCTGGTAATGCCAACATCCCCCAGGACTGCTGCCTCCCTGCATGCAAAGACAGAGGTTTGAGTTTTGTGTGTTTGGGAGGAAAAACCCTGGGGCTGTACAGCAAAAAGTTTGAGGAGAGCTGTTGCTGGCAAAGCTTTGTCCTTGTCCTGCCGTGTATCCCTGACTTTTTCCAGGAGTTCTTTTATCCACACGCCTCACATCTTTGCCTGTGACATAGGAATTAAGCTTTGAAGATTTTGAGCTGTGAGTCTAATGGACTGGAGCTGCCTGGCTTTTCTGTAATGAGTCAAAAGGTGATCCTGTGACAAGAGTGTTAAACTACGAATTGGGAGACCTAACTTGGCTGTTCTGCTACTGACTTCTTCCTGGCACTCATCAAATCATATCTCTAAGAACCTTTTGGAAAGAGAAGGGTCAGCGTGTTCCCTTTTCTTGTAAAAGCACTGTGGACAAAGATGCATTAAAGACTGGATACCAGTAAATACTATAGTAATAGAGGATCTAAGAAATAATTGGATAAGGTAATAATTTATAGAAACTCATGGAGCACTGACCCAAAGAAATGGCGTAGTCAGTGATTGGATCATTTAAGGGAAAAAGGAGAGTTTTTAGTAGTAAAAATCTGGAAATTTTCTGCTGAAGGGTTTCTGTTGTATATGACTCAAGCAACTACTTCCTGTAGCTGAAAACACATCTGATAAATTCCACAGAAATCAACTGACAATAAAATCCACTCCTGGAGGAGTAAGAGGAGCTTTGAAATCACAGGTTGTGCTCAGAATTGATTGATTGTCATGCTGGAGGCTCTCTTGGGTTTTGGAAATAACTCACTACATATTTAAAAGATAAACATGTGAACTTCAGACTCAGTGCAGCTTCTGGAGCAGTGTTCATGTGGTTGGATTGGGCCTCTTAAGTGCCTCTTAAGTACCAATTCCTCTTCTGCAGTGACAAGTGCTAGAGGAGTGTATTTGTTGCAGGTATATTGCATAATTATGAGATGGAGGTAAAATGAGGTCCTATAGATGCTTGTCGTAACAGGAATCTCAGGGTGTAATAAAATATGATTTGTGTTTTAGCCTCTTGATGAAATGAGTTTTCCTCACTGATCGGGCATCCCAGAAACAGCCAGTGCCAGCTGCAGTCAACCCAGGCTGCTCTAGCTTGTGTTCAGAGGCCAAATTTTAACAGCTGAAGGCTTCTTCTGTGATTAACAGGCAAGGAGCATGATGAGGGACACTGGAGAAAGTGGGCCAGAATTGAGGAGGGAGGTGAGAATTTAAATAGAAAGCGACTGAGCATCTCCAAAACACAATCAGCTCAGTAACTGCTGGTTCCTTGCCTGGAAGAGAGTCTCCTCTCCAGCCCCTCTGCTTGTCTGCTGCATTGTGTGTTGCTGGTGACACAAAAATGAAAGCAACACTGCCTCTCTGAAATGCACATGCACTGCTCATGAGAAGCACTACGCTGTGTCTGCTCTGGGAAAAAGGCTGAAACTGGGGGCATTCACCAGGGGTCTTGTGATTAACTAGTGGGAAGTTACAACTGAAATGTTTACTGCACCTTCCTTACAGTTCCTCAGTATTTCTGCTCCCTGAGTGCTGCTACTTGGAGGTGATTTTTGTGTCTTAACTTCTGCAGCTTCACGGTAGCTGCTTTTGGGCCCAAGAGCTGTTCACTGGAAGAGCTCCTTCTTTCCTCATTTCTTTCTTATGCTGAGTTTTTAGGGGCATTGGAGCATGTTGGCTTTCATGGGAAGGAAACATCCTGTCCTGAGATTGTCTGGGGTCCTAGATTAGCATGGAAACCACACACACTTTGATTTCTTCTGAATGATAACAAATGTTATCACTGCTGAGGTATTATATTTGCAGTGCACTGATAATGTTTGGTCAGTACTCTTAGCTGTTGGTATAACAGAATGGTAAACCACTTTATTTTAAGGAAGACAGCAGATTTTCTATCTGCTAAATATGTAGATTTTCTTTTACACATACTTCTGTTGCTAATACTTGTCTTAGATGCAGCATTATGACTAAATGAGCATCTTCTAATTGCTATTTTTTTTTCTCCACCAAAATATGCAGTTGAGCTCTCTGATTTAATGCTGTGACGGTGCTTTCTAACCATGATGCTAAGAGCTCTGGAAAATGCTACTGCAGTGACATAAATGATTATAAGTAATTACATGGCACAGGGAAGCCTGTGGAAGATCAGGGAATTAAACCTCGGTTCTCTTGTATTGCAGGCTAAGGCCTTAATAGCCTTAATAACTGGATTATCCCCTCACTGAAAGTTCTGGCCTCTAACCTTGAACAGACTAGTGAGAATTCACTGAGTTTGAATGGTACAAAGCTCTGTAATGAAAATCAAATTCCTCTGCTAGGAAGGTGCACTTAGGTTTAGGTGCCTAGAGATGCCCTGCAGATATATCTAGGTTTAGAAAGCACGTGATCCATTTGCCTTTGTGAAGAGCTTCATTTTAAACAAGGATAGTAAGTTTTAGGACTCATTTCAGAGATGCTGTTGCCTTGTTTTGCTTTCATTTTGCGTAATTGCATTTCACGAACTTCCCCCCATCAGAAACCACACTATTTCTGAAGATTGCACCCTGTTCATCTTTGCAGTTTCTTGATAATAACAAAACTACATTGTTAGGACCTCGTTTACGTCACTGGGTGTTCCTGGAGGGTTTGTGAGCACTGGTAGCAAGGAAAACAAAACTAACCTCAGTGTCCTGGGACTTTGTATAGAATTGAAAGCAGAAGTATTTGTGCTCCAGAAAAAAAGTTTTTGTCTGTTTCCCTTTCTAATTGTTTTTGTCCTTGAAATTTCCCCTGAAGAGCTGCGGAGGGAGTGGGACAGATCAGCAGGGTTTGATGGAGTCAGTACTCCCAGAGGAGGAAAGTTGAACATCTCACTTGTGGACCCTGCCCTGTCTGAATGTGTCGCTGGGGAATTCAGGTACTGATGCTTCAAGTCAGGAGGAGAGGACTCAAACTGAGGTCTCCTCTGCTTGTGTGAACAAGTCAAACTGGGCATGGGTTTGCTTGTGGGAATAATAAAAGTGCAGGAGAGGAGAACTGGTGCTGAATGGATTCAGACCACTTCAGCTTATTCTAGACATCAGTTTTGCTTTGATTTTAATTCCTAAAGGAAAAGGATTTATCGATCGCCCTACCTGAATGCAGTTACAAGGAGTTCATGGCAGAGGAGCTGTTTGGTTTGTGTGTGTGAAATAAATTCCTTCAAATAGTCTTTGCCATCAGCTGACAGAGCAGTCACCAGGGTCTGATGATGGAGAAGCTGTGAGGGAGAAACTGTGTGAGTGTGCAGAGAGCAGAGACTGCTGCACCAGATCTCTTACAGGGAGAGTGCAGCTAGAGATTACTTTGTTACAGCATATCAATATTCTGAATTTGTTAATTGTCACCAGTAAAAGGTGCTGGAACAGAGAGGGGAGCTTTCCAGGCAGCCTGAAGCTTTGGGATTCATCTGAGTGAACTGCAAAATGAAATACAATCCTCTTGTTTCCCATAAGCGGGGTGGGGTTTTGGCAGCGTGTTTCACTCACTTTGTGCATAACTTTCTCAGATGCAATTCAGCCACGCTGCCTTGCTCACAGGCAGCTTAGTCTGAGGGGAGAATGGAGGGACACAGTGAAAATCAGGTCTCAAAAGTCGATGGCGTAATGGGAAGCAAATTCCCAGGGAAAGCTGCGGGGATTTTCCTTTCCGAGTGTGGGTTCGGATGAGGAGAGAAGGGCTAAGCCTACTGAGCTGCTCCATGGGCTGGTGATCTCAAGTAGCAATGCTTGGCCCAAAAGCTTGGAAATTTGGATGACCAATTGCAGCTTTGATGTTTTCACCCTCAGAGCCTGGTAACAGCAGGGGCTGGAAAACAGCATCTCCCTAGGGAATTGTTAATACTTCTCTGCCTTCTGCACGCTGGATTTCCAAGCTCCTGTCACAGCTGAGTTTGCTGAAGCCAAGGATGTCTCTCGGCATTTTTATGTTAACCCCCAGTCTTAATGAGAGCTCTGAAACACTTCTGGCCTAGCTGAAATGCTCCTTCCAAATGTGAGGCTTAGGCAGCTTTGCCTGTAGCTTTATATTTTGGGGACACAAATGAGACTAAAGCCTGTTCTTCCTCCAGCTGGTTAAAGACATGCATTTTTAAAAAACATTACTAGAGTTAAGAGAGTGGGAAGAAGTGGTTATATCCTCCTCCAAGTGGTTTTTGTGTGAAAAATAAACACCAGACAAGAAAAGGGGAAGGTGCAGAGGAGATTGGCTGTGGTTTCAGCACTGTGCTCTCTCTCAACACAGGTGGAACAGCACTGGGGAGTCCAAATGCCCCTGGATTAGTGTGAAGAGTGAGAGGGATGGAAAAGTGAGGAAGCTTGGCTGTGAGGGCAAGCATGAGAAAAATTGCATCAGCACTACAGTGCCAAGGATGCAAAAGAAAAACCTGAAGATGATTTGTTTTTGTAGAGAACAGCAGCCTGGGAGTGACTCAAAAGGCAAATGGTCTGGTTGAGTGAACTCTCTCCTGCTTTGTGTCACTGACTTCCTTTCCCCCCTCCAGATACCACTGAGACTTTGTTCTTGCAGAATTGTGTAAAATCCCCTTTGCACTGTCAGGTTAACTCAAGGGGCTGTCCTGTCTGGGAGTGGTGCTTCAGACTCAGCTGCTGCAATAATGGTGCTCTGTGTGTCAGTAGGAGCTGGGTCCTGCTCTAATGACCTGTGTTTTATGGACTTGTTTCTGGCTGTCAGACCACAAGGTGAGAGCACTGGGATTTCCTGTGTGTACCCCTGTGCATACATAGAAATAAGTTTGGTGGAAGTTAGGAAATGTGTACGTGGATGGTTTTCTTCTTCCCTAATTTGCAGCTGATACTAGGTGAGGAAAAACTGTATTTGAAGGGTAACTTCCTCTGTCCTTCCTTGTGGTGACAAGTTTTTCCCATCATTTTTCAGGAATCCTAAGTGATGATAAAGTGAGATAAATTTTATTACTATGTTTGTGTGTGTGAGTTGAATCCAGGACTCCCTAGGGAGTACAAGTCATCATTCCAAGTCATCAGAAAGAAATACTGAGGAGCTTCTCATGGCCCACGTGAGTAGCGCACAGGGCAGTCCAGTTTGGCTGGAGGCAGGATAACAGCTCCAGCAGAGCCTTTGGAGATTCAGGCTGGGAAGGCCCTTGCTGTAATGGGCTGAGAAAAAAGAAGATTGGAGAGATCACAGAATGGTTTGGGTTGGAAGGGACTTTAAACACCATCCAGTTCCAACCCCCTGCCATGGGCAGGGACACGAGACCAGGTTGCTCCAAGCCCCATCCAGCGTGGCCTTGAACACTTCCAAGGATCATTCACAGCTTCTCTGGGCAACCTGTGCCAGTGCCTCACCACCCCATAGTCAGTAATTTCTTCTGTATATCTAGTCTATATCTGTCCTCTCAGTTTAAAACCGTTCCCCTTGTTCCTATCTGCCTGTGTAAAAAGTCCCTCTCCCTCTTTTTTATAAGCTCCTTTTAAGTACTGGAAGTGTCCATGTACAGATACAAAAGAAAATTCCCTAGGACACTTCATCCAGGGCTCACTAAGGGACAGAAAGCAAAGTGAGCACTGAGCTGTGCTGTGGGAGGAGTGAACTGCCCACCCTAAGGATGCCACCAGGAGTGCCCAAACCCTTGGTGAGGACCCCTTATTTTCAGAAAGGCTTTGTGGATGGTGAATTCTCTGAGCTGAACCAGACTGGCCCCACCACTGTGGGCAAATTGAAAATGCCTTTAATGAGAAGAGGAGGCAAAGGGATGTAGTTTTTACCTCAGAAAGACTTTGAGGCAGATTTTTTCATGTAATCAAACAGTCTGCTGTGACAGAGGAGCGGAGGGGAAAAGGTTGTTGCCAAACTGCTGACAAGAATGTCTGAGTTCAGGAGAGGTGTGGATGGTGCCAGCTGCCTACTCACTGCAGCTGCTTGCCCCTGACATCAGCAGGCTGGTGAGGTCCTCTGAACTTCAGAGAAGTTTATTCTGTTTGTACTCTGCAGTTGCCTGGGGTCTAACACCGCTAGATTTGGGGAGGTCAGAAGTAGCTGTCACCAACTCAGATACCACAGGGGTGTCTGCATCCTCCATCAGCACACCATGCTTTATAACATATGTGCTTTCTGCTGCCTTCATGCCTCACCTTTTCCCTAAGTCCTGGGCAGTCAGTTTGGCCACTGTGCAAACTAGACCAAACCCCCCTGTGTCTGTGCTTCCCAGTCCTCTCCTGAGCACCTCCAAGGAGTGAAAAGAGACAGCCAGATGCTGATGGTGCCCTTGTGTAACTCTGCACAAGGCTTGTCTCTCCTTTGCACTTGTATCCTGCAGATCTGGGCCAGGTTCTTTCTTTCCAAGTGACAGAAAAAGGCAGATAATCTGTTTCGCATTCAGTGCTGGAACAGCCAGAATGAACTTGTTTCTGAATGAACCAGATGTGAGTATTTTTTAGGCAAAGTTCAAAAGGAAAAGGGACAGCACGATGGTGGACCCACTGAAATCAAAGAGGGAGCTGGATGAGCTCATTGCTTTAGCCTCAGAGCTGAGGAGCCTGCTAACAAAGGCAGATATTAAAAGTGCCTTCAAATATGCCAATAAATTATTCTCCTTGGCATCTCTTCAGAGTTGGCAGTCTCCATAAATTCTCTTGCACCATTTGATTAAGCCTTGGCTTTCAGCGTGAGGCTGATATTTGAATCTCTCTGTGAAGCTCTGTGCTGGATCTGTGTACACATTTTTCCTTAATTTTATTTTTCAGAAATGCTTTCATCTTGTATTTCCTGGTTGGCTCCACAGCCACTGCTGCAAAAGCAGGACTTTGGAGCCTGTTGTTTCCCAGCTGGGGAGGAGTTCTGCAGTTTTAAATGATCTTTTGCCTAGACCGTTTCTGCCATAAACACACAGCGTGGTGAGGTGACAGGGCTGTGCCCCACCACAGGTGGCCTTCTTACCTCTTCTGCCTGAGCTTGCACATCCATATCTGTAACCTGCTCTTATTTTTTCCCTTCTAATTCTCAAACAGCAAACGGCTTTCCCCAGTGATTTTAATCTCTTCTGTTGATTGTTCACACCTCTTTCTCAAGTGCTCCTCTTCCCCACAGTGATAGTCCCATGCTTCTGAATAATTCACTCTGAAAGAAAACTACAGACATCTGTATAGAGCTTGCCAAGGCCAAATTCATCCTGAAGTAGTCATTAGGTCTTTCACCATTCCCTTTCCAACAGGCTGAAATTAGCTTCTCGTTTAAGTCTGCAGTGTGCAAGCTCAGATTTACTTCAGTAAAAGCTCCTAAACCAGCCTATTGTAACGTTTTGAGTCATCCTCCTCTTTCCTGCCAGGGATGGGGGAAAATGAAGGTTTATTCCTTGTGCCAACATTGTCTTCCCTGTGTTTTTTTCCTCCTTACTCCCTGGTGCTCAGGAAGGAGCGATTCCCATGTCCAAGCCTAAGACTTGTGGTGCAGGCTCCTTCCTCAGCTCTGCCACAGCTACACTGATATTACAGACCCACAAAAGGGGTTTGGTGAGGTCCATTAAAATCCAGTCTTGGGGAAAAGCCCAAGGATTCATTTAAGAACCTGGGTCCAACCTGCATTTGGGAATGATTGCTGGATGATGAGGCCAGCTCTGGCTGTGCAGCCACTGGCAGAGGGGGCCAGTCCATCTCACTGGGAGGTCTTCACACTGTGATAGAGGTAACAAAACTCTGACTGACTGAGCTGTTCAGGGCTTTAGGTCTTACTCGTCCCTCCAACTTTGAACTTTATGACATGCTGTGTCTTTTCAGGAACTTTAAAATGAAAAGAATTGAAATACAACCAGGACTACAAAAAAAAGGCTCCTTTGATGTATTTTTTTTTTCTGAATTGGCCTTTACAGGTTTGTCCAGGGCACTTTAGTTGCCTTTGTACTTGACCCTATGTAAATAGACCACCCAGGGTTGTGTAACAGATTCCTAGTTCCTCTTGACAGGACTATCAGAAAAGGATTAATTGTCTTCCCCTGCAACCCAAGGGAGATTTTACTCCTGCTCAAAACAAGAGCAGGATCACACTCCCAGTCTGTTAATAAGTGTGATGCTCATTCTTTCTTCATGTTTGTGCTACTCTGATTGATGTATTATTTAGTAATGGATCTGCATATCCTCATGTTGTACCTATAGCCTGACTGTGGTAATTGAAAACCAGCAGGAGGATTTTGATACTGTCTGAGCAGCTCCTGCAGCTGGTGACCCATGTGGGAACTGGGGACAACTCCTCAGTCCTGAAAGCACAGCTTTCTGGGGTGTCATCCTGACTAAAACCTGTGTCAAATATTCAGTATATCTAATGACTAAAGTTAATTTCTGCTTATTATTGCTTATTACAGGAGTACCAAAAGCAGAAGCATCAAAAATCACTAGTTATCCTCAGGGGCCAATGCACTTTATAGATACTTTTTATTCTACATTAGTGTTGATGAGTTAGTTGCTGGTGAGTGGGGAGAGGCAAGGAAACAGGTAAATTTTAGCACAGCAAGGAAGTTTGGAGCTATTCAGACAGCATTTCTTTGTGGTAGTCAGCAAAGTCTCATCAGTTTACACCACCAGGAGATTTGGAGCCAGATGTGTCTGTCCCACATGGGAGTTGCTCTGTTCACCTGGGTTTATTTTGCTAGTCTGTCCACCTTGGTTTATTTTGCTATTCTCTTGCTCAGCACTGTTTGCAATCCAGTTAATCCTTCTTGTTCCCTCGAGCTCTGTCTGGGCAGCATCGAGCGGCCGTTTCTGCACCAGGGGAAAGTGAGATCAAATTTATCTGCTTAATGTCCACTGCACTGACATTTTGTCCTTCTTGCCTGGGGCTGGCACACTGGACATGTGACTGTCAGGCTTATTGTTGCAGTCTTCTGGCTTTTAGGGAGCTGGGCTGAAGACTTACTTTTACCTCCCTTTCCCTTTTTATCTGGAAAAGGAGATAACAGATATTTCACACTCCCTTTTCCTCCTCTCCCTCCTCCTCAAAATGCTTTCAGGGCAGTCTTGTACTTCTGAACCCTGGCACTGTGCTTGCTGGACCTTCTCTGCACTGAGGGATTTCACCTGCTCCCAGTTTTGTGTAGCCAGGACTGACCACAGGACTGTGGGGTCACATCTTGGCTCAGCACCATGATAAACTGCACTGGTAGGAATGAGGGCTTTCAGCAATTGATCCTTCTGTGTGCAAGAGAGGAGCAGAAACACCATATGGCCTCTGATGGCTGCAGTCAGAGCAAATCCCCAGAGTGAAACAGAGGTGCCACAGTGACTCCAGTGCTGCTCTCAGCAGCAGAGTGCTCAGGGAAGGCCAAGAAGATTCCAGCTTCCAAGTGCATGGCTCACACCCACAACCAGGCACTGGCTGAGCTGCCCTAAGTACAGGGACTTCATGGGACAGCTCTCTGACCACAGCATTTAGTGAAACTGGGCTGTGCTGCCTCCCTCACCCCCTGTAACCCACTCCTGTGTCTAAGCCCTGGATTGCTCTTGCATGGGAAAATGAGGCATCTTTGTGAGCATCACCTGGCAGGACTGGGGTGGAGGCTGATGGAAGCTTTGCCCAGGAGAGTGAAAGACAATTCTGGCTCAAAATGAACAGCATTTTATTAAAAAAAAAAAAAAAATCCTGGCTTCCAGTCATTAAAAATACTACAGGCATTAACAGACAGAGCCATAGAACCATCTTTCTTCTCCTTTGTTTGAGGGCTAATGGCACCTCAGACCGTGGGTTTGTTTGCCTTACATAATAGGCAGCCAAACTGTTTTCAGCAACTACAGCATTCAGTCTAGAGATACATGGAGGGAAGCCTTAATTAGAGTAATTGCTCTATTTATATAATGATTCCCTTTTGTCTGAGATCAAATGGATGTTTGAGAAATCTTATTTCCTTTCCAGTTAATTTCTGCCCTGTTAGTTTAGCTCATGAATCTTAATGAAGAGAAGCACCTTGGGTATCTCCTGATCTCCTGCTCTCCCTCATTACTGGAGGGGAGGCTGTGGGGCATTAATCTCCTGTGCTGCTGCTGCTGCTGCTCTTTACTTTGGTAGCAACATGGGAGAAACACCAATAGGTGAATTTTAAAACCATGAACAGGCAAATCTACCGTTCCTTTAACAGTTTGACTTGACTATTACGCTGCCACAATCTGAGCAGGGGGCCCTGTGAGGCACGTGGTGTGATGCAGAGGTGACACTGAGGTACTGCCATCCTATCTGTGACAGGCTGTCCTTGGGCTCCTGGCAAAATAAAATGATGAATTTTCCTTGGTCTCTGTTTCCTGCCTGTATGATTGGGAATATCCTCCATGTCTGCTCTGTGCTTGTGTTTGAAAGATGAGCTGCTGGGACACAGCACAGCTTTCTCTTATAGGGTAAATACACCAGAGTCCTGGGGGGAACTGGTGTGTCTAAATTGTTTTTTAGTACAAAAAAGAATAATTTCTTCCTTTTCCAGATGGTTGACAATGTGAAGGGACTGCCTGAGCAGAAAGTTGCATTTCTCTTCCTGAAATGCAGTACTTCTGTGACAAAATTGAGCCTTGTTAATGTTTTCCTAGAATGTGATGCAATCTCACATAATCTGTGGTATTACTCATGAAATTAATTTTTCTGATGCAAATACACATACATCAGTTACGTAAAACCAGTCAGGGATTCCAGTATTGAGAAAGGTGACTTATAATTCAAGGAAATTAACGCCAGGAAACGGCTGGTTTGTGCAAACATCCCTGCAGTGACTCCCGGGCCGTTAGACTGATTTGCAGACTCAGCCTCTTGAGACAGAAGTTGCAATGCTGCATGTGAGCAGCACTGGAAGAGTCCACTACAGCCTTGCTCTGTGTACCAGGAGTCCTTGAGCCCTTCCCAGCGTGGTCTAAGCTGTGGGTGAAGGGGAGGACCAGCACAGATCCCCCTCACCTGCTGCAGTCTGAGCTCCCGGGGCTGACGCAGATTTTCCCCAATGGTTGGCACTGCTACGGCAGCATTTTCTCCTTGTAGCTTCACGGGCCCTCTGTGGACTAATCCCCAGCTTTTAATTTCTTGTCATGGCTTGCTGCATTTTGTCTCAGTAAAGGTTTTCAAATGATCTCATGAAGTCATGGTTTTGGCTCATGTCAGCTGCTGGTTTTGGCTGCGATGCTGCTGGGAGGGTTAGTTGAGGTCAGGGAGAGCCTTGCTCCAGTTTGCTGCTCAGCAAACTGGTGTAGCCCAAAGGATCCCAGTCTGAGGATGCTCCCAAGGGGCTCCTTACCCTGGGAATGGGATAATTTCCCATGGCTGGTTGTGGTCACAGATCAAGGGCTTGACAGCTTGGTTCAGGTTTGAGCTTGATAGTGTTGCTATTGGTTTTGCTGGGAGGCATCTTGGATTTGGGTTTCTTTTTGCTCAGGAACATCTCTGGTTTGCCTTGTTATTGCCTATTGCCTATTAATTTTTTTTCTTTGTGTTTCTTTATTTCTTCATCTGTGTGCCAGAGACTGAGGTTTCTGCTGCATTCATGGATATTGTGGAAAATTAGAGACACTCAATTAAACATTAGGAGATGACATCTTTGCACTAAAAACTTTCTGCTGAACATCTCTCATCACCTGCATTGGAGGGTTTTCCTTGGAAGGACATTGAGGGCTATCAAACCCGTGAAGCAAGTGTCAAACCCTGGCCTTCCCGGGAATGCCAGGAACAGCCAACACATTTTTCAGCTGTTTCTGGGTGCAGCCAAAGGGATCATGAGGAAGAGGAGCTACACTTCTGAAGACCCTTTCGCTGTGTGTGCAGAGGGCTGTGTCTGTGTAATCTGGGGACTTTACCCCTCCTGCTGCACAAGAGCCTCTCACACGGTCAGGACAGGGGTATGGGCTGCAAATGCTCATTTCAGAGATGGAGGCTGAGCTTGTAATTAAGTTTTTCAGAAATCTTGAGCTCTTTGCTTTGCTGGAAGTGCCGTCAGACAGCAGAGGCAGCACAAGACGGGCTGCCTGATGCTGCCCTGCTGCAGCAGAGAAATGTCAGTGCTGCCTCAGGCAGGGAGGAAGCAGGATTCATGGGTTTTGGAGCCTTTGAGAGGTCATTGGAGTCTTTTGGGTTTTCCTGCCTACTGGGCAACATAAACTGAAAATTCATCCCTTTCTGTGTCAGTGCAGTAATTTCTGGTGAATTCAAATAGTGTTTGAGAGGCTTTGCTATTCATTTTAGTGGAAGCGGGCTTCAAAAACTTCGTTCTGTCATTTTATTTACCTCTTACAGCAAAGCAGGCAGCTATTCCAGTGCAGAACATCAGTGCTGTCTCTGTTGGAGTCATCATTTGCATTCCTGCTTTTCAGCCCAGATAAAGGCTGGAACCTCTTCCAAGACAAACACACCCCCTTCACTGGGCTGTGGCGGACCTGCCACCTCCAAAATTCACCAGGTGATTTTATGTGAGGGAGGAGCAGCCATGCCCAGCCTGTGGTTTTCCATCACAGCCCCTGGGTCCAGAGGTGTGTGTGCATCCACAGGCTGAGTAACCTGGCTTGGAGCTGCACTGCCCAGAGTACAGGGCTGTGTTTCACATGCCACATTGCTCAGAGCCCTATCCAACCTGACCTTGAGTTCTTCCAGGGATGAGGCATTCTCTGGGCAACCTGTGCCACATTTTTGCTGAAGCAGACCAGTGTGAATTTGACTGCCATGAAAGGGGAGCCTCATCATGCAGTCTTGATAGTCTTGCTAGAGTGCATGGTCTGTAATTCACTTTCAAGGTCCTGCTAGCCTGTGCTGGGTGCTTCCAGTACCCGGGAAATAGGTTTAGAGAATCCTCTCCAGAGTGGTTTATGGTGCTGTGTGGTCACTGCAGCCCCTTGTGCTTCACAGCCCTGTTTCTACAGAGCCAGAGAGGCAGCAGCACTGAGCATAGGTGAGCTCATTCCTGTTGGAGGCAAGGAATAATTCAGAGAGGTTTTATGGAAGCCCGGCATCATTTTCAGCAGCCAACCAGGGGAATGTGCTCCAGCAGTGGATGAATTTGAATCCTTCACTCTCCTCCTGCCTCCTTTAGGCACTCATTGTGGGGTGGATGGTGCCTAGAGTTACCCAGCTGAGGTTTCCCAATCTCTGCATCCAATGGACAAACCAGAGCTGGCTGCTTGAATTTGAACAGTTTTGGTTTGAATGGTGTTTTACTTTCTCAGACCTCAAAACAGCCCACCTTAAGGGATGGTCTTTGCCTAATTCTCATGGTCCTAACAACAAGGGTGTTTTAAGCAGCCAGGAATGAATTTATGTTGGCTCTTGACTTGTTGCTTTGGATGCCTTTGCTTGGTGCAGTTTTGGCATCACATGGAATAAATCAAGCAAATAGGAATGTAAACACACTTTTATATCCCAGGGCTCTGAACTGGTCTGGAACTGGGCAGTTGGGTTCAGGTTTTGGTCTTATATGGTTGGGCATGAATGAAGACCCAAGCAAAGTGTATTGCCAGTCCTTTTCAGAGTTTATTTACTTTCATGATTATTTTTTCCCTTTCCACATTTAACGGAAGGTTGCTGGTGTAATGGAGGTGGTGGTGGGGCAGGATCCAGGAGACATGTAGTGTATTCCCAGATCTTTTCTCCATTTTTTTCCTGTCTTTTTGGAATGTTTTGGTCTATACCACTCCCGGCACCAGAACTCTGGTCTTGTTTGAGCTTTCTAGGTGTTCCAGCAATGCAAATAAGAGGTAGTGAGGTGTAGATACCCATCTATGGGGACAAAGAATGAATTTCTAGACAAAGACAGGGCTGCCAGGAGGTTTCTGATCTGTTTTGCAAAACAAAGAAGCCTAGTTCAAGACTTGCAAAAGCTTGTCTGAACCAGGTCTCTCAGAGATTTTGGCTTGACCCATTACTTGTTTGGAAACCAAGCTGTGTCTGGGGATCGCTATCCCACAGAAATGTTGGGGCATTCTCTTGGGAAACAAATTGTGTTGAAGTTCTGGTGGTAGAAAGGGAGAAGAACAGGCTGGAAGGGCTTGGGAGACACAGAAGTGGTGCTTGTCCTTGGGCCTGACCCTGGAAATGCTGCATCACCATGGGCTGAAGAGTCCAGAGGAGAATGGGAAGAGCCCAGCTGAAACATCCACCTCATCTTTGTTCCTGTCCTGGTGACTGTTCGTACAAATCTGGGTGCACTCTGCAGCTCTTTCTACTGATGGTTTGGGTGGAATGCTGGAAAATGGTCCTCAGAGGGCTCAGGGGGTTAGGCTGGAACTGGGGGATTTGTGCTGATGCCAGCAGCGTCTGGGGTCCTGCAAGGTGTCAGCTAAAGATGCCCCATCTGCTTTGGCCCTGAAGCCCCCTCAGAATGGGGTGTTGGGGAGAATTCTATAAATCAGGCAGTCATCTTTCTCCTCCCCACCTTCTCTCTAGATGGGGAATGACTAGACCTTTTATCCACTTGTCCTAGGAGAGTTTGTACCTTGTGAAAGGCTCCTGCAGTCAGAATGAAGCTGGTCTCTTCTTTTCATTTCCCCATTGCTGAGATGCAGCAGACTTGGCCATTCCTGAAACAGTGACTGATTGTCTGGTTTGGCTGGTTCAGCTGTTTGCTAAACATAATGCTCTTTCATCTTCCAGGAAATCGTCTGGACACCTCCACCGGAGTGCAGCTTGCTTTATGCTGCTGTTTCAATAGGCAAATAAAAGCAGCTATTTTCCCAGTTTAAACATAACCTGATTTCTCCAGTGAATTGGAAATACTCGAGGGGAGGGGAAAGATTGTTTATGACTGAATTTTCAAGAACTGTAATCCTAAATTAACAAGCCAACCAGCTCTTTTCCTTCCTGGGGAAAGGATTCTCCTCCTCCTCCTCTTAAAGAATGTCCACAGCACTCCATCATTTTCATCAGGACCTAAAGGGCACCCACCAGGGCCCTCTCACACCATCTGTGTAATGTATGGCTTTCCTCATTGCTCCCTGGCAAGGCAGGGCACTTTGGCTGAGGTTTGAGATTTCTTTTTGCTGGCTGCAGAATAAAAATGTTACAAAATTAAATCCTTTATTGGCGTTTCAGCAGCGAGAGGGGAGATGGTCACCTGTCTGCTTGCATCAGCTCAGGGTGCTCCAAAAGCCAGTGCCTTGCCTGTTTTCCTGTGTTTCCTGAGATGACAGGAAGGAAAGCGTAGGCATCTGGCAGTACTTCAGCAGGGAGAGGTTTAGGAAAAAGACACAGCTCAGGACTGACTCCAGGCCAAAGCCTGGCTGGCTGCTGGGCGGCATTTGAGAGCAAGCTCGTACTCCTGAGAAATTAATACAGAAACAAATAATGACGAAACCCACTGGGCAACATTTGTAATGTTGCAAATTATGCAAGTCAACTTTCTTTTCTTATTGTGGTAATCAAGGATTTCACCAAAATGCTAAAGGACCAGGCAGAAATACACCCTGACTTCTCCCTCTGGGGAGTGAGTCAAGTTCCTTGCATGCGGTTCCATTACAAGGAACTTGAGAACTCTGGCCAGCAACTGGGTTCAACAGGAAAGCTGAGGACAAGCTTTTGTGTGATTGCTAATGGGTCCCTCTCCCATGGCCGTGCCGGATGGGAGGGAACAAACAGCCCTTTCTGTTTTGCAGTTCATGACAAAGAACCCCACGATGCGGCTGGGCAGCCCCGGGCTGGGCGGCGAGAGCGCGATCCTGCGGCACCCCTACTTCAAAGAGCTGGACTGGGACCTGCTGAACCAGCGGCAGATGGAGCCCCCCTTCAGGCCCCGCATTGTACGTGGGGAGGAGGGTGGAGGAAAGGGATCCCTGGGGGGTTTTTTCCTCTTTTTGGCTCTATTAGCAGATTTATTCCCGTGAGACAGGAAAGAGGTGAAGGAAGGGAATTGAGGCCTCTGGCCCTGGCTTGGCTGCTGGTTGGCCACCTGGTGAGCCACCTCCTTTCCTCTCCATGCTGGATTTTCAAAGGCAGCTCTGTGAAAAGATGCAGATTTGTAAAAGCAACTGCAGCAGGTTAGGCACTGAAGTACCCTTTGCCTTGCCCCGAAGGTAAAACAGGGTAAGTAATCCTCATCCTGCTCGCTCCACCTACCCGTTCACAGCAGGGCTGGCTCTCCCCTGTCCCTCCTTGTCTGTTCAGCACCCAGCACAGTGCTCCCTGCTCAGGCCACTGTCAGTGAGTGCTTTTAAACGTCAGAGAGGCTGCAGAGGACACGGTGCTGCCCTTGTCCTCAGTAGTGCCACACAGGCCTAAGGATGCTCTGTGAGAGCAGAGTGGTGCTCTCCATGGACAGCCTGTCCAAGGTTGTCTTTGTGGCTTCCTTGTCTTTCAAATTATTGCCTGGAGTGGCTTGTCTCATGCTGTGGTCATTCTGCAAGCTCTCAGTGGCAGTGGTCCACCCAGTCCTGCTCCATGACCACTGGGTGCAGGACCAGGTACTTGGGGAAGGTGTGACAGCTCAAAAGCAGAATCTTGAGTTGCCCCTTTGCCTGAATCAAAGGCTAAGGGAGCCTGCTCAGTCTGCCATGAGCTGGGCAGGATCTGGGAATGTTGGACTTCAATGTCAATAAATTTTATTGACCTCAGTGTCAATAAAATATCTTGCTCTATGTGCAGGAAAAACACATGTCTCATGAAAATGTGCCACAAGCCTAGTTTGTGTGTGTGTGCATTCTAAAGAGCCCCACTCTGTGGCACACAGCAAGGCATCCAGCACCTGGAGGCCAGCCATTTGTCTTCCCACGGCCCAGTAATTCATTATTGTGCAAGTTTAATGGCTGGCACAAAGAGGAGTGTCCTCCACCTCCTCCCCAAAACCCAGCTGAGACACTCTGCAGATAAGGAGGGACTGTGTGGAGTCAGCCACTTGGGAACACAGCTGATAACTGCACGGGGTCTGTGCTGCCACTTGAGGGAAGGGACTGATTTATGTGCCCTGCCCTGCCATGTCTGGCCAGACAAGCCCCCAGAGTTGCTGTTAGTGAAATCTGAGAGGGGGTTCCTTGTCAGAAACCTGTAGAGGCTGGAAAAGGCTTTGTTCTGTAAGAGGCTCTGTGGGAGCAGCTGCTCCCAGTCCAAGCCCAGAAGCAGCTCTCAGTCAGCTCAGCCTGTGTTCTGGAAGTGATGGTTCAATGCACTCAGATGCAGAACAAGGATCAAGCAGATGATACATACTTCTGACGTATCTTTCCTTTGTCTGTTCCATTTGACAGAAATCCAAAGATGACGTGAGCAACTTTGATCCAGATTTTATAAAAGAGGAGCCCATCCTGACTCCCATTGAAGAAGGGATCCTTCCAATGATAAACCAAGATGAATTTAGAAACTTTTCATTCACCAGCCCAGAACTGCAGCAGTAGCTGTGGCTCCAGAGAAAGGTTGTTGAGAGGACTGGGAGGAAATGAAATGAAAACCAAGTTTACCAGTAATTTCATTCTCAAGGAGTAACAGTGCACTGACTTGCACGATACAGCAGCATCACTGTCAATGTTACCTTAATGTGAAATTGGAACCTTCCTGTGTTTGTAGGACTTCTGCAGCTCTTGGATCAAATATTGACAGGGGTGGAACAAACATGATATTGTAAATAGCTGGTGCAGACCAAGCATTGGATGCTGAGCTGGTTGGCTCAGCCTGAATGTCACCACTTGCAGTGGATTCGAGGAGTCAGCGTGAGCATGAAACAAGTGTCTTGCAGCCCTGAGCCTAACAGACTTGTTACAATGCTGATTGTTTGCATGACTTTTGAGGAGTCCCAGCAGTGTCCAGCATTTTGGAGACATGATCCAACATCCCGTGGCCTGACTGAACCAGATGTTCCTACTGACTTTACCTGTTTCCTGCAGTATTTATTTCTTTCCAAAGCACAAATGGCTCTCTTTGACACTGTCTGGGTTCCCATGTGAAATATTTCATTGTGCTGACTAGCAGAAGGAAAAAAAAACAAATGCCCTGTGCCCCGCACAAATTCTTCCAAATCAAAGGGAAGTCATGTGCTCATAGTGTTTTACTGTTTGTGTGTGTTGAAAAGTTTTAGTGTTTGCATTCTGTGAAATGCCTTTTTACATCATGCATCTTCAATGCTCCTTTCTTTGCCTCCCAGCTGTTTTCAACTATAATGCAACTTGTTGTACTGTTTATTTAGGCCCTTTCTATTTAATTATGTTACACAGAGCCCCTTTTGTGGGTTTAGTGCCTCATTAAAATTTTGATCCAAAGTGGTAGCACTTAAATTATTCGTAGTGTTATTGTGATGGGACCTGCAGAGCTGGCAAGCTGCTTGCAAGCAGAGTTGTCAACCAACAGGTAATGGAAGAGGACAACTTTTATCCCATGAGAGTGATAAACCTTACCTGAGATACAGAGTGACTTGGTTTGGTTTGGATTTAAGGGCTCATTACTCACGGGGCACTTTTTATCGGTTGCATCCTCAAGCTTCTGCCACAGGCAGACTGAGATGACTTTTCAGTGCAGGTTTTAGAACCCAGATACTCTGGGAGATGGTTCTGTGCTTTCCCTGCTCTCCTGGAAGTTGGATGATTTTTCTGTAGCTCCTTGGCACACCTTTGGCCTCCTTGCTGGGCTTGAAGCTGGATGACAGGTTTATAGCGTCTTCCTTGGGCAAATATGAATTGCTGGGGAAGGAAAAGGATTTTTGCCCTCTTGCAAAACTGATGATGTTTGTATAGGGCTCCCCAAAGGCTTTAACTTGAAAGAAGGGTGAGGTGCAGCAGAGAGGGACAGCTCTGCACAGACCTTGTCCCACTGCAGCTGTGGGGGCTGTGTAGGGGAGGAGGAGCCTTTGGCATGGAAGTTGCACAGGCATGACCCCCCTAACAGCACAGACCCCCTGGTCTGTACGTGCTCAGCTTCTCCAAGTTAGAGACCAAGTTAGAAATAAGAAATCAAAGGTGAGATCTACTTGCAAGAATTACTCCTTCCCACTCCAGTCCCTCTCTACTTGGCTGAGTCACTTCTACCTCTAAAGCATCGCTGAACTGTTGGACAAATGGGGCAGAGGCTCAGTCATGCTTGGACTCTTCTTGCCTTTGTGCTTGTGTGTTACATCAGTTCTCCCTCTTTCTTTCCTGTGTCTCCCCTTCCAGCAAGCACAGCTTCATCCTTTGGTCTCCCTTCCCTTCCATGGGCACCTTCTGGCCATGTTGCAGCTCATCCCTTTGCTGGTCTGTAGATACCCAGCTCCTCCAAAGTGGGGCAAGAGAGGAAGAAAGACAGGTTCTGTTGTGTAAGTGGGAGAAAAAGGGCAGATTTCCAGAAAAAATGATCCAAGAACCAGTTGTGCAGGCTGGCTTGAGTTCCTTTCCCACATAGGAAGAAACAGTAGAGGGATGGATGCATGTGCATGAGGGGCCACTGTGGCACCTTGTTGGCATGTGAATGATGCGTGGTGTTCACCTGACTGGTGCAGACATGACCCAAGGCAATTCCTCACTCCAATTCCCACTCAGTTTTCCTCGGATTGCAACTGCAGCAGTGCTTGCTTGGCAAGGGGTAAGTGCAGCTGAGTTGGCCACCAAGAGTGGGAGCCCCAAAACTGTCTGTGAACTTGATGTTGGTGGCTTTTTGACTCCCCCACTGTCAAGGATTGTGAGCAGCCTCTCCTTCCCTGGAGGTCAGTGCTGGAGAACAGTAAGTGGTACACCCTTTTTTGCCAGCACGGTGTTATCATCCCAGGGTTTCAGGTGTGTTGTTCTTTGGGGCTCTGGAGACCCTATGGAATCGTTCCTGCTGGAGAAGCTACTGCCGCAGTGTTGCCTTCAGAATCAAAATGTGATGCCATTTCCATGGTCCCAGGATTTGAGTATTTACATCACTGACAGCATGAAGAATGTGCAGTAGCCACCTTTGGAGATCTTTATTGGTGTGTCAATATCATATTTCTTATCAATACCCACCAATATGTCTTCTGAAAGCTTGGAGAATGGGAATTAAGTCACCTCTGGAGGTGTCTTGCATTGTGTGTACTGCAAACCAGAAAGCTTGTACATCTCTGGAGGATATAAGATGGTTTTTTGGGGAGCAGGAAAGCTCTCACTGTGGCCAGCTAGTACCTGCTGTGTTTCAGGGCTTGTTGGCTTGATGGAGCAGGGATCAAATGACAAAGGGAGTGTTTTCACCAGCTTCTCTTTTCCTTGATTTTAAGTGACATCTGTGTCACTCCACCCTTCCATCATCCTGGATCCAAACTCATGGACAGATCTGTGGTTGGACCTCGAAACCTAAGGTTCTGTGTATAGGAATTTCCTTTATTTTCACAATTTTCACCTGGATCCTGATTTCTAATTCAGGGCAGCTCTTCCCCTTCACTGCCTGCCTGGAACTCATATGTCTGTGTAATGCTTTCAACCACTCAAGTCAGCAGATCTTGAGTCAGCCACATTTGGCCAAGATCCCTGAACTCTCCCATACTTTTTATTAGGAGCTGCCATTTCAGTTGTGTTCCCTGAGACTCTGTCAGCAGTATAGATGAAGATCAGCTCAATAAAAAGTATCTATGCAATGCCTTTGCTTTGGAAAAAGCTGGATTAGTGTTTACACTGCCATTGAATATGTAAAGAAATATTGATTTATTAAAGAAAAAAAAAAAACAGGCAAGCAGGGGTACAAAAAAAAAAGCAAGAGTTTTCCAGGAGCTACCCTGCAGCTCTTTTGGCTTCATTGCTTGCCTCAGTGGGTGCAAGATGGTTTTAGTCTATTAATTTGGTTCTGGCTTCAGAAGTATATTAAGCTGGCAGCCACAAGTTTGTAAGGTTTAAAGCATAAAATGCTTGTATTCACTCCAGTGTGAAAACTGGCAATTGAGCAAATTGTAATTAGTTCCCTTTGCACTGCTTTTAGTGCTTGCATGAAAAGAGAAGATCCCTTTGATGTCTGTAAATTTGTGTTCGGTGCAATCCTTTCATTTTCAAAAGGTTCATGGAATCTAGCTATAAAATTCAGTGGCCTACGTCTCCTTCAAGGCCTTTGAAAGTTGAGGGTAAGAAGCAGATGGTCTGGGATGAAGAGATGAAAATCATCTCGCATCTACTCATGCTGGCTGTGCTGCCAAAGACATCGTTTTTAATACTGCTGCTTGATAGGCAATGGAAAAAATCTCACAGACTTCCAGTGCCCAAGGGATTTTAAAGTAAAAAATTCAATTCTTACTGCTGGCTGAGGATGCTTTGAATGCGTTCTCAAGGACTGGCACAGGTTCCTCTCCTTGTGAAGTCCTAAATGGTTTTCAACAGTAGTTGTTCCCTTGGTGCTGCATGCTCCTTCTGCAGAAGCTGCTCTTTCTCCAGTTGGATTTGAGAGAGGCTCCGGTGGCTGTGGTATGGCAATGGACTTGATTAGCAATGCCCAGAGCCTGGAGCAGTGAAGAGGAAAACATGTCTGGGATCATCTTCTCTGTCCCTTGGCCAGAAAGGAAAGAGCTGTTCACTGCTGCTTGCTCTCCCTCGGTTTGTTCAGCTGCTCAAGCATGTAGCCAGAAGGTTTCTGCTCCCCCCCAGGGAGACCATTTCACAGCTTTTACAACTCTTCCCGCTAAGTAAATGTCCTGATATTTGGAAATGACGTGAATGAGATGAAAATCTGTCTTATCATGCCATTAGGATTCTCATTGTAAGCTGCAAGTCAGGGTTTGTATTACTAAATATATACAAGGCTGCCAAACCAAAGCATTCAGAAATGATGAGTCAGGTTGTCTGAAAATTGCAGCTAACTCAGGAATCAAGAGCTTTCCAAAATAATAAATGTCAAAGTCCTTTTCTTGCTTTTTTTCTTTCTCTTCCTTATTTTTTTTTTTAACATCTGTATAATGAATATTTTGGATCCTGACTTGCACTTTTCCACATCAGTAGGGGCTGGAATGTCGTGCAATTATAATTTTTTTAGATGAAAGCTGAGGTCTGTAAATTGATGTGAAGCCAGGCATTGGAGAATGGAGAAAGATGCCAAACACCAAGAGGTGGGTGATAAAACTGAACAGGCATAGGGTTTATGTATTTTTCCATCTCTTCCTGTTGTTTATGTACAGTCCCCACAGTGTGGACCCTTGCCTCCTTGTCTCCAAACCCACAGAGCAGGGCATGCAGAAAGCACAGGAGTGAGGAAGGAGAAGAGAAGAAGGCTGGGGAAGGCATTTATGTGTTGTGTAGTCACTGTGTGTAGGGCTTGTCCAGCAGCATTTCTGAACTCGTGCATCAGCCCTTGCACAAGCCTGGCACCTTCTGCATCCTACACTGCCCGTCCTGCCTTCCCCTGGGCACAGCACTCGGCATCATCCCTCAGGCTGCCATGGGTTGGAAGTGTCCTGCTTATGGAGCCAGGCCTGAAGGAGGAGCAGGAGGTCAAAAAGCATGGAGGAAAGGGAGTGCTGTTGGCATTTGGCAACCTTGGCATCTTCTCATGGGGACTTTGGTACAGCCAGTGTCCCAGTGATGTCCATGTACATGACTGGCAGCTGAGGGAGAAGGCCAGGCTGTCTCCCCTCTCACGCCTTTAATAGAAGCTAAAAAAGAGAGGAGACAGGGCAGTGTCTTCACGAAATGGGGTCACAGCTCTGGGTTGTGACCGACAGGATGCACTGTATTTTAGAAGTGCCTCAGGCCACTTGCAGGCAGCGAAGGCATGCAAGAATCATCATCATTTCTGCCCCATCCACACTGGGGAAGACCCTCCATGAGGGAAGTTTGATCCAGGAAACTTGGGGACCACAGGTCTCAGGGATGTGGGAATTTGCGTCGTGCAAAAGGCTGCCAGGCAGAATTGCAAAGGAACATCCCCAAACCCTTTCATCCAAAGAAGGAAGCTTAGAATGGGTAAGACAAGGACAAAGCCTTCCCTGTGTGGGCTCCCCCAGGTAACGTGTCAGTGTGATGGTTTTAGCCCTGAAACAGTTCTAACTTGCCCGTGGTGTCCGTTCTGCTCCAGCTCTGAGCTCCCAGAGCTGTTGTTGGCAGCAGGTCTTAGAAAAGTGGAGTTGAGAGACTTTAGCAGTGAGTTCAGGATTGCTCAAAACTGGTGACTCAGTTCCTCCAGTGCCTCCTTCCCCCTCCTTCAAATGAGGGGTTTATTCATCACCTGGTTTCTCATTTCCAACCATTTAATGTGGACTGGGGTCAGGGCCTCAGTTTTTCTACAACAGAGATGACTAAAACTGCATTTCTTCTTAAATGGAACCTCACTTGATTCCAGGAACAGGATCTCCAGATCTTCAAACCACTGCAACTTCAACACCTCCACTATAACCTCCACATCTGCCAGGAGAAGAACGTTGCAGGAGTTATTAACGAGCCCTTTTTGGAGACTGGCCAAGGTGTGCTGTAGTTCAGCTGGGAGTGAGAGGCAATTTCATGTATCTTCATCTTATCTACTGCTAGACCTAGACGGGAAGCAGTTCCAGACCTCCCAGTTATTACAGGCCTGTCTGCTGCCCAGGGATGCCTCCTGCACGAAAGTCTGGCTTTCTTTTCCCAAATGCTGTCTGGAAGAAACAGGGTGTCAAGAGCTTTGTTAGAGATTGATGCTAACCACAGTTTTCTTCAGAACTGAGACACACTGTCACGTTTACCCCACCAACAGGGTTGTTAGGTTTGCAAATTACTCTGGACCGTGTCTCCTCCAGCTTCTGGGATGTTGCTGTCTCCCCACTTTGAAGCAAAGGCAGCACCATCGGTACCTCAAACCTGACTGAGGCAGGAGGGCAGCATTACAGGTGAGTATTTCACCTGGAGCTGAGTCATCATTATTTTTAAACTGTGAAGGGCTTGAGCTGAGGTATTGTTATCTGACAGACATATCTGGACATGTTGCACTCCTTGGGGCAGCCTTTCTGCTTGCCTCTTCTCGGGCCCTTTATTCTCACTCATCACCAACCCTTTCTCCAAGGGGAAGGCTGGGTGGAGGTTTTGTTCAGCTCAATGCTTCTGTCACTTCCCTGGACAGTGGGGAAAACCTGCCTGAGGAAAAGGGTCAAGTGAGTCCTATGTCACAGGAGAATGTTCCCTTTCAAATGCTATTCTCAATACCTTAAAACCCAATTTTAACTGGAGGAAAAAAGGCACGTGTGACCTTTAAGCATGCTCAGCTAGGCCTGGACTTTAACAAAATCTCTCCACTTGTGGGAACCTTCATCCTCAAGTTTCACCAGGGCTCCTTGCAGACCCATGGAAATTACCACATGGAAGCTGTGTCTAAATTACACCCTGGCAACCGAGGGCTCTTTTGTTTCTGCTTACAATGAGCAAGAGCTTCCTCTGCCCGTTTGGGGTGTCTTCTCTCATCTGTTACCGTGACTCCTTTAATTTTCCTTCCAGTGCCCGAATTTACCATAGCCCCGAGTCTCCTGCACACACAGAGGGGAGTTCTGCCTGTGCCCATCTGGTGAAGATGTTGTAACCCAAAATGGGGCTGTCTCTCAGCTATTTTGGTGGAGTCTGGTAATTTGTCTGACATGGAAAATCCCCAAGCTGCAATCAGTGCCCAGGATGCTTGAGTGGAAAATGACAAAATTATAACATGGTTCATATCCCCGTGGTCAATTACTCTGTGCCTACACATAGTCTGGAGCAGCCAGGGTGAGTGTAAAGGTATCCAGCCTTTCTGTTGGCTCCATGGCCTCTGTATTGGGTTAAACATGAGCGAAACAAAGCACCCACGGCCTAACAATTGTTAGAGGTGGGTGGTCCTCAGTTCCTCTGAGAGCATCTTGGGCAAAGAGCCATCAACCTCCTCTTCCCTCCCATTTGGCCAGGCCTGGGAAGAGGGGGTGGAGGGATGGATGAATGCTCTCTCCTCTTAGCAAGAGGTAACGTGTCTCCTGGGTCAGAGGGAGGTGCCAGGGAGCCTGGTGGTGGCGGCCAGATTTTCAGGGTGACCTCATGTAGGTGTCTCACAGTTTTGGTGGAACATGAGTGTATCTTGGGGGCTCCCAAGCCCTAAGAAATGGGTTTGGAGCACCTGGAGTTCCACACCAGGCACATGGTCCACAGTATCCTGCCTTGGAGACTGGTTCCTAGGCAGAGACAAGGCGTGAGCAAGGAGTTGCCTGGAGCTACCCAGGCCTGGAGTGAAAGCCTTAATACAGAAAGCTTATTAGTGCTCAGCTGGGCTGGAAGAGGCACTTGAGGTCACTCAGGGTCTTTGCCTTAGTCCTCCGCCCACCTGTGCACTCAGGCTGGGGCCACGGTGAGCAGCTCCTGGAGCAGTGGAGCCTACCTGGTGTGCAGGACCTTGGGCTTGAGCAATGCAGGAAAAGGCACCTGGGATTGGAATCAGAATATCCTAGAATATCCTGAGTTGGAGGGACCCACAAGGATCATTGAGTCCAACTCCTGGCCCTGCACAGGACCGCCCTCATTTAGACAATAATGAGCATTCTAGTTGAGAAAGGGTGATTGAAGCCTAAGCTGCTGGTGGTGGCTAGACCTCCCCTGCTCCTTGCTCCCAGCCTTTCCCACTGGGCACTGCTGCTCTGAGCCAGTTGTTTATGGAGTGATGACCACAGGCAGCAGGAGCCCTGTGCTGATTTAGGGTCAGCAGGAAAAGGTCACACAGGCAACATCTAAGCTTCTAAATCTTGGTGTCCACCAAGACAGAAAGCAGGGTTCTGCAGCTTGTTTTTATGACTATCATAAACTAAATCCAGCATCTTCCTGAGATAGGGTACGAGATAAGCCTGCAACAAACCTGAGTAGAGAAGTAACTTTCTTTTAATTGCTGTTGTAGGACAGTAGAGATGAAAAACCAAGGGTATAGGAGCCCTCATCCCCTGATTAGATACATATAATGAGATGGAAAGCTAATCTATCATATTTAGAATCAGTCAATTAGAGGGTTAGGGCTATAGATGCGTTTAGCTTTAGCGTTAGGGAGATATTTAAACCACATACTGTACTTAGTCATTACCATGCTAAGTGATAGTAGATGCAGGTCACCCTATATATGGGCCATGGTAATCAGCTTGAAGTATTACTAATTAAGCCTTTTCACCTTTGGGCTCCCTTCCATGCCACCACACATGAAATGGGCCATTGAGGTCACTGTGAGATGCTCCTTAAAACCCAACACCCACTGTTTATGGTGAAGTAGAGGGTGATTTGGCTTTCCAGTTCAGTCTCTGCTGTGTGGACAGAGCTGTAAGCACACAGCTCTTGCTTTAATAATGTATTTTGCTTCTGAGTCTCAAGATGCCAGCTGGGCACTGCGAGCTCTTCACTTGCCCAACTGCCTGCCTGGCATTATTTGAAGCCCACAAACAATCCAGGTGAGAAACCATGTCAAAGTGAGTGTGGCTCTGGTATCTCCCTCCTGGCAATCCTCAGTCATGTTTTCAGAGGACGTCAATAAAAGCTGAAAATGCTGTAGTTGCTCTGGAAAGCAGCTTATGTGATTAGGCAGAAGGTCAAAAATAGAAAAGCTCACAAAGGAAGGGCTGAAAAAATTGTGGGTGTGGTGCAGTGGTGCCCAGCGATGGCTTCACTCCCTCCCTCCCCACGCCCTGAGACACGGGTGGGTGTCCAAGGTCCTCAGCCAGCTCTGGCACTGGCCCCCTCTCTACAGATATCATAGATCCCTCAGGACAAAAGCTCCTGATGGCTTTATATTAATATGCAGTTGCATCTGCTTATAGGACTTCGCTGTGTTAGGCTGGTGGCAGAATCACAGGCCACCCTGCTGCAGGGGGCAGGAGAACAGGGAGCTTTCCAGTGCCTTCCAGCCCAGGAGAAAGCCAGGGTTGGCCATGGAAATGGGGGTGCAGTGGCTGGTTGCTCTCCAGCCCGAGCTGTTTTGAAGCAGCTTTTCTCTGACAGTGTTACTGAGGCATTCTTGGGAGCACTCAGGCTCCACTTTCATAGAATCATAGAATATCCTGAGCTGGGAGGGACCCACAAGGATCATCCAAGTCCAGCTTCTGGCCCTGCACAGGACAACCCCAAGAATCCCACCATGTGCCTGAGAGTGTTGTCCAAACATTTCTTGACCTCTGGCAGGCTCAGGGCTGAGAAACAACCAAACTGTCCTTAAGCCATCCCCTCTCCATCCTTTCCTCAGAGGCTAATTACTCCATTTTTACCTTAATTTCTGGTCTCCCAGGAATCTGAGTAAGACCCTCTTGCTTGAGATGGCTAAAGCTGAGTACATGCCCTTAACAGCCCTTTCCAGGCGCTTCCAAACCCTTCAGCCCTGTCCCTCTGGGGCAAGTCTTTGCAAGCTGGCAGGAGCTGGCACAGAGGGCTTGGAGCAGGGATTCTGGTATTGTCTCTTAGAAGAATACCAGGAACTGGTGTTGCTCACCAGGTACTGGAAAAGGTCTTAATTTTGGCATGCCATGGGACCAGGAAACAATTTGAAATACTGGGTATTTTCTGGGACACAGGGCCAGCTGGTGAAGATCCCCATGGGAGAGATGGCAGGTTTGGGACTGATGGAGACCTGCCCCAGGGAGGTGGAGTGAGGATGATGCAATGAGCCACAGCTCTTGCAGCACCAGGGCTGGGGTGTGGGCAGGGAAAGTGTCCGTGGTGTCCAGAGCCAGTGCTGGGCACTCAGGGCGCTGTGACATGGCAGCAGCTCTTCGTGGGGCTGAGGAGGGGCAGCCAGAGCTATTGGCTTTCTTGGCAGGTCCCTGGTGTTTCCCTACCTGTGTTCCCAAGGGCCAGGGACTGTGTAGATGGAGCACGGAATCTGGATGTAGAGTTAAATTAGCAGCAAGTGCCGGTGGCAAGAAGCCTGTGACGAATGTTTCACGTTTTCATGGAATCATGAAGTGATTTAGTTTGGAAGGGACCTTAAGGATGGTCTTGTTCCAACCTCCCCTGCACACCTTCTGCTAGACCAGGTTGCTCCAACCCACATCTGACCCCAATGATACTTCACTTATGCTGATGGGGAAGCATTTCTGTCCCATGAACTGTGCTCTCCAGTGGCAGGAAAATCTTCTGGGGTTTTTTTCCCTAATTCTTAGCCAGTAACTGCAGCTCTTGGAGGGACTTTCCATCTGGCCTCGTTAGCAGGTCATGTTCAGCTGCACCTCAGCACTTGCAGGTTGGTCAATCACTGGACAAGTCTTTGCAAATCCAGGTTCATCCAGGCCAGCCCAGAGACACACCTTGCTCCTTACCTGCAGGATCTGTGCATTATCTTATTCATCCTCCTCCTTTTGTCTTTTTGCCCACCTGTGATCCTCCAGTGCTGTTTCAGCTCCCTGTTTGGGGAGGAGCAGCATTGTACCAAGGAAAAAGTATCAATGTGACCTCTGAAAAGTTGATTTTATCACTGTTGGAGCCTGTGTTTTGTTGTGGGGGGGTTGTTTGTTGTTCATTCTCCCAGCTTATTGAGCTACTCCAGTGCTCAGTCAGCACTTGGAGGTGGTAAGTAAGCGCAGCTCTGCCCAGCTGGGTAGGGATGTCTTTGCTGTGGTGTGAGCAGAGGTTGCCATTGGTTTGAAGGCCAGCTTTGGTGGTGGCATGGCCACCTCTCTGTCACTGGTGGGAAGGGCAGTGCTTCCTCTTGCTCAGCACAGCGGTGGGGCCATGCTTTCCTTTTCCATGGAAAGGGACAGGCACTCTCAGCACAGGGAGTTGTTCCTGCTCTTGCCCATAGGATCCACCACCGTTCTTGTTGCCTGTTTTTCCCCATGAACTTTGTCAGTTTTCCACGGGTACCAGAGGTGTCCCGCCAGCCTTCCTCTGAGCCATGGCCTATGTGTGATAGAAAAAGGGCTGAAATTCTGCATGTCAGAGAACCCCAGCTGGCATCTGTCTCTGCTTGGAAAGATGAAGACTTCTTTGCCAGCTGGGTATTGTGGAACAACAGCCATGCCCGGGGTGGGAGGGTAGAGCCAGCAGGAAGCACGCCCGTGGTTTAGATATGGGGTGAGAGCCTGGATTTTCAGAAGTAAACTTCGGGTCATGGTTTTGGGCGGCGCCGGGGTTGGGTTGGTATTCTCCAGCTTGTTTTTTTGCATTGCAGATCTAGGTCTCATCAAGAGGCCTGAATTTCTGAAGGTGGATGCTCAGCCTGGACTCCAGGCCTGTATTCCTGGTGATGGTGATGGACAGCCTGTCAGTGACCTGAAACACCATCGGCTTTCCAAAGCCTGAGCACGTTGTGTGACCCCTCCCAGTGCATCCCATGGGAAGAGAGTCAGTGAGCCCTCTCCTGACTACCTGCTGCAGGGATTCAGGGGGGAAAAAAGTCAATAACCATGCTGGGCACTAACCCAGCTGCCAAGCTCAGAGCTGAGGTGGTGTGAACATTGTGGGGATAGACCCGGGCACTGGGAAATGAGGGCTAAAGGCAGACCTGCTCTCAAGTCACAAGGAACACAGGCTGTGGGGACATTTAGTTGCCTCTTGGGAAGGCATTGGCTGGGAAGGGGCTGTGTTTCTTGCAGCATCCCTGGTGCAGGAATATGGGCCGTGGCACTGTTTGTCCACCAGCACACACAGCCAACAACCCGGCTGTTAGTGCTGCCTTCCTGCCTGGCAGCTGATACCAAGGACTGTTGCCATCCCTGTGGGATGGAGACCCATGCCTACCACAGAAAGGGGCATCTTTCCAGCTGAGGGAAGCCCAGAGGTTGTTTTTGTGGGGTCCCAGCTGCAGAAGCCAAGCAGGTGTCATGGTGACAGGAGGAGCTGCCCGCTCCTGCCTTTGCTGCTTCTCCTCGTCTGAGGCTGTTGCGCCATCGCAGCCGACAAGTCAAACATTGCAAGGAGTGCCCTTCACTCCTTCCTGGGTCAGTTGCTGCTGAATCACTCAGTATTTGTTCTGATTACATGGCCTTTCTTATCAGAGCTTTTTACTACTTCACCCTTTCACTTCCTGGCACACCAGGGTTCATCTCCTGGCCCACCAGGCACTTCCAAGCTCTGTTTCCAAGCTGCCAGGGTTTCCATGCCAGCCCTGTGAGCCAGACAGGCTCAGCATCCTCACTGCCTTCCCAGGAATGCATCAGGGCTGACTAAGGGCTCTGCCTCACTGACCCAGGAGGATTTAGCTGCAGCACCCAGCACATTTCTGGTACGTGCCCACCCCAGTTAAATTTCTCCTGGGACATTTTGGCCCTCCCAGCATCCTGGATGCTCCCCAGTGTGCTCTGGGGCCTGGGATGTGAGGTGAGGGTATCCCAGAGGCTCACCCCATCCTGAAATGAGCTTTAACACCATGCATTTGGGCATGCCTGCTGCCTCATTTTCCTCCCCTCTGTAGATCAGGAGGGATGGGGTCTTCAGGGGCACAATTCATGGCTGCCCTCCTTGGGTTCACAGGCCAGCCCAGCTGGAGCATGCCCAAATTTTGGATGTGGCCCTAAACCAGGCTATACCACACAGGGAGCTTCCAGCTGGGTGGGTACAGCCATTGCCCTGAGATGCCAAGGTGTGGAGCAGACGATTCCAGAGCTGCGGTCGCACCCCTGCAGCATCCTAAAACTGCCTTTGGGGTCTGGATCTGATGAAGGGTCACAACTCCTCCCCCCTGCCCCACACCACAGTGGTGGATACCCTACAGACCCATCAGGGAGCCTGAGCAGGGTGAGGCTCCCTCCCTCAGTTCACTGCGCCCCTGTGTTTGTGGCTGATTAAAGCTCCGAGCCAGGCAATTATGGGATGCAGGGTGCATAAATGGGAGGTGCTGGGGTGTCACAGGCTGGGGAGATGAGCTCCTCTGCCCTGTTGGAGAGTGTCTGGGGGTGTATTTGTGGCTCACTCCTGCCTTCCTCACACTGCCTGAGCCACTGGATCACCTTCACGGCACGCTGATTTCCAGCAGCAGTTTGTGGTGGTCAGCAGTGGCCTGGGGGGATTTGTTCTGTCCCTGTCTTAGTGGTGTCTTCCCTCCCTGGCAAGGGTGACTGAAGCAGCTGGAGAGCCTGGCCCTATGTGTCCAGGCAAAAGCAAACCCTGGAAAGGCATGGTCAAGTGGGCTTTGCTCTTAGAGTTTGCTCCAGTTTTATTTTCAAAGACTTCTCTCAATTTGTAATCTGAACTACTAACAGAAAATGTCTAACAGGGAAACACAAACCCAGCCCAGCACTGCAGCACTGAGCAACCCACTCACATCTCAGGGCTTTCTTTTTTTGATACTGTTTTGATATAGAGTTTTCATAGAACCACAGAATGGTTTGGGTTGGAAGGGACCTTAAAGATCATTTCATTTCAACCCCCTGCCATGGGCAGGGACACCTCAGGTTGCTCAGACCCCCATCCAACCTGGCCTTGGACACTTCCAGGGATGAGGCATCCACAGCTTCTGTGGGGAACCTGTGCCAGTGCCTCAGCACCCTGAACATTTTGTTTTAACTGCTCTCTTCTAACCACTTTCTTTCTTTCCTCCTCAGAAGCCAGCTGTCTGTGTGCTGTCTGGATGAATCCAGCTTTTTTACTGCTGCCCCACCTTCCCATCTCCTGGAGCTACGCAGCAGTTGAGACATGGTATTCATGTGCATATACATGTTGTATATGGAGAGATCCTCTAGTAATCTTAAACACGCTTTGATCAGAAAAGTAATGACTCCCTGGCATGAATTGCTTCACAAATTATGCTTTTGTGGAGAGAAGCTCCTTGGCTTGAGCTTTTCCGTCCTAATAGGAACAAGTTATATCTGATGAACAGACCTTGCTGCTTTCACTCACAAAGCAGTAATTTACTCTCCAAGCAGCAGCATCCCAACTTGCCATCCCTGCAGCACCATTTATTCAGCAGTGCAGTCAGCCAGGAGGATGATGTGGGGTGCAAACCACGGGGTTCTATCTGCTCTGCACCACCTGGCATGGCTTTCCTCCTCTTGGTATATTTCAGGACACATAAACCAGGCAGGGAAATGTTTTTCTTTGTGTGAGGAAATTCACATCACCACATAACCAAATTTATCCTGTGCAATAGCAGCTACAGCTCCCAGTAGATCCAGTGGAAAATACTTGTAGCCCAGCAAATTCCACTTTGGCCCATACAGCTGCAAAGCCATAAAAGACTAGGATCTTTCCCTGCACAAAGGTCCAATAAAGGCTTCCTGCAGCCTTGACTCCTTGCCAGCCCAGCCTCCCAGGCCACCTCAGCCCATCCAGGACTTTCCAAAGAAAATCCTGTCAAAACCTCCCCAATTTCTCTGGTTTGTGTTTTGTGCAGCGCTCTGATGTGAAAATATTGATTCTGGACTTTAAAGCAGTTGCTTTGTATATTTGACCAATTCAACAGTACCAAAGTTTGGCCGGAACTGTCCTTGTCCTTGTCTGGGTCCTTTTTTATATTTTTAATGCAGCCTCAAAAGCACAGGGGTATTGACATAAGGAAGAGCCAAATATAACAATGATTCAGCACAAATCCTCTATACAGGCAATTTTGTCTGTTTTGGCTACATGCAGCTTTTTTTTTTTTAAATTCTTTTTTATTCTTTTACCCTCCAGATTTTATTCAAAATGGAAAATTTTTAAAGGCCATTTCAGAAGAACGTTAAGCATTCATGCAGAAACAGGGAAAATCAGGCTGATTGAAAAAATACAGAAGCCCAAGCCTTTAGCTGACAGACAGTTGGTTTAGATGGGATATTAGGAAGAAATTCTTCACTGTGAGGCTGCTGAGGCCCTGGCCCACACTGCCCACAGAAGCTGTGGCTGCTCCATCCCTGGCAGTGTTCCAGGCCAGCTTGGATGGGGCTTGGAGCAACCTGGCCTAGTGGAAGGTGTCCCTGCCCTCGGCAGCAGGGTTCGAACAAGATGATCTTTAAAGTCTCTTCCAACCCAACCCATTCTATGATTCCATGCTGATCACATTGATCTGCCCAGAGATTTCTGTGCCTAGGGCTTTTCAGCAATTTCTGTGAGCACAAGCCTTTCCATGGGATTGACGCTGAAATGGTTTGTTACAAGGAGCTGGAGTGCGTCCTGTGCTTGCCACTCACCGGGCTCCAGTCAAAACTTCATTTTGTTTGTTTAACATGGGCTCAGCTCATGCTTGTGCCTGCTCCAACTGGGATTTGGGTCAGAGCAGTGTTTGGAGGTGGTCTGGCCCCACTCTGGCACCCCACACTCCTCAGCACGATGCTACTCCCTGCTAAGCAATTCTGAGAGGGGCTCTGGTGATGAACTCTTCTGGCAAAGCAGCAAATGATCCCACTGGCAGCCCCAAAGCCCTGCATCAGAGATCTGTGCACTAGAAAACACTCTGCCCTCACTCAGCAGTGTCCCAGTGAGGTATCATGCTGAGCCAGGCTAAAAATTTAACCCTTGGATGAAGGAGCATTGAAGATGTGTTTGCTCTAAGTTGGAAGTAGTTTTATATCTCTGAATCAAAACCTTTCCATGACTTGGTCCTGTTTGAAACAGGGCACATTGTGTAAGTCTTCCTGGGTGCCTGTGCTGAACCCCAGGCATCTCCCACTATTGCATCTCCCACTATTGCATCTCCCACCACTGCATGTCCCACTGCTGCTCTGTGCTGGTAACAGGGACATGCTGTACGAGGGCAGATGAGGAGCCAGAGGCATTTTCTTTTCCAGCTCTCTACATGACCTATCAGCACAAGCCAGGCCATAATTCTGCAGCCAGCTTTGAGAACAGGACACCCACCACATGGTCCAGGTGAGGACTGAATGTCACCTCTCCATGGAGCAGGATTGCCTGTGCCTGGGCAGTGTGGGAAGGCAGCCTGACCTGCCCTCCAGCTCTGTGTCCTGTCCCCTTATTTAGTCCAAGTCTTCTTAAAAGGTCAAAAGGCAAAGCAGGAGGATAAAGGGTGGGGAATTTCCTCCTGGGCATGGCTCGGTGGGTTAAGCATGTGGCTGTTTTGAAGCAAAGCAAGCAGGGTGAGAGGTAATGGGGTCTCTGCTGCCATTGATGGGGTTCATGGGGAGGTGCTGGAGCTGGGGTTGGTGCAGGGGCTGTGCTGTCCCCCTCGCCAATTTTAGACTGGTGAAATCCCAGAATTTTCCAGACCACATCCTGGTGTCTTACGCAGGTCTGTAGGATGGCAGGACTGAAGAGGTACCAAAGGCTTCCCACTGAGCCCAGTGGGAGAGGCTGGTGGGTGTTGTGGGGCTGCAGCCCACCTCTGCATTTTGGAGAGAGGGAGGAGAAAAAGATCTAGCTTTGTGTTTTCAGGGTTTTCAACTTTCTCACCGAGCTGGAAAATACTGGAAAGAAAGTGTATGGGACAGGGAAGGAAAATCTTGTGTGAGACACACTCTGGAACTGAGAGCTGTTGTCTTGGTCACAGGGGAAACAGCTGCTGCAGTGGGACTGGATCTGATGTACACAGAGCCGCTCGGCAGAAGTGTCCTCAGGAGCATCGTGGGGCAGTTTCACTCTCTCCAGCTCGTTTTAAAAGGTGAGGAGCTGACAGGAGCCTGCCTAGCACAGCTTTTCGAGCAACAGGAAGATGTGTGGCTGTGATTCGGGGCAGGTACCACACAACATGCTCACACAGGGGCAGGGGGCAGAGCTGAACTTCAGATAACCTGCTAAGACTAGAGCAAGATCAGCTGAGGAAGCTGCCCTGGCTTTCCACCACTGCCAGTACCAGCAGAAGCCGGAGACGGAGCAGTCCTGGCTCAGACAAAAGAGCTCGCTGGGCTTTGTTGCCGGCTTTTGTCCGCGGGCGGGCAGCTTTCCGCAAGGCTGGTTCCCTGCTCCCTGCAAAGCTGTGCAAAGCTTGCATAGCACCACGAAACATGAACTGGTGAGCTAAGAACCAGAACTCACAGGGCTCTCCAACTCAGCTTAAAGCAAAGGTGAGGGTTGTTCCTGTCCCCACGTGGGGATGTGACCTCCTGGGGCTCCATGAGAACCCTGAAGTGAGGAGAGCAGGGAAAAAAATCTGCACGTTGGAGAGCTTGTGGAGAAGCCACAGGTCCTCCAGGGTACTTGATCGGGATAGAGAATCAGGACAGGGTTTGGGGGGACTTACCCTCAGAAGAGAGGCAAAAAATGAAACTTCTCATAGTTTTTCAAGCTGTTTGTGCCCTGAGTTAGTGCTCCTTACGGCCTTTGGTGAAAGTGGGTAGGAACGTTGTTTAGCAGTAGTTTATTTTTAGCTGAGATGACTTGTGACAGCACAATGGTGTTGCAACACCACGGTTCTTGTCTCTGGTTTCCCTGTGCTTTGGTACTGGAACAAGTGAAGGCTCCTGACAGGGGCTCATTGTGCTGGGAAGTGCAGAGATGTTGCAAGAGCTGGTTCCCTCCCAAGCAGGCAGAGAACAGACCTGCAAAAGCAGAAAGAAGGAATTGGAGTTGGCCTTGTGGGCAGCCTGTGGGTCCTTGTCACAACCTCACTGTGGCTCGAGCAACCTAGCCCAACCCCAGCATAGCCAAGGACTGCACAACCCCATGGACGTTCTTCTTTGAGGGGATGGGGGTGAGAGGCTCCTGCCACAGGAGCTCCTCCCAGCCTTGCTGTTTCTTGCACAGCTGCTCTGCTTTCCCCTCTATCTCCTCCATGAGAACCACACTACTCGAAAATAGTTGTTCTGACTCCAGCAACGTCGCTGCAACTGTATGAAGTGACAGAACTGGAAGCCAACACAGGGCCAGGGAGGAAATCTTAACCTACAGCCCATCTCTGTAACTAAACCTGTCTGCCAAAGGACACCTTCTCCGTTCAGCTTCTTACCTGGTGTAAGAGAAGAGACATCAAAGGAATAAGGATCTGGTTTCCTCAGCTACTGTCCTTTCACTTGTGCCTGCTTTCTGCCTGTGTAAATCCATTAACTCTTGCCCAAGGTAACAGTGCAGAATGAGGTACCTGATCTGCCTCTTTCCAGGCAACACAACCTGAGATTAAAGCTGTGCTAGCTTGGCACGCTGCTCAGTAAATCCCTACGTGTTGATTCCCTGTCTCCTCCTCAAGTTTTACAGGATGCCGACAGCTTTCTGCCTGTTTTATGGTTTCATGGCAGTTGCTCGACACATCAATATGAGAATTAATTAATCTTGGCTACAGGGTAGGCAGCAGTTCGGGCAGCCCAAGAGCGAACAAGGTCAGGATTTCAGCAACAGTCCATTTAGAGAACTTGCTAGGGCTCCAGCAGAGCAGCATAGTCTCTGCAATTTTTATTTGGATCGCTGCTCTCTTGCCTTGTTTGCAAGTTCTGTCCTGTTGGCAAGGCTGCTGTGAAGCTGAACGCAGAAGACTGCAGCAGATGACTCTGCTCCATACAGGGAGCAAGGATTAGGGCAGGGATAGTGTTTGGCTTACAAACATACCATCACTACAAAACAATTATTGACTTAAAATCCCTTTACTGATGTCCCAACTTTCATCTGATGACATTAAAAGGTCAGAAGGAAAATCAAGGCTTTTTTTGCCCTAATCCCTTTAAGTACTAAATTCATGGATAGCAATTGAACCAACAATTTAGATTAAGGCAATAGCTTCAGATGATGGAAAAACTCTGCTCCTCAAAGGATGCCTGAATGAAATCTGGCTTTTCAGAATGGGATTGGAATTGCCCTTGGCCTCCTGTTACAAAGATCCTCCTTGGTAAGCGAATAATCCAGGACAGCCATGCTTATTGCAGTGCTCAGCCCTGCAACATGCCCATAGATCACAACGAAAGACTTTGAGCAGCAGCAATAAATACAGAGGAAAAGAAAGATCTATGTTAGATGGCTCTAAATTAATCTGTTCCCTGAAAAAATCAATAAATCATTACTGCTACTAGTGAACAGTATTTATCAAGTTGATGCTGCTCTTTACAGTCCTTGGTAGGTATGATTTTTTTTTTTTCTCTTCCCTTTGTAGCCAAACTTTCTCTGGATCATCAGAGTGCAGAGTGAGGATGCCCTGATGGAGAGAAGGGATGTCCAGTGAATACAAAGCACAGCACAACGGCAGAAGCAAAGGCAAACCCAAAGGAAGGCTCAAGGTGATGTGACTCCTTTCTTCCCCGAGCCCTGGTCACAGACCCTGCTCCAGCTGAATGCCCTCAGCTCAAGCAGACAATAATCCAGCAAGCTGTGAGGTGTTAGATTGGATCTTGCATGGTTTAGTTGGGATGTAACCAGCTCGTTTCCTTGGTGCCTGTTGATAGAAGGGCTTTTACTGCACACACAAGCCTTAGCAGAGACAAAACTCATGTCTCCCTTTCTAACAGGAGAATTGAGAGATATGACTCTGTCAGCAAAATGTATTTTCCATGTGGGGCTCTGGGTGAAGAGCTCGTCCCTGCAGCTACACTTGGTAAGCAAGGGGAGGTCCTGGGGACAGGAGTTGTGTCAGTGCCCCCCACAGCAGGGCACAGCCACCCTGTGTGTGGGCTGGATGTCATAAAATCCCACAGTGGGTTGGGTTGGAAGGGATTGTCCAGTTCCAACCCCCTGCCATGGGCAGGGACATCTTCCATTAGACCAGGTTGCTCTGAGCCCCACCCAGCCTGACTCTGAATAATTCCAGGGACTGTACACCAACTGGGCAACCAGGAAAATCATCCTGGACGTCTCACTGAGCTTGAAAACTGATGAATAGTGGTGTGTGGATTTGCATGACCCAGCTCCTATAAACTGATAGGTTTATTCCCATGTGAGATGACCCTTTATAGTCTAACCCACTTTATAGTCTAACCAGGTTGGCCATCCTGGTGAAGCAGGAAAATCTTCTTATTAGGAGCAGAAACTTAGTAATTCCTATTTATCACTCTTAAACAGCAGTTCCAGCCATCCCTCTATCCCAAACCCCTTGGCTTCAAATTTTTCTTTTTCTTTTTGTTTTTTTGGTTTTTTTTTTTTTTTTGAGTTTTAGATTTGCCTAGGAAATTTCTTGTCCTGAGAACAGTTCTGAGAAACATGTTTTCCATGACTGGTTCCTTCAGAAATGTTATTACTGGCTTGGGAGAATTCTTATACAATAAGATTAGGGTTCTCTTGCTGGAAAATTCAGACACTACAAATTTTTAATGTCAAAAAACCAAACAAGTAAAAACAAGTAATTTCCTAAGAACATACACAATCTGGTGTTGATAGTTTTTCATGGGAAAATGCTTCACTCCAGTGTGTGTGCCTGTTTTTAAGGGAACTAATGGCAGATGGGGTGAGAGGAAAAACACACAGGATAATTACAAAGCCCCACTTATCGACCTGCTCCTAACTGTTCTTTGGAGTGGTAGGCAAACATGCAAAACACTGAACCACTCTGTATTTTTATGATGCTTTGAAGTGTGAGTTCCAAAGAAATTTTAACTCGCATCACTTCAGCATTTCCATAGCTGGGTAGTGCTGCTGTCTTGGGGCAACAGCTACCACTTGGCTTTCCAGAAAGAAGTCCAGAACGGAGGATCTGGTTGGAGAAACTGTGTCCTTAATCAAGAGAAGAGGTGGGCAGAGGAGGGAGCTTGTCGAGTCTTGATGGACAAGTCCCACCGTGGTCTTTCTCATGCCCTGAGGGACATTTCCACCATACAACCTTCGGTGCTCCAGGGTGGCATCTTCAAAGCACAAACGGGTTGGCAGAAGGGGAACCATCATCCCTGACGTCTTTCAGAGGTGATTTTTCAGGGATCCTTTAGTAGGGGTACACTCCCTGTTTCAGCCAAGCATGTCGTTTCCCACTTTTCTTATATCGCTTCTCCGGAGCGGAGTGGCAACGAGAGGTGCTGAGTGTCGACCCTGGGGAGCCTCTGCCATCAGCAGATGCAGGTGCTGGCAAATGCAGGCAGGCTGCTAAAAATATCCTGCATGCTTTATTCTTGTATCAAAGGCCATGAAGTACTTCTATGAGAGTCTTTTTCATCTTCAGCATGGAGATCTGCCTAGTACTCCCACACATCCTTTATAATCCCTGGAATCTCAGGTTCTTCCAAATGAGAATATCTGGGCTGCAGATCTGAGCAACAAAACCTTTAGTGCTGTGCGGTAGCACTGGGAAATATGGGCAATGAAGCTGAATTTATTCTCCTTTTAGCCATCCTTACAACACTAATTCTACTGAGTGCAGGCTGTGGGTTTACTTCCTGTATCAGCAAAGAGCACAATCAAATCCAATTACTCTTCACATGAGCATAATCCACCTATGTGACTTTTTAATGCAGAATATTTAGGTCTGCTTCATAAATAGCAAAGGAGTGTTGTGAGGAAGTGTCATTGTCTCACCCACAGGCACCTCACAGAACCCAATACACCCGTGCAAAGGCCAGCCTTAAAAACAAAAGCACATTGCTCTCCTCTCGCTCCTGGTCTTCCAATGCATTTCCAGTGTGTGCTCTGTGATTCCTAGCAGCCCGGGTGTTTTAGTCATCCTAATGTGTTTGCTTAGGCACCAACATTAGTGTCAAAAGCACTTAATGCAAAGGAAACTCCCCAGGAGTGCACTGCTCGCTGCCAGACCCATCAGTCCCGCGTCAGGAATGCATACGCTGTGCAGCATTTATTACTGCGGGCTGGTAATGAATTACCCACGCATTCTGAGGGCTGCTTCCCACTAGGCCATCTGGGAAAAAAGTGCTGTGCCCCATATTGACAGGCTGAGAGGGTTGGGGTTTTTCATCCTGGAGAACAGAAGGTTTGGGGGAGACCTTATTGCACCGTCCAGTACATAAAGGGGGCTGACAAAAGAGCTGGAGAGGGACCTTAGACAAGGACCTGGAGTGAAAGGACAAGGGGGAATGGCTTTAAATCTGAAAGAGGGCAGGGTGAGATTAGATATTAGGAGGAAATTCTTGATTGTGAGGGTGGTGAGGCACAGGTTGCCCAAAGAAGTCGTGGACTCCCCATCTCTAGAAGTGTTCCAGGCCAGACTGGACAGGGCTTGGAGCAACCTGGTCTAGTGGGAGGTGTCCCTGCCCATGGCAGCAGGGTTGGAACAAGATGATCTTTAAGGTCCCTTCTAATCCAAACCATTGTGTGATTCTGTGATCCTATGTTAGATGGCTGTGTGTCCTCATCAGCCTCTGATGACAACAAATCTGAGATGAGGATGGAAATATTTATTCTTGACTGATGCTGTGATCTTGTATTGAGCAGATGATTCAAACCTGTGACACAGTGACATCCTCCCACCCTGGAGTCTATTAATGAAAACTCGTATTTCCCATTAGGCTAATTGGGGCTGGGTAACTGTGGGTGAGGTTCAGCCACTGGGAACCTCTGGAAAGGTGCCTGACCCCTTTCCCAGCCCCTGGCAATCACTCCGGATTTTCTCCTGTGCCCCCAGCTGTTTTTCAGTGCAAGCAGCTCGGTTTGGAAGCAAGGCTTTAAACCAGGCTCACCTGAGCCTAGATGTGGGTTTTGGGGCAGAGGATTTAGCCGAGAGCCTTCCCATGTGACCCTATCTTTTAGTAAGCAACTGCAAGGCTCTGTCTGTGGGCTCTCCTTAGGCAAATGGAGACCTGGCTCACTCACTGCTTTAAGAAGCCCTTTTTCCTTCATGATTTGTTTGCTGCTTTGATTATTATTTTTTTTTCAAGTTTCTGTGCCTTTGATCTAAAGGAAACAGTTAGGAGGAATTTGAGCTGAGCTCTGAGGTAAAGAAGTATCGGAGATTACATTTCAATGTGCTACTGGAGTTTCGAAGGCAACTCTTAGAGTCATTTTTCTTTTCTAATCTCTTCTTTCTTCCCCTTTTGTAGCAGAAAATGAGCTTTCCAGGGATTCCTGGCTATCACATCATGCTGGAGGTGGGTGAATCCTCTCTGTGCCTGTCAGGAGTTGCTGTTTGCTGTCATTCACCTTCTGCAGATCAGCTCTGCCTGTGAAGGTGCCTCCAGCCTTCCTGCCATGCATGCTCCCCTCCCCAGACCTGTTACACTAGTAATATTAATACAAAAAATCCCCACCATTGCTTTAATTCAAGTGCTTTTTTCCTAGGGTTTCCAGTGCCAAACCCTTATTCCTGGAAATATCCAGAGCTAATCCATCTTTATAGGTGTTGGAGTCACCCTAACAGCAGCTGAAACAAAAATAAGCTTCCCTGTACCTATACATATGGTGCTTATGGGCCCTTCAGAGCCTGGCAGGGATGGCTCTGACTTGCAGGGCACTGTCCCAGTTCCTTGGAGATGGAGGGTGGAGGATCCCAGGCTGCACAGGAGCTTTCCAGAGGGAGCTGGGAAGTGGCGAGGCTGGTTTGCTCTTCCCACATGCCAATTTACTGTAACGCAAGGCAAGTCACCTCCTAGCTATCATCAAAGTGGTAGTGTTTATTCCAGGGGATTTTTGGGGTGGATTTGCCTAGGGCTGGTGCCTGAGCTGGGGAGGCCATTAATTAGAGCAAACAATATTGTCTTTCAGCCTCTTTTGAGAAACTGAGGATCATTTTAAAGAGACAGAGCCCTAAAAGGGCCTTGTGCCAATCCCTCGCCATTCCAGGAAGGTTGGAGGCAGCCTGGCTCATCTCATCCTGGCCTGTGCCTCCTGCTCTAACAAGGATTTAACATCCCCATTACAAATCCGTAGAGGCACTGACCTTCTTTCCATATATATCTCTGTGAAAGAGGGAGATCATTACAAACAATGCAACTCTGAACAATTAATTCCTTGCAATGTGAATATTGCAAATAGAATTTTCACCCCGAATCCCAGAGTTTCTCAGCATTTGGAGAAGGGGTGTGAGCTCCTGCTCCTCCAGCCAGCTGCCTGATTTGAAGCCAGTGTTTTTATAGTGCCAGGGAGCAGAATCTGGAGTATTTGGGTGCAGGCACAGCGGCTGTGTCTCTGTCACCACGTGCCTCAGCAGCTGGAATGTGGAGCTCCTCAAAGGGCACTCCATCCGATTTCCTGGCACACTGCAATTCCCCAGACCCTTGGCATTTTACAGCCCTCAGAAAAGGTTTCTTGCTCAGGGCTTTGTTAGTGTTTGATGTTTTAAGAACACTAAGCAGACACCACTCTCCTAATCCTGTCAGACTTGCAAAGAAGCAGATATGTAATCCTTCATGGGTATTAAATTTAATAGCAATAAAGTCTATTTAAGAATTACACTGTCAAATGCCTGCCTAAGCAGAGGAAAATATTCTTAATTTAGATTTCATCAGGAATCTATTTCCAGTTGTTATTGCCTGTGGAAGTTTCCCCTGTATGTGTGGGGGTAAAGATGAGAAAAATCAGCAACAGGCAGTCCCAGATTGCTCTTTTCTGGACACTTTTGGGAGAAACAATTCCCTGTAATATATGACCATATTCACATGAATGCTCATACATCTGTAAAACTGCTTTTATATCCATAACAGCAGATGTGAGTGCACTCAGGGGCACCCCTGTGTTTAAGGAAAAGCCCTAAGCTGCATGATGCATATTCATGCCAGAGGAAGGATTTTGGGGAGGCGGGAGGAGAGGTGTGCTGGGGGCTGAGAGAGAGAGGAGGTGGAAGCTGTGCCACAGGCAGGATCAGCAGCTTTGGGAGGGATGAGCAACATGTGGGGCTGAATAAGGAATGGGGGGCACAGGCCTGAGGAGGGGAGAAGTGAGGAGAAGTCTCTGAGCCTCTGGATTTGGTGCTCCTTCTAACTGGGGAGCCATAGCTTGGCTTTGCTTGGGCTTGGCCCAAACACTGGGGGAAGCAGGTGCATTTCCCAGATGGGAAGTAGGTTTCTCATCTGAGTAAACAGCTCAGTTAGCTACCTAATTAAACAATAATATTAGTGTCTAAAAAGCTTTAGCTCAGCCTCTACTTTTGGCATGAAATGGATAAGAGCTCCTTATCTGACCCTCAGTCCCCCAGTGCTGTGGCTGGGAGCCCTGGTAAAGGCAGGAGGATGAGATGGAGCTGCTGCAGTAATGGTACCCAGGGCACAGTTCATGGTAGAAAGGCTTACAAAAAAAGTCTTTTGTGAGACTTCAGGTAGAGAAAAAAGAAGAAAACTGTCTTCACTGGCTGTGAGCTGTGCGGCAGGATGTGGAATGGTCGTTTCAGGTGCTGAGTAACTTTTCTCCGAGAAGAATTGCCATCCTCCTCCCACCAGCCGTGGCACAGGGAGCTGGGCAGCAGAGAATGCTTTAGAGGTGAGACCTACAGAAGTCCAGCTCGTCTAGAGCCTGTCGCTCTCTATCAGGACGTCACACAAATCCTGTGTGACATGAGTGCCCCCTCTCCACGTCCTCTCGCTGCCCCCAGCCCGCCGGGTAGTCAGGCAAACACACGGTTTTGCTGTGGTTTACACGAAAACTTTTTCCATGTGACAAAACGAAGCCTGTGGTGTCACCCAGACCCAACCAGCCGCCGGCACAGGAACTGCCTGACACCACGGGCTAATTAAGGAGCTTCTAAATGGTTTCCGCCAGCGATATGATAAAGTGCTGACTCTCCTCGTGAGGAAACCTTGAGAAGGGTGACAAGGTTTTCCATGCCGCCCCTCCTCTGCTACAATGAGCTACCAGCAGCTGCCTTCCCAGGAAAGCCGCTGAACGCCGGGGCAGGGATGGAAGATGCTCCTTCCCTGTTGAATATACGGATCAGCCCCGCCACGGGCTCTGGATGCTGTGCAGGGGATGGCTGGCGGCGTGGGGGGACCTGTTTAGGGTGGGAGGCAGCTCAGCTGGCTTTGGGTAGCGCCACAGCCCGGTGCCTTCCTCTCAAGAGGGTTTTTTCACAGCCATTCAGTGCGGGCATCTCCCGGCTGCTCCCCCGCTCCCGGCTCCAGCCCGTCGGGTCTCCCAGGCTGAGCCTGCTCCAACACGAACACGAGGAGAGCCGGGGAGAGCTGGAGTTCGCAGATGTCTCCCCTTAAAAACCCGGCAAAGCGGGTGGAAATCCCCCGCCCCGGGCTGAAGCAGGGGGGCCAGGCCCGGCACTAGGATGAGTTTTGGGTTGATCCTGATTAGAAGAGGGCAGGAGGAGCCTGAGCCAACGTGGCCCCCGCTGCTCTTAGCCTCAGATGACCCCGGGTAGAAGTCCGAGCGCTCCAGCCCTGCAGGGCGGCTGCTGGCAGCATTCCTCTGTGCCGACCGCAGAAAACTCCTCTGGAATCACTCTGCATCCCGGCGAGGAGCTTTCGCTCCCGAGGATGGGTGCTGGATGTATAGCAAGCCTTTTGCTGTGAAGTGAGACTGCGTGGGGACAGATCCTTGCAGAATTTACAGGTCCCTCATCATTTTTCATGCATGTACTGGGAAGCCATCACCTAAATCACACTGCGGGGTCCGTTTTACAGAAACACAGGTATTGCATTTCCCACAGAAAATCCATATGCTTGGAAAGCATTTAGTCCATACTGTCTGACATTAGCTAAAACCTGTGAGATAAACATCTTTTGGATGGACAATTTGAGCTGTGGAATAAGCACACTGAAGTCCCCTAAACTTGTTTTTTCACTGAGTTACAAATGTGTGATAAAAGGCACATATTTCTGTGGCTGAGTCACCCCCTTGTAAATAGAATGTCGCATTAATGCTTGTGTCGAAACACCTTCCCTTGGAGCAGCCAACCCTTGACCCTTCCAGACAGCATGAAAATATCTATATATAGAGTTCCAGTAGATTTTCGTACTGTCTGACCAGCTGCCAGCAGCTGCTTAGGAGCTGCCTTCCCTGGAGGCAAGGACACAAACAGGAATCTGTATTACACCTTCAATTTTCTCTTAAAACATAAAATTGAATTTTAAACAAATGAGAGAGGTTGGCTGATCACAGGCTATTCTGTGAGGGATGCTCTGTACCTGCTGACTGATGCAAAGGCTGTAAACCTGCTCCTGATGGAGCAATGCTGATTTACACGGGCTGAGGGTTGAGACCATTGGATTTATGTTAGACAGTGTGGCTTTTGACTCCTGGTTGTGTCCCGGGGAGTGCAGGAGAGGAAAAACTCACCCGAGCAAAGGCAGCTGCTTGCTTCCACGTCTGTGGCAACACAATATTGGCCTCTTAATTTCCTACTGATTAAACTGTAGGAAAACAAAATCTGCTTTGCCTGCAGCAATTTGGCTTCAGCTCAAAAGCTTTCTCATCAAAATGAAATATCATTTGCTGTGAAACCGTTAGCAGGAGGATAAATGTACTTATAAAAGCAGCTATTTGTAAAACCCAAGTGGGGAGCAGCAAAACGCTGTAATTTAAGGGGAAATCTCCACAAGGGCTCAAGAGGGCAAAACTCCTTATAAAGCCCAAGTTTCATCAGGATTGTGTGATGAAACAAACAATTGTTCAGCTGCCCATCACTCAGACACAGAAGCATTTTCTTTCCCAACAACTCTCTTGGCTTGTCTAAAAGATGAGCTGGTTGGAGCAGGGCTGGCAGGACCCTCCAGTCTGATACTGGTGTCCCCAAGCTCAGAGAGGGGGTTGGTGACATCTTGTTTGGGAAGCACAGGTCTGGAAATGGTGGTGTAGCCCCTCAAACACCCACGTACTGTCATCAGCAGAGCTCAGGGCTGGAAAATGGGGTACAACCTATATAATCCTATATAATGCCAAGTAAACAGCAGGTCGTTTTAGTCCTGGGAAGTAGCCACAAGAGGGAGATGTGATTGGATATGCCAAATGTATGTCTTTAATAGGCAGGAATATTGAGAAATTGAGTATTAGTTCAAAGCTCACTAGAAATGCAGAAAGAAATTTCACCACAGGGGCCTGCAGTTTTGGGGTGAACAAGTTATCTGAGCTGAATTTTGGAAGTACTTTTATGATAACAAAATTACCCATGATGCCTTTTTGCCTTAAAATCTCCCTAGCTCTAATGAAAAATTGTTTTCTTGAACATTGCCTGAATGACATTAAAAATTTTAAGTGAAAAGAGGGGAAATGCCGAGCTCCCCAAAACTCTAACAAAAACAGGGAGTCAAATGTCAAGTTGATTCAAGGAAGATTTTTGATCAGTGAACCAAAAAATCCCTCGTTCAGACAGCACAGCTGTAATTATCTCGCCCTTAAGGGCAGACTGACCGGGTGATGCTGAAGCATTTTGGAGCGTGCTGTGGGGATGGCTTGAATCTGCTTCCCGCATTCTGTGCTTTCAGTTTAAACAAAACATTTCCTGAAAGCCCTCAGTCTGTCACCCTTCCCCTGTATGAGAATCATTTTTTGCTAAAATAAACCTTGTTTCTCCCTGCCCACTCTTATTTCCCCCATCCTCCACAAACCCAGACTCTGATACCAAGAACTCTGTGGGGCTGAAGATTTAGGGAACGTAACCAGGGCTGTGGATGCTCTCTTTAAAACCTTCTCTATGCCCTTTAAATCATCTGACTCTCGACTGACATTGTAACTATGGGAAGAAAACAGCATTTTTCTCTCCTCTTAGAGCTGCTCCCATTACATAACTGCTAATACACTATCTGGCTCCTCTTGCCCATCAGTCCTTGGAGCTTTCAGACCTATTTACACACAAACAGACTAACACCCATCTGAAAGTCATCTCAGGCACACAGAAGGGATTCTTTTGCCTCCCCAAAATAACAGACCTTCTCTGCAAGGCACTGAATAACTGTTTGGCAAAGCGAGTGCCAGGTTGGTGCTTAGGTTAATCTGCTTAGATCGACTAACGGAGTTGTGCAAGGATAGAAAATACCCAGTCAAGTAAATTACATCATCCAGGGAAAAGCTATTCTAAAGAAAGCTCACGCTCTATAAGCCTGAGCAAAATCCTGCTCAGGTAAACATTTACATATATTTACAAGCAGAAGCTCATTACTTTTCTTGTGAGGAAAAAAAAAAAGGGGGGGGAAGAAAAATGGGATCTTTGAAGTTTTTTGGCTAATAGAAAATCATCTAACTAAATTAATTAACTGGCCAAGATCCAGAATGAATTAAAAACTCATTTTAATTTTTCTCACATTAGTAGTACTAAGTAGGTAAAGCCCCCAGCCCAGAAGAAAGGAGATCAAGGTGCTGCTTAGCATTGTGTATAAGCAATGGCACTCCCCTGGCTATATTGGGCCTATCTTTGAATTGTTGTAATTCCTTCTACTGTCAGACCATATTTTAACAATCTCCATCACTTGATGCTTCACTAAAATATATTGTTCTCTCTGCAGTCTTAAAAGCAATATGAGAAGGGGAAAAAAAGTGAAGCTAGAGTGGATGGGAGAATTTAGAGACCATAAGCACATCTGGATTTAAATATTTAACTGCTGACTTGGTTTTTGCTGTCCTGTTCAGAAATATTTTCACTGTAAGATCTGTTGTCAGTGGTGAGACCTGACAAGGGCTGATGCTGACATGCCTGGCTGCCAGCAGCTCTCTGGCTCAGTTTCCTAGGCTGGTCCCCTGAAAGTTTTCCCCAGAGGAAGTGCTTGAGCTTTAGCAAAATGAAAGATGGGATCAAAAGGTAAGGTTTGGTCTTGCAATGGAGCCTGAGCTGTTGCCATAATCCTGGGTCACATCCCTGGGAATTACAACCCAGAGGGCAAGCACCACAACAGTCTCAAGAAGGGTTAAATGCCTCCACAGATGCGTGGAAAGGTTGTAGAGGGTGTTGGAGACAGACCAGGTCTTGGGGTCTCTGTTACATTCCCTGGCCCAGAGCCCATTCCACCACCTTACACCCCTTGCTGGAACCAAGTGGTTGTGCAGTGACACCTGAACACATCACACAGACAGGTCTACGGGGGTCAAGCTCAGTGCACAGACCCCTGAGCCCGGCCTTGGCAGCTGCATCATCCCTTGGTGTTGGTTTTGCTTTTGCAGAAAGTTCTGCGTCATGCCAGGAGCTCTGCTTCAGCTTTCTGTGGTTGCACTGAAAGCTCTCCTCTAGCAAAGCTCGTTGTCGTGGTTTGAGCCTTAGATTACAGTTTGGGCCCAAATATGCAAATGTGTCACAGTGGGAATTCCCACAGAATGGAGTAAAAGTAATGTTGTTGGACTAAGTTTGTATCTAAATGCAGTAGCTTTTTTTTCTCTAAGCCCTTGTAAACTTCACCTTGATAGAACATTATATTTGTGTTAAAATTAATCTTTTGTTTTCTCTTCTTCCTCCCAAATTTATCTGATCAAGCCCTTGTCAGTTTTAAGAACACCTAGCTACTCCATTTATATTAATTCTCTTTTGGAATAATCTTATTACCTTTCCCTGCCATCCCTTTTCATCCTCTTTTTCCTATGGTCTTGATTCAGAGTCCCATGAAAAGAGAACAGCCACATTAGTAACAATAAAAGGATAAGATTTCTGCAAGGGTAATTGAGCCTTTTAGGATTTTATCTGTCTGACCATATTAGCAAAAGGACTATTAAGCAAATGTGAAATTTAAAGCTAGGTATTGTGTATGATATATTGGCTTTTACAGTGCACCCACGTGATCAGCCAGATGGGTGATTCATCAGTACAAGGCTTAGTACTGCTCCAGAGTTGGACAAGGCAGCATTAATCAGGTTCCCCACACTGACTGCCCTGCCCTGGACTGCTCCAACCCTGCTCTCCTCTGCCTCTCCCTTCCCGCTTATTCACCAGTTTTGATCTCCTGGGTACTCCCAGGTCTGACTTCAGACCAGCACTGCAGATAAACTCATCTATCCAATGGGTAAATACAGCCATAGACATGTTGTGGCAGGGTGAGGGTCATAATATCATGCCCATACTATTGTGTGTGTCACACAGAGCCCTTGTGTTCATAAGAATGAGGAAAGTCTGTAATAAGTGCTATTACTGTTGGTATTTAGTGACAGTCTTATCACTGGCATAAGTGTTCTGTGGAAGTGTATATTAAATGCCCGTTTTAAATCCTCACTCTATTTTTTCTGTGCTACAAATGAGCTGATAAATGATTGCAGCCCGTTGGGATTATAATATGAATTGACATTCAAAAAAAAAGTTCCAGCTCCATCTGTTTGGGTTACATAACTCATGATCTCAAGCAATCTCAGGGGCAGGATTTTCTGCATAAATAGTACAATTTCCAGTAAGGAGATTAAGGCTTCTTTGCTGGGAAACGAAGAAATTACCAAAAAAAGCTGTCATGTCAATGGACACAAATAAATCATGTTCCAAAATACACAGGAAGACAAATTTATGCCATTTAGTCCCTCTGCCTCAGATGCTCCCTCCCCACCTGCCAGTAAAAAGCATTTTGCCACAAAATACCATTCATCCTTTAAACATTTACGAAATGCGGTCAGCTCTATTTTCCACATGTTAACTCCTTAAAAAATCAGTGCTGCTATTAACATTGTACATTTTTACAGTTTTAATCCAAGTGCTTTTTTTTAATATCCGGTGGCTTTCTGTAAGTACTGGACTTCAGTAAATCCAAGTGCTGGGAAGCATAAAATATATTCCACCAGGATAAAGAGAGGCACTCAGAGCAGCTACTATGGGGCAGCCTGGCAGCAGATCCTGCTGTGTGTGATGGAGAGAAAAATTATCCCCCAGCATCTGACAGCACCGTGCTCGTGCTCCACAAAAACATTCAAGTTTTAGGTTAAAAACACACTGCTTTTGTGTGTTGTGCATGTGTGAATAAGGAGAAAACTCCTAGTTTGGCCTCTCTCTGCACACAGATGGGCAAGTGTTTCTGCAGACAGACTGTTACCACTCGTCACATCCTCCAGAGGCAAAGCTCCCATTAAAAGGCTGCTGGCAGAGAGTGTTTATTAAAGTAACTCACAACAGGGATGGCAGCACTGCCCCACAGCCAGCCCTGCACAGGATCACTGTCCCAGCGAAAATCCCCTTTGCTGGAGAGGAAAAAAAAGCAGAACCCACCTGGGAAAGCCCCAGCTCAGACTGGAGTTCTGTGCAGGGCTGGTGGGCACTTCCCCAGCGCTGCCAGACCTCTGCCAGACTGTGGGCTCTCTCCTGCCTCTCTGCAGAGCTCACCCTGCTTCTACCCCTGTTTAGTTTTCATTTCCTGCTGCAGCTCTCATGTGTACTCAGACCTCTCTTATCTTTTATGTCTAAGGTTTTAGCATGGACCAAGCCATGGCTACTCAGCAGATCCCTGTTTCCCCTCCCTGGTATCTTTTCCTTGGAAAGCCAAGCAAGTCTGGTGTGTGGCAAACAGGAAATGTTGTGCTGGTGCCTCCCATCTTGCTGCTTGTGCATTACCATCCCTCTGCTGAAACCACTTCATGGCTGAGTCATGTGTTCACCATCCCTGTGCTCTAGGGCCACTTCCGTCCTTTTACCCATCCCCTGTGTGCTTCAGGAGCTCAGGGACCTCCAAGGATGTCCTGGGAAAGCCTCCCTCTTTCTAGGCTTGGCTATTTGCTTCTCCACCAAAATGGCATGAAAACAAGTGAGGAGGCCCTCACCATGCTCTCACACAAGTCTCCAGGACTCTAAAATAACTCTTTAGCTCCTTGTTTCACCACAGGGGAAGTGAACTTGGCCATGCTGATATGCAGAAGGAACGGAGCAGCAAAGGGGGAACGGCTTGCCCGCAAACTCGTGTGTTCAGCAGCATCAGCAAACTGAGTCAAACTCAACATGCTTTGGAGCAGTGTCCCATTTCATTCCTGGGAAACTGCTGCTTATGACCCTGCCACAGCAAAACGTCACAGAGATGACTTGGGAAAACAGAGATTATTTTGTGTATGGGGGAAATATGGAGTCAGTGCCTTCCTGCTGCCTGTCCTCCCTTCTTCTATGCACATCCCCTCAATTTGGCAGTGAGAGAGTCCCCATCTGCAGGGGTTATCACACCTGGTTCCCTTCCCAGACAATGTTTTCCTGTCAAAACCCCTTTGCCTCAACTTCACAAACCCCATCCCAACTCCTCTGCACACCCAGCAGGGTAAATGGAGCCAGGTTTCCATGGCTGATCCCCATATTCCTGGACATAAGCTACTGAAAGCCCTGGGTTTCCCTGGCCTGACGGGCTCTGCGAGCAAACTGTCAGTGCTGCAGAGAGAACTGACTGAAGAGTTGCAAAATGCCATTGCATATATGACTGAGTATGAACATTTCCCATCATCTGAAAAGAGAAAGGACAACTCCTGGCCTGGTCAAGTGGAGAGAAAAAAGCAGTTGCTGGAGCAGGAGCTGCCTGGGAACAGGGCCAATCACCTGAACCCAGCCCCATTTAACACCTCCTGCCCTGCAGAAGCTGCAGTCACTTCCTAAAGGTCAAAATGGTGTTACAGCGGGACATGAACTCTGGTGTTGTTTGAGAGGGATGGATCAATACTCCTGGCACGGGAAAGTGGCCAGAGATGAGGCAGAGCTCCACTGCCACGGAGAGGGTTGGCAGCACTGTGTGGCTTGCAAGCCAGTTTACAATATGGACTTGCTAATGTACTTATGCTTTAATTGCTATTTAGCAATGAGGTGTTTGGGAGGAGCTGCCCAGACAGGAGAGATTAGAGAGGGCCAACAGAAGAAGAGATGCTAATCGATGAGATTATGGACTTTCTCTGGTCTGATAAATTGGCTAACTCCAGGAAATTATTTTTTTCCTCATACCCTTCCTATAAGCCAGCAAGAGCTTGGCCTGATTTCACTGATATTCAGCACTTTGAAGGTGGCCACATCCAACCTCAGGATGTGTCTGACACAGGCCACAGCCCTGGGACCAGCAGCTGCCTCTGCTTAGCAGCATTTTTCAGGTGAGAATCCATCTGCACCATTAAAGTTCTTGCACTGAGATGTGCGGTTTTATAATTTATTTTAAAAAATAAACCACTCGTGCTGTCTCAGACATGATTGACAGAACTTCATTACTCTCTCCACGGGGTTGCAGCAGCAATTTCTTTACCATTTCTTTACATGCAGCAGAGGCTGCAGGATGCTCACAGGCTACAGAAACTCTGAGGTCATGCGGAAACTTTTCACATTAATGAGGGCTCCTGAACAGAATTCTGTTCTGCAAAATAAACATTGCTCCTGGGTAGTTTTTTGCTCATTTAGGTCACTTTCAGCCTTTTTTTAACATGAGTTTGCTTAGCAGGGAAAAACCATAAAAGTTGTATGATGCAAGCTACTTGTCTTTTCTTGATGGAGTAAAAACATATGAGGGACTTTTTGTTTATAAAAAATCTCTGTTAGGAAGATTGTGGTTACCTCACAGATCTGTGAATTTGGAGACTGAATCCCTGAGGAGCTGACGGGTTGTCTATGTGATCTAGAAGAAGTCAGTGGGCTGACAGTGACCTTTGGATTGAGCCAAGCCTATTTTGAGGGGAAAAGGGGTGGGTTTTATTGGGTTTTATTTTTGTGGCTGTGTTTTCACATCTCTTCCACTGAGAAGCCACAGAGTTGGGGCAGGCTGCCTGTCCCTGCCTTTGCTGCAGTGTGGTGCACTGGGGACACCTCACACGAGCTCTGCCCCCTCCTCTGCCCATACCTGTGGGGAAGAAAGGTCACACCAAGATGCCAAGTAAGGGACACTGCTCAGCCAGCCAGGCTGGCTAGAGAGGAGCCTCAGATGTCACTGAGGTCATTCCCTAAGGGGTTGATTTTTGTTTGTTTATTTTCAAGCTTACATGAATTTAAAACCTTTCAAAAGTGTTCCTGTTAGACCAGAATGGATCCTTCCCTCTCAGAAATACATGCTCTACTCCTGCAATTAGATTTCTTTTCTGCTGCTTTGGGAGAAGTTGTTCAGCTGCTGGTCCTATCAATAATCCACAAGCTGCTGTACTCAGGCCTATGCTTGCTTTTACCTGGGGGAGATTGCAGCAGTGCTGCCTTCTCTCGGTTTTGCGTAACAGTTCTAGTAAAATAAATGAGTAGTAGAGATGCTATTGCTACAATCCTCTTGCATTTTTAAAAATAAAGTCACGAAATGGTGATGAAATTTAACTGGTTTCTCACCTTGCCATCCATTTTTTGATGATGTGCTTTGTTCATGATGAACCAAGGGCTTCTCAACTAAAAATGAAAATTACATCCATGAACCAACTTTTTTTCTTGTTCCCAAGACAACAGGAAAAAACCAAAAATTGATTAGCTCATGTGTGTCTCTCTCTGTTGGGTGCATGAATACCTATATGTACTAAAGGCTTGCCCTGAGCAAAAGCAGTCAGCATAAACAAATTTTCATTTGGTTCTGAAAACGGTGAGGTCTGTGGTCATTCTTATCTAGATCAAGTTCCTACAAATCTTTGTTTCCCACGCTTATGAGTTACCTCTTACAGATGAACATTTCATTATTTAACACTTGATCTCAGATAGTAAAGTGAGGTTTGATGCACCAACTTTGTCATTATGGTTCTGAATTTTGCTTACTCAGTTCCCTGGCAAACTCCTTCCATCCTGTGTTGACATCTTTTGGCATATAAACCCAGGGGTTTCCTGGGCTCTGAAATGCTGGGCTTATTAGTTCCTACCAGAACCTTGCCTAATTCCTCATTAACAATATAGGAATGCCCCCAGCCCATTCTATGCCTCCATTATATTACTTTTTCTGATTTTCTCACCTGCCAAAGTGCTCTGACAACCCAGCACTGGTGGTCCTTGTTCACTGCCTCACACTTCATCCTTCCTGCTCTCCACAGCATCTCCACCTAAAGGAATGGAGAGTTTGAACCAAGAAACAACTGGAAAGCCATCAAAGGGTATGCTGGTCTCTCTTGCTGCTGGCTAAGGTGGGTAGCACTGAGGAGAGGACACCAGGCAGAATGCTCAGATGCTGCTTTGTGGCCAGATACCTGGAGCTGTTCAGTCACTGCCCAACCTCAGCTCTTACTTGGCCTTGGCTTTTTGTGCCAGGAGTTGTTGCAGTTCTGGTGGAAAGTACCTATTACACCGTTCCTAAGTGGAGAACTCAGTCTCCTTTCCAAAGGACCAGATCCACAGACTATTTATGTATCTAAGTCCAACTGATTTTTATCTCAGCTGCCAGGATAGTTTTGCATATCTGGACTTAAGTGTTTTTTCTGTGGTCATGCAGGAAGTCTATGGTAAGCAGAGAAGTGAAAACACAATGCAAGCTAAAGCTGTAAATACTTGTGCCATTCTTCACTGGGAATTTTTTGGGGGCTGAAGATCTGTTTGCTGAGCAGTATGTTGCCTCTGCAGCTTAATATTTGGCTTTAAAATAAAGCCCTACATCGCTGCTGCAAATGATGCCTATTGATTACCCTCTCAGAAGCTGGAGAGCTCATTTCAGCTGGCACTGCCATGGCTGAAAGCCAGCGCTGCAATTGATCATTTAATTAACTGGAAGAAAATTAAAGGAACTGTAATCTGTGTCTCAGCTCTGTTGTTATCAAGCTGGCAGGGTGCTTGTTTCTGCCTAGAGCAACAATCGGCTCCTTGACCCTGTGATTTAGAAACACCGGTTTAGGCATCCCCCCTCACCTATCCACCTGGATTTCTGCATGGCAGGAAGTGTCTCAACAGGATCCTTCCTCCATCTGCTTGTGCTTCCCAGATTTTTCAGGGGTACCTGACACCTCTCACAGTGGGCTGGATCAGCTAAACCCACCTCTCACCACATCCGTGAAGGTGAGATTAATGTGAAGAACCATGAAGGTTCTAGATTAATAGGTGGAAAATCTGCAAAGTCTGGAAGAAAAATGGATGTACTATAGAAGTAATTTATTTAGAGGCTGAAATGAGAATATGGGAGCACTTGAGTTCAACATTTCCTTAAAGGGATTGAGGTATTGATTTTTATTTTGCTACTTCAAATAAGTAAGAGGGAACAGTGTGTTAGAGACAGAAATTACTGGTCCAGAAAATTTGGCGAGCTCTTAAAGCTTTGACTTAAACAAGCAACTTGAGTGGTCTGTGAACACAGAGAGGAAAAAAAGAAAGATATAAGAAGGCATTGTTTTAACGATTGTGTTGCCATATCAAGAGAAGAAAGACAGCTGCTTTGAACTTGTCTTTGCATGCCCAAGTAATATGTTAATTACCTTGTTCCCCCATAAATGCCTACAGTCCTCCAAAAGGCATGTTAAAACAGACATAGTCATTAAAGCTTGCACTGCATTTTCTACTGTGTTGCTGGGAAAACAAACAAACAAACAAATAAAACCTCAAGCCCTTTGTCTTTTAGCTAGATCCAAGTTGGGGAAATGTTAGGCAGAAACACTTAAGAAACTGTATAATTGGAAAGAAAGTGTGTTTTAATGTCAAACCAGGAAAAAACTCAATCAGAATTTGAAACTTCGTTATGTTGCATCAGGTAAAAGAGTTTGGTCACCTTTACCTTTTCATTACAAGTGCAGTCCATTTAATTTCATCTTTTAATTTATTTTGGACTCTTTCTTGCTCTGTGTGAGAAACTTGTGGTCCAGGCTATAAAATAACAAAGGGCTTTGTAGGAGGGATGAAAAGGATCAAAAGAAGGAAAAAGAAAACTCTTTCTGAATGTTCCTGCGGATCATAACTAGCTGTAGGAGTCAGAAATCTGCATGAAATTGAAACCACTCCTTCTGAGAAAGGCATATTCCCTCTGCTCTAGGTTATAACTTATGCAAAGACTGTCACCCCATTCACACTGCTCCTGCTGGCTGCTCGTCTGGCTTTCCTTCCCTGTCCTCAAAGCGTTTCACTTGTGTTTGTAGTGCCTTCAAAAGGGAAGCAGTGCAAAGAAGAAAGTAAAACTAGCCCGGTAGGTCTGAGGTGTTATGGGCTGGTTGGCATATGGGGAGTGTCCTGCTGGCTCCAGACATGTGGGTTAAAACCACTTTGTGGGTCACAAGGAGAACCAGCCAGTGTCCTGCTTCCCACTGTGATGACAGACTGTGCTTCCCTGGTCACCACAGCCTTGCAAGAAAGCTGTGCTTGAAGTGTGTGAGCAGAGAAGAGGAGGAAAGGAGGTGATTGTGTCTCCATCTCACACAGTGAGACAGATGGCCATGAAAACAGCGCTTGGTAAGCTCAGGAGTACTCAGGATCACACCAAGGAACACCAAAACCACTGTTCAGGCACTCTGAGCAGGGAAAGCTCTGCCCAAATCTCTTTTGCCTGTTTTGGTGGGAGGATTTAAACTCAGCTTCTTCATGTTCCAAGTGTTCCTCTGGAAACAGCACTTACGGGGCTAAATCAAAACAGTTCCCAGAGGAGAGAAAAAGGGAAGATTTTCCAAAGTTTTTGCCAAACCTTGGTCTGAGCTGGACAGGACAGAAGATGAACAAGCATCTCTGACCTCCAAGAGAGCACTTTAGCCCCCAGACTTCAGCTGCTTTTTCCAAGTGACTTACTGCAAGGTGGAGTTACCAGATGGGGATACTGAGCACAGACACATCTTGAAAGCCAAAACCTGGATCTGGTTTTGACAAGGCCATGGGATCAAGCAGCACTCCTTTTTTCTGTGTTTACATTGTGGTTGTCTCAGCTGCTCCCTCCTCAGCTGCTTCCTGAGGGTTCCAGATCTGCCACTTTGCTGCATGGGGAGCTGGACTTCGTGCACAGCACGCAGTGGATTCCTCCACTCCGCACTGTGGCAAAACATTGAAATCAGAAAGCCTTTCTCTAAGTGAGTCGCATAGAGTCTTCCAGGAAGCCTGGAACCAAACCTTGGCCCCCAGAGTCTTTGTTCAGGGCTTTGACCACAAACCCATCTTTTCTGTAAGGACAAATTTAAAATGCCATGCTGGTTTTTGTCCACATCAGGAAAACCATTGTGCAATTGGCAGTATCTGCTCAGGAGGGACCTGGGATAGGCAGGATGCAGCTGACTGGTGAAACTGTACAGTGTAGCCTGCTGAGTGTCTGCTTGCCTTTCGTTTTCATCTGTTAAACTCCTTTCATAGGTAGAAAATCCTTCCTCAAATCTAACTGCACTGAATTGGACATAGTCCTTTTATTATACTGCAGAATTTGTTACCATATGGGGGTACCTGTGTACAAATAACAATCCAGAGAGTATTTCCAAATGCCTAAGTGTACACTGACCCGAGCAAGCTCGAAGAGGTGGTCATAGTTTAAAAAATGTGGATTGTGCAGATGCGAAAGGAAAAATAAACAAGATCTTGGCACAAGAAGGAGAGGAGAAGTACTGAGGTTAGAAAAGACCAGAGCAAACAGCAGTTGCCAAAGGGAGATTGTGTCTCCCATCACGTACTCTTGTTTCAGACAATATTCCATATTTGAGAAACAGCAGCATTAGGCTTCCAATTCCAGTGGTTGAGTTTGAATTTGATTCAAATTTCAATTCATTTTTCTATTGTGAAATGAGTTGACCACCAAACATCTCAGGTTCTTGCACAGTAAGTTAAGCACAGTAAGTTGTAGTAACAACCATTAGCCTGTGTCACAGAGCCCTGGGTCTGCACAGCATTTGAGACCTCGTGTCATTTCTCTGTCAAATCAACACTCCACAGTGGCGCTGTGAGCAAGACAGGTGTTTTTGTCAAATATTGATAGACTAGAATGTACCCTTCATTATAGCTTAATTATTGAACCAATGAGTGTTAATTCCCTGTACAATGTACAATGAAGCTGTACAATGAAGCAAAAGCCCAGGAAAGTTAGTGCTGAGGTTGTTTGTGACACCCCTGTGATGTGAGCTGCCAGCTCCAGGGATATAAATGAAGTTTCTCTTTAACACCCTCTGCCTGGTGAGTCCCTGCTCAGAAATGGTCAGTGTTCTCGGGAGGGAAGATGCATTAATTAACCCCCCGATTTCTTCCCACTGAAGTCAGGAGTTTTGACAGTCGTTATTGATGGGGATGCATTTGGATCCTGAGACTAAATGCCGACAGAGCCCATCACGGTGACACCTGGCTCATCAGCAAACAGATTCAAAGCCACAGGCTTCTCACATCTTCACCCCGACTTGTTCTGCTGCCAGGTCGCTGCCGCTGTCCTTGCCGAGCCGTTTGCTGACTCATCAGCTTGAGCATTTGCCCTAATTAGTCATATGCAAACACCATTGTGTTCAGGAAGTTCTCTAACGTAAGCTGGAGTATGAACTTAGAGCAGCAATAAAGGTCAAGAAAAGTGACTGAGGCATCATATACTGTAATAAGTTTCTGATATCAGCCACTGGGAAAGCGGGAAAGAAAGTGTATATGCAGAATTTCAGAGGAGTGACGCAAAAGTTTAATAAAGGGGAGGATGTGTGTGAGGGAGAGCATTTGCTTAACATCTCTCAAGAACTACTACAGTATGAAATGCTTAATTGCAGAACAAGTTTCCACTAACACCCTTCTGAAACACAGCTGGGTTTTGAAGCATTATTCTTTATTATGAGCTCGGGGTAAGCATGTTTGGCATGAAAGAAATGTGTCTCGTAAGGAGACCACAACACTTATTCACAGCTCCCCAGACAGTTCATGCTGGGAAATCTGATATCTTTTGAGCAGCATTAGCAAAGTGTAGACTGGGATTTTTCTCCAGTGATTTTTGCTCAGGGGTCACTAACACACCTCGAGCTGTTATGCCGAAGTGATTTAAAGTGATCAGAACCTCATGTGAGAATACTCAACGAGAAGCCCTTTTGACGTATTACACTGTATGTGAATTTGGATAGTGGTAATAAAGGTGCACAAGGGGATCCTAAGACACCCATGATTATAGGCACTAAAATTGTCATTCAAAGAGTGACAGGATTGAAAATAAGATCTTACTGGGTAGGGTAGGGTGGGTTTTGTAGGTTACAACTGGACAGTGCCTGGTCCAGACCACATCAAGTGCCTCTTTGTCTTTGAAGGGCACTGAGACTGCAGTCAAAGTGCAGAAGAGGCTTTCACTTTCAAGTGTGCCAGGCTCACCAGGAACCACTTCAACCTCACATTCAGATTAGAGAAGCTGCAACGGCTGCTCTGAGTTGCACCAGCCTCCTGTAAGGCATGGAAGTTCCTCTGTTATCACCACTTCACTACCAAAACTCCCTCAATGCGTTCCAGGGGCTCTGATGGGGAAGGTGACACTGAGCTGGCCTTGTCATTTCTACATCCACCCGGAGATCCCCCCCCTATTTATCCAGAAAGTTCTTTAGGGGCTGTTACGGTGACTCTGTGAATGGACTGAAATATTGCACAGCTGCAGTGCATGACTGAATTTCTTCCTATGTTTCAGCTGCCTAAACCTCATTTTGATAAAGTTGTCTGTGAGCCCCTAGGGAGGGCTTCTTGGTACTTATGCAAGACACTCAAGGTTGAGTCCTGCTTAGATTGTTTTTCTTCTCGAGGCTCCAGTGAGCACAGAACAACAGAAATATCAGTAGTTCACAGCCACACTGCCACGGGCTATCGTGTTGTCACAGCTCATAAGCAAAGTAGAGCTGGGCTTTGTCCATGTTTGGATGGAAAACCTTGAAGGAATAAAAGGAGTCAGAAACACCTGTGCCTCTTCTGTGTATCTGACTGCTGCAGGCAGAAGAAATTCATTTCATACAGGAACTCCTTGTGATTACTATCAAATGTCATGGACACTGCTTTTTATCCTTCTTCTTATAAATAAATAAATAAATAAATAAATAAAGTTAAAAATAAATGAATAAATAACCCCCCCAAACACAGAACACTCATGACTGCGTGCAAAAAACAACTGCTTGTTACCTGGAAGTTGGGAATCCACAGCAGAAGTGTTAGGAAGGTGCAGTACTGAAACACCATCACTTTGCCCTGCAGGTGTTTCTTACGTCACCACACGAGCACACAGCAGCACAAGAATGTCACTTATGCCTGTCAAAGCTGCTTTTTTTTTGAAGGTATCATTACCGCTGAGCTGCAAACTGGGTAGTCTCCTAAGGTTCAGCTCCAGATGGTCACTTAAAGTCCTTGCTGGAGGGAGCCCACAAGATGTAAAGGAAATGCTGAGCTCCATGGGGTCGCTCTGCCTGGAACTGTGCCTTTCCTGCCTTGCCAGAGTGCTCACACACACAACCCTGAGTTAAGAGTACAGAGCTAAGGCTTTTAACTTTAAATGTGTGGGCTCTGCCCCCAGTTTTCCTCTCCCTGCTGCCCCATGGCTGTGTCCTGGCTCCTAATCCAAGGGGCCACTTGCCTCCGGGGCTGTGCCAGGTGTCCCCTGTCCAGCTCCTCCTGCGGAGCCTCCAGGGCCAGACAAGGAGATCCTGGGGCTCTCAGTTGAGCAGTACCTGAGGCCAGGCTTGCCACAGGGGGAGGAGGGAGAGAAAATTGGACGCAGGCACTGGGATGATGGCATTGGATTTGGGCCAGCCTGGGTGGGTAGCAGGGAAGGCAGTGGGGGTCACAGGGCCTCAGCACAGCCCTGGTCCAGCCTCCCGGCTCTGCTGTTAGGTTTGGTTGGGGTTTGGGAAGTTGTAAAACTTGCTCGAAATGTGCTTAATTATCTGCCCGTTCCCCTTCTGGGCTGTCCGGCTGTGGAGCTGTCTGTTCCCTTTAATTAAAGTGAGGTTCCGAACCCTTTAACTGGAAATGGACTAGAAAACATGTCTTGTGAGGAGTGGCTGCGGGAGCTGGGTTTCAGGGGGGGGTTTCATCGCTCTCTAAAACTCCCAGAGAGGAAGTTGTAGGGAGGTGGGGACTGGTCTCTGCTGCCGTGGCTGCAGTGAGAGGACAGGAGGACACGGCCTTAAGCTAAGAGAGGGGAGATTCAGATTAGATACTAGAAAATAAAAATTTCACTGTTCGGGTGGTCAGGCATTGGAATAGGCTGGCCGGGCGGGGTGGAGTCACCATCCCTGGAGGTGCTTGAGAGGCGCTGAGTGACCTGGTTTAGGGGCTGCAGGGGCAGTGCCGGGTGGATGCTTGGACTGGATGATCTTGAAGGTCTCTTCCAACCTCGGTGATTCTATGATTGTAAACGTCTTGGGGTTCTAGTACTACACCTTCGGGAAAGGCAGCGGAGTCAAGCACTGAGCAAAGTTACGTTGAGAAAGGAAAAAAGAAGGAAAAAAATAAAAGGGACTAACTCCTCGCGCTGTGCCCACAGGGGTACGATTTGTTGCAAGATCCGCACGGGCGGTGCTCGGCGCGGCAGCGAGCGGGCCGTGCCGGGCCGAGCCCCCGCCGGCGGGCGCTGCGGGACCCGTGAGGGGCCGGCCGGGCCCGGGCCCGCCCCGCACAGAGCGCCGCACGTGAGGCGCCGGCCCCCGCCCAGCTGAGCGCTCAGCTGACCCCGCGCGCAGGGGCCGGGCCGCGCCGCCGCTCCTCACTGGCGCAGCCGGGCCCCGCGCCGCCCCCGCCGCCGCTGCTGCCGCGCCCGCCGGCGCCCGCACCTCTCCGCAGCCTGTGCCCCGATGCTCTGAGCCCGCGCGGCCCCAGACCCGGCCCCTTCCCGGCCAGCGCCGCCATCTCCCCGCGCCCCGTGGCGGCCATTGGAGCCGCGGCCGCCTCGCATCCAGGGAGCCGGCGGGAGGAGAAGCCATCCCGCCGCCATGGACAGCCCCGGCGGCGTCACCGACAAGAAGAGGTACTGATGCCGCGCCGCCCGCCCCCCGCCTCCCCCCGCTCGCTGCTGCCGGCCCCCGCCGCCCCCTGCTTTGTTACCGCCGCCCCCTCCCCGTCCTCTTCCCCGCTGCCCTCCCCGCGCGCCCGCGGAGCGCTCCACTCTTCCATTCCTCCTTCTCCTCCTCCTCCTCCTCCTCTTCGTCCCCGCCGTCCACGTCGCCATTTTGTCGGCGGGGGGAGCGGGCCGGGGCTCGGGGCCGCCGGCGGGGCCGGGGGGGAAGCGGCCGGTGTCGGCCGCGGTGCCGGGGAGCGACCCGAGGGCTGCTCCGCTCCTGGACAGGAGCGGGCAAGGATTGATCGTGCCCCGTGCCCGGCGCGCTCCGAGCCCGCCGTGCCCTGGCTTTGTGCGGAAAAGGGCCGGTTCGCAATCTGGAGATACTAAGCTTAAAAAAAAAAAATCCCCAAAAGCCGCGCTGGGGAGGTGTAAGGGGTGTGTGGAGGGGTGGCGGGTGGACAATGTGAGTTGAGGAGTATGAATAATTCACCGAGGATTGTTAGCGCAAATTAGGGGAAGGGGGGGGGGGAATAAAAGCCTTAAAAGCCTTTGTTAGGCGGTGAAGTTTAAGGAGCCGGGGGGCTCGGGTGAGCAGGTCCCGGCGGTGGGGCTTTGTGGGGGGATTAATTGCCGTAATCGCCATCTGCAGAAGGTTTGTTTATAGGGATATCGATACCTTTACTCGGTTTTTAATTATTCGAGATGGGTTTTGCCTGCCCTTGTATCCAAGGGTCATCTGAGCAGGTTAAGCGCAGTAAGTGTTAGAGGCTGTAAGTTGTGTCGGGAAGGAGCCTGGCCGCCTTGTAAAATGGATGGTGAGCTTTGTGCTGAGCTGGGAGGAGGGATCGGGAGCGCCGGGACAGCGCCGGCTCCCAGCGCCTTTGGAGCCGTCACCGGGGTGCCGGGATGGGATGGGGCAGAAGCGCCTCTCGGTCCAGTGAAATCCCAGCGGGGGACACCTGGGTGGCACTCAGCCTTTAGCTTCTCTGCTCCAAGCTGATGGCTCTTGAGAAGCGTGGGAGAAAATGTTGCGACCAAAATGATTGATCTGTGCTTTGCTCTGCTGCCCTAATTTAGTGGCAGGTCTAGGAAGGGGGTTTGAGACTTAAGTTGTTTTCTGATACTTTTTTTCCGGTTTTTTTTGGTTTATTGGTTTTTTTGTTGATCTTTTTTTCCCCCCCTTCTTCTTTTGCCCTTGAGCATTTGTTTTTTTTACTTACCATTCTGCCCCACTGGAGGACTTTTTCTTTTTTGCAATTTCCTTATCCTGGATGTAATCTGCTTTCTTCAGAATGCAAGAATCAGTATGCAAAGCTTATCCTTCCTTCCTAAAGGCAGGGCTTAAGAAAGAGAATTTGTTGTTTTCTGTTTCCTGCAGACCGAGTTCAGAGTTGGGAATGTTTCTTATAAAGGAATATTCAGATTACTCCTGTTGTAGGGTTTTAATGGAAAACATAAAGCTGTGTCTGTGGTACGTTCATCCTGGGGGCTCTGGATGTACAGTTGAGTGAAGATGGCTAAGCAAAAAAGGAAGGATATGAGCTTAGCAGAGAACTTAGTGGAAATCTCAATCATTTCTCAAAAACCTGGGTTTTTGAAGGCTTTAGGTTTGATAGTGTCCATATTCAGAATACCTTAAAGGGAGAAGTCCTTTAGGTCCTGTTCTTTATCATCTTTGCTGATAAAACTTTGGCTAATTGTGTATACAGTACACCTCAATTTTGGCATGGGTTAAGATCTTTTTATTTCTTGCCTCTCCCTCTGCTTGTGTGTGGATAGTGTTTATCTTTTGATAGTTAATGTAAAGCTTGTTGTTTACTTAATTAAATACTGTGAGATTCAGAAAGTATGGAATTTGACCAAATTTGTGTCTCAATCTTTAAAATGAAATTTAGTCATAACAGTATCTGGAGGTGTGGACTTTTATGCTGGCCTGTTGAGTCCGTTTTTTGATGTGGTTTCAAGCTTCTCATATATGTACAGGGGTCAAGCTTCCCTGAGAAATCAAGCCATCAGCACCATGATTAGATACTGAGTTATTTGGGCTTTAGCCATTCTTCAGTAGTTATATCACTTTGATGTGCTCCTGGGTTTCCCCCCAGGTGCTACAAGGAGAGTGTTTCAGTGCGTGGAGTGGGTGAAACAGAGTTGTTGGGAGCTTTGTTTGCTCATCGACTCTCATTTGAGCCAAATTTAAGGCTTTTGTTGAAAAGTATGACATTTTCCTCAATATTCTTTTAACGAACTCTAGTGTGCAGATGGCTGATGCAATGAAAAGTTTTTCCTCAGGTCTGTGCTGTGACACTTCACTATTTAAGCAGAGGAATTCTGGTACCTTTTTAAGTAAACGAGCCGTTTAGGGTTATGGGTTTAGTCGTTACTTTTGTGTAGCTTGCAGCTGGTAGGTAACCCAGATTCATTTTTTTCTACTATGTTGTAAATCTGTATAGCATAAAATACGTATTTTTAATGCTATAGGTGCTAAATAAAAATGAGAAGTGATTTCTGGAGTGTTCATTCTGGGTCTTAAGATGGTATAAACCACTGAAATTTAATATCCTGACAGGAGTGCCTTGCAGAAGAACTTCACCTTTTCAGTTTCTCGGAGCTGGGTCTTGAAACTTAATTTTTAGTGTCTAAGGGGGATGATTTGGAAGACTGGGGGTTTTCTGCTGGATCTTTGCTGCTGGAGTCCAGCTCCAGAATCTGTTTGAGAAGCCTGTATCCTGTGCCGATAGCACTGAGGGCAGTGGCTACCCCTGTTTATTCTTAAACCTGTGTGAGGTCTTTAGAATTGTATGTGCCACTGCTTTTGTCTGTTAATTTCTTTCAGCGCTGGTGGAACTGAACCACCATTACTAGAGTCGAAAGTGAATACAAAACCCCTTTGTATACTGGGACACTCTCTGTGCTGTAAGAAGAGGAGGAATCTTTCAGTAAATCTCCTGTAGAGTCTCCCCACAGGTATGGGGAAGGCTGAGTGGTTTCTGGCTCACAGAACGGTGGTTTTACTGCTTTCTGGATTTTTCTGGATTGTTTGCCTTGCCATAGGGCTTACCTGTGTTGTCTGTTCTTTGCACTGCCTCAAACATGAAAAGTTTCATTAATTCCTTTAATAAAAATGACCAGAAATGGTTTTCCACTAAAGATGAAGGGGACAGCATAGTGCTGCTGCCCATCCTTATCAGCATCAAGGCGCTGAAAATCAGGGAAGAATAGCTGTGGAGGATTTGCCTGGTGCAGAAATTTTCCATAATTGTGCTCTGCTGGTGCTTTGGTTCCCTTTTATCAGTGAAGGTCTGATAATTTGGCAGTATGCTGTTGGAAGCAGCAGGAGGGTTTTCTGGTTTTTGTTTACAGTCATGCTTGCTGTGCCCTTTAAAACACAGTGTCTCCAGTCTGCAGTCTGGGTCTCTTGGTTGGGGTGCCTGAAATACCAACAACCAGTCCACACTTAGCCAGGAGGGCCAGTGCAGCTGTGATCAGATGGTCCAGGTTGTTAGGGGGTCTGTAACAGGGTAATGCAATAATAAGAGGTTTTTGTTTCAAGTACTTTCAAGCTTTTCTAGCAACTCAGCCTTCTGTAGAAGTGCTTTTCCGTTCTGGTGTCTCTGGAGGCACATCCTGGACCATTTTTGGAAGATGTGTGGGGGGAACAAACGTAGATGCAAACTGTTATCAGCAGCTTAAGTGTGGCAGTTAAGTCAACTGTTGGTTTAAAGGTGGAGGTGTGAAGTGGACAACCCATTTTATTCTCTCATTTAATTACCGTCCCCATGTCCTAGTTGATTTCTCTCTTATCAGAAGTGCCCATCAAGGGTTTACTTAGGCTAGGCTAAGGTGGCATGTCCTTTGTTAGCCTTAAGGAGCTGAGAAGCAGTGCCAAGCTGTCTTTCTACTGCCACGAGAAGAGGGGCCGTAGGAGACCATCCTGCTGTGATGTGTCGCTCTCAGTCAGCAGTGTAACACATGAATTCACCTGCAGGTGCTTGCTTCCTCCCCTGCACATTGTGAAAGCAACCACAGACCTTTGTTCCTCCCTATCCTTGAACTATAATGCCTGGAGTTTATGCGGCTAGTTCCAAGACTCTGATTGCTGGTGGTGAAATGGAAAAAAAAAATTAGTCAATAAATATTAATAAGGCTGTCAAATGTCAGTGGCGTTGCAGTGTAAGCCCAAAACTCTTAAGATTGCACATGTTCCCTTTGGTGTGCTTCTAGGCTGGAAGCCTGGAGGACTCTTGCTGAGCCTATGTAACACAGTGGATTGAATTCTTGAGTGTGTTTGTGTTGCTCAGTAGTGATATTGCTGTTTCCAATATTGCTGTAACCAATTTCTGTTAGAATGCTGGATTTCAAGTAGGCTTGCATGAGATTTTTGATATTAAAGGGGACTTTGAATGACAGAAGCTGCTGATTTTTGAGGTTTTTTTTTTTTTTTTTTGTGCTACAGAAGAGAATTTGGCAGTATTAATTTATTCCCAAAGAGTTTGGTGTTAGGATATGCCAACAAATTAATTTTTACATGGTTGTAAAGTGTGCATTGCTCAATAAACCGAGGAGGGAAGTCCCCTGTGGTTCAGGGGTGGTATACAAGAGCATCAAGCTTTTCCTGATGATACTGCTCTTCCAAGGAGATGCAAATACCAATCCAATTACAAGATGTGTTCTTTAAAAAACAAACCGATTCAAAACAAAAACAAATCTTGCAGGAGCCTTAAAGAAGGCACAGTAACCCATACCTGTTCCTAGCAAGCTGGTGTCCAAAAGGAAGGAATGTTCCAGATTCCAAGTCATCAGCTCAACTGCACCTTTTATCTTCATGTACACAGATATATGGGCAGATGTTTGCATGCCTCAGAAAAACCACCTAGGTAATGCATGGAAAGAGCTTGGACCTTAATCATATTTTCGTGTTATAACAGCCCTTTCCCTTTTGAATCTGAGAAAGTTTGAGCCTTTCGAGCCTCTCCTGAGAAACTTCCTTTGTATTAGAGTGGGTGGAAGAGAATGTAGGAGAATCTGAGTTTTCCATTGAGTTCCGCTCTGAAATGGGAGACACAGGGAGGTTTTATGACACCAGGGACTACAGAAATGGCCCAGGAGAGAAGGTGAGCCTTTGCACTTTAACTAATGACTGAAAAATCAAGGAAGATACAGGTTTCCAAATTACCATGGGATATGAAGCCTGTTGAGGTTTTCCTCTACTGAGATCTCTGCTATTTAGCTTGGAATAAAAATCTCTATGAAAATCACATTCTGAAATCATTTGGAACATGGAATCAAGTGAATGCATGCCAGGATATGTATTTTTTGAATGCAGTTTACGTAGGTGACGAACACTTCAAGGTTCTTTGATGTGGAGCCACAGCCTCAGTTGAAGCTATGCCTGTTCATACCAGCCTGGGGGTTGGGTTTGAGATCTCAGAGAAAGTGCTTTGATAAAGAGCAGTTTCATCATGTGCATGATCTGTCCTTTCTTCCTGCTGAAGTCTGGTAACACTGGGACTTGTACTGAAATGTAGCCTTTTAAAACCTTGAGATATTTTAGTACCAAGACACTCAAAATGGCTTTGCTGGCACTGGAGAAGAACTGGTGCTTCAAGATGGTCCATCAGTTGTCCAGTAAAGACACCAAAGCATAACAAACTCTGTGTGTGTGTGTGTGTTAACAGAGATACTGTGCAGCTTCTGTTTAATTTGGTGTGAATGAATGCTCCTTAAGCATTTTGAGAAATGTTACAACAAACCTTTTAACTCACTGCCTTAAAATCGAGCCTGAACTTCAAGTGAAGAACTGAGGATACTGAGTCAGCAGCGCTGATTATAATTGCAACAGTGGAAGATTTTACCAAGCAACTTACTTAAATAACTTTTTTTATTCCATTTGTGATAATCCTGGAAGTGTTACCTGAAAAAGATGACCCATTTTGTTTACCAGAATGAGTTCTTTCATTGTCAGTCCTAAACCAAAACTAGACTGATGCCACTCTGAAAATTTGTGCATTTCAAGAAGCAAAAGGATTTGAGGCCAAGCCTCCTGTTTTTGCTCACTAATGAGAGTAGTAAAGGGACTATTATGCTATACAGGGAGTTACTAGAGGCTTACCTCCTTATGTTTGCTCTTTGCTCTCCTCCATTGGAAGACATGGGAATATGGTCTGAGGAAGAGAAGTAATCCACATCAGATATAAAGGCTGCAGCCCCCACTAAGAAAAGAATGGTTTAGCTGGAGATAGGAATTTTGGTGCTCAGTCCTTCAGAAATGACTTTTTCCTTGCACCCTACTGAATCAACTGGATGCTGAGCTGACATTGCTGCAGGCTTTTTGTCCTAGCTATTGTTGTAAATGCTTCTCTTGACTGCTTAGTGGGTCTGTTTGTTCTTTATTCATACAGAAAACTAAGATTTTATATCTTCTGGTTTTTCTTTTTTTTTTTTTTTTTTTTTTCTGATTTTAAAACTTTTGATTACAAAATACCCTGTTAGCTGAAAGCAGTTGAGAATCTTGAGTTGAAGGGATGAGAATTTGGATGGGAGCAGTGAGGGAAAATGTCCAGCCTCCAGTCTAGAAAACTGAATGCAGTGAACAAAACAGAAGATACATAATTTAATGCCATGATTTAGACTAAAATTACTTACTTTATCAAGAGTCTGCATCTGTCTGAAGGTAGACCAGTTCTTAGCTAAAACATTATTATCTGAGAGCCTGACAGATATCTTGGGGATATGTTTTGTATCATTTTTTGTGAGCTTGGTAGAAGCAAAAGCAGAAGGACTGAAGGGAGGAGAGCACTTAGTGTCTAGTTCTGTCAAGCCCATGTTCTGATATCTCTTTTGAATAGCTCTGATTTTTCTGTAATAATAAACACAATTTAACTACCACGTACTTTTCATCCTGAAGGGTAGAGCACAACTAATTGGGGGGGGAAGATATATTCAAGGAAAAAGCCAAATAACCTAGCTGGAAAAAAAAAAAGAATTTTCTTACATATTACCACTGTATGCCATGTGGTTATTTTAAAACAGTAAATTAAGATTCAAAGGTAACCTATCAGTGGGTTAGGCTGTATAGTAAAACATGATAGAATCACTTCACCATGATCCAAATTAGAAATTACAATATTTAAGCTTTTCCCTTCTTAACTCACTCACACTTTCTATGTGGGGAGGTAGTTGGGGTTTCAGGTCAATTCAAGGCCAAATCCAAATGATGGATTATCTTGACAGCGTGGTCCTGTGCTGGCTGCAGGGCTTTAAGGCTCTCCTGCCTGTGCTGTAATTTGTCTGCAAGATGGGTGTTTATATGGACTTTGTGGTGTCAACAGTAAGACGTGAGCTGATGTGCAGCCCAGTGGAGTCTCCTCTTGCTGCCTCTCCCCACTCTCATTTTGCAAACAGCAGTGGCTTTCAGAGCGTTTGTGCTGCTGTAGCTAATCCAGGCTGACCTGCCTGCTTGCTCTCCTGATTTGTTAGAGTTTTATCAGTTAGGGATTTGTTTTGGTGGCAGTCAAGCTGTGGGTAATGCCTGTAATTACCCTCATGTAAAAAAAATGGTTTAAATTGCTGTGTTAGAAAGAAATATACAAAGGAATGAATTTTGATAGTTTACATGCAGTGGTGTTGTCTCTGCTTGGATATTAAGTTAGTTTCTGCAGTTAAATCTCTTTTAAATCATTCATACTGTATGTAAAGAATTTCTGAGTTCTTTTCCTGAGTTGGATTAGTGGGCTGTGATGTTCATTAATTCATGAAGAGCAAGACTTTCTTCTGTGTAATCACATGCTTCTGATTACACACAAGACTTGAGTGTGGGGTTTTTTTTCCTCACAAGAGCTCTCTACACAGACTATAACATAAGAAGAACTAGTAAATAAAATTGGTCATAAAGCAATAATACTTTAAAAGGAAATCACGTCAAAGGCGGGTCAAAGCTGTAACCCCGAGCTCATGGAGAATTGGCAGCTGAGAGAGTGCACTAATTTTTTAGAGCTGCAACAGGAGGAAGGAGCACCCCTCCCAACCAATTTGGAAAAAGTTTGCCTGCTGAGGGATGAACAGTCTGGGCTGCTGGTCAGGCCAGGCAAGTATGTCACTGCAGGGCTGGGAGGGAGAGGGAATGGGCCTCTCGGGGCTGCCTGTGACTCTGGGTGATGTTTGTGTTTGTCTCAAGACTTGATAGATGGTGCTGACATTGCAGCTCTGTCCCCCCTCACTGAAGTTGATCAGCTCTCCATATATCTGAGTAACTGGATTTGAATGGTGTTCTCTTTCATCATAAATCGGTTTTTCGTATGAAGGTGTCTATAGGGCACTAGTTTCTCTGTGCAAAGTGCTGGGCTTGCCTGGGCCTTCTTTCCATGGAGGAATAATTTAGCAAGTATGGCAAGCAGCTCTGGACAAAACACAGATCTTACAAACAGTGAAAAAACCCCAAGTGACTGTGTATTCAGCACAGTCAGGAGAGTCCAGCTCTGTCCTAACACTCTTTGGCTGTAGGTGAGAGTGGTTGGTGTGGCCATGCCCAGGACTGAGCCCTTCACATTCCACATGGACACAGCTGGTTGTTCTGGGTGTTCTGCAGGGTATGGCTTCAGACCAGGAGCTGCCCCTCTGTCCTGTTCAGCTGTGCTGCCAGAAATACCTGGCTTAGGCTGGGCCTGAAAAGGTGACCAAGTTTTGTACCAACCACAGGAATGAATTCAGCCTTAAAAGTTAAACGTGAGACCACTTGCAGGTGTACTGTCTAAAGTTTCAATACCATTGTGATGTCATATACTTTTAGTATATTACTGTATTGTAATATTTGCATCTTTTTTTTGTGTAATGAAGAAAAAATGAAGCTATGTTATAGTGGGTATCGTTTTTGTGACTCCATTTCTAAGCCAGCTATTTCCCAGACTAGTCTGAGAGGAGAGATTGTTACAAACATGGAAATATCTGAATCGTTTACTGGCAAATGATGGCAGTTAATGTTGGAACTGAAAACTGGTTCAAGTTCAATAAGGAGATGTTACCAGATTTGAGGCATGTTGCTAATTTGGATTGCTTGTTTCCTACATGGTATATTTCTATGAAACTTTAATAACAAATAATGTGATAAATACAAGGCCACTTGGTTGTAGAAAGCAAATCTAAAGAGAAGAATGTGAATTGCTATGAGAAGGTGTTTATATTTTAGGATGTTCTCAAAACCTGTATCAAGAAAGATGAGCCTGGGTTAATTAATCATGTACAATAGTTATTTTACATGGGAATGGAAAACACGTACAGGGCAAAATGTACCTGATTAGAGGACCAGTAAGTTAGAATGGGAGAAAAGCTAGAAAATCTATAACCACAGCAAAGTGACATAAAGGAAACCTCCTTTTTTTCTCTTTTTTTTTTTTTTTTTTTTTTTTTTTTTTTGTTAATCTAATATTATGTAAACAGTATAAAAAATATCATAACACTGGGTGGTGATTTTAAAAGCTAGAAGGAGACAAAATTGACTGCTACACATTTTAAGTTCTATCCATTGACCATTTTTTATCTGATTATTTTCAACCAAAATTTACTAGTTACTGGTGGTATTTTCCAGGGATTTTTTTTTTTTTTTGTCTATTTGCCATTGGTATATAAGAAGGAACTAAGCTTATATCTGTGGCCGTTGATTAGTTTTTCACTCAAGGAGATGAAAAATTGGGGCTGCATTTAGACAATTGGTGACTCACTTGTAGGAATCTGCTGTGGAGGGGTGTTTGGGATGGTATGGGAAACAATGTGTTATTTGGGAGATGCTGTGGCCCAGATGGTTTGTATGACCAGGATGACAGGACTTGTGCACTCGAGTTAGCATCTGTAGCTGGTGGGCACGGAGTTGTTGCTGGTGTGCTTTGCTCTCAAGGCTGTTGGGTAAATTCTTGCTGTAAAACTTTGTTTCAATTCACCATGATTTGAGGTAGTGAGTGGGAGTCAGGGTTATATCCTTTAGCTGAGCCCCTGGTTCAGCTGCAGTGAGTCCTGGTCATGAAATACCCTTTTGCTCTGGGTCTCTAACTCAAATATCTTCTGGAGCTCAGATTTTATTCAGGTATTGCATGTAAACATCTCTTATATATGGAAAGTGGTATTGGGTTTAAAGGGGTCAGTGAAACTGCTTTCAGTGAGCTATGATGGATAACGTGCTTAAGATTGTCTGCTTCTGTATTCTGGTGGTAGAAATACTAAATGGAAATGAATGTCTGGCACTGAATTTGTTCAGGAAAAATCAGACCTGCAAATGCATGCAATTTCCTGTCCAGTACCGGCATTTCTGATATTTTCATTGCATGTATAATCCGCTCTGCAGCTGAGGTTTTCTTCAGACTCTTGAGGTGTTTTGTTTTGTGCCAGACTGACAGCAGAAGGCTGCAACACAGCTCTGAAGTTTGGGGTTCGTTTTAAATGGAGCTTGGCTCCTTTTTTACAGAATGCTCTTTCTGTTGTGAAGATCATGAGGTTTACACAGGGGCAGTTCTGAAAGAACTGATAAGAGAAGTGATATGATTTATTTAAACTGATTTTGTGGTACTTCACACCTCACTGTTTAAAATCCCCTTCCCTGAGCTCCCTTTCCTTCCCCTCTGGTCGAGAGAGTGCTCACTTTGGAAATACATTTTCTTTACAGGAATTCAATGTCATTTAATTGACTACAATTAATTGTGAGCTATACATGCTGATGTGTGGTGTTTTATTTACTTTATGCAATTGTGACAAAGCTTAGAGTAGTTGCAATAGTAAAGAATTTTTTTTTTAATTTGGTGGCATTTCAGTGTTGAGGCAACAATGACTTCACTTGGTAATTAAACCTCATTTGTGAAAGACCTTTTCCCTATTAATTTGATCCATTAAAGAAACGCTCTTTGAAGCTGGTAGTTAATCTTCCTATTTACATGGCTGGGTTTTACTCAGATTGGTTACAGTTTAGGTTTAAATAGCAGCTAAAAATAGCCAACTGTTGTGCTGTACAGTTTAAACATCTATCTATAGTAGTAGGCTTTCTAGAAAGGAAACACATAGTAAAAGGGAGAGGAGACGCTGCCACTCTGGCAGCACTGGTTGGTTCCAACATCCCCTTTTCCTTGGGTTCTGCCCATCAGCTCCAGTTGACAGCACTTAATGATCTTACTCTGGGATTAATTTTTAAAAGAAAGCACTATGGGCTGGATTTGAGCAGCATTTTAGTCAGTAATTAATAATTCAATGGTTGGGAGAAGTTCTGACTGTTTCTGCTGAAGGCTGCTGCCAAGGGTGCTAAAGCCTGGCAAAAATCTGGAAACTACCCAAAATATTTTTGAGAACATTAGGCTGTCAGGAAGAAAATACAAGGGCTGAAATCCCCACTTGTGAGGTTAGTGTCTATTTTCATCTCTTGAGTTGTCCTTCTCTGCGTGCCCTGTGTGATTCACACAAGCCTGACAAACCTGTGGACTTGAAGTGCTCAGCTTGATTGCCAAAGCAGGGGGGATTTAACTTAAAAGTGTCTGCAGTTGAAAAGGAAGCAGTGACAAAACTACAGGAATCTGGGTGGATGGCAACCACTTACTTCCAGTTATTCTCTCTTGAGTTTTTGTTGTAGGACGGACATTCTGCAGGTGAAGGGATCTTGAATGAGTAGCTAACAAAAATCAAAGGCATAAAGGTGAATCTGTTTAAGGCAGCAGAATTGCTTGTGCTACTGTTACTGTTTCAGCTGGCATAGAGTTAATTTTCTTCCTGGTGCAGGGCTGTTGTTTTGGAGAACAGTGCTGATAGCACACTGATGCTTTAGTTGTTCTTGAGCAGTGCTCACCGTGAGTCAAGGACTCCTCAGTTTTCCATGCTGTGCCTGTGAGGAGATGCACAAGAAGCCAGGAGGGGGCACAGCCAGGACAGCTGACCTAAACTGACCACAGAGTTACTCCAAACCACAGAGCGTCACACCCAGTGTATAAACTGGGGAGTGCTGGTCACTGCTCTGGGATGGGCTGGGCATCAGAGGGTGGTGAGCAATTGCATTGTGCATCACTTGTGTCTTGGGTCTTGTTTCTCTCTTTATGTTGTCTCCCTTGTCATTGCAATAATTATTTTATTTCAGTTATTAAACTGTTTTTAAGTTGGCCCATGGGTTATTCCTTCGTTGCAGTTTTCCTCCCCACCCCATGAGGGTGGGACAGGTAGTGAGCAAACAGCTTTGTGGTACTTAGTTGTGGGCTGGGGTTAAACCATGACAGTTACCTTGAAATACCTTTAACAAAATAGAGTTACAGTGAAATCTGTGGTCCAAGAAAGAGGACAAAGAGAATCCAGATGTTTCAGATGTTTTTTCATCTCCACCCTAAGTTTTCCAGCAGGAGAACAGGTACTTGAGGCCTGTCTTCAGTAAGAAATGTTTAATCAGGTTAAATAGCTAAAATATTTTTGCAGTATTGTTAAAGGTCAGACTTTTCGTAATGGCTATTTCCAGATATACCTGTATGTCAGGAGCCTCAAGCTTCTCAGACCAAGATATCCATCACTACAACAGGAACATCTGTTGTCACAGGGAAATTGAGTGTGAAGAAATCTGCAAGATGGGGAAATATTGTCAGTTATTTAAGGCTGTCCTTCTGAGGGACATGAATTTATATTTACAGGAATCAATGGGACTACTGTATGTCCAGAGTTTTTTACAGCTATAATTCCCATAAGTTAGTTTTCAAAGGTGATTATTCTTATTATTATTATTATGTCAATCTATTAATGTTTCTTGTTCCCCATAAATAGTTTTTCTCTGCTGGCAGTGGCAAAAGTAGGAAGAGAGGGTGGTGGGGATGGCATACAGTTTTATCAAGTTGGTAAAAAGGAAGGTAATTGTGAAAGAGATTCTGATAGCTTATTCTGTCTTTTTCATGGGTTATTAAACTTCTTCCACATGTCAAAGCATTCGTGCTTCCCATATCAGTTGTAATGGTACTGTCACACCTGTGTTTCTGCACAAACTAAGCAGGTTTTTGGCCACTGTGGGTAGCACTGCAGGTAAAGGACTGAAAATGGTTTTTTTGGGTATGTATTTGCTAATACTGAAGAGGAGAGATTAGATTTTGGGAAGGAGCTCTTTATTCAGAGGCTGGTGAGACCCTAGCACAGGCTGCCCACAGAAGCTGTGGCTGCCCATCCCTGGCAGTGTTCCAGGCCAGCTTGGATGGGGCTTGGAGCAACCTGGCCTAGTGGAAGGCGTCCCTGCCCTCGGCAGGGGATTTGGAACTGGATGATCTTTAAGGTCCCTTCCAGCCCAAACCATTCTGTGATTCTTTGAATCTGGTTCATTATGTCCCAGGGAACATTAGCTCGTGAATTGCTTTGCTCTGTAGTTTGTGGTACCTCTCACAAGATGTGTGCTAACTAAAACGAACTTTTGCACAGACTTAGCAATGTGAATTTGGCAGTGGTAGTAGATGGCTTTTAAGTCTAGTGAAATCTTAAAAAAAGTAATTCCCAAATAGCAATTGGCTTTTGTTTCTCAGGTGTGTGCAAAATGAAGGCGGTGCCTTAAGAAGATGTAAATGTATAAAAAGAAAACTGGACAATAATAGTGTGTGGTTTCATATAGTTCATTTAAAAATAAGAGCACATTTATTTCCTCAGGGACAACAGCAGCACTGAGCTCTTATTTGCACATGTGAAAAATTTGGAGCTCCCATGTGAAAATGTTTAGTTCAAAACACATCTGACCAGATGCATGAGGCAGATGTGACCTGGTGTTGGGAAAAGGGGGAATTCTCCCTGTTACTGACTGGCAGCCTTGTTTCAGTGCTTTCTCTCAGTGAGCTGTTCTTTACCTCGTGTTCTGGAGGAGGCAGGTCTATAGAGGCAGTGGGAGCAGAATGAGGTATTGTTTTCCAGTGTAGGGGAGACTCTGGAAGGGGCTTTTCTGGAGAAAGAGTGAATCATAGAATCATCATGGAATGGTTTTGGGAAAGGGACTTTCTGTATTGCTTGAAAAGCAGCATATCTTATGTTAAATGAATATCTTCGCTTATCTGACCTGTTAGGTGAGCTTTGTAGGATTGCAAAAAAGGAAGAACTTGGAGAATGTACATGATATGTGATGCTGGAGCATCGAGCTGGAAATTACCTGCTCTGTAATTTGTTGAATGGACTTGAGAGGTCAGGATTTGGAGGCTGGAGAGGCAGCACTCAAAGTATGAGATAAGCAGGAAGGGTTCTGAGTATGAAAGCATCTGTTTGAAGAACTGATCTTGTTGGAAGACTCTGTGGGTGTCAATTTAGTTCTGGCAGAGCCCAGCCAGAGCAGGAGTTGATACAAAGAATGACACTTGCTCTTTAAACTGAGCTGTACATTATTCAACTTCCGCAACTGGTTACTTGGCCACTGGGCAACTTGGTTTCAAATATGCCTTTCACAGAGAGCTCTGTTGCCTATATTAAACCAAAACTTTGTTTCCATAGGATTAGCTCTGAACGCAGGAAAGAGAAGTCGAGGGATGCAGCCCGGTGCCGGAGGAGCAAGGAGTCGGAAGTGTTCTATGAGCTGGCTCACCAGCTGCCCCTGCCGCACACCGTGAGCGCGCACCTGGACAAGGCGTCCATCATGAGGCTGACCATCAGCTACCTGCGCATGAGGAAGCTGCTGGATGCTGGTAAGGGAACAAGGTGGTGGCACCATCTGGAAGGGATATTGAGGAAGAATCTATTTGTAAGACCTGTCAGCAGTAAAATAAATGAATAGGTTGTGTCCCTTCTCTGGGAAGGTGGGAGACCTTACAGTAGAAATCAGCTATTGGCAGTGGCACAGGAAAAATCCACTGTTCAATGGACTTCATTTTTTCCCTTTCTATTCTGGTGGTCCTGGTTGTCTCATCACAGCCCTTTTCAGTCTCATTTGACCCTTCTCCCAAAGTTAGATTCCTTCATTTGAATCTCTTCTCCCCCAAAACTTGTTTGTTCCAGCTGTGCTTTCTTGACTGTAGATAATTGGTGCAAGGCTGACTGAGCTAACTATAGTTGTGTCCCCTTAATATAAACTGCAAGGAATAGTTTTGTAAATTGTGTTTCTGTGATGTGCTCCACTGGAGGTGAAGGTAGCTGAGGATATGTTGTCTCTGCAGCTACACCTGCCCATGCAACTGCAGGAGTATCTGAGTCAGGTTGTGAACCAGAAGCTGCATAGCCTGCCATGGGTGCTGTACTGGTTATTTGTGCTCATGCATGTCTACCTTTACTGTATACAGGAGGAACTTCAGTAGCCACACTCTGAAATCTCTCCCAGAAAGCCCCTGAGAGAAGTTTATAATGCTTTATTGAGATAGGTGGTAAATTTTTTGCCACACAGACCTTTTCCTTAATCTGGAAGGTTTATTGGTTAATACATAGCAGCACAGAGGGTTAACCTCACTCTGATCTTCTGTGATTTGGGATACCATTGCTAGAGCTTGAAGAATTGAACTGATCACTTATCTAAATGAATTATACTGGTTTTGAATGGTCCTGCAAGATTGACTCCTTGCAGACTGGTGCCAGAATTAATTCCTGATGGTAAGTGAAGAATGACTGGTGTTTGCTGAAACAAAAATGTGTGGCTGCTTGCAGGTGAGCTGGAGACAGAAGCCAAAATGGAGAAGGAACTGAACTGTTTCTACTTGAAAGCTCTTGATGGCTTTGTCATGGTTCTGTCTGAAGATGGGGACATGATTTACATGTCTGAAAACGTGAACAAGTGTATGGGACTCACTCAGGTGAAGTACTGACATTTCCTAAGACTATTTCAAATCTGCAAAAGCTGTTCCATTTTTGTGTATGTGAAGTTAAACACCTGTATACCTCTTAATTTTTGCAGTTTGAGTTGACGGGGCACAGTGTATTTGATTTCACTCATCCGTGTGACCATGAGGAGCTGAGAGAAATGCTTACACACAGAAATGGTGAGAAGAAAGAAAAAAAAATCAATTTAATTTATTTATGGAGAGTTTCTGTTGGCATTAATACAGTTGGATATCTGCCAGAAAATGGTGTTGAGTTAAAAAGCTAGTATGTTTTTATTTCTTAAATCTCAAATTACACCTTGTTGAGACACACTAACAACAGGAATAACCAAAATGTTTTGTCTATATCCTAATTACAGGAGAAATAAGACTTCATTAGCATTCTTTAATCTAAAAAAATTAATGACTAAAATGGAGTTCTTGAGGGTTGAAAGAATAAATGCCTGCAGGAATAAAATTAGAGGTAGATTGAATGAGAATGATTTCAAGCAATTACTGTCGAGGGACATGGAGAAGCTGAGTTGGTGCATTTGTCTTGGTCTGGCCTTGCATTTCTGGGACAACTGAGAACAAATGCTTTCTTCCAGAAATCTGTGGTGGTATACCTACGACAAAAAAAGATGGTGTATTTAAGAAACTAATCTGGAAATACTTGAACAGCCCCAGAAAGGGCTTTGGTGTTGATGCTTCTCTGCACCTTTTAATTGGTGCATGAAATTGGTATATTTACACAGATTTCTGGGACTTCTTTTCTCCGTCTGAGGGAGCAGAACACCGTGTTTACATGTTCTGTGTGCTTTGAAATGTAACAATTGTCCATGAATTACAGCTTTCATGTCTTCTAAAGATTTGATAAAGGCTGTAAAGACTTGGCAGCCCGTGTGCCTCCAGACAAATCTGCTGTACTCAGTAGTTGGAAGCCTAAAATCTGACCTCTCTACTTTCTCTTTCATCAAATGAGGGTTATATGGACTCTGAATCCAGATAGTGATAAACTAATAAACCTGTCCTCTGCTTTCTTGTAGCACTGTAAATCTTATGTAAGTCTTACATTGTCATCCTATTTAATTCAGTGGAAAGGACCTGATGAGATACTGTAGCATTAAGGGCCCAACTTTGATTTTATAAGCATTTTGTAAACTTGTCTGCCCTTAGAATTGAAGTATGTTTCTCAGGCTAGATTAGACTTCTCCCCTGCCTCCCCCTTTGGAATACAGTAATGCATCCTGGGGGTGGGGGAACAACTTCCCTAAAGCAGTGTAAAAAATCTGGTTTTGTTGCAAAGGCTTATTCTTAAAAATGTCATATCACTGAGCTTCATGCAAACCATCTCCAGCATGTCTAAACTGGCCAGACTGGAATCAGATGTCTGGAAAGCATTATTACAAAAGCTGTTTTGCAAATGACATTGGCAGACAGAGGTCTAAATTACAGTAATAATAGTACATTTTTATATTTATTAGTATTCCCAGGTTGCCTTCTACTGCAGCTCTTACATCAGTGGAATTATTTTGGTTTTGAATTGAGTATTAAATAGTCCCCTTTGGGACTGTACAAGAGCAAGTGAATGTAAATGTGATTGGCAGAAACAGAACTGCATTCTTATTTTATGAAGCTGCTTTTTAAACTTTCAAAGCTGGCCATTTAAAAAAATAATGTCCGGTGCTGAATCAGACTTGAAAGTTGCTCCATCTTTTACAGCTGCTTCTCAAAGCAGAGCCTCAAGCATCAGTGCTTGGTAACAGGATTGTCATGTGATCTTCAGCTATCAATTTCTAGATTTGTTTAACTCTTAAAACTTACTGAATTAAATAAGTTTTTGCTGCTTCTGTGAACTCTGCTTTAGCTTCTCCCCCACTTCCTCCATTATCGAGGATGTTTTAAAGTAGCATAAAATGTGCTTGAACCCTTTAGTCTTTGGTTCTGCAAATTAATTTTGTCAAGCCAGTAGCTGCAGTGCAAGCCACCATGAAGAATTTCATGGCTACTATTGTATCTGCAGGATGAGAGCAAATTGTTGTATAAACTTGTATTAGAAGTAAGCTCATGTGTTTTAAACTTCCCCCTCTGCCTTAATTTGGTCCTTGCTCTTTAGCAAGCCTCAGCAAACTGGCTCTTCCACTGCTCCTTCTCCTGGGTGCTGTATTTCCTCCTTGCACACATTATGAGCTGCTTGCAGCTCTCCTGATAGCATCAGTTACATTTTCTTTGCCCACAGTAGCGTAGCTGGTAATTGACTCTGCAAGGATCTCCCCTGTAAAGGCAAAAACTTGACTTAGTCTGCTGGTAGCAAGTGAGGCTAGAAAATAAGTGCCACCAATGTTGATTTGTGTCAGGGTTTCTCAACTTTTTTTCTCCCAGGAATGTTAATAATGTGTTTAAAAACTTGGTCCATGTTTACTCTGAGAATGTAAATCACTGTGGAAATATTTGGATGCATATAAACAGCTGAGTTGTTAATTTTGAATTGAAAAATTTGCAGTCCTGAAGAGCAAAAAGCCCAAAAGGTACTTGGTTTGAACCTCCCTAGAGTGAGTTACTGATGCATTTCAGTAGAAGTCACTTCAACAGGGCTTCTTATTCTGCACATGCTTTTCTTGTCCTCTGTTGCAATTTTAAAATATATTAAATTTCCCATTGGTCTTTCTTTTGTCCCACTCCTTTTTCTTGAAATCTGGGAGTGTGCAGTTGGCTACAAATACAATCCTGATCTTAAAACATTGAAACTGGGCCACATCAAAAGCCTTTCCTGTGAGGACAGGCTGAGAGAGGGCTGGGATTGTTCAGCCTGGGAAAGAAAAGGCTCTGGGGAGATCTTTGAGTCTCTTGCTGTACCTAAAGGGGCTCCAAGAGAGCTGGAGGGGAACTTTGGACAAGGGCCTGGAGTGACAGGACAAGGGGAAATGGCTTCCCACTGACAGAGAGCAGGGATAGATGGTTTTTGGGAAGGACTCCTTCCCAGTGAGTGTGCTGAGGCCCTGGCACAGGGTGCCCAGGGAAGCTGTGGCTGCCCCATCCCTGGAAGTGTTCCAGGCCAGGCTGGACAGGGCTTGAAGCAACCTGGGATAGTGGAAAGTGTCCTTGCCCATGGCAGGGGGTTGGAACAAGATGATCTTTAAGGTCCCTTCCAGCACAAACCATTCTATAACTCTATGAAACTTCAGGGGTTTTTTGTCTACTTGATAGTAAAACTTGTTCTGAAAGATGCCATTATCAGAAGTGCTGTTAGGTGTATGAATCTTTTTAGTTTATTTTTTGGATCTTCCCTTAGAGTTCTGTGACATGTTTGTGGAGGCTTTTTTATGGCTTTGGAAGATGATCTGAGAGTTTTAAGAACTGGTTTGCTGTTTGCTTTTGCTAGGTCCTGTGAAAAAGGGCAAAGAGCAAAACACGGAGCGCAGCTTTTTTCTCAGAATGAAGTGTACACTGACTAGCAGGGGAAGAACAGTGAATATAAAGTCTGCTACGTGGAAGGTAACTGATGCAAAAGAATATTTGCATAGTTTGGCAGCTTCCTCTTCAGATGTCATAACACTGTATTTCAACATTTTTACTTCACGTAATGAGCTTGAGTTTCACTAAGTACTTCATAATTTAATGATTGTGCTTCATTATGCTGAATTTTAGTGCTGAATACATCACAGAGGTAACTGAAACAGTGTTTTAAAATTAGTTTTTCAAAACCCTTTTAATGAATTTTTCATTTTAAATTAGAGGTCATTTATTTACAAACAATTATAATTACTAAATATGTTTGCATAAAGCCTTCTCTGGGAAAAAAGTACTTGACACCACTTATGCTGATTCCTGATTTCTTTTGATTTGACACTGAAAATGCGACAGTTGAGGTCTCTCTGAAGGACTTCAGTGCCATTCTTTTGAAGCTGCTGGCTCTCCCTTTTGTAATAGTTGGAACAAAAAGAGGCCAGCCTGATAACTTTCTGCAGTGAATGCATTTTCTCCTCTGGACAAAGTAACCTTTTACTGTATCGAGTGGATTACAGCTCACAGTTCTCTTTTATGATTTGAATTTGATTATTCTGGATCAAACAACTCCTTTGCTGCTGTCTGTGAACTATTTCTGCTTCAGAATGGTTAAAAGAAAACCCCACAAAATGCAGAGGTTCCTGTCTGCTGAAGAATGTATTTGATCTCTGTCATCCCTCTGCAGAAGTTCCAAAATGGGGGTTGCTACTATTACCATAACTTTCAGATTTAGATTGTGAGATACTTTTTGCTGAGGCAGTTGCTCATCAGAGTTGTCATTATCGTGACTAGAAAGGGGAGTTCACAGAACTTGCAGCAATGTCTGGTGTTGCTCCAGCCAGTGCTGAGGAAGGAGTTGGGCTGTGAACCCATCCCAGGATGTGTGGGGTGAGGAGGAGGAGGACACAGCTCTCCTAGAGCCATCCCTTGCCACTGTCCCCTTGAGGGGTGGGGAGGGGAAGGACTTGGCTCTGGGTGTACTGGTGGAAATAGGATTGTGTTGTCGGATAGACCAAGCCTCGTCTCTTGCTAAAATCCAACTCCCCCGTAGGTGCTGCACTGCACTGGCCACATCCGTGTGTACGACACGTGTGGGAACCAGACTCACTGCGGATACAAAAAGCCTCCCATGACCTGCCTGGTGTTGATCTGTGAACCTATTCCTCACCCATCAAACATTGAGGTCCCCCTGGACAGTAAAACGTTCCTCAGTCGTCACAGTCTTGATATGAAATTTTCCTATTGTGATGAAAGGTAATATATATGATTTATACTGTAAAAGAGAATTCATTTGAAGGATTTGCAGGGCTGGTACATGTTGGCTAATGTTTGCTTTTTCGATAACTTAATTCATCTTGACAACGCAATCATTCATGGCATACTTGGGCTCTTCCGAACTGATCAGGATGTCCTAAAAGCCAGATTTTTAGATCTAAGGAGGATGCAGGGTTATTACTTTGGAATAACAAATGCGAAAGGGACTTTTTAGAGGGGCAATGGTTTTAAACTGACAGAGGGCATGTTTAGATTAGATATTAGGAAGAAATTCTTGACTGTGAAAATGCTAAGGCTCTGGCAGTGAGATTGCCCAGAGAAGCTGTGGCTGCCCAATCCCTGACAGTGTCCAAGGCCAGGTTGGATGGGACTTGGAGCAACCTGATCTAGTGAAAGGTGTCCCTGCCCATGGCAGGGGTTTGGAACAGGACAGTCTTTAAGGTGCCTTCCAACCCAAGCCACTCTATGATTCTATTAATAAATTCTTTGCCTTCAGTTAACTGCCTCTTCAAATTGGTCTTTACTATAGTGGAAGTGATTAAATTTAAATGAGAAGATTCTTCCAGACACTGAAAAAGCAAGATTTTAGGTTTGTCAAAGATGGGACATTTTGGTGACTGAAGAGTGTGTGTGTAATACTTGTCAGATGTATTTTATTGCTACTGCTTCCCCCCTCTCTCTTCCCCAGGAGATCAGTGTCTGCTTTCTTCTGTCAAAAAAAACCCAGACGTTCAGCTGTACTTTTAATGCAATACATCTGCTGTTGAATAATTAGATTTTGTGTTCTGGTGCAAAGCAGGGGTGTAGTCAGACACATAAGACTGATTTTCCTATCCTCTGGGAACTTGGCTTGATAAATTTGATAAATGCAAATGAAGGAAATAATCAGCACAAGGGTTTTTTTGGTTGGGGTTGGTTTGTTTCATTTTTTGTTTGTTTTTAATTTGGTGTTATTTATTACTACCCATTTCCTTTACTTTATAATAAAGTGAATTTCTAGTTAGTTTTTGCAGTTAGATGCAGAAAGAGGTTAGTGCAGGTTATTTCTGTCCTCTGCAGTAACAACCTTTCTAGCACTGATGGTGTCACATAAAAGGTACTTATTTGGTCACATTCTGCATCTAGAATGGGGCAAAATACAAGCACTTCCCTGGTTAGCACTGCCCTCTAGAGACTAAAGAAATCCCATTTTCCTTAAAGGCAAGCAGTGCTTGAGTGGGAAGAGTAAATCTGATTCCTAATTTCTCTTAGTTGCAGGATTAAAACTGTTGAAGCGTATCTGTTATTTTGTTGAATTCTCATATTTGTCTAAGCTGGTCTGTAAGTAGCTGGTCTACCTTGAAGCAAAAAGAAAAAAAAGTCTAAAATGTGGGGATTTGTTTAATCTTACCCCACTACATGATTTATAAGTACTCAATGAGAAGTAAAATCCTATGCCTGCTGAAATTTCTCTTTTAAAGAAGCATCAAAATAGCAATTTATTTCAAAATGAAAAGTCCCAGTAAACCTAATTTGCTGCTGCAATGTATGGAAGTGATTCTTATGGTTTTTCTAGATGTGCAAGCATCCAAATGCTCTGGTATTTGTGCTGGCCCATGTCTGCTTTCACGTAGCAATTTTTTCCCTTGTTTTAAAGAATTACAGAGTTGATGGGGTACGAGCCAGAGGAGCTCCTGGGTCGCTCAATCTATGAGTACTATCACGCACTGGATTCTGATCATCTGACCAAAACACACCACGACAGTAAGTGCAAACTGAATTTAAAGCCCTCAAACTACAGGAGATGAGAGACAACCCTGGGGGAAAGCAGCAGAAGAACAAGGGCTTTCTTTTAGTTGCAGATATGAATCTGCAATGAGTACTCATCTCAAACAATTTTGGGGTTTTTCTGCTTGTAATTAAAGCTGGTGTCCTTTCTGCTTTTAGTGTTCACAAAAGGGCAGGTGACAACAGGACAGTACAGAATGCTGGCGAAACAAGGTGGCTATGTCTGGGTTGAAACTCAAGCAACTGTTATATACAACACTAAGAATTCACAGCCACAGTGCATAGTGTGTGTGAACTACGTGTTGAGGTAAGTTGAGTGGACTTTGGTGATCTTTGTCATCATTTTTACTGAAGACAAAGTCAGATTCTGATGGCATTGATCCCCTGTTATGTTATGATGTTGCTGTTCCCTAACAGTGAAATTTTTCTTAGAATACTGCCAGTCCTAGGATTAGAAATTGTATTTGAAAACAAAACACTTTCTTGGTCTTGTGATGTCAGTAGATGATCTCTGCAGACAAATGAGTCTAGAACCAGATTCTTCTGTATGGTTGCAGTGGAAGCATTTGAGCATTTGTGTGTATTGTAGACAACTCTCTAATCTTTGTCCCAAGTCTGGAGCAGTTAATTCTGCTAATAACTTTGTTATGGAGTCAGAGCAGCAGTAGTGGTGTTATTTTTGATCCCATCTATCTTTTTCTTCCTTAGAACCCCTCTTTTAATTGAAAGCTTCTGCTGAGGGTGGACTGGTTGACTCTTTTTCTGCAAATGTCTAGTACTCCTGAATTAGTTTTTCAAAACTTCAGTGAATGTACCAGTATCAGTCTATCAAGATATTGCACATTCATTTAAAACAAGAAAAAGTAGTTTAGGAAATAGCAAACTTTTTTCTCTTTTTTTTTTAAAAATATTTTCCTTACTTTTTCAGTGCTTTCAGAAAAGCATGTTTATTTTTGTTACTTTTTTTTGATGGCACGACAATTAGTGCTTGCTTTTTCTGTTACTTTTGAGAAAAGAATGAGTAAGAAAAAAAGAATTCTTAAAGCCCTTATCCTGGTAATTTTGTGGGATATGTGTGGTAGGGTGTTTTTTGTTTGTTTGTTTGGGGTTTTTTGTTTGTTTTGTTTTGGGTTTTTTGGGGGATGGGGGGGAGTGGGTGGGTTTCAACCTACAAAACTATTAAGCCAAAATTTATTCCTTTTAGCTGTTCTTTAACAGTCATCTTCCTCTCTGACAGTGGAATTGTTCAGAAGGACTTAATTTTTTCCCTTGGACAAACTGAGTGTATGCTGAAACCAGTGGAGTCTCCTGACATGAAAATGACCAAAATATTCAGTAAAGATGACCTGGATGATACCAACAGCCTATTTGAAAAACTGAAACAGGAACCAGATGCTTTAACTGTGCTGGCCCCAGCTGCTGGAGACACAATTATCTCTCTAGATTTCAGCAGTAATGGTGGGTGTGTGTTTAAATAGGAGAGCATGTTAATTAGCGAAGTTACTGTTTTATAATAGATTTCAAAAAATAACCTCCCAGTACCACTTGCCCAGTGGTATTTCAGCTGCTGTTTAAATTTAATGAGGTCCATAGACACGCACAGTACTGTTACTTAGGTTGATGGTTTCTTTTAATTTTTATAGAGTCTGATGAACAACAATGTGATGAAGTTCCTTTGTATAACGATGTAATGCTCCCCTCATCCAGTGAGAAATTGCAGAATATAAATATGGCAATGTCCCCACTACCTGCCTCTGAAACTACAAAGCCACTTCGTAGCAATGCTGATCCTGCACTCAATAGAGAAGTTGTATCAAAGCTGGAGCCAAACACAGAGCCACTCGAACTTTCTTTTACCATGCCTCAGGTGCAAGAGCAACCAACCAGCCCTTCTGATGCAAGTACCAGCCAAAGTTCACCTGAGGTGAGTTTCGTAACTTGGATATGCTGTCATTAAAATGGATGGGCTGTTGGGGCTTGTGGGGCAAATCTGGTTAAGGTTGCAGCCACGACAGGAATTGGAAATTATTTCTACCTTGTGACTTAAGCTCACGCCATGATCTGAGTAAACTGATAAATTTTCATATCTTTTCATTAAAGTGAGTCTTGCAAAGATATGCAATGCTATCTGATAGAAATAAGGAGAGCTTGGGATTGGTCTTTTTCATTCAGTTGGTTCAGACACAACTTCCCTAAACAGTAAAGTAGTTGCAGTAAATTACTGTAGAGGCTACTTCCAGGTTCCACCTAAGCAAGTGCTTCCCAGGTGGGGTAAATTTGAATGTAAACAGACAAGTGTATTTTCCTTTTCCATTTTAATTTTGTGCAGCTATAGCTTGGGATTAGTTCTGCACTAGAACATTTTGCAGAGAATCTGTAGGTAACAATGCCAAGTGATGCAATGACAGAAGCCTAAAACTGTGCTCAAAATGTTTTCACAGCCCAGTAGTCCCAACGACTACTGCTTTGATGTGGATAATGATATGGCCAGTGAATTCAAACTGGAATTAGTGGAGAAACTCTTTGCCATAGATACAGAAGCAAAAAATCCATTCTCTACTCAGGTAATATACAGTAACTTAAAATTCTTAATCATCTTATTCTGAGTGTACTTCTTTTCCTTTTTAGAATGTTTTCAGAAATCATCTCCTCTTTTTATGTAATATTTTGATTAAAGTGCAAAAAAAAACATTTTAAGGATTTGGTAAAAGGAACAGCCTTGATGAAGTCATAGCTGATATTTCTTCCTCACTGGTTAAGTTCCACCTCTTGTCTCTTCCAGGAAACCGATTTAGATTTAGAGATGTTGGCTCCTTACATCCCAATGGATGATGACTTCCAGCTGCGCTCCTTCGATCAGCTGTCCCCTCTGGAAAGCAGCTCCTCCAGCTCTCAGAGTGCAGCCACCATCACCATATTCCAGCAGGGCCAGACGGCACCGAGCAGTGCAGAGGAGATGAAGGTGGCGGCGGAGTGTGGGGACGATGCGAAGACGATAATCGTCCCTTCCTCTCCCGTGCGCGGCGTCGCCGAATCCAGCAGTGCCCCCGCCTCGCCCTACGGCGGGAGCAGGAGTCGAACTGCCTCTCCCATCAGAGCAAGGAAAGCAGCAGTGGATCAGGTTGAAAAGCCTTCTCCAGGAGCACCCAGCTTGCTAACAGTCACTCTAAATAAAAGGTATTTTAAAAGTGCAGCTTAAGCCCTGGTGTCTGTTCAAGGAATTAGATATAAATTCTGCCAGCTGTCGTGTGTTCATCTTTGGCATTCTTCAGAGTAGAAATTGAGACATTTAAATTAGGACATGTCAAATGAGGGTTTTTTTAATGGTAAACTCCCCTAAAGCTGATTTCGTGGTAGCTTTTACATAAGCACCTCATGTAAAAGGCAGCTACTGTAAAAATTCTGCTCTTGCACCTGATGCGCAGCTTTTATAAAAATGCAGTAAGCAATTTACAGGTAGCTACACGCACATAGTATTTCTGGTGCTTTCCTTGTCCACTGTGTTAGAGGTAAGAGGCAACTACAGTCTGTGCTACAGATACTGCAGATATCAGATATACAGATATCTGTAAGCAATAGATACTGCTCTTCAAACTAAATGTGTTTTGTGATGGACTGTGGTGCCTGTAGTAGATATTTATCACAATAGAAAACTACAAGTCAAACATGAGATTTATGATATGTAAAAGATTTATCTGTACATAAAAATATTCAGAATATTTCCCTCACCCATCTCTCCCTTCTTTCTGTTGAAAGTGAACTGCTGAACTTTTATGCTTTTTTTTCTGCAGATTTAAAAATTTTTGTTAAAACTTATTCTGAGCTTCACAGCAAGATTAAAGGCTAATATTTGCTATGCTCACAGAAAGTTATTGTTGAAATAAGTCAATTTATGAATGAAAAGTAGTGGAGTTCATAAATTCAGTTCTGTGCTGTTGTATATGTAAGTGTCCACAAAAGAAGAATGGCTTGAGGAAAGTAGAAACGTCTTAACAGCCTGAATCAATTTTTCTTAGATCTACTGCACTGGATGAAGAACTAAATCCAAAGATGCTAGCTTTGCATAATGCTCAGAGAAAACGAAAAATGGAACATGATGGTTCACTTTTTCAGGCAGTTGGAATTGTGAGTTTTGTTTTACCATTTTAAAATATTCACTTTTAACCTTGCAATTTCTGAAATGAGGCGTCAGTGCAGACTCCTGAGTTGAGCTGTTGGTAAGGAGTGGACTCTTGGCATAAGAGAGAATTGATAGTGAAATTTATATATATATATACACACATACACACACACACATATATATATATATATATATGCAGATACTCCACTTCTAGTTCTCTTTTACTGTCAGCTTTTCAGAAGTGCCTTCTACACCCAATCTTTCTTGATTAGGTAGAAGAGACTCTTCTGTGAACATATATGTTTCTTTAGTAGAATATGGGCAAGTGTAAGAAATCCTATTTAAATGTGTAATTGCTGGATTTATTTAACTTTTGAATTCAAACTCTGTTTTCAATTTGTCAACACTGGAGATTAGTGTTCTTATGCTTCTTCCTATGCTTTTATTTTTCCATTGGGTCTGAGATTTCTTTACTTAATCAGATAACAAGACCATCTGAACTGTGAGGGAAGAGAACTCCAATAATAGCCTAGCAAATGTCTATTGCTGCCACTCCCTTTCATGCATGCTTGCTCTAGTATTAGTGTGGGCACTTAGGAGTAGCTCCTCCTCATCTGTCCTAGCTATTCAAAAGAAACGTAGATACTCCTAGATTTGTGTCACTTAATTGGAGGTTGTCCAGCTTGTTATTTTCTGCAAGGGTATGTTGTCTCCATAATCTTTGTCTCTCACTGTCAGTTTTTCATATTTTGAAACCTTGGGCTTTGCCACTGCACACTGTTCTCTCTCTCATCTTCACTGCAAATTCCCACTTCTCAGGTTTTGAGAAGTCTTAGTCTTAAGTCTTAGTTCTTCTACTGTAATGTAGCCTTTGAGCTTCTCTGTTTCTCTACTGGGCCACCTCCTACCTGTAGTCATCTACCATATCTTACAGCGCAGGATTATTTTTCCTCTGAGCTCTCCTTACTCCTGTACTAGCATTCTAGTTTGGGCATAAGACAAATGAGTTTTTCTATGCCATTTTTATGCCATTGTTTTCATTTGCTAAATGCTTTGCACTTCCATGCATGTTGTTCTGCTGCTTCCAGAAGCCTTGTAAGAATTCATAGCTCTGCAAGAAATGTTATTTCCTTCCACTGCCCTTTTCTCGTGCAGTGGTCCTACAGCTGTCATAGTGTTGCTGATAAAATATTCAAAATAGCATGGGATGTCATTAAATACACAGGACACAAGCAGTTCAGTATTAACTGCTGGAATAGTGTTCAGGCTTCTGTGCTTAGTGTCTGTTTAATGCTTACAGGTTCAGACTTCATCCTTTGCTAAACCTTTTTCTTTTGTCTGTATCCGACGAAAGTGTTATAAATATTTTGATGGTTTCTCAGAGTCAGAAGCTGAATTTCCATGAAGCTGGGTCTTAGTTGGAGGTATTTTAAGTAAGTGCTTTTGTTGTTTGGCTTCTCTCTCTACAATGGATTTCTGGGAGGAGGATATACAGGCCTTTCACACGCACACAAGAAAAATGATATTAAATCCAGGCTTAGAATACATGCTATTCTAGGGTTGTATAAACACTTGCCACAACTTCTTAGCTCTAGGGAAGTGGGATGTATTTTGCAAAGAGTGAAAATGAGTGAAGACCAAAGTAAAATACTACTTTAGCTTCCTAGAAAACAGGAGAATCAGACAAGGATAAGATATAGTTAGGTTATAAAATACTGTATTATAGTAAGGCTATAGAATAATGGTATAAATCATTACACTGGAACAGTTACAAGCCACATCTTTCTTAACGTGAAGGGCTGGATTGCGTTCATGGTAAAAAAAAAAAAAGCAGCAGCAGTGTAGGTGACTGATCTCACTATGAACTGCAGCTCTGAGTTAACTATAACTTCTACTATACAGCTGCTCTTTTGACTTGCACAGGTGTTTTATAACCTGAAAACATATGCTGTTCACTGTTTTAAGTGTTGAGGATAATGGCAGTGTTCTGAAATACATTCTCCTCTTTTTGGAGCAGTCAGTGTCACTAACAAGACCAAACTTTGCAGATTCAAGTACTTTTGCCAGCAGACTTGATGCTAAGATGGTGCTTCTTCCTTCCATCCCATCTGTTTCAGTGGCAGCTTCTTCTTCCTTACCCCAATTCTATGAAGCCCTTACAGCTTCCTAATCTCCATATCTTCTGTTCTGCTGTCAAAACAATATGCTAAGGAGCCATATCTGCACTAGACTGGTGCAGGACTGCATTTTCCACAAGGCTTGGGTCAGGTGGCTTGGTGGCAATAACTGGAGTGCAAGCAGAATTTACATCCTAAATGTGTAGATAGAATCAACTACTGAGGTTCCTGACTCTCCTGCCTACACTATTAATTCCAGTGCAGAAAGCCATTAGAGACTCCAGTGAAAACCTGATGCTTACTCACCCCAGAGCAGTGGTAATTAAATAGGTGTGTTTGTGTACATGTACACGCTAATCTTGAGCGTGGTAACTGATGATAACCAGGATTTTGTAATTGTTTTCTGCAGGGGAAGTAAGGTCTTGAAATCTGATTCAGTTTTCTGTTAAATAATTTTCAAGTTAGTGTACTTGGAAATATATTTCTCCCCAAATTCTGAACAAAAACCACTTTTAAATTATAACAATGCCTACATTAGTAGTTAGTGATGGAAACTGTTAATTTGGAAGAGGGGCGTGGAGGGATATAAAGATACAGTATTCACTAAAGAAGACTCATTTTATTTCTTTCTAGGGGTCTTTATTCCAGCAGACAGGTGACCGTGGAGGAAATGCATCACTTGCTTGGAAACGTGTAAAGGGATGCAAAACAAATGGTCACAGTGGAGGGGAGCAAAAGACAATCATTCTACTATCAACTGGTTGGTATCTTCCTTTCCTAGGCAGAGTGGGTGGAGGGGGCTGTGTGAAAGAGAACAGAGTCTCCAAAACTATCCAAACTTAGCTCCTGTGAACAGCTCTAGGAGAGGCTAAGCATGGTGAATAAAGTGCACTTTTTCTCCTTCCCCTCCCTCTTTAGACATAGCGAGTAAACTTCTAGGGCAGTCGATGGATGAGAGCGGACTCCCCCAGCTCACGAGTTACGACTGCGAAGTAAACGCTCCCATACAAGGCAACAGAAACCTGCTACAGGGGGAAGAACTGCTCAGAGCTCTGGATCAAGTTAACTGAGCTTTCACAAAACTTGCTCCTTTTTTTGGACACTGGTGAATCATCACCTAAAGCAGTCTATTTATATTTTCTATATCTGATTTTAGAAGCCTGGCTACAGTACTGCACTAATTCAGTTAGTTCAGTTTTGATCCCCTTTCTACTTATTTTGACAGTCTTTTTAATATGTTCTTTATGTAACAATAACTCAAACTATAGTGCATTTTTATAATTCTTTGGTACATACACTTTTAAGTCCATTACATTTAAAACACACTTGCAATAGCAGCTTTGAAATATGCACCTGATTTAAAAAAAAAAAATTATTTTTTGGCTGGGGAGTTGGTCACCAAAACTTATCATTAGTAAAATGTCAACACAGGAAAAACTGGCAATACTTCCATCCTGCTTTTCATAGGTAGTTGGAAGACTTGTGCTCTCTTACTCTTTATGTTCAAGTAAGTTTTTTATTTTAATAGTTTTTATAAGAAACAACAATGCTTTGCAGCGGTGCATTGTAGCCACAATCGCACAATATATTTTCTTAAAAAATACCAGCAGTTCCTCATGCAATATATTCTGCATTTATAAAAACTAGTTTTTAAGAAGAATCTTTTGTTTGCCTATGAAAACATGTCTAAACCTGGATTATGTCATTATTTTAGTCACGTTGTAATATAAATTGTTCTTAAATGCTGTCTTATGCTTTTGACTTCAGTGAGTGTGGTTAGTCAAAGGAAAGACTTTATCTGGAAAGGGCTAGCAGCATTTTATTTGGATACGTTCTCAATTTAGAGAAAGTTTGATGTTCTTAAAGTAGTCACTTTGCCAGCTTAAAAAAAAAATCCCTGCCTGTAGTTGTTGAAGTTAATGCTAATATTGTGTATGATCTTAAATCTAAATGTTCCGCTTACCCTGTGTGGTATAGGTGATATTTCAAGCAGATTGTAAAACATCTTGCATTGTTAGCAAACTTTTATCTAGTACATCATTGAGTTGCTCAATATTTTGATGTTTTGGTTTTATGCACCTTGTTGCTATTAACATCCATATGTTTTCATGTAGATTTCAATAACTTGAATATATTTAGAAGCCTTTTTATTTAGAAATATATAGTTGTCACAAACATCTTATTTTCCTATATGTACTGTACAAAACCTTCATTCACTCATTCTTTTTGCTCTTTGTGGTTGGATCTAACACTAACTGTATTGTTTTCTTACATCAATAAACTATATGTGGACCAGGCCCCCTTGGGGAGTGTGTTATCTAAGAGAAATGAGATAATTTATATTTTTGTTAGTGGTTATTGTTCATCCGTGTTCTCTTTTTAACTTAGAGTTGATTGGAAATCACTGCTTCCTTATTTTGATTGTAACATCTCTGCGTTAATTATTTGAGCCTGTTCAGTACTGAAGTCTCCTAGACAGTGTTGTACTACCACTCGCCAAAGACGTTACACTTCTCAACCTGTTATCACACCAGTGAGCAAACTTGACAGCGAGGAGTTTTGTTTTACTTTAGAGCAGAAAGAATTCATCTTTATGAACAGCTTAAAGGCTTGTCTCTGGAAGCTTTATCAAGGTAACAGGAAAGCAGGAAAAGGTAAAATTCACAAGAATGATTGATCTGAGATGGATTTCTATCACAAAACTCCATTATTAAAATTTAAGCTGGTACTTGATAAAACTTGTTCTACATTTTTGTGCTGTCATGAAACACAATGCTACTGGTAACTCTGTGTTGTGTAAATATGGTCAAGATATTCTGTGCATTCTCCAAACTACTTTTTTTAAAAACCTTATCCCAATATAAGTAATCAATTGTGGAGTGTCACAGGAGTTTCTTTGGTTTTATGTTGTAAACTCTTTGGTTTCATTGCTCTGTTTTGAAAACAATAAGCTTAACCTGTTCTCTAAAATTACTGTTTGACTGAATGGAGCACTTTCTAAACTGCCACAGCTGTATGAAACTAAAAGGACACTATTAACAAAAAAAATGATAGGGTACTGGCAGCAGAAGATAGCTGCACACTTGTTAAAATTTTGAGTAGAAGTTTAACAGAGAGGAGAAGGTATATAGGGGCAGTCAGCTGGAGCTGATGCTTCACGCAGAGAACATTTTCACTAGTAAACATTTTTAATGCATTTTTAACGGCTAAAATCAGCACAGCTCCTCCCTGCCTGCTGTGTCTGGGCTGGCATTCTTTCCATAGCATTTCTTTCTCTGTCAGCAGTTAGGAGGTTTAAATGGTGAAGTTGGGTTAAGCCCCTGCTGTTTAGGGCATCCCTCCTGCTTAGCTCTGCATGGATTGATGTGGTGTTTCTGTGAGAGTCTCGCAGGCAGGTTAAAGGTGCAGCTGGGTTCTACTTTTGTACTGCTCCTTTTGTACTACAAGCTTTGAGCTGGCCTGGGGGAGATTATCCCTTTGCACTCCCAAGAGAAAGGTCAGAGGTGTTCTGCTGCTCTCTTGGCCATGTTTTGGAGGAGCCTGATCTGTTTGGATCTGTCAGGTCCTCTTCAGTGCACTTTAAGAGGGCAAAAAGTTTTCACAGAGAAAAACTGAAGTGACCCATGTGATTTCTAGTCATGAGCCCACTGAAGTCAGAGGATGGCTTGGATTGAAAGGGACTTCAAAGATCGTCTTGTTCCCACACCCTTGTCATGGGAAGGGACACATTCCATGAGATCAGGTTGCTCCTAGCCCCATCCACCTTGTCCTTGATCATCTCTGATCTTAGCAACAGCAGCTGTAGATTTAAGAGAGCCATATTTCATCTGAGAATCTCAATTCTCACATTTTTTACCATGCATAATAACAAGGCCTTTTGATTACTATGATGAACTGCAGTAGCTGTATTGGTTTACTGTAGGGGAAAACTAACAACCTAATAAAACTCCCCCAAGCCTCCTAGAGACACTGAACAAAGCACAGAAAAAGAACAGTAATTGCTCTGCCTCATAAGAGCTTTGCTAAATGCAGATGCCAGTTTGCAAAATGTAGACATACATCTTTCAGTTGCTCTTTTTTGGTGCTGTTTTACTAACTTTTTTCTTTGCCTGTTAAACTTTTTTTTTCTCTTGAGACTCCAGGAACACACAGTCTGATTCTAGAGCTAATTTGGAGTACAAGCTTCTAGAATAAATAGCCTTCTAAATGTTTTCTTAGTGATTTTGAATACTTTCTTTGCCAACTTGCTGTCTTTTTAAAATGTTGAGGCACCATATTAGAAATTATGAGGAAATTAATGACTGTGAGGGTGGTGAGGCCCTGGCAGAGGGTTCCCAGAGCAGCTGTGGATGCCCCAGCCCTGGAAGTGTCCAAGGCCAGGTTGGATAAGGCTTGGAGCAACCTGGTCTAGTGGAAAGTGTCCCTGCCCATGGCAGGAGGTTGGAACTAGGTGGGGTTTAAGGTCCCTTCCCACCCAAATCATTCTGTGATTTATTCTTTGTTGTAAAGAAGAAACTGTGGGTAAATACAGTATTTTCTCCTGCATATAGAACATGCTAATTAGGTGAAAGTGATAACTTTGTTATTCTCTGCAGTTTATCTTCCAGGTTTTCCTGACTACAGCAGTAGTCAAGCCAGACCTTCTCCAGGGCACAATACAATTACTGTTTTTACATACAGATTTTAATTGATGTTTTAATCATCAACAGTGATGATTTTGTTAAAGGGTAAAGGAATTTTTAAACTAGTATTTATGATGACATAATTCCTTCCTTTACCTGAAAGTAGCTGCAGTTAACTGCAGCTGTAACTCCCCATAAATCATGTAAACAGGCTGTGCCAGTAACTTCTCTGGGGTGTAGGATAACTGAGTAAATTAAGGTAGCCTGGAGTCCAAAGTACCTCTTGCTAACATACCTTCCTCCCCCCCAGGGAGACTGGCTTGGACTTTGGTGATCTTTGAAAACCTTTGGGTGAAATTGAAACAACTCACCCGAGAAAAGAAACTTACTAGCATCTGTGTACACACATTAAACTCTCCCAAAGTAATGACTGAATTAAGGAATTGCAGATTAGGGCCCAAAAGAACCATTTACACATAACACTGGTGACGGTTTTAAGACTTCAAAGCTTAGTTTGGATGAAATGATCAGCTCTGCTTCCAATGAAATACAACTGTCGGGTCAGATAATTCTGATGATTACAGGTTAAATTATTGCATATTTAGTAGTAATTTTTCATTACTTAAAGAGCTGTTTAATTAAACAGCTAAGCACTGGCAGCTAAAGGCAGTATGTGTTGGCAAGTGTTCTCCCCTGTTACTCTGCTGAGTGAACCTTTCCCGACAGTGCAGTGGGATCTGGGAGCATCCTGCCCCTGTCAGCCAGGCTGGATGTGCCTCAGGTCAGCCATCTGTCCCCATTCCCACTGCTGCCCTGCTCCTGAACAGAGCACGCATCTCACTCAAATGTCACTGCACTCAGGCACATTACTCAAACTGTAACTGTCCAGCATGAAAATAAACACCTCACAGGCCACAAGTACTTTGTAGGAAGTTCATTTTCATAGGAATTCCACACGAGTTGGGTATCCAGCCTTCATTAAAAATACCATTATTATTTAACTCCCTGAAGAGCTCCATTCTGGAGGACTGTGATTTTTGATCCAAATTCTAGAAATGAATTGTCATTTTCCTTCTGCTTCCCTGTTTACCTTGAGCAAGTTACCAAAAAGTTAAAGAGTTTGCTACTGGATTTATACAGTACAGTAGATTTTGTGAATAATAGCAGTATTCTCTCATGAAGAAGTGGTATATTTTAATGGAATTCTTTTTTGGAACCAAGTACAACGTATTGCAATTGCTATTTCTCTTGAAACATTTTGACGTACTTGTGACTGTATTTCTTTTTGATTGTGTAACAGTATAAAATTCAATAAAAGAGAAGGTTTGTTTCTAATTTGTGACATCTGTGATCTTTTTGTTCATCCCTTTTCCCTGTTGTAAAAGGTGGAGGTGGCAGTCTGTTACAGTGAACTAAACCACTGTGCAGAGTAACAAACTCCTTGCAGGTTTGAGACATTACTGCCTGCTGTCAGAAACTTGGGCATCAAACAGACATGGTCACTGTCCCAAAAACATTTATATATTTTACAGTAAGTATAATATAAACATATAATATTCATATATAAGCTGAATCCTATTCACCTATGACATGTGGTTATCCCACATGAATTAAGCAGATCACATGCGTGAACAAAAGAGGTCAAGCACAAAATTTAACAAGTCGGACATGGGGATGGTGTAGGTTTTCCTGGGGGAAGCCAAAGAGAGAGAGAGAGCAACAGCTACGGACCCAGAGGGACAGAGAACATTTATGAAGCCTTTGATTAATCACACCAAAAATGCCCTTAGTAACAAAACACAAACTCGTTTGAATCTGTGGTCGTGTCTCCAGGTGGTTTCAGTTGCTGTCAGTACACACAAATGACTCGACAAGAACATGGGACTCCTGCTGTCCTGTTAAATCAATGCCACTTCCTACTGCACAGATTTGAAAGCTTTTGCAACGTTAGTGCTTGTTGGGAAGTCTGAAAGCAGGAGGCATGTGCCAGTAGAGTGTGATCCTGCAATAGGTTTGTACATACTGAAGGTGGAATATGCTATTTATTAAAATATATTCATGATTTATTTTCATGTTTTCAACTTGAAAAATGTGTTCTAATGGAATCATATGAGGTATTAAAAAAGAGAGTTGTTTTGTGCCATATGCACCTGGAAAATCCCATTATTTATATCAATGCAGGATAAATGGCTTTTAACTTGCAACTTACAAACTAGGAATTAATAGAGCAAATAGGATTTCATCCTTTTGTTTAGCAGTTGAATATGAAGAAGATACAGTAACCAGCATAATACTCTTCCTTACATCATCTAATTATTTATTATTTTTTTAGTTTGAAGGCATTACTTGTACTAAAATGTACTAATGAATAATCCAAAGCAACACTGAAAACAGTTTATGAAGAGTAGAGAATTAATTAGTCTAAAAATTGATACTGTATTTAATTTTGTATACTACACAAGGGGAATTGTACAAAGAGGCCCTGTTACTTGGTTTTATTCTTCTACATTTTCATTCTTTACATTGTACCCAAACTTTCTGCAAGGGAAGATGTAGCACATGTCAACATGGGCACAGCAGCCTCATCCTCACTACATCTTGCATCATGCAGCCCCACCTGCCTTAGAAAAAAAAATAATTCCATATAGTGTTCCTTGAAACACCGTCTCTGAGAAATCACCCCACTCACTGCACGCTGAAAATACAAAAATCAGAAAACACACTTGAGCTTTACACGCTCAGCATCCCTCCAGAGCCAGGCTCCTCTGCTCCTATTAAATTAAGGGATAACTCCTATAACTAAACAGGGTTTGGCTTGAGCTCCATGTAATGATGAACTCATTCCATGATGTGTCAGTTTTGACTTCCTTGTGCTTTGAATCCTTAAATCCATTGAGGGGGGAGCACATTATATCTGTTTTCTTAACAGTGCTGGCATTCTGTTCCAAAATCGGTACAATCTGTTGCAGTCAGGGTCCTGTACTGGATGAACGGGGTCACTGCTCTACGTCTCTAAACATGAATCTAAATGATAGATGAAAGTGTCTTTTCAGAATAAGGAAAAAAACGCAAACCAAACCCCGGCAGGTGCAGCTCTCCTCCCACAGCTGCTAAACCCTGTCCAGTTCATATGCAACAGCTCTGCAAATCTCTCTGTTCCTACAGTCAATGACATTGGCAACCAGTGGTGCTCACAGGGAACTGCTGTTCAGCCGATGGCCAACCACCTCCTAATAAAGGCTGCTAAAGGTTGGATACCAGCAACCTTTTGGGAAATAAAATAAATACGGAAAGATGCTTGCATGCCTGAAGCACTGCGGGAGCTCCTGACATTGTAAGAGCTGACAGCGTGATGCGCCTCGCTGTAAGGAGCAACATTTGAATCAATCAGTTGATGATAATGGTGGACTGGAGGACATCATGGTACCGTAGCCAGAAGAATTCAACATTCATTTCGCAGCGCATGATTATTTGAGAAAGCAAATTGTGAATTTTTAAGCCGGTCGCTGGGAAAACTCCTGCAGGATTAGATATCCCAAAGGCACCACGCAAGGCTCCATCCCATGCGCATTCCATACTTTCCCTACACGCTGTTTCTCACCCGTTACGGCTTCCCCTGCGCAGGGGGGATCTCGCACCTGCCGAGCCCGCATCCTGTGGATGCACAGGCACCCGGCCGCTCTCCTGCCCAGCCCGGGACCGCTCCCGGCGCAGGTGCCGCTGTCCAGCCGCGCTCCCACAGTCAGCAGCCAAGCACCGACCGCGGCGGCGATCACCGCAACGCCGCCTTGAAACCCGAGCCCCGTCCCTAAACCCTCTGGGGACCCGCCCGAGGGGCTGCGGAGCCTGCCAGGCACCACAACCGGCTCCCCCGAGACACTGCCCGCCCCCGGCCCGAGCGGTGCCCGCTGCCGCGGGTCCGTACTCACCGCGGCGCGGGGCACTCCGACGCCGGCGCTGGTCCCGGCAGCCGCCTCGGTGGCCGCTCGCCCCTCTCTGTACGTGCGCGGGGGAGCGCGGGCAGGGGAGCCCCCGCCGTCCGCTCCGCGCCGCCGGCGAGGCCGCACCCACCCACCCTACGTGCGGCTCGGCAGCCGCGGCCCCCTCCGCGCCCGCCCCGCTGCCCCGGCCGCCTACGTGTGGCCGTGCATGCGGGGAGCGGGCGGCACGGCACGGCACGGTATGACACGGCAGGGCAGGGAAGGGCAGGGCACGGCATCCCGCCGCTCGGAGGGGGGGGGGGCGACCGCCGGCTCATCCTTGCTTGCCGCGCTCGCCCAGGCAGAAACGGGGCTTCCCGCAGCCGTCGGGGTTTTGGGACGGCCGGGGGGGAAGCGGGGACCGGCGCAGGGGGCCGGCAGTGGCCTTTCACCGGAGCGTGGCGGCGCGTCACGTCCCCACGGCCGCCCTTCCCGCGGGGGAACCGCTGTTCCCGAGCCCGTCGGGTCACGGCCCCCGAGCTCGGTGCCGGGGGCGCCTGCAGGGACTGGGGCGAGGAGTGTGAAGCCCCGCGCCTCGAGAGCATCCCCGGGCTGTCTGGGACTGCGGTGGTCCTGCCCCAGCGGACCCACCGCTGCTCATCCCGCCCGAACCCGCTCGTCCCCGCGGGCTGCACGCCGGGACTACCCGGACGCGCTGCTCGGAGAGACTTTTTGCCCGTGAACCGGGCTCGCCCTCCAGGGCGGGGGCGAGCGGGACAGAGCCCAGAGCGGGCAGAGCGAGCGCCCGTCACCGACGGGATCTCGCCACACACAGGGGCAGCGCGAATGCGGGCAGCCCCGCTCCCTCACGGGCAGCCCGAGCGGCTCCTCCAGGCCCCTCCCGGCCCGGGCCGTGCGCAGGCGCCAGGGAGCCGCGCAGGCGCCGCGGGGCTGTGGTGCTGCGGGAGCGCATGTGCGGAGCGGCCGCGGAGGGAGCGCGGCGCCGGCGGGATCAACGGGGAGCCGGCGGGATGAACGCCGTGCCGGGGCTGAAGGAGGACTGCGAGGAGCTGCTCGGCGCCTTCCAGCAGGCCGACACGGTCCGCTTCGAGCGCTTCGCCGAGCTGTGGCGGGAGCGCCGCTTCCACACCGTCTTCTAGTGAGTGAGGGAGGGGATGGCTCCCGGCCGCCCCTCAGCCCAAGCCGCGCCTCCCCCTCGCCTGCCCCCCGCCTGCCCCCAAGTCCCCGCTGCTCAGCTTCCCCCTGGGGGACGGGCAGCCTTAAAGGGGGTGCGGCTGAGCCGTGTGCTCCCTCAGGCCGCACTCAGGGAGAGGCTTGCCTGGCTGGGGATCTGAGGAAAGTGAAGTATCGGTCCCTGTGTAATGCTGGAAAAGAGTTTTTGATTCAGTGTATTTCGTGCATTAGGAATGTGTGTGATTTGAGCGCTGACTCCGCAGGGAGCTTGGTGTAATGCTCGTGAGATTTAACAGTGTGATCGCAGGACAGTGCATGTTTCACAGAATCATAGAATATCCTGAGTTGGAAGGAACCCACACGGATCATGGAGTCCAACTCCTGTCTCTGCACAGAACACTCCAAGGGTCATACCCTGTGCCTGAGAGCCTTGTTCAAACTTTTCTTGAACTCTGTCAGGTTGTGATTCTTGGGGTTGTCCTATGCAGGGCCAGTAGCTGTACTCAGTGATCTTTGCAGGTACCTTCCAGCTGAGGACATTCAATGATTCTATGTTTTTAGGACATCTAAAACTTATTTCTCCTTCATGGATTTTCTAAAGCCTGCAGCTTTGTATTTACTTGCTTTAACATCCTGCTTTTTTTTGTTTATTTGCTTGTTTTAGTGGTAGAATAAGAGCTTTGGAGAGGAATAAGCTCACAAAGAAGACTCTAGAACTGGCCCAGCAGTACTTCTTTCCCCCCTACTCCTTCCAGATCCGAGTTGGTGCTCTGTACCTTCTGTATGGGCTCTATAATGCCCAGCTTTGTCAGCCAAAACAAAAGGTAATTGTTCCTGAGGTTTTATTCTCAGGGGATACTAGGCATAAGATATGTGGTATACTGCTGTCTACTGTGTCATTATAAATGCTTAGGGAATTTCCTCTTGCTTTCTTAAACATAAAAATACTTAAAACCAGATGGGAAGCTGTTGGAAAAGGTAGGGACAGAGAATGTACTCATCATCTGTAGGGTGAACCCCCACTACAGCCTGAGTTATTATTTAGAATTCCAACAAAATTGAGACTGACTGAGTAGTTTCCAGTTCATGTTAATTCATGAATGGGTTGAGAGGGTGCATGCTTGAATGACACCCTCCTTGCTGCTTTTAGGATAGGAGACCAATATCCAAAGGAGTTACAAACTCAGTGCACGGAGAAGTAGTTTGCTTAGGAGCTGTGTGATGTATATTGTGTGCACATGTAAAATTGAGTCCAAATTCTTTAAATAACAAACTGAATTTGGAGTAGTCTACAATGATGCCGTGATGTCTCATATTATGACCTCAGAGAAATCAATAACTTTTATGAAGTTGAATTTAGGTAATTTTAAAGCCACTGCTGGATAGCAGCTGTAAGAGAGTACATGAGTTGTCAAGAAACTTATGCAGAGAGAAAGTGAAGTGGGCAGAGTGGATATGACAGGAGAGAAAGGAGGAAAGAAGGAAGAGAGAACATTTATGAGCATTTCAGTGACAGCACAGCACAACCTGGTAATAGTATTGTTTCCTAATCACTAGCAAAGAGGAATCTCCTAGGTGCAGATTTTTCACACGCTTCAGAATGTGAAGGATTAATGTTTTCAAATGTCAGAAAGGACTTGTGTTCCATGTCACTGTCAAAGAAAGCTTCATGTGAGAGATTTAATACAACAGTGTAATAATAATATAATAATCTTATTTGCATGAAATGATGATAATAATAAAAAATGTTATAGTGGGATCCTTTCTGCAGCTCTGTGATCATGTGACATGCTACCCCTTGGACATTCAGGTATTGTCTGTAGTCAGATCACAGTAGTCAGCTGAGTTAATTTTTATTGTTGAAATATTGGTGTAACAATATGTAACTCTTTTGTTGCAGATCAGAATCGCACTCAGAGATTGGCCTGAGATCCAGAAATTTCAGCAGGATCTGCTTGACTCCCAGCATTATGATGCAGCCTATATCTTTAGGAGAATGCAACTTGCCAGAGCCTTCCATTTCACAGCAATGCCAAAGCTAGTGAGTTATTGCATTAATGAATTACATTTTTAAACAAAATACCCTCATCTTTCAATGCCTGACAGTTCAATAGTACTTGTGGTTAGCTCAGCCTTGAGGCTGTGTTGAAATGTATTTCTGGCTCTACATAGGTAGGTGATACAGAGCTTAGGGTATGTTTGAGTGCTTCTCACCTGAGAATATTTTTTCAGTATCTAAAGTTCCTAATAGATTTGAGATGTCTTACCAGTTGGGGAAATGAATCTGGTTGCTGGATTAAATTCTTAACTAGAGAATAATTTGTGAAAAGTGCTGACTCTCTTCATCAGCAACAAAGCTGTTGTTGATGAAATGGGTTTATGCTTTTCAGCATCTCCCATCTCCTGACTGCTGGATATGCAGTAGGAATTATCAAGAGGTGGTACCATTTTAAGTTTTCTTTTAGGTTACAAACATTGTCTCTTGTTTTAGCTGACCTACAGAACTAAGAAGAAGATTGAGGAAAATTATTTTAAAGAAGAATTTAAGGACCCGAGTAACAGAGTAAACAGCCTCATCACTAATGATGTATTGGAGGTACAGTAACTTTTAAATGTTGAGTTTTAATTCCTCAGTTGTCCAAAAGCTGTAACTTCTCTAATCAGCACAGTCTTGTCCCTTGTAAGTCTCTTGTGGAATGAAGAGTAAGGTAATAGCCTGTAGTTTTACCAGACACTCAGAAACGTGGCATTGAGTTTGGAAGAATTGTGGTACCTTTTTCAATACTGAAATATGCTCTAATGTTTTGTGTATTTGCCTCAGTGAGATGTAAAAGGGTGTACATGGTTAATTGTCACTTAAAATGGAAAATAGGGGGAAGCATGTTTGTTTTGATATATCTGCAGGTTGCAGCTGGAGGATTGATACTTGTGGTAATATGAATTTATTTATCTGCAAGTTTATAGCCTTCTCTCACCTTTATTTCTCCTTTCAAAACTTGGGGTTTTTTATTATATGATACATTTTTTAAAAACCTGAATAATTCAAGACAGGTAAAGGTTCTTATATTGCTCAGTGATATAACTTTCTTTGCAGGTTTTTTCATATATTGCTGGCAAATGTGTAGCAGTAAGGTTGACCTCAGTGGTGCAGAAATCTGTGAAGTAAAATGTTGCCTCCAAAGAGATGAAAATAAACCACAGTATCAGAATGAAACCTGTGTCAACACTGGCCCTGAATAACATTCTTAGTTTAAATAATGCAAGATACTCTTTCTTCTTTAGCTTATTTGATGGGTCAGTGCTGGGTAGCAGGATTTCTTGCTCTCTAAAACTCAAATGATCTAACCAGAATCAGTTTCTAACATTCCTCCTGGTCCAATGGTCTCCTCAGAATGGTTTCTGTAACACTGGGTTTGTACATTGAGGACTAATATTGCTTTACTGCTGGAATCTCTTTTTTCCCTGAAACACACTTTTTTTTCTTTTTTTTAATAATTTTAGGAACTGATGAATATTCACGACCACTATCAGAAAATGAAGTGTGTCATTTCAGCTGACAAATCCCAGCCAGACAAGGCCCTGAGCTTGATAAAAGATGACTTTGTGGTTAATCTGAGAGACATAACGTTGGAACATCAGGAATGGCAGCAGAACAGAATGGTAGGTAGTACCAACCACTGTGCTGTGGTGACTTAGCAGGTTGGGTGAACATGAAATAACTGGATTTCTTGGTGTGATTACCTCTGAGCTGGTAAATCTCAGACTGAAGGAGAAGGAACTGTAACACTGAAGGCATGGAGTGTGTAAAACCTGAGGCAGAGATGTGGTGTGGAGGAAAGGACTTGTGTGTGGTCCTGCCTCTGGGATGCCACAACTGACTGCTGAGAGATGAGCCCTGAAGGTGTGACTTCATGAAATACCTCTGTAACACATTCCTTAATCAAAGAAGGGTCACAGTGTAAGGTGGATGTACAAAATGGGCATGTGTATAAATATTTGTTTTGTTTTTTACAGTTCTTCGATTTTAGCTGTCTTGTATATGACAGATGTTTAAAGAAAAACACTTTTCTTCCCCACAGAAGTTATTCCGAAATGCTAAAGAAACTGATGAAACAGAAAACAAAAAGAAAGAAAGGACTTTGCTAGAATCAGAGGTAAGAAAGCTGAAGTACTTTGCTGCATTGCACAGGCCAAATCTGGTCATTTTTTTACTTCAGATCCCAGGCTAAGCAGTGTAAGTTAAAGTTTGATAGCGTCAAAATAAGTTCCAGGGACAGCTGGTGAGGCTGGTTACTTAGTTTTGTTTTTAACTCACGTTGTTTTCTGTTGAGCTGTGAGCATTTACTGCTGCAGCAGCTCTTCTATGATCATAACAGAAAGTCTCTCTCAGGTAAGGAGGGAAAAGAGCTGTATTTTCTTGGCCAAACTCCTTTACACTTCCTCCTGGAATTTCAACTTAAGGCAATATTCATTTTTTATGCTACAAAATTGTCTCATGTTGTACTTGTCTGCTTTCAACCTTGAGTAAAATGTGAAATTTCAAATTTGATTTTTCTCCTCCTGGGCTTTGTGACAGTGAAGGCAACCAAAATTATGCTCTGTCTTTTTAATAAAATCTGAACCTTTTTTTCTTGAAGTACCATTTTGGTGGCATTGAAATTATGTAGAACTAATTATAGAGTTACAGCTGTAGTGAGATATTGCTCAAGTGATTGCCTGATGTAATATCCCATTTCAGATCTGCTGTGATAGAATAAGAATCTTTTCTGACTGCACTCTTGTTTTTTTGCAGGGTTCTGAAAGAGCAAATGCCCTGGCCAGAATCAAATACAGGTCTTACTCTGCAGTTGTTGAGGTGGGTATAGAATTTCATAACAGGGAAGTATTATTGTTCAGTAAGAGTTTTAAGGACCAGTGTAATGTAAATGTTGGGTCAAAAAGGAATGAGTTAAAATTGCACTCTGTAATTCAGTTTTTGAATGTTCTAGTTTTCCAGCAGGGAAACCAAAGCTCTTATTCTTGTTAGATTTATGGAACAGTGCAGGTAAGGCCTGTGCTTGGAGGACTTTCATTTACAGGATATCTTTTAATGTCTACTCTCTGTTTAAGTAGATTGAATTTTAAGGAGATGTAATAAAAATACCTGAGAGTTTAATTGCTCAGATTCCTTGAATCTGAGATACTGGAATTTTGGAAGATGCCTGTGAAAATGGGACCTGGGAGTTTAAAGTCAGTTGCACGTTCTTGGAAACTTTGTTTCAATAGCTTCTCCTTTAAAAAAATATTGTTGGTTTGTGTTTTTCTTAGCAGTCCTATGAGAAACATGTCAGCTTTCTCTGTTTATTAAAATCTCATATTGAAAAATGTGTCATTAAATGAAACAGAGCTCTGGATTTTATAACAGTCTGGACTTGTGAATGTGCACTGATAATGTTTTCTAGGCACTTAAGCAAAATATGGTGGTAAGGAGGTTTTACAGAGCAGCAGATTTTGGAAGTGTTCCTTTTGTGGAGCGCTGTGCAACATGGTGTGGGTTGGTAGTAACAGAGAGTGGATTGGGAATTAATGAATGTTTCATTATCTGCATTTAAGTTATACACTTATTAAATCATAGAAGGGCATTGTCCTGTTAGAACTGAAGAATAGCAGCTAGTGGGAATCCTCTCTCCCTCTTTCCCCTTCTGTCCTTTCTCCACCCTTCACCAAGTTGATGCTCTGGTCCCTGCTGGTTTCTCAAGTGACCTGCAGCAAGATCTGGCTGTAGAAATTCAGCTTTTTTTTGTCATTCAGGCTTCCAAATCCAGGAGACATCGTCAAGTGCAGTTAGAGTCTTCTGAAGCAGGATCCAGTTGTGGGAAGGCTCCAAGTCGAAGTGAAAAATCCATCAGGAGACCACAGCCAGCAAGGAGAAGAGGTTCTTCAGAAGTCAGAGGTATTTCTCCATTGCACCCATGAACCTGGGGAGATTGCAAAAGTTTATCCATTGCTTTGCTGGCTGGGTTAAATTTTGCTGTTGATCAGTGGAACACCTGGGAAATTACTTTTCCTAAGGAAATTCTCTTTCTCATATCTAACTTTTCAACTGATAGAAGTTGCTGTGCTGTCTAAACCTTTTGTTTACTCCTTATTTGTTAAAGGTTAAATGAAATTAAACAGCAAAATGGTTTTGAATTGTCTTTATTTTTTGAATTATCTTTATTTCGAAGATGGGGATTTAATTTCAGAGTTCCAAACTCTGTTTTCAGACTTGATTAGCCTCTGCTAGAAAAAACGTTACTGAGGAAATTAATTGTTCTTCAGAGAAGAGCATTAGGCAGTGTTGCCTTTGCTTGACTTTAAAAGAGTAGATGAAGTGTTGGGGAGCAGTAAGGGTATTTTGAATTATCACTGAACTGAGTTGGTGATTAATTTTCTTTAAATTGGTAGTGTTAATTCCTTGTTATTGGAGGTTTCTTAGTGAGCCATATTGATGGTACTGTGAAAAGTAGGTTTGCCTACAGCATTTGACCAGAATCTCAGGAGAGCAGCAGCAAACAATCTTTTAACTACTGGAGAAGGGACAGAGAAGCAAAAAAAAGCTGACAGTTTTTCCTCAAAATCTGTGTGCAGGTGAAATGCAAGTGGCAAAGGAAACTGTTACTCGGCATATCGGGATGCCAATAATCACAGAAGAGAACTCAGATGAAGGAGGTACAGTGATTGGAATTCCAGCAAACCTGTGACTTGTTTTTAAATACCCCTCTGCTGTGTTTTTCTGAAACTAAAGCTGATATTTTGGATCATGTCTTGCTGCCTTGCAAAAGCTAGATTTGGTTTTAGCCTGTAAATTGTTGCATGAAAATTGAAACTTTGAAACACCATGGCAAAATCCGGAGAGTAATTTTTTCTGCACTGATTTCATCATAGTGTGTTCAGAGTTAAAATTGGTCCAGTTTAAAGGAGTCTCATTCTTCTGTAATACAGGCTTGTCTTGAGGAATTCCATTGTGTAGGGAATAGTGATTTTTTTGGTTACTCATTCACTTACAGAAGATGCATTTTCTGGTAACTCTGGGAACTCAGGAAAGAATAGCCTTTGCTGCCCTTACCTTTGCTGAGGGGATATGGGAGGTTCCCCTCTAACCTTAGTTTCATCTTGGCAGTGTTTCAGGGATTGAGCTCCACTACAGCAATAGCATCCTCTGCTGTACTGAAAGCTGACTGACATTGCTGGGGGAGGACTCTGGAAACTGCAGCAGAGGAGTGGATGGCTTTGCTGTCACTCAGGCTGCTGTAAATAATATCATTTTAATTGGGAAGGAGTGGTCAAACAGATTGCTCAAAGCTTACTGTGGAGTTGCTCTGCAGAAGCATCAAATGGAGATGTTGGATGATACTGAGCTGCTTTGCAACTCAGAAGCTTCAGGGTCTGTTCTCAGCTGCTTGAGGAGAACGTGGCACAGTACAAAGAAAATTTCATCCTCTTTTTCATGAGATACATTATTTATCTGTGCCCTGGGAAGAGCCCAGGGAACTGCTTTGCTGCCCTGTCTCAAACACAGGAGGTGTTCCTGGGAGAGGAGCTAGCCAGCTAAAAGTGGAATTTCCACTGGCAGCCCTGGCTACTCTGAGGCTGATGGGGTTTGCTTGTGTAGTGGAAAGCAAACTTGGTAGACCAGAGGTACTGGTTCTTAACCTGAAAAGAGGAATTAATTAAGTTGCTTAAAGGGGCAGCAAAGGGTTAACCACAACTTCTGGAAAGCTTTGATGGCAATAGATGAGCGTGAGGAGTACATCTTTTGCAGTTAATTTTCTATCCAAAATTGTATGTAAAGGAAGGATATTTAATACAAGGGAGTGTAATAACTATTAAAATGCATTTTTAGTGACATTGTACATTTATATATGCTCTTTTTAGAAATAAAAGAGCATCTCATAGTACTGAAGTGAGATTACATTTTCTGGTCAGTTTTATTTGTAGACAGTGGGAATTCATTGAATTTTAAATGGTCAGATTGAAGGTGCCATGGTGCATCTAATATTGCACTTTGTTTACTTTCCCTTCACTTGTCCACTTGTTGAGGACAAAGTTTCTTTCTAAATCAGGAAAATCCTCCATTTCTCAGAATTTTCCAGTAAATTCTGAAGCATTAAAAATGCCCATAAGCAGTTTCTTCATATATTTTGTGCTTAATTTTGTGAGTGTTCCATTTGTCAAATTCACAGCAAAATCTGGAAGGTGTTGGTGATGAGCAGAAAGCTTTTAAGATGGAGTAAGTTTTGAAGTACAGTATTCATCAATGGAATTTCAGTTGATACTTTGAATGATATTGTGCTGTAGAATCTAGAAAGGTTTTCTTTTTCCTATTTAAAAAACATGGGGAGAGGGATTGGGAGGGGATCTCAAGAGCTCATCTAGTTAATTTCCTGTGCTGGATAGAATGAATTCTACTTGAACAATTCCCATGGGGGAAGATAGATTTAAAAGCTTGTAAAGAAACCCTTCTCTTGATTTTCTTTCAGAAGTATCTCTCCCCAAGAGGAGAAGACGACGTTAGAGGACCCAGTTGGAGAAGCACTAGTGTTAATGCCAAAATGAAAATATCAGAGGTAACAGCAAGTGCTTGTTTTGGACACATTTGAACATTACAGAAGTGCTGGAATACTGGTAGTGACTGGGATACTTCAGCTGTCTCGTGGTGCAGCACCTGGTGCCTTTATTCCCCTGGTGAATGCTTCATGTGGCAGACAAAGTTGCTGTGTCCTGTCTGAGATGGAAAGAGAAGGCTCAGAAACTACTTGCCCATATAAGATGCATCTATAATCCTTTATCTCCAAACATAAGGTTGTTGACTGTTGAAAATTAGTGCAATAAATTATTTTTCACTGTTGACTTGCTCCGTTTTATGGTGTGTAAACTTCACAGATGTGGAAATGAACTTGCTGATAAGCCTTTTGTTGTACCCTGGCTCCAGCAGATCTGGAGTTACTGTGTATTCAAATGGAGGGGTGTAAAGTGTGTTTATTAATTCTGCAGATAACCCTAAACTGTACAAGGGCAGGACTGGAATTCAGAATTATCTTTATAAATTGGAGGGGAGTGGAAGAAGTGGGTGTGGAAATAAACATGGATCTCAGTACTGAGAACAGGCACGGCATGGGGAAATGTTCTCTTGGCAACAGTGCAGCAGAAAAAGCAAATGGACTGAGAATCATCAGCTGGAGTGTTTCCTGTAAGCACTAAAACCAGTAGAACTTGTGTCACTCAGCCTTGGTAGGCTGTAGCCTTAAATATCCCCACCTGACCACAACAATTTAAGAAGAATGTGGATAGTTACTCTCCTTGGAATTTCTCCAGTTGATCACAGCTGTTCTTTCAAGAAAGGCCAAAGGAGTTGGACTGTCCTTTTCTACAAGAAGGAATATAAAATAGAAATTCAGAAGATTTTGAATATAAAAGGGACCTAAATTGAATGAATTAGTTTGCTAGTATGATTCTCAAAGGCCAGAGGAATTGCTCTTACGTAGAAGAAAAAACAGTTGAATGGAGATATAAATAGTTTTACTATTAAAAATATGAAATATGTTGTTTGGCAAGGAGGAATGGGCCTAAATGACAAAGAGGTTGGACACTGGAAAAGCTGATGGTGAAGTGCCAGTGTTGCACTCCACCTTGTTAATGAGAAAAGAGGAAACACTTTGTTATAAAGCCAAACCTTATTGCACTGTAAACTGAATAATCGAGTATTCAGTTGAATAACCAAAGTCTTTATAGTCTAATCCAAAAGTCATTATTATCCCGGATCTAATGATTATAGAAAAAGAATACTTCTACACAGATTAAAAATCCCTATGGTGGTAATAATACAGTTAAAATCATCATATATGCATTTTGTTTCTACCCTTTTTTTCTGGTTTATCGTTCACTCTTCCACCGCACTCTTTGGCCTGAGGTTGGGCTTAGGCTGTGGATGGAACACACCTGAGATGTGGTCTGTTTAAAAGGACTCATCTATGGCTACAAAGGCTTTGGAGGTGTCATTTCTGTAAAATTCGTACAATTTGGTTTTACTTGGGTTTTCTGACTAACAATGCATGTGCTTTTTTGTTACCAGCACAAACTCTCCCTCTGTGCATTTCTGCTCCTAATTTTTGATGAGCAGGTACAAGAGACGTAAAAGAGACCTCAAAGGGAAACAATCAGACTCCTTTTGCTCAGTAACACGTTTAAGGGACATGTTTAGTACTGTTCCCTGCAATGGCACTTTTTCATAACATGAGCATCTTATTTGCATCCCCTTATATCTTTGAACTGTCCTAAGACCTGGGTAAGGGATGGAATTTGTCACAATTTTTGGTACACCGTGACATGAGTCCTCCCTGCACTCCTCTGCAAATGATTTGCAAAGCATGCAAAGGCTTGGCTAGGCACAAGGATGGATGCATTCAACTAGCAGTTTTCATATTGTAATAATGAAAACAAATGTTCTGTAATTTGTTTATAAAATTACATAGATGTAAAATGGAAGTTATGATTAAGAAGAAACTTAGAACTGCTAACTATATGCATGGTGATGTTTCAAAACAGTAATCCCGAGAATTTAGAGGCAGCTGTAAGCAGAGTTTCACAATGCTGGTGTAATTTTGAAAAGAAAGAATCCCTTGCTGCAGTCTGATGCGCAATTACAGGTTCTGAAAAACAGGAGAGGGACTTCCTAAAATGCTTCATTGAAGAAACCAGCTGTCATTAAAAAAACACAACAATTCTAGACTTCCAAACAGTAGTAGTAGTAGATGACTTTCTGGGATCTAAATTCTCTTCTCCTGCCTGTAGCCTCAGCTTCTGCAGTAGCTTAAAGCTGGAAGGAAATGTAATCTCTGTAATGCCAGCCTAACTTCCAGCTGTGCTGATGGATAGGAATGAGGCCATATGACAGTGTGTACCTGGATGTTGTTACAGTTTTCAGAAATAAATGAAATACGTACGTTTTGGCTGAAGCTTCTCTGAGGTAGATACACAACTGTTCAACCAGAAGTAGTCACCATTTCTTTGGCTAAGCTAAAAGATCCTCTTAGTGAGGCTTGAGCCAGTGCTCAGTGTTAGCAAGGATAATGTGGGTGATGAAAAGCAAAATAAACCTCAAACACCTACAAGTGACACCAGTTTACAGAATTACAGAATCGATTATCTTGGAAAAGACCTCTGGGGTCATCGAGTCCAGCTTTTGACTGATCACCACCTTGTCAACCAGACCATGGTCTTTTCTTGAACACCTGGAAACTGTTTAAGTGGAAGACAGTTTACGGTGTATTTTTTATTCTTCTTATTAAAGCAACCAACATAGTCTAATTAAGTCAAAGTAATTGCAAAAGGCTGGACAAATTAAGCTCAAATACCAGCTTGGGAATGCTCCTGTAAGCAGCTGTGCTCAATCTGGAGGTTTTTGCAGCCTTCAAACTGAAGTTGAAACAGCAATATGAGAGTGATGGGAAAAAATTCCAAATGCCATGGATGACAGTGGAGATCTGTGGTGGGTATAGTTTGGTGTCGATGTAGGTATCACCTCTAGAATAACTGGAGAATCCTACAGTAAAAAGGATTTTGCTGTTTGTTATAAGGCCAAATTCTTAACTGAAATTCTTTTATTAAGTAAATTCATGTTGCTAGAAATTGCACATCTCTACTGTAGTGAACATGGAGAACAATTAATTAATCACTATCTGCATAAAAATACGTTACAAAGCTGGAAAGACTTGCATTCACTCTAAACCCTTTCATTTCAGACTAAACTCTTTCTCTTCTGCTTTCTTTTTATTGCCTTTTCTTGGGATTCTAAAGATCCCAAAGGACTAAGGATACTTCAAGGTTTATTCTAGTATTGTACTTACGTGTCTTATGTAACAGGACCCTATGCAGAGTGTTTGTATTCTCTCATCACATGTGCTTAGCAGGTTTCTTCAAATGACACTGATATTTTATCCCTTCTTTTCTGGAGTGTTTAATTTTCAAGGTCATTCTATGTGTGGAGTTGCCTGTTTAGATTTTACAAAGCCTGCTATGTGGCTTCCTCAGTCCATCTTCCTCTTGGTCCTCAAATCTGGGCACCTGATTAAGCCAGTCAATGGAATATTTCTCTCCCTCACCTGTGTGCAGCCCAGCACTTGGAAGTGGGACTTGCAGAACTTCATGAGCTACAAGGAACTGAAAAATGTGCTAAGCTCTGTCTTGCTCTTAGCACTTAGGATGTAGAATTGTAGAATATCCTAAGTTGGATGGGACCTACAACAATGATTGAAGTCCAGCTCCTGGCCCAGCACAGGACACCCCAAGATTCACACCATGTGCCTGAAAGCATTGTCCAAATGCTTATTGAACTCTGTCAGGCTTGGTGCTGTGCCCACTGCCCTGGGAAGCCTGTTCAGTGCCTGACCACCCTCTGGGGGAAGAACCTTTTCCTGATACCAGTCTAAACCTCCTCTGGCCTCTAAATCTCCTCAGGCATTCCCTTGGGTCCTGTCACTGGTCACCAGAGAAGAAATCAATGCCTACCCCTCTCTTCCCCTCATGAGGAAGTTGTAGGCTGTGGAAAGGTCTCCCCTCAGTCTCATCCAAGCTGAACAAACCAAGTGACCTCGGTTGCTCTCATATGGCTTCACCTGTGGGCCCTTCACCATCTTTGTAGCCCTTGGGTCAATCTCTATGCTGCGACATAGTTTGGCTGCAATAGAAACCATCAAAGCCACATTCTCTTTCAGCAGCTTGAGCTTTCTGTAACAGACCCCGAACTGCTTCCTCTTTGGTCACAGCAATGTAAACCTGGATATGGGAAATAAGGCAGGATGTAGGAGCCAGCCATCAGCTGCTAAGGGTTATCGGAGATGGGGAGTAACTTGTTTTTTCTTATAAGAGAGTTTTGTGTGGGTTTTGAAAGTGAGGTAGCAATTAAATCCGAGAGATAGGCTCAGTGCTCCTTGCTGAGCAGGTGATTCTGACACAGGGCTGCGAGCTCTCAGCGTCCATCCCGGTGGGAGTGGGGGTTGCCTGTTGTATTTCGCACGTGCTACCAGCCGGTCAGTCCAGTCCTGAGGACCCGTGAAAAGATACGGTACAACATCTTGGAAGAAGCAGCGAAGCCCTTACCCTCCTCAAGCCGCATTTCGGGGTGAAAGGTGGCAGAGCCCCGGCCCCCGGTGCCGCCCCGGGAGAGGCAGCGCTGCTCCCTTCCGCAGCCCCGCGGGACCCCGCGGCCGCGCCCGGCTCCCCCCGCTGCCCGCGCCGGGCGGGGATGCGCCGTGCGGGGCCAGCGCGCACCCTCCGCGCTGCCGGCCGCGTCCCCGCGGGGCTCCGCACCGCTCCGCGCAGCGAGCGCGGGAGGCCGGGCCGCGGCCATGGCCACGGACGGTGAGTGCGGGCGGCGCCCGGGGCGGGGGCGGCAGCCCCGAGGAGGGAGCTCGGGCACCGGCCGCGCCCCGCGCTGGCCCGGGCTGCGGGATGCTGCGGGATGCTGATGGGAGCGGGGCGCTGAGGGATGCTGATCGCCCCGGGAACGGGCACGGAGGGGGGAACCGGGCCCAGCTCCAGCGGCCCTGCCCCTGTGCCGGCGGGGATCCTCCGCCGCGGGGCCCGGAGGGTGGGAGAAGCAGGTTCGGGGGTCTCTGTCCCTCCCTGGCCGGCGGCGGGCGGTGCCCCTCGGCCGCTGCCCGCGGGTTTCACAGGGAGTGGTGGCGGGGTGTGCTGCGTGTGTGTTCCACACGGAAAGGGTTCGTGTGCACACACCCGAATTTTAGGGAGAATAAAGGAGTAGGAAAGCCGGCTTTTGAGATATTAACGGAGAACAGGTGTTCTTCTAATCATGGGGGACCTGTCTGTGTATGGGAGCCTGGGAGTTGTTGGGTTTTCTCACCACAGTATAATAGAAATGATTTCAGGGATGATTGCCTCCAGATTTTTGACTGATGAGGGTGTTGTTTTGATGGATGGTGTTGCTGACCCACCCTGGCTCAGCTCGTGGTTGTGGCAGTGGTGCTGCTGCCAGGTATTTCCCTTAATATTTCAGATCACAGCACTGGCGAGTTGCTGAACCTAAACTACTGCTGTTAGACACAGTCCTGGCAGTCTCCTCCTGATTTACTATAAATGTGCCAACTTCAACGCTTCTTGAAGATTGCCAGGTTGATTTTGCTTCATCTTTTACCAGCTTTGGGGAAAATAATCACGTGAACCTTTAAGAGATGCCAGGATGGCATATAGCAGTTTATAAGCTCTCAGGAAAAAATCCTAGACTTGAGCTTTTTATTAAAAATATTTTACTTAATCGGGAGTCTAATTTCTCTCCCCCTTTTGCCATTTAGTGGTGTTCCTTTGTGTTTGCTGTTCCTCATTTTCTTTCAAGGCTGTGTCCCTAAGGAAGGGTCATCTCAGGCAAGGCCCAGGCTGATGGGTGAAGTTGTGGATTTTCTACAACATGGAGTCATTTGGTGCTTCAGCGTGGCCTTAGGAGAATTTGGAACTAACCTGGTCTGTTTAGAGCAGTAATAGTACACTTCTACCTTGCAGAATCTGTCCTTCCATGAGTTTGATTTTTAAAGCAGGGATCGGTGTCTGACAGTTGATTCCTCATCTGTTTGAAAATTGCTAGATGTTTTGATTGAGAAATAATAACCTGAAATGAAAGAGACTGGAGGGAAGCCTGATGTTAAAATGAATAAATTGTCATTCCTTGGACTTGGTGTACTTGTATTAAATTCCACTTAGATATAAGCTATGATTTTTATTGGAGTGGGAAAGTCTGGATTGTTCTGTTTGGCTTTATATCCAACCTCAGCAGATGCCAGCCTTTCGTGTACTTGGATGGAGCAGTGGCACCATCAGCAGGGCCAGGAGATTCCCTTGTCTGGGGAGCTTTGGGAGGAGCAGAGGCATCCTGAGAGCTCAGGTAGTGTCCACTACTGTCCTTGTGTCAGAGCTGTTCGTCTGAGAAGGGCAAAGGAGCCAGACAGTCTCTCCTTCTCTGTGTTTCTGAGCTGCCAGAAGAGGTGGCAGTGATGACTTGAGGTGATCAGGGATATATTTTACAGCTGTCTGCTCTGGTTTAATTGCTTAATTATTCATCATTCCTGCTGGCTCAAGGATCAGAAGTGAGGGAAGTTTGGTTTCCAGTAATTATGGCTTCAGCACAGTTGGAAATGAGTCTAGCTTGGACAGAGTTCAGGTGAGTGCCAAACAGAACTGTGGATCATTTGAATACATTTCTAATGGTTTTAATTAAAGGTGCAGGAACAGACCGTCCCAAGTGCTGAAAGATGAGCCAGTGGGGAAGGAGACTGGCCTGGCTGAATAGAAAACTCTGTCTGGAACTCAGGGATAAAAAGAGAATCTTCCACCTGTGGAAGAAGGGGCAGGCAGCTCAGGAGGACTGCAAGAATGTTGTGAGGTTATGCAAGGGGAAAATCAGAAGGGCCAAAACCTGATTAGGACTTAATCTGGCTGCTACTGTAAAAGACAGTAAGTAATGTTTATATATATGTGCAATAAAAGGAGAACCCACATCCTTTGGATGTGGGGGGAAACAGTAACAAAAGATGAAGAAAAGGCTGAGGTACGTAATGCCTTCTTTACTTCAGTCTTTAATAGTAAGATCAGTTGTTCTCAAGCTGCCCAGTCCCCTGAGCTGGAAGACAGGGATGAAAAATGGCATGAAGCCCCCATAATCCAAGGGGAAATAGTCACCTGCTATACACAGGTCTGTGGGGCATGATAAGATCCACCCAGGGCAATGAAGGAGGAGGTGGAAATGCTCACATAGCCACTTTTCATCATTTACCAGCAGCTCTAGCTAACCAGGGAGGCCCCAGGAGACTGGAAGTTAGCAAATGTGACACCCATCCTCAAGAAGGGCTGGAGGGAGGATCTGGAAAGCTACAGGCCTGTCAGTCTGACCTCGGTGTCAGGGAAGGTCACGGAGCAGATCACCTTGAGTGCCATCCCACGGCACGTACAGGGCAGCCAAGTGACAGGCCTGGCCAGAGGGGGCTTATGGCAGGCAGGCCCTGCTTAACTGACCCGAGCCCCTTCTATGGCAAGGAGACACACGTAGCAGATAAGGACAATGCTGTGGATGTTGTCTACCTGGACTTTCATAAAGACTTTGACACCATTTTCACAGCTTTCTCCCAGAGAAACTGTCTGCTCATGGCTTGGACCAGTGCATTCTTTGGTGGGTAAAAAACTGGCTGGATGGCTGGGTCCAGGGAGTGGTGGGGAACAGTGTCACATGCAGTTGGTGTGCGGTCACCTGGGGTGTCCCCTACACCTCGGTACTGGGGCCAGTCCTGTTCAGCCCTTTACTGATGGCCTGGATGAGGGGATTGAGTGTGTTGGTGACAACATCAATTTGGGTGGGAGTGTTGATCTGCTGGAGGGAAGGAAGGCTCTGCAGAGGGATGTGAACAGGCTGGGTTGATGGACCAAGGCCAATTGTATGAGACCACAAGGTGAAGTGCCAGGGCCTACACCTGGGTCACAACAACCCCATGTACCACTACAGGCTGTGGGAAGAGTGGCTGGGAAGCTGCCTGGAGGAAAAGGACCTGGGGGTGTTGGCAGCAATGAACATGAGCCAGGTGTGCCCAGGTGGCAAGAAGGCCAATGGCACCTGGCCTGTGTCAGGAATAGTGTGGCCAGTGGGACCAGAGCAGTGATGGTCCTTCTGTACTCTCACTGGTGAGGCTACACCTCAAATCCTGCATTCAGTTTTGGGCCTGTCATGACAAGGAAGACCTTGAGGGGCTGGAGCATGTCCAGAGAAGGGAAGGGAGCTGAGGAAGGGTCTGGAGCACAAGTCTGATGAGGAGCAGCTGAGGGAGCTGGAGGGGCTTCAGCCTGGACAAAAGGAGGCTCAGGGGAGACTTTATCACTCTCTGCAATTCCCCAGCAGGAGGGTGGAGCTCGTGCGGGTCAGGCTCTGCTCCCAGGGAACAAGGGACAGGACAAGAGGAACTGGCCTCAAGCTGTGCCAGGAGAGGTTTAGGTTGGATATTAGGAAAACCTTTTTAATGTAAAGGGTTGTGAAACATAGGAATAGTCTGCCCAGGGCAGTGGTGGAGTCACCATCCCTGGAGGTATTTAAAAGACATGTAGGTGTGGCACTTGGGGACGTGGTTTAGTGGTGGGCTTGGCAGTGCTGGGTGGGCTTGGTGATCTTAGAGGTCTTTTCCAATCTAAATGATTTCATGATTTGATGGTATCCTCGTAATATTAAGACCATTCTGTATATTTTAAAATCAAATATCTCCCAAGAGAATATATTTAAAAGAGGAGACATACACATGACTGTTCAGAGTAGTTTTTAAACACTGGGAGTATACTGGCTTCCATTTGAAAGCTCATGTCATTGTATCTCAGTTTTGGTTTTCCTCTTGTGTTTCATTTGCTTAAATTCTTGGTAATAACAGACCTGCATCACACCTGGCTGTGTTGAAAGCAAATCTTAAAAAATGCCTGCTTTGTGGAAAATATTGATTGCACTTGTGTGCTTTTCTAAATATGTGAAACACAGCTACTTTTACAAAGAGCCTGTATTTGTGCATATACACCCGTCCTCGTGAGAAAACATTCAGGCACACAGTCAGACTTCAACGTAAACAGGAGAACATTTAAAATCTGTTTCCTTCCTGTTTTGATTCAAGGTAGGGGGGGTATTCTCCAGGGACGCAGCCTCTGAGGAGAGTTTGTTTTTCACAGAGACAGGCAACTTTATATGCCTTGGAGGAGAGGATGGAGGGGGCTTCGCTGAAGGAGTGGGCTGCAGTTACAGAGGTGCAGAGAGCATTCAAAAGCTAAAGGGCTGCTGGGCTTGTGGATCCTACAGCCAGGCTTTTAATAACGTTTTTAGAGGTTTGAAGACAAGAAATGAGTTACCAAACCAAATGTTTTTGAGCTTGCAGGACACCTTAAACCAAATGTATCCTCCGAGCTGTGCTGCTGATGGCTGTAGCCCTGGTTTAATATGCTTAGGTCACCCTGAAATGGGCCCTGTTCGGTGCAGAGGGGTAATTATGGAGGAAGAGCTGCGGGTGTGGTGTGGCTGAGAATGCGCTGGAAGCGCTGCGGCAGCGAGAGCGCTTCCAGCTGCATCAGGTTTTGGGAAGTGCAGCACCATGCCTTGCCTTTGCTCCAAGTAATGATGCCAGCCCTTCCTGAAGGACCCATCTGCAGGAGTCTGGGGTGTTTATTTGCCTTCTTGGAGTGTTCTTTTGCTTCCTGTGCACGTGGGAAACAAGTGAGTTCCATCTGGGTATGTGCTTCGATGGTGCTGCTCAGATGTACAGACAGCTCTTAAGTAAACAGGAGCAGTCATAGTTGTCAGGGGACATTTCTAAAAACATCAGGTGGCTTTATTTTGAAAGCAGCCTCTGATGTGCCTTATTTTTGTTGTCACGACTGATGGGGCTGAGCAGTAGTTAAGGAGACTTTGTGTTCCTGTCCCATTTGTGTGATCTGTTGTTGATGGCTCTGGTTGTGCATGGAGAAAGTTTGATCAATTATTCAGCAAGGGCTTGAGTCTAAGCTGTCTCAGAGCTGGCAAGCCACTACCTCTACAGACTGGTGTGGTTGCTTGTTATTTAGGCACTCTGACTTTGCACAGACTGCTCTTTGTGTAGTTTTGGGAGATGAACTCCCAATCAGAGGAGAATATGGTTATCAACCAGACACATATACACCCAGCCTGTGACAGTGGCTGTAATCAAATCCAATCAGGCATGTTTTAATCAATCAGGGATACTCTGTTGCCTGTGCTATCCAGAATTAACTTCTTGGATATCTTCCTTTTTATGTTTAAGATAGATTGGCTTTGTGTTGGAGGGTTAAATGAGTGGGTAAACAGTTGTTAAAATTGCCAGTGTTACCCATCAGCAGCTGCAGGACTTGGTTAAGGCAATGAAAAGTGACCTTGTGGCAGCCTTCTCAGTGGGTATGAGGGAAACAAGATGCCATTTGTGATGTCCTGAGAAGAGCAGCACCGAGAGGGATATGATCTCAAGAACAGAGTCTCTGATTACATCAGGAGCAACTGATGGGTTGGGGAGGGCAGAGAGAGTGTTGGCTAAAGAAAGGGTACTGGGAGGGTATTGCAGAGCCCACCCTGCAAGCAAACCCACAAAATGACACTTGTTCCTCCATGTGTCTGTGTGGAGCAGATGGGTGGCATCTCTCCATTAACACAGTCCCCGTTTCTGGCTTGCAATCACCTGTGTGCTGCTCCCTGGCGACAGCACCCTGTGACAGGAGTGCAGGGTCCCTGAGTGGCCCTGGGGAAGGGCAGGGATGGAATGGGGCAGGTTTATTTCCTCTCTTAGGGTACCTCACACCGTTCTGACCCCTCTGTTTCACAAGCACCCCCCTTGCAGGGGGCACAGCTGGGACTTGTGCTGGGCATCAGCCATAGAATCCTATAATGGTTTGTGTTGGAAGGGGCCTGAAAGATCATCTAATTCCAACTCCTCTGCCACGGGCAGGGACACCTTCCACTAGACCAGACCTTGCTCTGATGCTGACTTTGAGACTGTGGAGGTTTTGCTTCCCCTTCCTGTTGGCCTGTGCTGTTTCTATAGTGCTCTGTAATGAAATTTATGATGATGATGATGATGATATAACTCAAATGCACAAGATACTGGGTGCCTCCAAGGAGAGGAGAGTCAGTCCTAATTAACCTTCATTGGCTTTGATAGGGTTTGAAAGCATCTAGAAACTTGCAGATAGTGCTTACTCCTACAGCTGGCAGGCATGTTTTAAGATTGCTGTTATTCTAAAAAAAAAAATAAAAAATACGGGTTTGCAGATGCCAGAACTACTTATTTTGGGTCAAAACCAGAGTTTTGAAACAATGAAGCACTTCTTATAAAAATGTGGAAAATCAAAACGTGGTTTACATCTCAGAAGTGTTTAGGGAGCATATTCAGTTAATGTACATAAATTTTAAAAAAAAGTCCCCCAAATCTTTCCCATCACATTATTCTGACAACAAAGTGCTTGTACAGTGGAAACAAAAATGTTTAGTAGCTGAACAAAAATCCAGTGATTTTAACACAGATCTGCTCAGGCCCTAGTGGTGTCTCACTGCAATTGAAAGAAGAGAGCTTTCTAAGAGAATTTATTGCTCTTCAGTGCGGTACTTTCTTTTTTCCTAAGCATTATTTCTTCCAGTGTGGGGAGAGGGATTCTGCAAATAGAAGGCATCTACACAATGCTGATTCCTGCTGGCAATGTGAATTTAATCTCAAGCATTTGGGCCACTGTTTAAAGGTAACTATTGGGATCTGATGTTGTTGTCTGCAGCAAAGAATTTGTTATGTCTTTATCAGACAATGGCAGCGGGGCATGAAGTGCTGTTCTAGAGTGGGTGGTTCTTCTCTCTTGTTTCTTAGTGGCTCTTTTGAACCAACATTTTCCATCAATAACTTTTGTTGAAAATACTTAAGAAGGTTTGTTGTCTGAAACCCGTTTTGCATAAAGTGCCTTGGTTATGTTTTGTGCTTAAAAACTTTGAGTCAACCCTGAAGAACAACACAATCACCATAGAAATCACACAAAATGCTTCGTATGTGGGAGGGTTTTGTCCTCTTTCTTGTTTTGCAGCACCTGAAATCTCCCGAGTTTCTCTCCAGAGGAGCAGATAGAAAGAAAGAAGGTTTTTTTTTTTCATTGCCACAAGGACTAGAAGGTTATTTGTTATAGCAGCTGATATTTTTGCCTCATGATTTACTTCAGATCTACACATTTAGGTAAAATACCTGTTAGTGTTTGATGAGGGTGTAGAATTTAGTTGGTGAAGTTGTGATAGTTGCCTTTAAAGTCTTAAAAAATGTGCACGCTCCATGAAACATGAGTATAGTTACAAATTATTTTATTTGCCAGGTGCAAAAATGACTTTAGAATTTCTATAACATTGACACTGCAATTATATTCATTGGTCATCATGTGGGGGATACAGATGTGCTGGGAGCCCTACTGAAAAATTAGCCCAGGAGGTTCTGCTGCTGTACTTCAGACTAAATGCTTGTTGAGGTTTTACTGAAGCTGTAATAGATGAGATGTACAAATGCTCACAGCATTTTGCAGCTTTGGGTTTTGTTCTGCAGTTCGAATTACCTGGTTTGCTCCCTGCATTTCAGTATAACAGTAATAACTGTTTCCCCAGCTCAACTTGGATTTTGCATGATTGTCATATCACAGAGTTTTCAATGGGAGCAGAGTGCATTTCATGCTGAAGTCAGCAGACAGCCTGTGAACAAATTAAGGAGTATTTCTGTTCCCGTCATTTGCGTTGGGCAGTTCTGCCGTGTTTTTTAAGGCAGTTCACAGAAGGGATCTGACATTCTGCAGGTTTTTCTATCTGTATCAGGGTGGTCATCCTGCCTGGCTCCAAGAGCCACGTGCCAGTGTTGTCATGGACTGAACCACATGATGTGCACCTAATTGTGTATTAATTACATATCTATATTTACCAATTCATAAGACCCATGTGTAAGGGGCACTTCATGGGTGGCAAAATAGTGATCCCGCCACTCAATTACAGAGTCTTGACTGCATCTGATGGTCTTCTCATTTTAGCCCAAATACTGGCAACCTCACCTTCTTCATTACCCAGGAACACATTATGTGATCTGTCCCAAATGACAAAATGACCAGAGAGCTGTAATTTAGCAAAGACAAATGGAAAGTTGTACCTGAAGGAGGAGCCCTCAAACTGTACTGTCTATGCTGGTACAAGTCAGTGTGTCCTGGTTTGGTGCTGCTCGTGGGTTTCCTCTTTATCACTGGGGCATGCTGGGGTCTGTGCTGTGAAGGCCAAGTGGGGCAGAGGAGGCAGGAGATGGTTCCTTGCCACTCTGAAAATTGGTTTAGGTGTGTCTGAGTCACAGAATGGTTTGAGTTGGAAGGGACCTTAAAGATCATCTAATCTCATCTCATTTGTACTTCCCTGCTGTGGGCAAGGACACCTTCCACTATCCCACGTTACTCCAAGCCCCATCCAACCTGGCCTGGAGCACTTCCATGGCTGGGGCATCCACAGCTTCTCTGGGCAACCTCAGAGCCAAGAATTTTTTCTTAATATCTAATCTAAACCTACTCTCTTTCAGTTTGAAGCCATTACTCCTTGTCCTATCAAGAATTACATCCTTCAGGCTCCGTGAAGGTGTCAAGGTGACACAGTTGCCACTTGTTCCTCAGCCCAGGCCTGCCAACCCTGTAAACTAATGTTGACAAATCAGTAGTTTTAAGTCTCAAAAAGCACACACATCCTGGTTGACTCTGACCTTCACTCTGCTTACCTCTGGTTTCCACATATTTCTCCTGCAAAAACATGACCTAGAAACAAAAGTATGAAACAAAGCTGACCTTCTCTTTTGTGTTAACTTGGGTCCAAGTGTTAGAGTTAAGAAAAACACCAAATAACTTAAATGTGCTACCAACTCTGGGAACAGAGCTCCAGGTTCCCCTTTTAGAGGAAAAGGAATGGAAAAAGATTTCCCAACAGGCAATCTCAAGGGGGGAAGGAGTGATTCTAGTGAGCACATTTGTTTTCAGTGCTCCCACAGCAATGACTACACAGAGTATGTTGTCATTTATTTGCCCTGCTGAAGGCACAAGGGCAGACCTCCAGAGCTGCTCTTCTCCCCATTTGCCTTCCCGTTGCTTCCTTGCTTTTTTTGGTTCAGTTCTTCACCCTCTTCACTTCCCCTGTCTCCCTCCAGGGCAATGGAAAACTGGGAGTTGTGCTGGGCTTACTCACTCAAGAGCTGGAGACGCTGAAAGAATGTTTCCTTCCCAGACACTGCAGCGAGATCCATGAGGAGCTTTTGTCAGCCCTCAGACAGAAGAGTCACACAGATCCAGTGACCAGCCTGGTGTCTCCATGGGAAGCCCTGCAGCCAGCAGCTTGTGTGGATTGCTGTAAGTCAGTCAATGTGAAAGGCAGAGCGGCAAAGAGGGGGAATGTGCCCCTTTCTTGGACTGGAAAGAGGAGTCTTCACACTCCTGAACTGCTGTCCATGTTCCCTGTGCTTGGCAGCAGCAATCACTGGAGCATGAGCAAAAAGTCAAGATTGCCTTAGGTCAGGAAACTCTTTCACAATGGAGTTCACAATGGGCTTGTGCTTCTCTGGCCTTTCTCTTTGGTCCACTGAACATTTAAAAGGAGCAGCTTCAGCAGGGTGTACTGAGAGTTAATTCTTCAGGAGGGCCTCACAGGCCAGGGCACTGAGGATGGTGGGGTTCAGATCCTTCTAGGCAAAGCCAGGACTTCCCCTCAGGACTGTTCCATCTTGTAGCCATGCTGGAAAGGAAGAGTGCTGCCCACATGATCTCACATGGTGCTTCAACTCTTTAGTAATAGATGATCTCAGCAGGAAATGTAGGCAGAAGTTTCTGTGCTGTGGGTTACGGAGAGGATAAGGTATAAAAGAGTTCTGCTGTTTTGGTTCATGCTGTCATGGTTTCTGTGAGCAGGTGGGTGCCCAGGGAATTTTAATGCAAAAAATGTCATATCCCTTAGGATTAGGTGTCAACTGACTGATGATTTTGAGGAATGAAGTCTTGAATTCGGCACATAAAAATAGCAGTTGCGTGGGACCTTGTCACCGATTTCCTTTGAGAATCAACCCTTTTTTGAGAACTTTAACTTTGGGATTCTGCTGGTGTTCAGTTCTAGTATGTAAATATTCATTCACCAAATCTCACTCTTCTGCACTCTGCCCCCAGTGCCTCCCTGTAGCATTTACTGTGCTAGTGGGATGATAATAGGTTACATGTTGCATAATAGGGTGAGGAGAGTAAGGCCTGAACTTCACATGGCTAGAAATGCGTTAGTACCGTGATAATCACAAGGTAACAGCTGTCCTACCCTCCCTTTTTATTTTTCTTTTTGAAACCCACTCCACTTGTTTTATAATTACTTGGGCTCATTGTGAATGCAAAAATAGCTTCTCTATTTAAAGAGAACAGATGGTTTTTCTAATGATTTTTCCTTAAGATTGAATGAGTTGTGGTTGAGTCAGAAACTGCCAGCCCAGAAACGTATGTTTTGATAAGAGAAATACTTGATTAGGTTAATTGAGCGTGACTCAGTGTGATGTACATTTGGCCAACTTAAAAGCTTTCTAACTTTGTCTTGGATAGAGGTTGCAGTACATCTCTGAGGACAGAGAAGAAGGTAAGGGAGTGCAGGTGAAGATGGATAAGCCAAAGGAATGTAACACTTTCAGGAGGACTGGGAAGCATTAAAAACATGAGGACACATTTGTCCATTCACATCTTGTTCCTGACAGTGAGGTCTTTGTCAAGAGCAAACTCCTTCCACCTGAGAGGCCTCAGAACGAGCCAAGCTTGGACCCAAACTAGGAGATAGCTAAGGGCAGTCCTGGGGATCCAGTCTGGAGGAGAGAGGCAGAGAGAGTAAGCTGTAGAGTAAGTTTGTCATGTGTCATGAGAGGGAGCAGGGATTTGGTTACACTGAGCCTTGCTAAGCTGAAGACTTCAGAGCTGTGTTTGTGACACCCAACAGAGTGTGTCTTTTAGCTGGCGGGTAATCTTTTCTGACTTTAATAGAAAAGGAGATAGAAGATCTCCTCAGCAGGCTCAGTGTCACTCAAGGTGCTTTAGTTAGGCCATGGAGTGAGTTTAATGTGCTGTAATTTCCATGCAAGCTCAAGCTTGGTGGGACAGGGTACAGCAGAGATGATGTGGTGTTCAGAAAAACAAGTAAACTTCAGAGAATAACACAAACTCCCCAAATTCTTGACTCTTTTGTGAGGTTTGCTGGAGACTAAGAGATCATGATACCTCTCTGAGACCTCAGTCCTCTTCCAGATGCTGGCATGTAGCCAGAAAAACATTTAAGAGCCATGTCCTGTGCCCCTTTCCTCTGTGATTTGAAATGGCATGCACAAAAAGCAGTCCTTGATGTTCCCACTGTCACCCAGCAGTTTGTCTGGGCAGTGTACAGGACCATCTTCTAGAGACGCTTCATTTTCTGTGGCTCTGTAAGTCTGAATATAAACTCAAACTACTTTGAGAGGGTCCCAACAGTCCTGGTTTTGTAATTCCCAACATCTCTTAGCAACTGGGCAGCCATTCTTTTCATTTTTTTTTTCTTTTTCCCCAGTGCTCCTTATTCCTGCTCCCTTTTCCCTGTGGCTCATGAAGCAGAGACCTTCTCCTCAGTGTTGCTGATCTCAGTGTTGCTGCTGTGGTGCTGCAAAGGTCAGCAGGCAGCTGCTAATCGACAGCAGAAGGGTGGCTCAGCCACGTCTCTGTGCTCTTTGAAGGGTATTTTGTGTGTCTGTGTCCCTTCAGGCATGTGTCCTGTTACGCACTTGGAATGAATCATCTCCCACAGCCATTTGTGTAGTTTGATGTGGGCAGTGACAAACCAAACCAAACAGGTCCTGTCCTCATTTCATCCCCTTTTTGTGGGCAAAATTGTGTCTTTCAGGACAGCAAGGCAGATATCACCTGTTGGGGCAGTATGTGGGTTGAAGCAGGAGGTCTGGAATGATGTGTGGAAGATGCTCTGCCAATCCCAGAGGAGAAGGATGAGGTGTACCAGTCCATCTCCTGCTACAAGGGTGATGCAAATGTGTCTGTGTGGCTGTTAGGATGTGATATTAACAGAGGTATTTGCTGTAGTTTGATGTGTTAGGGTTAAGGTATGTTTTATCCTCTCCTTGCTGGATTATGAATGGAAAACATTATTACAGTCAGCTGCTTGAAGGTGGGTATGTAGGTATGCTAGTGAGCTGTGTTGGAGGATCTTTCATTACGAATCTGAAAGGCGCTAAAACTAATTTAAAATCAAAGCAAAACACTCACAGGAGCAATATCCATCATTCTCTAGCACTGCACAGAGTTTGGATGCAGCAGGTCTGAGTGCAGCAATTTTCCATCTTGACAGGGTCAGGTAGATTCTTCGTTCTGGGATCCAAGTTGCAGGAATAGTTGTGGCTTTGGGGAAAGGAGCAAGTCATTAAAAATACAATATTTATTTTTCTCTTTGTTAGCATATTTATTTCTATAGGAGATAGAGATGCTGATATTGAAAGTCCTTCCTAAAATGCAATACTGTATTTCACAGAAGTGCCTTCCTAAATAGAGGCAGGGACAGGTGAAATATTGTCCAAAATACACTGACAACCACCTGAGGAGTTTGAGTCTGAATTCTTGTCTTAATTACTGGCTGTGCCTCGTATCTGGTAGACAGCACTCCCCTCTGTGGTGTCTTTAGAGCCAATTCTGTAAGAATTTTTGCCTAGATGCTGGAATGAGAAAGTGAGAGAGGCTCTAGAGGGCAGTGCAGCATCCCTGTGATGGGAGTGCCTCCAGAATTTGCTCATAGGAATCTTACTCTGCAGGATGATTGCTTAAAATAGATAAAAATAAAACCGAATTAAGCAGAAGTTTTTGTTATTTCACAGAAAATTTTGATAGATGAAAACTTTTTGTACCAAGAAGGCTTGGCCCTCTTTTTAGAGGAGCTTTGAACATTAGACTGGCTGTACTAATTCTGAAAAGCTTTTAATCTCTTGAAAAAAAAGAAAGTACAATATTTGTGTATGATTTAAGGAAACAAACAAACCAAAGCTCATCCCTCCTGTGCTTCTAGCAGAGTCCACAAAAGAACTGTTTGTTTTTACACTGTTTTTCCCCTTCTCCAGCACAACCTTATAATGCAACACATCCTTTGACTGGAGGTGCTCCTGTTTTCCTTGCACAGAGGTAAATCAATAAATCATTGTGTCAGCAGAGCAGCAGAGCACAGCTTGAAGCAAAATTTCCCTGTGCTGGAAGGTTTCGAATTCACTTCAGGTGGGAGCTCAGATGTGCCACACACACCTGCCTACTGATAATGTTCCAAGGCTGCATCCAGAGTGGCAGGGTGGTGATTCAGGGTGTCAACCTGCTCTTCAGGATGTCGAGCCACAACCTGGAGGCTGCTCCTGCTGTCAGAAGGGGTCGGTAGCTCCTTGCTACCCCATAAACAGCTTATGTATGGCTGGCTGATTATTTAGTGAGCATTTGGCATGGATTTTTGCTCCGTGTGGGAGTTCAGGTCTCCAGTCTGTGTGGACTGTGCTGCTCATGTGGACAGGGGGTCATTCAGTGCTGGACATGGAGGAACCAATGCTGAAATCCAGCAGAGAAGTGCTTGAGCCAGGACTGTGCTCTGACCCCTCTGTAAGGCAGCACATGATGGATTTCTATTTGCTTTCATGGTAGCAATACTTCTTCCAAATTAAAATTGACTGCCTTTCACAGCAGGAGAGGGAAGATGATCCCAAGCAGTTGCTCTGGCTGAATGAAAAAGATCTGTATGTGGGCTCAGCATTAGACAACTGATGCTTTTGAAATACATATTTGTTTGTTTTCTAAATAGAGTACATCTTGTTCACCTGTGAAAATTAGAGACGATGAGAGGAAAGGAAGGGCTGTGGATAACAGAGAGGGGACTTTACATAACTGAGGTGAAAAATAAAATGCTCTCATTTCAATCTGAGGCAAGGAAAATTGCTTATACATACTTCAAGAATAATACATTAAAAAAATACACAGTGTTTTCTCTCTCTCTTCTATCTGCTTTATTTTCTTCAGTTCTGCCTTTAAAGAGAAGGTACATGAGACCTACAAATGCCACAGTTCTACCATAACTTTTTCTCTTTTTGCAGCAGTACCTATCCAGGTTCTTTCCAGCTTTTGGAAGAGCTGCTGCTGGTGGTGTTTGTCCAGGTGAATTTAACAAGCTGCCTGTCAGACCACCCTGGTTTTCAGACACCAAAATGTAGCATTGTCAAGTAGGAGACCCGTTGGTAACAGATTTTTTTGAACCAGATTGGCTGCTGCCTGATGAATGCTGCATAGGTGTTATTGTAGTAGAGATTACTGCTAGTTTATGTTTGTACCAATTAATTTCCCTATGTGTTTCCTAATTAGGTATGACTGTAAAGCAGATTAACAGAATGATGCCAAATTTCTGTCTACACACTCTCCTTCTGAATGAAGCTTGTTATTTCCTCTATGGTTTAAAGCTGAGCCATGTGTGCTGTCTTCATTTAGATTAAAGAGTATGAAATCAGCTTAATTTCATACAGTTATTATTTAAGACTGCTTTGATTTTTGGAGAAGAGAGATAGCCAACGGGCTTAATGCCATTGAATTGATATGCTGCAAGTTCTTGTCATTAGCATTTCTTTTGTGCTCTTTTGTATTTTTTTAAAATAAGGGCCATCTTTTCTGCTTGTCCTCACACCATTCCTTTGACTGCCTGATGCTCCAGGTGTTCAGAATTGGGTGAATAACAGGGAGGAGGGATTTTATTTTTCCTAAAATTTGAGGGTCACAATATGGTTGTCAGCCTTTAAATGCAGTGGTGGTATTTATTGCCCTTTTTCCCCTGAGGGATTTGGCCTCCTGTTAATGGGAGTGATCTGCAGTGAACTTGGCTGAATTCTGCCTTTTTTAACAGCAAGAGATAAAAACCCCAACACTCTAAGGAAAAGTCCAGAAACTTGAGATAGATTCAGTATAAGCAGTGCCTGGGCACACAGAAAGTTAATTGTTCTACTAATGAGAGATAGTTCTGCCTCACTCAGCTGGGTCAGTTGGGAACTCAGAGAATCAAACATGATGACTCTAGGTCCTAAGGCTTCTCCTGGTGTCACTGCTTTTGTAATTCTTGCTCTTGCAAGAAGGGAGAAGTATTTGGAGGGTAATATTCCCTCTCTATATATTTATATACTCTCATTAAAATTGTGCTCATGGCTTACAGGCTGGGTCAGACATAACCATCACAGCTCCCCAACTTCACTGGCGTTACTTTCTACACTGGAAGATCTTACCAAGGTTTTAAAATGAAGTGCAGTTCACTCGAGCAAGTTGTGAGGGCTGTTCCTCACCTGCTGGAGCTACAGGCGTGTGCCAACTTTAGAGAAAATCTGAACAAGCACCTGAAATGGAAAGGCAAAGTTGGCAGCAGTGCTAGGGAAGGTACAGCACTCTCCTGCATGCTCTTGTTCAACACACTTATTCCTCAAATAATGCTGGCTGTTTTAGTGCTGAGACAAACACTTTCCTGTCTAACTTGTGAGAAAGAAAGCACCAAGTCGTGTGGCAGCAGGGCACATCCACGTGTCAGTCACAGTGTGGCAGGAGAGCTCCTTTCCATTGCTGAGCAGGTGACATGGGAGAGAAAGTACTGTGAGGCTGGGAAGACAGCACCTCCTGGGAGGCCCTTTGGTGCTGGGTCCTTTCCCAGGGAGCACAGACTCATCAGAGCTCTGCTGGGATGGTGTGAATTGCTGCTGCTACAAGTAGAAAGTGCAAGACAGGGACTGGTGGGCGTCACGAACGCAAATCGCTCTGCGACTCGACAAGGCTGCTGCAGTTTTGCCAAGATAAAAGGGCTGGTTCCTGGCTCATCCCCTGAACCTGTCTGCCAGGGCCATGGAGTATGGGAGCCACAAGGGATGGTGGGGTGGTCTAAGCAATTTGCAAGTGCTTTAGCATGTGCCTGCCCTGGAGTTTAATGCAGTCATTGTTAGCCCGGTGTGTGAGAGTGGGAAGAGACAGAAGGACCTGCCTGGCACACTGGCAGAAGGTGGATGTAGGAGCCATCCTTGAAGCACTGGCAAACACAGAGCAATAATGAAGATTTCCAGTCTGTCCCTGGGGCTGTGGAGGGAAGGGTGACTGCAGTCAGAAGTAGATCTCTCTGGTCAGCACCTCATCTCTGAGAGCAAGCAGTGCCTGGTAGGAGCACAGGAGTGGGGCTGACATGAGAGCTGCTTCTCCTTTCATAATTTCACCCAGCTTTCACAGCCTGCAGCTCAGGCACTCCCCAGCCAGGGATGGGCATCTCTGCTTCGAGCTCCTGCCACGCTGTTCCACCAGGATGCAGGGATGCAAACTTCAGGCAGGCAAGGTCACACTGCTTTCCTGTAAATGGCAGGCATGTGCAAAGTGTAATGGATAATTCCATGATGTCAATGACCAAAAGCAAACGTCTCGCAGGGTGTAATTGGTTTCTCTATAGTGTCAAGTGCTTTTATGTGTTCAGCATAAATATCTTTGCATTGATTGGGAGAAGAAGATAAAAATCAATGATTTACAACACTGAAGTGCTTAGAACATGACATTAAAATGACTCTAGGAGACTTAGCTCATAGGGGACATAGTAAATACTCAAGAGGTACAGGAAATGAAGAGACTCTTCCCAAGTCCTGAAACCAAGCAATAAATTTGATAGATGCTGTGTTTCTCTGCCTAATGGATTTTAATACTGACTTTCTTTTTGCAGAATTACTCTATTTTTTGTTGTTTAGTTGTGGTTATTTTTTACTCTTATTTGTTTGGATGTTTAGGGCCCCAGGCTAAACGGAGGCATCATTATTTTCATGAGGAAACTCCGTAGCTTGAGCAAAATGGGAAACAATTCCTGTTTTGGCTGGCTTTGCACACTAAGCACCAGGAGGGTGTCTTGAATTATGAGTGCTGAGGAGCACAGATAATCACAGAAAATAAAGCTGGACAGGACCAGAGATCCATCCCTTTGCCCCACATCCAGATGAATCGTATCTAACTCACTCCTGACAGGTTTTCTTGCTGCAATTTAAGCACTGTGTCTGGTAGATAGAGAGATCAGATAATCTCCCTTCTATCCATAGTGATTTTTTATTTCCCCTTTCTTTGTATCTTCTTGTGTCTTGTGTTTTCTACACTTTTTTTTTTTTAGTATTTTTTACTGAGCATTTAAATTGTCCCTTTTATTTACCCCCAGTAAGCTACCAGACATGAGATGCAGTCACAGTAATTTGATTCCTCCTGGTCTAGAAAATAAGACACAGTGGTTTTTGATGGAAGTATTTATATGCTACTTTTGTATTAATCAGGAGAATCCTGACTGTCTTTCATTGCTGGCAGCAACACATGTGATGAGCTGTTCCCTGGAGAGGATAAATGCTCCGAGCTTCCTAAGGACTTGCAGCCCCTTGTCTGAGAATCTCAACTTGAGTTTGGGCTTTAAAGTTGTAGGAAAATAATGACAAATTAAGGCTGAAGGATTCCAGATCCGCCTGGTGTGGGAGGCCATGTGATGAAGCATGCAAATGGATTGCTGGTGTGTTCAGCTGGCAGTCAGACGTTGTGTGCTTGCATTTTTGTGAGGGGTACAAAGCAGGGTGTCCCTGAGATGCTCTGCTGGCACCATGCATCAATATTAGCAAAAGACAGCATAGAGCTTTACTCTGTTCTTGAAATATCTGTATGTAAAAAGGGCAGGAAGCCACATGAAGGGAATTGTCAATGATATTTTCAAGAATTTTCACCAAGATTGCGTGTAGCTGCCTGCAGACACAAGGTAAAGCATCAGCTAGATCCAGTGTCACTTTCTTCCTCAAACCTAAAATGAGGAAGGAAAAACTGTTTGCTCAGGACTTTTTGCGTCTTCAGCGCACGGCTCTGGCTTGACTTTGGCTGCCTACTTTAATTGGTGTTTAATGAAAAAGCTGTAAAACCCCGTGGAAGAGCCAATAAATCAGCAATGTATATGGAAAATTGAAAAAGCGTGTGCGTTCCCAAAGTGACATGAGAACAACAGGGGATGTGATAACCTGAGATCTTCTGACCTTTGTACCCCCAAAGCTCTGTGGGAACTCCTGTTTTTCCACCTGGCTGTTGTCAGAATTGATGATTTCTGTCTCACCATCTCCTCAGCCGAGCGCTGCCTTTGAATCCAGTCCAGCCCAGCTCTGCTCCTCTGCCAGGCAGGCTGCTGTGGGTAGTGCTGACTGTACACTCTATCCAGCACTGCCAGGAAATTGCTGCCCTAGGGTGAGGCCAGGAATACTATTATTGTTAAATTTTTAAGGAACAAGTCAAGGCTGTTGCTGAACTGAGGGTAGAAACATGCTGTGAACTGAAATAATTAACACTGCTTTGATCAGAGAAGTAGGGATTGCTTTGTCTATGGCTTTATACAGAGTTACAGGAAAAAGTGAAAGGTGTTAATGATACCTCTTCATTAACCTAATCAAACAGGCAAATTAGGTCCTGATTTCTGTCCATGCCACCAATATTGGTGTGCAGCTTCTTCCTGTGCCTTTCCCACTGTTCTTCCTACCTTGTGGTTTGGTAAAGAGTGATGCTGGATCACTGGGTGGAATACATTTATGACAGTTCAAAGCAAGTTTAGGTGGTCCAACCATGTGGTTGCCACTGGTGAAGAAAAGTCAGGCAATAGTGACCTTGTGCTGATGAGCATCTGGCATGCCACGTGTTTTCCCAGCCTGCTCTGTCCAGCCACCGCTTGTTTTACACTTGGATTGCCAAACACCAGCCCAGATCATGAATATCTGCTGAGTCCACATGTTAATTATCATGCCAAGGGATGATTGTACAGGACCACAGCAGTGGTGGGCTGTAGATATCATCTGAAGGCAACCAAACCCCATGTTCTGCCTACTCCCATCCCAGTCTGGAAAGGTGATGGCTGTGCATGTAGCTGGAGGGTCATACTGGCTGTTAGAGGGGTTGTAGACGTGTGGTGCTCCCGAGGGATGAATAGATTCCTTTTGCCCACTGTCCTGGTACAGACCCTTGTCAGGAGCAGTGGTGTGGGCTCTGCAGGCTGCAGGTTTTAGCAGGCTGCAGGTTTTAGCAGGCTGCTCTGGGAAGGTGCAGGGCCTGCTGATGTTATTGGGGTTGCTGTATGTGCCACGGCTTCCCCTTGGCAAGCCCCCTGAGTTGTGCCACTCTGGCCTGCAGATCAGCATTCCTGCCTGATCCGACCAATGATCTGGCCTGTCACTGCTGCAGCAGCCCCTGGGTGCCACTAGGGAAATATGCTTTTGGCTCTCTGGAGGGGAGTTAGGACCAGGTGCTACTGGTTCCTCCTTTTCTGCCCTGTCAAGGGAGCTGCAAGGCCCATTCCTGGTGAATGCTTTGGCCATTAAATGGAGCGGTGTGTGCATTCCGTTGGCTTATGTGTATTCAATTTAATGGAAAGACTGGAAGAAATTCTTCTTTATCTGATACTCCACTTTTATTCCTGCCTGTCATCATCTGCTGCTCACTCCTCATGTCTTTCGCAAGCCATGGGTGGCCAGACTGGGACAGGCCACAAGCCCCATAATGCTTTCCCTTCTCCCTCTCCTGCATGCCCTTGTAAGAGCCCTAGAGAGGGAGAATCACTGTGCAGGCACACAGCACTGACTTGAGACGTCTGCTCAAGCAGAAGAATAAGCAGAAGTAGTAATTTTTGCGAAGTTGCTGAGGATTTGGGAGAATGAGAGTGGCAGATGAGGACCTTGCCCTCTGTGTCCCACTGGTGGCCGTGTGTGGTGCTCTGTGGTGCTCCTGCCCCAGGCAGAGCAGCCCCAGCAGCAGCAGGCAGGGCAGGCAGCACTCCCTGTGGGCACAGCCCTCCCGGCTGTCTCTGCAGACCTGTCGGGAAAGCGGAGGAGAAAAGCGGAACCGGCGTCTGTCCCGGTTTCCTGCCAGCACCTGCCAAGGGCAGAGGCAGCACAGATGCTGCTGGCTGAGGGCATCTGCCTTGGAATGGCACAGAGATCCTGTGCATGGAGTCAGCATCCTCTGAGCCTGTCTGGAAGGCTTGGCTGGGGGAAACGAGGTTAGCAGAAGCAGAAGTTTCTACAGCATGCCTACCAAGTGACGGCCCAAGTTGGCCCAGGATGCTGGAAACCACTTTTTAGCCTGGGCACTTCTCCATCTCCATGCAATCTGTGCAGCAACCCTCTACGCTAAAGAGCAGGAATGTGACTTTCCCTGGACCTGTCTTGTAGAAGGTAAAGCACCATATGGAAGCTGATGGCTCAACCTGCCTGCAAAAGGTATCTGAAGAGAGAGAGGAAACACAAGGCCCACATCTTTAAAGATAAAGAGGAGTGTGTGGGTGCCATTTCCTCAGCAACTGAAGCTGTTGCAGTGTCTGATCTGTCTGTAGTTTCAGTCTCGCTTCAACAGCATTTCTGCTAAGGGGGCAGCTGGGAAGAACTTTTGCTCCACAATAAATTTTCCAGGGAGATCAAATATGAGATCAAAATGTGTTTTTTTCTTGTTTACTTCATATTTTGTCACATGCTTATTTTTTTCAGATTTGGTATTCTTGGTTTTGTCCATTTTAAACTATGACGTTGTATTCCTGATATATCCTTGGTTTTAAATTTTTTAAAAAAAAACATTTTCATCACTCTCTCTCCTTTCCTGCTTAATGGTTTATTGTAATCCCCCCTCCTATCTTGCAGTACCTTAATTTGAGGCTCTTTAGACTCAGCTATCTAACGTAGAAAGTTTTCTGCAGGCAGAAATCCATGGGAAGTATGGGCACTTAGAACTTAGGAAAATTGAGTCTCGAGGTGGACGGACAGAAATTAAAGTGCTTTTAAGTGTGGAGAACTTCTGGAAAATGTTTTCTCCCTCCCTACCTGTCTTTCTGCGATTTGCAAGATTGTGGAAATTCAATTACAGAAGGTAGCTGTGAACACAGCGAATGTAGGTGGTCACTTTTTGTTCCCTTGCAATTCAGAATGACAATCCACATCATTAAAACTCAGTGCATGTGGACTTGATATTAAACAAATTGGATAGCTCTGAGGTTGCTTATTTCTTCCAGGGATACAAGGGTGAAGTGAGCCAAAGCAGTTTGCAGCCCAGCATGTCTCAGCTCAAGGCTGCTAATGATGCATCCTAGAAACACAGAGCATCAGCAAGTCCTTTGTACTTTGCTAATATTTTTCCTGCAGTAACATGAGAGCAATTACAGCTTGGAAGGATGGGAGTTGGAGCCCAGAGAAGATGAAAAAATTCAAAGGGAAAAACAGGATTTCATGAAGTGAAGGCAGGGAGTGTATGTGGGTGGGCGAGGGAGCAAGCATCTGTAAATAGTTGGCACTGACAGCTGCCTTTAAAATATATGGGAATCTGGAAAGAGAGAGGTGGAACAGCTGCAAGCGTGTGTATGGTTTATGGAAAGAGGAGAGCAACGTGCAGCTTGTGAGGGAAGCAGCAAAAGAGCAGAGCTAAGCAGGAATCCATGGAAGGCGTGAGAGAAAGTGGGGCAAAACCAGAGTGAAGTTGGGGAAGAAAGAGATTAATTCCAGGAGATGTTCAGCAACGGGTACAAACTGTAGTGCAGCTGATGGAAGAGTCACTGTCATGCCTGTGACTGTCAGGGGGGGAAATTGCCACTGCCGCCTGCCTGTCGTCCCAGCTTGTCCCCCCTCTCCCGGCTTTATCTTTTGATTTATCGTAATAAGAAATCAGCCTTCCTTAGAGCGGGTCGTGGGACTGGGCTGAGGGATTAAAGCCAAATCTCTGACCTCTGCACATATTGTAATGCTTGTGAGCCATTGACTCATCCTCTTTATTGGCAGGTTGATGGATTCCTAACTAGGTTGTTAGTGGCATCTCAGCGTTGCTGCCTGAGATGTGCCTTTTGTGTTTAAACTCTGACTTAGAGAAACAAGTTCATTTCAGGCTCTTTGTGTTTCTCTCCTCCTCCTTTTCACAGCTTTTACTTCTTTAAATGTAGACTTCTTTTGACAGATCATCTCCATGGTAACTAACAGGACCCGGCTGCCTACAGAAATTGTAGTAATAAAGTGGTTGGTTTTTACACATGATGAAAAGATGATGAAGCACAATGATAGGTGATAAAGACACAGGTAATTGCTCTAGAATAATATTGCTGCCAAGAAGATGACTGAACTCCCACACAGAAGATGAACAGATGGTGTATTTATTGAAATTCATAGGCTGAGGGAAGAAAATGTAATTGATGGCTGTGTAGGTTTTGTTTCAGTTTACTATGTTCTGAGCAGAGCCAGGAGAGCGGCGTGCCGGCAGATGGAGCCCGTATGCAGAGCCACTGTATTTTCTCACTGGAGATCAGAATTCCAATCAGAGCCATCAAGGCAGCAGAACCACTAATTGCTCTGATGCATTTTGCTGGTTTAGATCTGTCATGTAGCCCCGGTTTATTTTAGAAAGGGTGTAATTCTTTTGTAAGGGCAATGATGGTAAATTGCATTACAGTACCGGGAACATGGAAGTAGAGCCTGGAAAAATGAATGCTTGCAAAACACGTGCTCAGTAAAAGTTTTCCAAGACCAGGTGTGTGTCTGTGTTAGGAATGGGCAGCTGTGGCATGTTTCCTAATCTGATTGCTGGTCTCCTGGCATGACGGGTCTCTTGAGCAGAATCCATGGGAAGGCAAAGCCAGGGAGTTTTCTTTTGTTGCTCTCTCTGTGTTTTCAGGTATAAAATCTGTTCAATTTGATGTAAGGCTTTAGTGAAAATGTTGTCTGCCTGTGTCTGGCAGTGCTGCAGATCTGGTTTGAATCAACGCAAGAAAGGTGTTGACCTGTTGGAAGAAGCCCAGAGGAAGCCACAAAGTTGATCACCTCTCCTGTGAAGACAGGCTGAGATGGTTGGGGCTGTTCAAGTTGGAGAAGAGAAGGCTCCAGGGAGACCTTTGAAGCCCTTCCAGTACCTAAAGGGGCTCCAAGAGAGCTGGAGAGGGAATTTTCACAAGGGCATGGGTGGTAGGACAAGGGGGAATGGATTTTAAGAGGAGGGCAGGTTTAGAATAGATGTAATTAGGAAATTTTTACTCTGTGTGTGCTGAGGCACTGACCCAGGTTTCCCAGAGCGGTGGTGGACTCCCCATCCCTGGAAGTGCTCAAGACCAGGCTGGGTGGGGTTCTGAGTAACCTGGTCTAGTGAAAAATTCCTTGCCCATGGCAGGGGGATTTGAACAAGATGATCTGTAAGTTCCCTTCCAGTTTGACCCAATCCATGATTGTATGACTACATTGCTGCTTTGTGGTGTGGTGCAGTGGTCCCAAATGTGCAGTGCTGTGGCATCCCTTGCTACAGGGCTTGGTGCCTTCAGGTTCCCCAAAAGATTACTTCAGTGCTGCCAGAAAAATATAAATGTCTATGGGAATCAGTCTCTGAAAGGCGTCTCTTTGAGAGGCACAAACCCCCCTACTTAGAGCAAGGAGGGCCAGCTCTGGAGCGTAAAGATTTTTCCATATGGATAACAAATGCTGCCTGCTGGGACAAACACCCCTGGGAGGAGCTGGTTGAGCTGAAGTGCTGGTGGCTGTCTTTCCTGCAGCTCCTGTGTGTTCAGCAGCTTCAGCACCCCTGTTGTGCCCCTGCTAACCCCCGCAGTTTTGTGATTTACTGGTGAAAATGCCTGGGTGCTGTTTAGTACATCATATGATTCTCTCTTCCTCTGCAGTCTGGTGCTACTTTATTGATTGTATAACTCATTTTCTCATCAAGGTCTGCAATGAAACCACTTCCCACTTGGGTTTACCTCCGGTTGCACCTACTCTCGTGTTGACTATGATTGTAGCTCTTGCATGCAAGGAGCTTTGAGAAAGTGTATAAATATGAGGAGAAATAGGTTTTTCTTCTTACAGTGGTAGTGCCAATGAGAATGAAAATAAATACGTAGGTAGTATGGAAGAAACTCTCTCCGGGACACTTTGCCCCAGTGAGGAAGCTAAAAGTTTCGGGTTCATCACTTGACAGTGTTTGTGTCAAATTCACCCTTCCTTTTATTCCTTCCCTTCAGATTGTCAGGGCACCCACATCTTTTGTGGCACCTGAAAAACCTGATTTGCATGCAAATTGCTCCCATTTAGGTTGAAACATTTCTGTCATTCTTCTTTCCAACTTCTTCCCTTTTTCCTGTAGAGAAGGAGGGGTGGAAAAAGTTACTTAAGCAATACACCTTCTTCATACAAGATTAAACGGAATTGCTCTGGAAGTGGAAAGATGTGCTTTTTTGAAACCTGTCAGTCAGCCAACAAATGGAGCATTGAGTTTGAGATGCCTGAGAGATGTACTACTGTATAAGAAAAGAATTAGAAAAAGGAAGAGTGTGAATCTGAGGACTGAAAGGAGACTGACCTACTGCTGTATCTAAGCTGTTACTCGAGTGCAAGAAGCGTGGTTGGAGTCATATTAAGCCAGCCTGGTGACTGTCATTGTGATGACTGGTTCCTAAGGAGCCTCCTGATTTATTTTCAGTGCTGCCCATCCCTGTTGCTAAATCCAGGCCCTCAGCGGAGTCTGAGGGATCTCAGCAGCCTGGGGGGAGTCCTATGAAGAAGATGGTACAGGACATCCTTCAAAAGATAAGCCTTGCTTGAGATAAAGGGCTGGATTTTTTATCCTGAACACAGATTTGTCAGGTGCCTGGTGGCCGGAGTGCTGCCAGCTTCTCTGTCAGCCTGGCTTTGTTTGCAGCCCAGCTGCTGGCCTCTTTTCTTTACCCCCTCCATTTCCTGCTCTGCCCTTCACCACTAATTGAGTGCTTCAGGGAAAGCTGGTCAAAACATTTTTATTCAAAACTTATTTTGTTGGCAGCCAAGCTTGGCAGCATCAAAGAAAAAGATAAATAAAAAGATATTGTCATTTTTCTGGGAGAAATTCTCATTTAAAAGTTGGAAGCTGAACTGTTATCACCCAGTTGAGGGGGAATACGTTGCCAATTGCTTTTTCCTTTTCTAGTTTACCTTCTCACCCCTTTTCCTTCCCTCCCCATTCCCCTCCCCATCTCTTTTTTCCCTACTTGGCTATGTTTCCCTACTTGTGCCAGAAAGGTCAAGGGAATCTAGGCTGACATGAAGACTTTCTCCCCAAGTTGAGTGTTTTTAATTCCAAAAGTAATCAGATGTTTTTCAACCTCCCTTCCTCCAAATTGTAATGGTTATTCTTGGGCTGGTTTCTGCCTCAGATAGAATCATAGAATAACAAGAGTTGGAAGAGACCCACAAGGATCATCAAAGATAGACTTAGGCTTCTGTGGTTTCCATGCCCATCAGTGGGGCAGGGCTGGGCTGGTGCTCTGTGCGCTGGCTCCCAGACCTCTCCATCAGGCAGCAAAGCCCATCCATGAAACTCTCTGTGTCTCCTGAGTGTCCCACTGCTTACATGCACATGGGAGGGGCTGAAAGAAGGATATTGTTTTGCCAGTGCTGCAGTGATGTTAGCTGGCCAAGAGAACAACCACTTGTAAGAGTTTCTCCTCGGGATGGAGGAGACTCCAGGCTGGAGGAGAGGATTCTGCTGTTTTGGGAGGTGGAAGCACAGAATGGGTTATGTTGGAAGGGACTTCAGTGGGTCCTCTGGTCTCACCTTCCTGTTCAAGCATCATCCCAGAGCACACGGCATGGGATTGTATCCAGATGGTTCTGGAATATCTCCAATGAGGGATCCTCCACACATTCTCTGGGCAACCTGTTCTAGCACTCAGTCACTGCACGGCAGGGAAGTTCTTCCTCATGTTTGGGTGGAACTTCAGTGCATCAGTTTCTGCCCACTGCCTCTGTCCTGTTGCTCGGCACTGAGAAGAGCCTGACCCATACCCTTGACATCCACCCTAAAGATATTTGAATACAGTCCTTTGTCAGCTGTCTCTTTTGAGGCTGAACAGGCCCAGCTCCCTCAGCCTTTCCTCATAAGAGAGAAGCTCCAGACCCTTAATCATCCTCACAGCCTCTGCTTGAACCACCCCAGGAGCTCCTTGTCTCTCCTGTACTGAGGAGCCCAGAACTGGCTCTACCCTCCTGGCAGAGGATCCATTACCAAAGAGGTGACCTGTCCCTGTGCTGCTTAGAATAAACTGAGAGCACCTCAGGAAAACCAGCATGAATGAAGATAATGTTCCAGATTAATGCCTCACCCTAATTTAGGAGTGATCTGGATTATGCAATATCTGTGATAACTGAGATGCAGGACCAGGGACTGGTACTGACTGATGTGTACACAGCACACCTGTGGTAGTCTGTTAGTTGCTGGGTGATTAGCAGTGGGAATTAGCTTTCAGATACCATTCCTGCTGGGACTGCTGCCCTTGAGCCTAAAGCAAATGATCAGAAAGGTTTATTTGATGGGTAAAGCTACTGAAGAAGGTTATTTTTTCTTTGATTTACTGAGTGAAAGCTGCAAACCAAGCAGCTCATTTTTCATAGTTTGTTAACAGCTTGCAATCTTATGGGTTCAGATTGTTTTTAAATTTAAAAATAATTTAAAAAGTTAAACAAGAAAGAAATCTGTGGTGTAGTGCCAGAAGAGTGGTTGTGCTGTGTCAAAGCAAAGGTCCCTGATGCTGGTAGCAAGTACCTGGGGGGAATATTTAAGAGCAGAGTTTCTGACAATCAGCAGCACGGGAACTTCCTAACCCAGAGGTTATGTTTGATGGCCTGTGATGAACCCATTTATCCCTTTGGTTTTTGAAACACTTATGCTTCCAGGCCCTGCAACACCTGCAGCAGTGGGTTCCACAGTCTTGTGTTGCATGAAACATTTCTGTGTACTGTGATTTGTACCTAATACCTGCTCATTTTGTTGTGTGCCCTCTAGTTGTTTTCTAGAAAGGTGTAGTTACAATTCATTCCTTATTGGCCGCTAATTACCCCCATTTTATTACCCCTCCATCTGCTCTGATCCCATAATTACCTCTTTATTTGACAAAATTAAGTTTTTTCCTTGAGCAGAAGCTCCTGTGGACCCCTCATTACCCAGGTTGTCTGTATCAGCATGGTGCTATTATGTGGTGGTGCTATTAAGTCTTTTAAGTCTTTTAAGAAGTCTTTTAAGACTTCTACACTGTAGTGAAGAAATGGGAGCAGAATGAATTTGTACTGGCAATACTTTTTGGGATCTTACTAGTTTTCATAATATTTCTTCATTTGCCTTGTTCCTGAGCACTGAGCTATTTTCAAGGAACTATTTGGGTGGTCACTGGGTTCCTTTTTCTGGGCGAAAATAGTTCTGAATTATGTCCTTCAGCTTCTCTGCAGGTAACACTAGTGCAAAATCTGACTTTCATGCTCTAGGCTTATCATCATGTGTGCTCCTTGTATACTTCCATCATCAGTAACCCCACCAGCTCTCAGAAAGGCATCCTATTTCTGCAACACTTGAAAAGGAGTTGTAAATAAATTTTTATGCCATTAGAAAGTTGCTGACCACAGTTGTTTTTTGGTCTGCCCTGCTATGATTCCACATTGAGCTTGACAGAAGTTCACAATCTGTTTTTCTTTTCCTCCTCTGAACATGATGTTCACATTCTGAGGGATAGTTTTTTCCCCTTTTTTGGCTTTATTATCAGTAACTGCCTTAAGTTACCATTTAATCCAATCAACAAATTGATTTTTTTTGTCCTTTTAAAATATTTTGAATTAATAGATATCCTTATGCTTTCCTATAGTACCTGTACATGGTCTCTGAAGTATTTCTGCCTTTCCAGCTGTTTCTTTGTAGTGCTACACTGATTTTTATGTATTTCTCCTTTTTAAAATCCATGTTTATTACTTAGATTTCCATGGGCTTCTTTTTTCTTCTATAGGGTGTTGAAGAATGGCCATTTTCATGTGTCTCTGGGGACAAGCTGGTCTTCTATTAGTTTTTACTAGTTATTGATAATGTTTAAAAATACAGTGTTTTCAGCACCCTGTCAAGACAGTTCCCCAGTCTCTGTGGTATAACTGTAGTTTCAAATCATTCCTTATTTCTGTCTCCACACCCAGTCACCCTGTGGACAGTGTCACAATCTGGTAGGTTTTAAACTAATCTGAATCTGTGCCTTTTTAATACATTGCACCATTTCCCCAGACGTTCTCTTGCTTCTCATATTCAGGGATTTAGAGCTTCCCACTGGGGTTTGTCTTCCACTGAGCCTCTTCTTGCTGTGTCCCCCTTATGTGAGTCCCTCCTATCCCACAGCAGCTCCAGCCTTGTGTGTTTGGAGGTGGCACCACGGTGGGTGCAGCCTTGGATGTAGTGACAGGACAAGGGAGGAATGGCTTCAAAGAGAGAGAAGGCAGGTTTAGATCAGATGTTAGGCAGAAATTCTTCCCTGTGTGGGTGGTGAGGCCCTGGCACAGGTTGCCCAGAGAAGCTGTGGGTGCCCCATCCCTGGAAGTGTTCAAGGCTGGACAGACCTTTGATCAGCCTGGTCTAGTGGAAGGTGTCCCTGACCATGGAAGGGGTTGGAATGGGATGATCCCTTCAAACCCAAACCAGTCTGGGATTCCGTGATCCACAGCTGTGGTTGGAGAGCCACCTGCCTGGGGCACACAGGTCCTTGCAGGGAAGAAAAGCTGCTGGAACCTTCTCCTCTTGTGCCTTTGCTGCAGGTTTTGATTTACATCTCTGATCTCCACCAGACCTTCACCTAATTGAGTAGATTGACCCTGGCTCTAATATAACAGGCAATTAATCAAAGGCTGACTAATCAGCTCTCTCCATGGCTGGCACCTTGCACAGAGTCTGGGAATCGCTTACATGCTACTCTGCAAACCAGTTTTATGCTCTGAGATTTACAGCCAGTTAATTCTATTGAACTCTGTGGATTTACTGTAAACTTTGATTATTATAAGCTCTGAAACATAATAAACATTCCTTTACTTAGCTACCTTAATTGGTAATTTAAAAACTAAGTTCTGTAGCTGCTTTAACTAATTACACTCAGTACTTTGACCATACTATTAAAATTTAACTCAAATCTGTCATCTTTCCTTGGATTTAAATACCTTGAAAGCTGATTGGCTAAGCAATAGAGTTTAGACTTATTTTTTAGCGTCTAAAAGTATTTTCTTTTCAAAGCTCTTAATTTTGATCTAGATAACTTCTGAAGTTTGACACTGCTGAAATGCAGAACCTGACTTTCGAGTTGAGGTTCTCATTTGCCAACCTGCAGTAGTTAATAGCCATTCAGTGATCTTGACTGGCATCTATTAAGAGCTTTAAATTGAAGATGCACTGTGAAATAAGATAAAATTAAAGCAGAATAAACATCTGCAAACACTTACTCATGCTGCATAGCCAAACTCATTTAAGTTAGTGTGTTTTTGTTTTGAAGCAAAAGGCAGTGCAGGGATGCAGTTGGAGGTTGTGCCACTGTCCCAAGGGCAGCAAAGCCACTGCTGACATCCTGGTCAAGAATGATGAGGGGTGATTTTTTTTCCTTTTTCTCCAGCCAGGCCTATTTATGAGCTCCCTGCTGGTCCTCTGATCCCCATTCTGACTTCATTTTTCTGCAGGAAGGGGGTAAGCAAACTACTTTTCTTGTTTGGTTGATGCTGAGTTTTTCTGATGCTCCAGAAAATCACATCTGTTCCCTTTCCTGTAACAAATGTTCAAATCTCTTACTTACCAATGTTAATACACTTAATTAAATAAACTAAATTGCTGTGGGCAATTATGTAGGCTGTCTCTTAATGTACCCAAACTTTCTTTTAGTTTCTTTTCTCACCACCCTGGAGATCCTCTGCTCATTTTTTGCATTGCTTCCCACAGATGGTTGATATGTGAAGCCCAAATATACTCACCTCTTCTGTGTTTGTTGTTTATGATCCTTGGTGCCTGTATTGTTGAAGCTGCCTGCTTTGCTTGGCTTTCTGTAAAAGACTTTTGCATTTTTGTCGCTTCAATGACCTAAAGCATGTTGCTAACACTGAAAGCACAACCTTTTTTTGCCCTCCAGTCAAATCCTGAACTGAACTACCTGTGCAACTGGTGGTGAATCCACCCTGTACATTTTTCTGCACTGTTAGTCTCGTGGCTATCTTTTCACTGTTTTATTTTCTTTTCAATGCCGTTAGATAATTATATTGCAGCAGCTCAATGTAAGTGGAGTTGCACCAGCTCTCAAGCACAGTTGATCTCTTTAAAGTGAGGACTCCTCACTTTACTGCATTTTCTGGGGCATGAGCATTCCCCAATACATCTGAGTTTCTCTTCAGAGTTTCTGAAAGTTTTTGAGGATCATTCTTCCAAAATCCATTGTTAAGGTATTCATTTCCCTCCCCCTTTCCTGTCTTGTTTCAGAGCAGGCTGGAGTTGGGCTGGGTTGCCATCCTCCTTTCCCCAGCGCTCCAGGGTGTGCTCCAGGCAGCTCCAGGCTGCCATTCACGAGTGCTGAGCATGGACAGATGACAGTGCTTGTGCCATGTCAAGGCTTTACAATAACATTCCTGGTACTTTGAGCTCCTTCTTGGCTGCCTGTGCTTTCTCATGCATCTCCAAATGGTTTCACTGTGTATGGTGAGCAGCTGGTCCTTTTCCTCCAGCCTGATACTGCTGCTTATCAGTGTGGCTGGGATTAGGCTGTAGTGTTTGCACATGGCAAGTGTTCTAATTAGCTGAAGTTGCTCTGGAGGCATTTTCCTCTTATTTGGTAGTGTTCCCAATCGGTGCACATGTTGCTGGTTGCTGGTTCCTGTTTTTTTTTTTTCTTCCTGGGGTATTTGACAGACGGCTCCTTCGTCTCTGTCAAGCAGCTGTTAGGTGGGTATTTCCCTCTCTGCCTCTCATATCACTTTCCATGGTGGAGTGGTAGCTTTTGCCTGTGTTCCAGGTCTGTTTATCACATCTGTCCAGCTACCTCACCTCAGCCCCTGTGCTGACTGAGTATTTGTGTTTGTATTTGGGTTCCTTCTCTGGATAGAGCCATTGCCTGTGACTCTGCTTGCATTTTTGGAGATTTAGATCTGCTCTTGTCCATACCCTTGCTTGCAAGCTGGTCTCGTGTAGCCCACAATGTCTCTGTGTAGTTTGATGTTGACAAAGCAGTTTGTGGACTCAGGTTGCAAGGTGAAGAACACTTACCATTTCTTTCTTGATTTCTGATCAAAACCTGCCATTTTTCTGTGGAATTCCAACCTTCCTTCATCTCCTTTGCAAGTGTGATGGTTTTGGTTGCATTTCTGTCAACAGTCTCTTTCTATGCTGGATTTTTCTTTTATATATTAGAAAAAACCACCCAGCTTTAATTAGAAAGTCAAAATCCTTGCCACTGATTTTCAGGTCTATAAGTAGACTTCAACCACCCTTCTTGTGTACATAGATTTTTTCTTTGGAAATCCCCCTCATTTTGAGTTGGCTTGTCTGCTTGCTTTGTCTTTACAGATTGATTTGTCTGCTCATTTGTAATTCCTGGGCATCCCACTAAACTGAGTGCTCTTCCAGGCTTTACTTCTTCCCACCAGCAGAATAAATGTAGTTTGCAACAGAGACCCTGGGATTCCCCTGAAACTTCTGCAAATTCCTGTGAACTGGACCTCTCAGATCCACTTCAGAGGTTGTTAAATTAGTGGGAAACTATTTGAGCAGAATAAGTGAGCTCCGGGATCCAAGCTTGGGGTGAAAGTCAGAATTGGATCCAAAAACCCATTTGTGAAGTGTGCAGGAGCACAGGACTGTAGCAAGCCTGGCCATCAAGCAGTACATACTGGAACAGCCACAGGGAAATTGTTTGATCAAATTACTGCTTTATAACCTACAACTTCTCTATTTGTATACTTCAGTGAGCCAGGTCAGATTTCTCCACTACAGGCTCAGTGGCCATGTGGATTTTGTTGATATTTTGGGCTCGAGGTGAAGCTTACCCTTTTGATTTGTGGCTAATGGCTCACAGCCTCATTTCAGTTGGTTTTCAAGTGTGGTTGCAGGCACTCGATCTGTGCTGCTTCATAGAAATTTTAATGAGGAAATGCTGTGGTGTCCAGACACGTGTTTAATTGAATCACTGATTCTGCTAAGACAGTTTTCTCCTCCTCTGGAGTTCGGGACCTTCCCATCTGTACCTGTCAGCAGACAGCAAGTGAACATGACTTGGGCAGAAATGTGTTGTGCAAATATTTCTGTCTTCACGCCTATCTAGCACAGGCACATTCCTTCCAGTTAGCCCAGAGGAGTGGAGTACTGGGAGACACTGGCTGACCTCAGATGTTTCACTCAGATATTTTCACCTTGTCAAGAGGAGTGCACTGCCCTGAGCTCTGTTGTGTAAGCTTTTCTAGTTTTGGGGCTCTTGACTCAGAGACCTGACTCTGTTGCATACACTTTGCTCTTTAGTCTTATATTTCTATTGAATAAGACTTGGAGCTCAGGAAGGAGAATAATTGGACTTTAAGTTCAAGCACTGGGAGATATGTTTGTTTTTTGCAAGTCTAGAGAATGCTGAGGAAGGCTTAATGTACTGAACAAAGTGAAAGTGTGAGTTGTTGCTGCTTGTGTGCAGTTTTATTGCCATCCTGACCTCCCTGCACATGCTTTGTTCAGCCAAGTTTACTTCCAGCAAATACTGCAGCAATAATTGCTTTGTAAAAAACTACAGCGAGAGTGGTGCCTGCTAAATGTCAGGGAGGTGGCAGGTGTCCCATGGCTGCTGCTCTGTGAGGGAATTAAATCAGCCACACCAGCATAAAGCCTCTTTTTTTTGGTATAACTGGGATGTGTCAGGGTCAATCTTTCATCCAGGCCCAGGGCAGGAGATGCCTGAAAGGGATCTCACTGCTTGGCCAAGCTGGAAGCACATCCTGTTGCTGGGGGAACAGCTGTGCTGTGGCTCCCAGGTGAAAGGATGCTTGATCTTTAGAATAATGGTGTAAAGGTTTATGTGAAATACATTGTCTGGGTTTTAAAAATACCAGCCTGACATTTAATGGGACATAAAGGGAATATATCTACAGTTTATCTGGTGGTTGACAAATAATAATAAAAAACTGACCGCATCTGAAAATGTATTTGAATTCCTGCCAATTGTGCTCTAGCTTTTAGCACAACAGTTCTGGAAAAAACAACGATAGAAAGGGCAGTGTTGAGTTGATAAGGATGAGAGTTTATTCTCTGTGCTATTATTCCTGGATTACTTTTTTTCCCATTGCAACTTTGTAAATGAAGGTTTCAAGAGTAAAGTAGAGTACTTAATGTGGGAGATGAAGGAAGGCAGCTGAGCGCATGGGAATTAGGGTGGGAGACTTGCATGGTCTCCCATTTCTCTCCATAAATGTGACAGTCCTGATGAATTCTGGAGAAATTTGAATGCAAGTGGATAAGCATCCTACTTCCACAGTAAACATGTCAGGGGCTACAGAGAAAGTTGCAAAGGGAAGAGTTCAAATGTAAGGGAATAACAGAACAATTATTCAAAAGAAGTTTGGAGTAAGCAACTTCTCTGGTGCAGTAAACCTGGGCAAACCTTATTGAACCTGAGACTTTATTTTCTCTTTGGCAACTCATTTCACAGCCTCCCTTCTGGAGCTGCTACTTGGACATTTATTTTCAATCATGCAGCATTGGAACTAAGTGCACGTACAGGGAATGGGGCACCCACAGACCCGTGTGCCTGACAGCCCAGGTCCCTTCCTGGCAGCCTGGCTCTGCAAATCTTCCTTCTAAATTAGCAGGGAAATTTCCCCCTGGCTTAGCAGATGAGGCAAGTCTCCTGAGTGATGGATGGATGGAAGTTGCTCACTCAGTTGGCTCCAGTGGTGAGTCTGACATAACTAAAGTCTGGTTATGTCTGGTTATATCTCTGCTGTGCTCCTGTGTATTTTAGCCACAACTCCATGGCCGCCACCTCCTGCTCTGGGACCTCGCCCAGCTCATCAGCACGGCCACTCAGCCATGCCTGATGTGGGCACCCCGGGGACAGGGGACAGGCTGTGAGTCTGGGAACAGCCCTGCTGGAAGGCACATGTCCCCAGCAGTGGCTCTTCATCATCTTGCAGTCCAGGGAGCCAGACACCCTCTCCAGCTGGGATCCATTGGGATTCTGCAGTGAGCAGACTCATGTAAGTCCAGGGGATTGATGTCTGCCCAATAAGAACTTTTCTTCCTCCTCTTGAGCTCTTTCTAACTAGCTGTTATTTTGAAGATGCCAGTCTGGACTACTCTTGGGGGATCTGCCAGGCAGCAGCTTTTATAAACAAGATCATCACCTTTTTTCTCCTTTTTTCTTCTTCTTTTTTTTTTTTTTTCCTTTGGGAGAAAAGAGTTGCATTAGGAACACCTGCAGAAAATTGCCTCAGGGAGCATTTTACCTTAGAGAGGCAAGATACTACTGAGAGCAGATAAGAGGCAGTTTACAAATTGCTGCCAGAAGCCCTTTTGCTTGTGAGCAGTTAGGTCTGTCTACTCCCTACCTTCCCCCCATTTTCTGTCCACCTTACCCAGGCTCTCTCCTGTTTTGAGTGTTGTGAGTAGCTGGGTTCAGATGTGTGGTTCTATTTTACAGCTTTTCCATGCTGTTTTTGAGGAACATAGGTATTCTAGAAACTGGAAACAGTTTTTTTGCAGCAATAAATGAATTCGGTTTCACTACAGAGAAACCTTTTGCAGGCAGAGACAGTGGGAATGGATTTGCCCTGAATTATGGGGAAAAACGACCCTTCTCATACTGGGATTCAAAACTACCTCCAAAATGTACATTCAAAGTAGCAGTTGTGTGGAGACTGAAGAGAGAATGTGCCCTCATGGTAAGTGAGGCTTACACAGAGCCTTCCTTAAAATTAAGGTTGACATTGGGATCAGTGCTGTGCTAACACCTTTTGCTCTAAGAACAGCTTTTACCCCTGTGTAAAAACCCACTGGGAAGCACAGAACCACTGGCACAGCTTTGCTTTTCCAGCTTGGGATCCCCCAGAGATGGAGCAGGGCCTGGCCCCAGGGTGAGCAGAGCTCAGGGAAGTAATGACTGGCTGAGCTTGGCAAGTGCAAGGGGCTGGGTGCTCCCTTGGTTGTAGACTGAATGATCCTTATTTTACTGCAAATCTGTGGGAATCCGGGCTGGAAACTGTACACTTCTAAACTGGATCCAAAATATTTATTACCAGGTTGTGAATTTAAGCCAAGTAATAAATTATATCTCTGTACAGAAGAAAAAATCACTTACCATTTCCAATTTCCACAATTTCTAATTTCCTGATACACGAATGACAAATTTTTTTTTTAGGCCAATTTATCAGCAAGATAGTTATTTGATTAAAGACCTAGCACTCACAAGGTGAGAGCAGTAGAAAAGGTGAGGCAGGAGTATTTAAATAACCCCTTTAGGAAGTGGCATAGGCTGCTTTATCTTGTTTCCCCGGCTCACATTCCTTTGGTGGCTGTCACATGTTTACCAACCAGCAGGGTTCCTTCTTCCTTGGGATGTTAAATCAACAAGCACATGCAGAGAAAAGGGCAAGAACACCAGCACCACTCCTGTTACTCAAACTCAGGACTGTGCCTCTCTTCAGCTTTGCCCAGCTCGTGTGAGTACTACACATTCTGTGGATTTGACAAACTGTCCCAGGAAGAACACTTTTCTCATAAATAACGCATTTCAAAGCTTTCTTGGGAAATTCCATTTCTGGTTTGACTCATTTTGTTGCTTTATGTAATTGTGATTAGGTAAGTCTTGTGCTTGGAATGCTTTGGGGCTATTTCTTGGTGAGAAGATAGCTTTCCTAGTTTGTTACTTGGGTGACAATTACAGTTTGAAAAGAAAAATCCTGTGTTACCCTCACTGCTACCTTTGGATTTGCATGCTGCTTTGTTTTCTTGAAATATGAAGATCTTGGAAATTGCAAGGAATGAAATAGGAGTAAGACCTTTCTTCTGTTTTCTGCTTTGACGTTGTTCTGATTCCTGTTGTCATTCCAGATCTTATGAAAGGCATTAGTAGATCGTAATTCTAGATCCATAATGAGTAACAAAATTGCAAAGTATTTGCATTCCTGTTAAGCAGAGGGCACATCTGATCACTGTGCAAGGGAAGCCATGGGTGCTTGCAGGGGTTTGTGACTGAGATAGGTTCAAAGAAACAAAAGGAACTTAATGTAGCATGATGGCTGTGGGAGAAAACAGCTGAAGGGATCCCAACAAATAGTGAATAGATTCCATAGCTTGGCTCAGTGTGTCTGAAAACATCCCAGGAACAGGCTGCACTTTATTCTTGTGGTCCTTTATGTCAAGGGTTTTGCAGAGTGTGTGTGTGTATGTTTGCTCACGTGGGCTGGAGCATTGGTGCTGCAGAAGCCCTTGAAGTGCCCAGAATCTATTTTAGTCCATCTCCATTGCATCTGCCCTGGCTAACAGTCGCCTCTATCTGCCTCCCCCCTTCCCTTCTCCTGGCTCTGAAGTGGCACAGCTCTCCATTTATCCCTGAGAACAGTCGGACGTCACAGCTTTTGCTTGAAAGAAACTCTGGGTAGATGCTTTGAAACTTGTTAATGCAAATGAATCCTCTGAAACAGCTTTGTGGCTTCTTGCATCTGGAGAAGGTCCTTCCATCTGGAGGAGGCCCTTCTCCCAGGTTTTGTAATGCTGGGGTCCTGCCCTGCATGTTGTTTTACAAGGGAATTATGGAGAGTGACTTAAAGTATCAACAATTGTTTTCTCTGAGCTCATTCCTGCTCCCCATTAGATCAGTGACCTCTCTGCTTTTGATTTTCCATGGCCGGTACAGACAGATATTTCAGGCATAAGTACCAGGGTTCATCTCTGATTCCGTTTGGATGAACTTTTCAGTTTTTGGCTGAACTGAGAGTAAATGAAACTGAGGAGTGAGTGGACGAGAAGAAGGCATGATGTAGGAAAGAATAAACTGGGAAGGCACACATAGGAACTGAACTGTTCTCTGCTTCCCTCTCCGTTATGCCTGCAGGACTTCATTGCCTCTCCTTTTTCACAGAGCCCTGGGTTAGCTGAGAAATTACTTCAGTTCCTGCCTTTCTCCATGCAGCCCTAGTAACTGGTTAACTGGTTCATAATGATGTGGAGAGAGAAATGTTCCCAGGGCCATGGTAGAAGGTGGCAGTAATTGCTCAGCTCTTCACTCGATTAAATACATGACTCTAGAAACTGCTGACATTATTTTTTTCCCCACAAGCATTTGTTTTAATGGCTTTTGTTATTGTTAGAACATATTTTCTGAGGGCGTAGGTCACTTGGTTGATACCAGAGGCCTAGAAATCTTCCACAATACTCTCTCTCTCTTTGAAACCACACCCTGCTTTATGAGCAGCAGCCTTCTGCTTCAGGCTTCCCTGTTAAATGCCAACAATTCTTCCATCCTGTTCCTCAAGAGCAGGAGCCTGAGGGTGGTAGCTAATCCACATCCCAGGAAGCTGTGGTGGGGCAGCTCCTCCTGTGCAGACATACTCTGTACCAGATCAAAAAACATCTGAGGATCCCTCATGCCAATTGTGGCAATACCAGCAGTTAATCTGGCAGCAAGCAACCTGTGTGGAATGAAACTCCATGTAGGATCTGTGGCTTTTGGGTTCGGAGATTTGTGGATCGGTGTCCTCTGAGATGCTGTAAAGAATTATCCAGGAGGGGAAGGAGAACCTGAATGCCAAAGCTGAGTCTGCTGCTCAAACACCCCGATTTCTTTTGGCAATTTCATGGAAGGGTCATAGGGCCATCTTTGGTGATGCAGCTCTGGTGGTTGTTAGATGGAAACTGGTGGTTTTTCATGGATGTGAATCTCATCACCATCACACAGAATTTCTTGTCTCAGCAGCACAGCTGTAGAACACTCTTCTCTCCCCCTTGCTGCTCGTGCCTCTCTTTGTGTGCTAAATGCCAGACTGATCGGCTGGCTTTGTGGCTGGGCTTAAATGCAGGGGCCGGAAACGTTTAGTGGAACTTTATAAAGGTTGGTCTGGCTATTCCTTTAAAGAAAATAAAAATCAATGACTGCTCATGCTTTCAAGGCAAAATTAGCCACCAAAGCTACTCTTTTAGCACTGCCAATTAGAAGTTTTAGAAAAAAGCAGGTGTTCTGTCCTGCAGTTTGACAGCAGTCCCTGATCGAGGAAGGTCAAGAGGTACACCCTTGTCCTATTCTATCATTTTGGTCAGCAGTTTGCCACTGCTGGTACCTGGATGTATTTCATGGGAGCTGAAAAAGGGATGGAGCAGCTTCAGAAGGCTCCAAACAAGTAGCGCCAAGGGGGTGTGTGATGCCAATATCAGAAACTTTATTTTTCTTCCAAAGGTCAGGGGTTGAGGCACGAATGCTGTGAAGGTCCTGCTGCCTTCGCCCTCTGCATCCTGCCAGGATGTGCTGAGTGCAGGTATGAGGTTGTGGTCCCTTGCCACCCTTCTTCTCCTTTGGTACCTGGCAGGAGACCTCTGTGGCCCACGAGGATCCAACAAATAACAGGTCAAGGAGGAGGCAGGGCTGTGTTCAGAGGGTGCCCTGCTTTCCATTGGCACGTGGCCTGCTCTCTACAGATGGGAAATCATGTAAGTATTAAGAGATTTGGTTTGATTAGCTAAAATCTCCTGTTGGCAGCACATTTCCAGTCCCTGGAGCCATGGAGATCAGACAGGTTGCCAAGGCAACGCACAGTCTTCAGTGAGAGGTTTACTGTTGCGTCGTCCTTGGTCAATTGATGGAGCAGGGTTTATTTAGGTCTTTCAAAAAAACCCAAAGCTGCTGTCCAGCCTTTTGCTGTGATGAGTCATTGTGCCTTGGGTCAAATTGGTGAAACTAAGAGCAAGGTTTTGTGGATGAGGAAAATAAGTACATGAGAGCATAAAGGTCCCAATTAGATTCCTCTTTGAAGAGGTGAGAGCACTTCAGTTCTGAGTGGAGACAACTTATTCTTTTTATGCCCCCAAATAAGTGAAACAGCAACTGAGACCCTCCTTTCTTCCCCTTCTCCTCCCATTTCCTCCCTCTCCTCTAAAAAAAATACTTATTTTTATTCTCTAGAGGACTCTGTGCTCACTGTTTAATTCTTGACTCATATTGGAGGTCCTTGCTGTTTGACCTTTTGTCGCTGCTTTGCTTGTTGCTCTCTGCCCTCTTCTCTGTTACAGAAGCCCTGGTAAATTCAGCTTATAAAAGCTTCCATTTCATTACATTATTCTTCCTTTAGTATCACCCAGGAGATGAAAAGCTCATCATGTCACCACTGTGGCTGTGGCATGTGCTGGAAGCCACTGTGTCTCTCGTTGCTTGTTCATTGATCTGGACCCCAAGGCAGGGAGTGCATGGGGACAGGGACATCTCTCACTGTGACTGTTCCCTGGATTTACTGACATAGCAGAAGTGTGCCAGTGGTGGGCACAGCCACCTCTGAAGTTTTGGAAGGGACCTGATTCAATGTTCTCACAAGCCAAGGAGGGAAATGTCATTGTGCTGAGTGCCAGGCCTTGATTTGCTAAGTTAGTAAAGGTTTCTGTTTTAAAGTAATTCTGGCAGTGATAGGAAAGACTCCAAGGTTACAAGGATAACAGGATCACAGGGAGATGAAGGTGGTTATATGAGAGACACCATCAGAGTGCCCTTTTTCTTTCTCTCACTGTTGAGATGAATGAGAGCTGTTTTCAGCAGTGGATGGTTCAGGGAGAAATCACTGTATGAGCAGGAATTGCAAAGAGTCACTGCATGGTTTAACATGGGGAGCCAGGCTGGCATTTTCTGAACATGCAGGTGCTGTTCTCTTGTGAGTGTGTACCTCAGCTGGTGTCATGTAGCATAGGGAGAAGAGAAGGAATTGAAAAATAACTCTAGATGCTGCTTGCTGTGAGAGAAATTCTGACCTCTATAATAATACCGAGGCATGAACTTCATAGACAGTGACTTGTATGTGAGAGGGAAAAATTTTAAAGGGTGGAGGAGCCTTTAAAAGTCTGCATTGGCATCCTTATTTATTTATCCTTTTTGAGAGGATGGCAGCTGATAGATGTGTCACTGTGATGCTGCACAGTTATCTTCTTTCCCTGTCTCAAAATACTGCATTAGTGATACCATGGCAACAAAGAAGTTGTCTTTAAGAAAAGGAAAAAAAAAAGCGTGACTTCAGTGTTCAAGAAAGGTGGCAGACTGACAGCCCTAGTCTTCCCTTTCTACCAGTAAGGCAGTGTTGGTGTCAGCTATGACAAAAGGTATCAGATTATGATCTCTGTGTTGTACCATGACTGAAAACACACCCGGGACACGATCAACCTACTCCAGGGAGTGCAAACTGAGAAAAGGTGCTCTTGTCGGACAATTAAATTCTGTTTTAAATTATAAACTTTCCTAAGAAATGCATCATCTTGAAAAAACTTTCCTAGACCCAGGTTGTGTCCTCTTCCAGGATAGAATTCCTCTCTGAGCTGTCTGTGAGAAAAAACAGCTGTCCCTTGCTGCTGTGGTACTTTTTCCAGAAGGTGGGTAGTCAAAGGATATTTTAAGAGGCAAGTTCAGATCTGTGTCCTGTTTGATTTATTTGCATTTGAGTACAGATCTCATCTCTAACATGAGAGCCCTAAGCAGCAGGAGATTGACTTTTAGGGACTAGATCCTTTCATTTGATCTACTTCAAGTTGTATTTATCATTATTACTACAGCCATTTTCTTGCTTTCCTATGTCTTAGGTAAAATCTTTGACCTCCAAGGTAGCTCACTGCTTTGTGTGATAGTTGGTTTTACAATGGAAAATAGTTCCACAGTGCAGAACCAAGAATTTTAGCAAAGCTCAGAGAATAGAGTGAATACTGAGATGGAGAACAAATGGCAGAGCAAACTCTTGAGTATGAGGGTACCTCATAGATTGTGGGCTGGGAAGGTAGTTTTATACCTGGTTCTAATTTTCCTTCACTGGTCTGGAGAAGAACTGAGATGAACAGTTGTGAGGCTGCAGGTTGCACTTTGATTACCTCAGCTGTGGGCCCAGCTCTGGGAACAATCCCGGCAGGGACCTTGGGCCAGGAGGACCAAGGCCTGGATGGGTGCTGTCCCCATCAAATCTGTTCATCCCTGACATGGAGGGGACCAGCTTTCAGCTCATGAATGACAATTCAAGTTGTGTGCTGCTCAAATTCTCAGTCTCCCTGGCCCTGTTAACTTCAATGAATTTTGAATACCGTGCTGAACTGGAGCCATTTTTATAGTTATTACTAAAACTGATGATGAACCTCTGCATGACCCTTGAAAGTGATCTCCACCAGACAGCATGAATGCTCCCTGTCCATCAGGACACATTTCTGCTCCCTTGTTCCATCTGTATTTGTGGTGTGTTTGCTTACAGACAGAGGAATAGGGAGAGAGCCAGGACTCTTCTGGATGCAGAATTTCAGGTGTCATTGTTTGCAGAGGCTGTGTACTTGCTGTGGACTTGAACTACTGCTCCACACTTGTTTAAAACACATCCACTAAAACTAATACTTCATCTTTTCTAGTTGAAAAATGCCTTTTGTTGAAGGCAGAATATTTCACAGAACCGTGTGTGCTCAGTTACAAATGTCATCAGGAGTACTGCTCAAGGCCAGAATGGGATTTTTGCTGCTGGGAAAAGAGTGCTGCCACAGGGTTGTACATAGCAAAATACAGAGCAGCCTTTGTAAGATGGAAAACCTGGCCTCAGGGAAAGCTTTTTTGAAATTGGGCTTATGGCTCTCACAGGTTGGCTGCTGGGTGCTTTGAGGTTTGCCCTCCCAGTATTTATGTCTTGGTCATTTATCTATAGCAGGTTCTAAGTGAAATCCAGACTGCATCCTGAGAATTCAATTCTGAGTCTGGCTCTTATGAGCAGGCTGAGAAAAATCAAATCTGCTACTACTGCTGGCCCCAATACAGGCTTCACAGTGAGCCAAGCTGAGCCTGAAGGGGAGAGGCTGTCCTCCTCTAGTCCTGCACCTTGGACATGATACTGGGTAAAGGAAAATGTGGGTTTAAGGGAGAATTTATCTCAGGCCTTCCTTTTCTAAGGGGAGTGCACTTGCTAAATGCCACTGCCTCTGTGTCTCCGTTTGTGCCGGATGTGCCTTCAATTCAGTGTGGCCTGAAGGTGTCAAGCACCTCTACTGGATTGTATCCCTAAGAGAATAAGGCTCTTGGGGAAAAAAAATGCCCATCCTGTGGCATTTATGTGACCCAGTGTGACTGAGGACAGATGCCTGAAGTCCCGTGACTGTCACCATGATGTCATCTCTAGGAAGGTGCTGTCGATGTTCTATTCGGTAGCCTCAGCTTTGGGGTGAAACATGAGGCAATTCTGAGCACAGAAATGCCTGTGTAGATGGATGTAACATTTCTTGATTGTTCTTTTGGGTCTAACTTCCACCCTTTTTGGGTTGTTCCTGTGCCACGGCTCCCGTTCTGTGGGGCAGTTTTGTTAGTGTTTCCCTGCTTCAGAGACTTGCTGGGGGGGGGTAAATGCATTGAAACCTGCAAGGTGTTTGGGTGGCTCTGTGGGTGGTAGAAGAGAGGGAGATGAAGTTGCTTCACTGTCTTTGAGACCTCTGAAATAGTGTGCCTATGTCAGAGGCCATAAGAGCAGCTCAAATCTTTGAAGATGACCTCCAAATACATCAGCAACAGCTACGAGTGGGGCCATTCCCCCACCCTTTGATCAGACAAAATTTGCAGTCAAAGTAAACAGAGGTATAGTCAGGTCATAAGTGCCTTTCAGGTCTTCATATTCCTTATATAAAAGGACTGGAGAACCTCCTCATTCTTGCTATCTGTAAATCAGCACATAAAAATAAAGTGTGTGAAACTGAGCCTCTGTGCAGGGCATGTCCTCCTGCCTCGGATGGGAATTTCACTTCTGCTACATCACTGAATGTGGTCTGATTGCATTTCTGATAATGTATTTGTGGATCACCTTGAGGAGAAGAGGGGGAGTTATACAACTGTTCCCTCACAGTGCTGTTGGAAAGGGTCGGGCTTTGTCTCCTTTGAAATAGATAGCAGGAGAGAGCTGCAATCCTGTGAAAACACACATTTATTTCTGAAGTGTTTGTGTATTGTGTGTGTGGTGCACATGAATAGAAGTGCCACCTGTCCAAGGCTGATAAGGACGAGCAGTGGTCATGTTCTTTCAGTTTGCTGTGTGAAGAATTGGCTCCTACAGCTTCCCTCGGGCTGAGTTTATGAAACGCTGCATGCAAGGAGTTGCTTCACCCCTTGTGGCACTTTCTGAGTTTGCATAGGTGTGGATTTGTTGGAGATTTTGCTATAATGGATACAGTGTTAGCCGTGGCTTCTGAAAACCCTTTACCTTTTTTTTCTGTCTTGCTGTCTCAGAAAGATCCCATTAATTATCCTATTCCTTTAGGAGTCCACGTATGGCACTGCTTTCCTTTATAACCTTGGCCTCTGCTTGTGAGTGGGCAAAGGGACAAGATTCTGATACCCACGTGCTTTGGGCACTGAACAGAGGAGGTGACTGAGAAAGCTGCTTGGTGTTTCCATCACACCCAGCAGGGAACTTCTCCTTGCAGTGGGGCTGCTGCCATCGTTCCATCCCACATAACTTCCCTTCAGTAGTTGCTGAGCCTTGCCAAGCACAAGGGTGGACTCCTGGGCCTTGCTGTGCTGCGGCACTGCTGATAAGGATGAGGATATGTAGATATGCAAGTAGGTGGAAACTCTCTAATACATCATAATAGTAATAATAATAATAATGTACACTTGTACTGTCTTGCAGCTTTCGCTAGAACTTTTGCCCACGCACCAGCCTACTTGGTTCACAATGCAGTGTGCATGCTAGACAATTAGTAGCTGATAATGAAAAATGTCATGGGAACCAGCAGGAAAATCATAGCTTACTCCAAATATATAATGAAATGTAATTAGCACAGACAGCAAAACAGACAATTTATGGTTTCTTTTTATTTCATAATTAAAAAAGTACCAGTAAACATTCCTTTTTCAGGGAGTTTGGTATCAAATGAAATTAAAGAACTATTGTCTGGAATAGTATTTTATGCAGAATTTAACCCTTGCACAGCAGAAGGTATTAAGGCCTTGCTAGTTGTAGACACTCCAAGTCAATCCACTGTGGAGCTTCTTGTGTTCATTCCCCTGGCCCCGGCCTGTTGGAAGAGGCCAGGTCTGGTAGCAGAATTGCTGTGAAACCTGCTACAAGCCAAAACCCAGCTGCGTTCAATGCATGTAACAGTGTGGCCAACACACCTCCCTTGTTCTTCTGGATAGACTGACTCTCCCTGAAGTCATCTTGTTGTGAATGTGGCTTTGAGGAGAGGTTGGAGCAGGAGCAATGTAATGCCTTGTGTTCCCTGTGTCCTCTCACATTTCTTCTCTTGACCTCACTTCCAATTCTGATCTTCTCTTTTCTGCCTCGGGGCCCTTCACACTGCACCTCTAGTTTGTTCTTGAGCAGGGGACAAGGAGTGTGTGCAGTTGCGTGGCCTCAACCTGCCAGTAGCACAAACACCATTTCTTGCCTTGTGCTCCCAACCAGAGCAGCAGAATGAGTGGACCCACTGTGGCACTGCACAAAGGTGTCTATGGCATTAATTTCTTGGCTTAAAAACCGGTAAATGGGGGAGGATCCTGGCTGAATGTTTATGTCCCAAAGCACGTGGTGCTCAGCACCTCCCAGGTTTTGGACCAAGAGTTGCATGCCTTAGTCTGTCACATATTCTTGCTCCAGACACAACAGTCTGTCATCCATTAGTGTAAGGATGGACACTTCACCTGTGTGAAAAGTGACACATTCCAGCAATGCTGCAGCATAAGGGATGCGTGTGCATTTCTGCTACTTTTCTTCCTCAACCCACCTCTCAGGCCCAGACATCCACCACAAGCCAGAACAGAGCTCTGCTCCAAATCAGTTTTGCAGTCATTTCTCAAGCACAGCCTTAGCCTAGAGTTTCAAATCTGCAGAGAAAGGCCTTCAGCTGAGGGTTGGGAGGAGAGCTGGGAGGTGTGGCAAGGACTGTACACAGGTGCAGCACGTTCATGGCTCCCCTCCAGAGGGATTTGAGCTTCCAGCTGGAGCCAGGTGCAGTGTGTGAGACAGTGCTTAGATGCAAACTCAGCCCTCTTTTAGATGCTGTGGCACAAACTTTTGGTATCTGGCATGAATATTTTGGTTGAGAAAGGAGGAAACTTGTGCATAAAGCCACAGGACAGGATGCATGCACTCTGTTGCCTTGTGCTGCAGAAGTCCCAGGCACCTCCTCTCAGTTGGACAGAACATCTTCAGGAGAGAAGGGAGAGTTGCTTGGTGCCTCCAAGGAAGGGAGGTGAGGGATCTCAGCCTTTGTTGGAAGCTGGCTGATGGTCTTTTTCATACAGGAAGAGTCTGTGCAGTCCCTTCTTGCCTATGCTCCCAAAAACTCTGCCTCTGTGTGGACAATTTTTAGTACTTGGCTTTGAAAACTTCGTCCTTCAAGTTGATGCTGCACCTTTGGTGAGCTCTGACAGGTGGTGACTTTTATATTTTGCCCCAAGGAGTAGGGGAAGCAGGAAGGATTGTCCCAAGTCCTATGTCACTGAGCTACTACTTTCTTGTTCCTCTGTATGTGACCAGGAGACAAGAATTACATGGGCAATAGCACTCTTGTGCCAGTCTGAGTTACTTTAGAGCAAGCAGGTGATTGTTTGTCTCCAAACTTTCCTTCAGGACGCCTGTCTAGTCAAAGATCTGCTTTTTCCTCTGGGATTTTGGAAGCTACTTTGAAAGTCTGTTGGGGAAAAGGGGCACTTTGAGGACTTTCTCTAGCTGGTGGTTGCGTAGTGTTTCATAGAATGTGTTGAATAATTTATATTTAAAAGTACTGGTGGCTTGCTTGTGCCCTGTCTGAGAAGGGGAAGCCCTGGTGTCTCCTTGGACTCAGAGATTTCTATGAAGTAAAACAAATTACAACAGTGGCGTCCTTGCTGCACACTTGTGTGCTGAGATGTGCTGAGATGTGGTGGTGCCACGTGTTTTATATGTAAGGTAGAGCATTATCCTTTTCCCTGCTTATTCTGTGCTCAAGAACAGGGCAAGCCAGTGATGGGACCCAGCCAGGCTTTTATGTATATTCTGGGGTTATAGCTGCTTTGATTTATACTCATCTCCTTTGATTTATCCTTGGCTCCAGCAGCTACTTAATGGTGACTTCAGCAGCTGAAAATAGCCAGAGTCAATGTCTCACTCAGCCACTCTCACATCCCCAGCCCTGCTCCCTGGACTGAGGTGTGAGGGGAAAATAGGCCTGAGATGTGACTGCCAAATTATCTAGGGAAGTTATAGCAGCACATTGCAGTGCTGGCTCAAGGACAGGTTGGATGGGACTCTCAACATCCTAGGAGAAGGTGTCCCTGTTCATATCAGGAGGATTGGAACTAAATGGTCTTTAAAGTCCCCAAACCACTCTGTGATTCTGTGAATTGTCTGTGGCCATGCAGAGCAGAGCAATGGAAGTGTAGGCTTCACCTTGTTGTCATTTGAGCTGCTGTGATTCAGTGCATATTTCTGTTCCTTCCTTAGGCTGGGGTGAGGAAGGGTCAGAGCCACCTCCAGAGTTTGTGTAACACATGTTCCTCTGGGTTCAGTCCCAACCACTCATTTGTTTTGCACGTGGGCTGCTGCTATGCATTGGTGATTTTTGTTTCAGTTGAGACATGTTGGCTTGTATTAATTTAAGTTTTTTAAATCCCCCAGACTGAAGTCATACAGTGCACTGTCAGTAACTGGGGACAGTGTAGCTCTTCTAGCCCAAGTCTTTCGCTGAGTCAAGTCCTATAAATTCACAGTGGGATGTTCCACAGACAGGGCTGGCTCTGTTTACATCCTCTCATCCTGCTCATTTCATCTGTGAGCTGCAGCTTTGTAATCACAGGCATCCCTTGTATGCCACTGATGCTGCTGATATTTCATTTTTATGGGGTCTTTGACTTGAATTGAACAGCTGAACTTCACCCCTTCCTGGTGAAGTAATTACCAGAATAACCAGCCAATTTTTTTTGCAGATGACACTGAAAGTTTTTGACACGTGCGCCCTTTCCACCCACATCAAGTGATGTATGTAGCGTTTGTCCCTTGTTTTGGCATTTTGATATGTGTGAGAGAGGTGAAATGGCTTTAAAAGCTTTTTGCTGGCGCCTGTGGTTTGTTGCAGATCCAGTGGTACAGGCAGAACATGATAAATTGAAATCAGACTGTTTCTTTACAGTTTGACACAGGGATGTTGATGAACAGGGCTGGGACATCAGCTAGTGCAAAACCACTGTGCTCAAAACCCCTGTGGCTCAACCTGGCACACGAGGAGCTAAACTGAATTACCTGAGCTGCAGGCTGGGGTTTTTTTTCCCCAGAAAATAATGGTAATTATGTAGTACGGTAATATACTTCTCACTTAAGGGTAAAGTAGCAGCTGAATGAGAATCATAGGCTATACATTAACCTGGTTCTTAGTAAATGTAATGAAGTTAGTGAGTACCATTATGTGTAATCTGATTGTTCTAAAGAAAATACATAAATTGCAAAGGAGGTTTTGGGGCCTTAATGACCCTCTCTTGGCCAGATCCTTATTGCAGTACAGAGGGAGAGTGTCTCTCCTGGAGCTGGTAGAATCCTACATTTTACAGAAGTTTCTTAAAATCAGTTGGTGTCTTTCCTGTGTTGGGATTCATCACGTGACAGAAATCAAGGCCTTAATTGGAACCAAGTCTGTGTGATGTACATCCTTAGTAGACCAGTGTATTAAATGGGTGTTGTATCCATTTAACACAAGTCCATGTTCTGCTGGATTTCATTCCTATTTCTTCTGTGGAAAGGATGGGGAAGCAGAGCCATGGATACAGCTGTGCTTAAACCACATCTTTCCCTAGGCAGTTTTGCCTGGTTGTGCTGATGTTTTCTTTCTGACTTTCTGTTCTTAGTTACTCCTGAGGCTTCTGGGTTTTTGTCTGCAGCTGGAGTCTTCGTTATCCTCCCTGCAGTCCTCTTCCACTTCATCAACAGGAAGCTCTACTGTGAAGAGCTCCCATGCCTGGAACAGCAAGGGCGAAGAAAACACTGCAAAGAGAAGTCCAGAGCTCGTGAGGGCCTTGGTAAGTGTCACAGTATTACACTGCCTTTGATGTACAGAGTCTTCTGGAGGTTGTGATTGCTGGCAGGACAGACACAGGTCCATTTGCTGTTTCTCAGGTTGTTTGTGTGGAAAACAGTAGGGTTTTGGACAGTACCCTCCCAAATTTGATCATAAGGATATGCAACTGCTACTGTGTTCCCATTATCTTTGTCGTCAGGAGTAATCTCTTGAAAAATGAAAGTCAACACTGGGGAAAGAAGCACACTCCCTGCTCTGTCTGTTGTGGGAGTGTTTTGTTTATCCAGTGAGTAGCAAAATGTGAGTGTTTCTGACCAACAACGGTGCCTTTCTGCTCACAAAGGATATGCCTGTCCTGGTTTTCTTGTAGTAGCTATTACACACTCCTTCACGTGGTTGTTGTGTTCTGGAAGCATTATGTCTTGGGTAAACCCACAAGTCCTGGAGCCAAAACAACTGGGAATTTTACTATGTCAGAAAAAAAAAAAATTAATTTTTCTCAACCATCAAAAATGCATCTGTTCTGGTAGTGGTGGCAACTGTGAGTTTGTTAATTTCTTTGTGTATTTGTTTGTAAATTTGCATGTCGTAAATGTATAATCACTGAGATAATCAGCCAAGAAGAGGCCTCAGAAACCTCCCAATTGAAAGGTCTGCTTTTCTATGATTCAGTCTTAAAGGTAATGGCAGAAGGACACAATCCCAAAGCGTAGAGCTCATACAAGGCTGTTTTGTTGTTCATTTTGCCTTGTGCCTCAGCATGGCTGCTGCAAAGGACATGATCTGGTCATACTTTAAGACTCCAGGACTTATGGACAGTTGAAGACTTGGAACTGTGGCAGGAACTCAGCGGGACCAATTCTTGCTAAATGCTTTAGTGAGCCAGGGACAGGCATGAAAAAGGTACAAGTACAAATGGTACTTGAAACGATTCCCACCCACGCCCCTCTCAACTGAAAGTCCTAACTTCAGTGTTTCTAAACAAAGACTATGGGGTTTTTTTAATAAGTTTCCCTCATCGATATTATTTTTAAGTCTTTTCCCCCTTCTCTTCGCCTCCCATCAAGTGGTGTAAAAATGTGGCTTTTATTTCAGTTTTTAAGATGACACATCTCCCAGGAGCGTGTGGGTGTTGACATTCTATGGAGCTGTCACAGGCTATCATGTAAACAAGTATTTGCAATGCTTTTTAAAATGTGAATTATTAATAAACAGAGTGGCTTGCTTTTTTTTTTTGGTATTTGTTGCTTCCAGATTTTGAAGGACAAGAAATTGCTTCCCAGCTGACACTCTCAATGGCAATTTTCATTTCAGACTAAATCTCGTGTCTGAGTGATAAACCTTTGAAAACATGGGCTTATAATGGAAACACTAATTCAACTTTAACTACAGCTGTGCTGTGCAAGAAAAATACCATATACATTAATGAGGTGCTAAATCTGATACGGCAGAGGAATGTGTTGTAATCATTAATTACAATGGAAGCTTAAAGCTGGAGTCTGCTTTTTCCGTTCAAATAAAATTGGCTTGGCGAGTTGGAGCTGAGAGTTATTTAAAAATACCACCTCTATATTTAGTTTAAATTTCACCGTGGCGTCTTGGTACTTGTAAAGTCAATATGGAATCTGTGTGTAGGAAATGCCAGTGCTTTTAAAGGACAGCAGCATGAGGGAATATATTAAAACCTGGGCTAACACAGTGTGTCATATGGCAAATGTAGAAACCTGGAGGCTGAGCTCGGGCAGGGAAGCCAGGGAAGGCTGTTTCCAGCATGGTGAGGGAGCTCTCCCAAGAGGAGTGTTGACAAGCAAGAGTTTGCTTCAAATTCGCAATTTGGCTTTGCTGGGTAGGAAGGAACAGGATGGGGAGCGTTTGCGACACGAAATTTGTTGGTTAGCATTCAATTTTCCTCTTTTCAACTTTTTTCTGGTGAGCTGTGTATGTTGCAAGGAGATCTTGATTCCAATACTCTGGTATTCAACATGCAGCCCACTAATGGTTGTTCTTCCCAGTTCTAAGCTCTCAAACTGGGGGAAAGCTTTTTCATTCTCCACCTCTGCAATTAGGAATGCTTAGAACATATCTATCTAAATAGGAGAGAAGGCATTTTGCATGACTCAAAACATCTGCAATAGGATGAACCCCCACATACAACAGCACAGATAAATGAACATGGGCCTGGGAAGGGGTGTATGGGTTTCAGTGCATAAGCTGCTCCTCTTGCCCTTGGATCCAGTTGAGTTTCAGGTTATCTACCAATGAAGAAGAGAGTTGGTAGAGAAACATGAGGAAATCTGTCTACTTTGCAGGTACGCAGGGTGACATTTAGAAAATGTACTGGAAAATGTCAGAGACTCTTTGTTGTTGTTGTTTTTGCTTTCCTGTATAGAGCCTGTCTGCAGAACAAGGGAAGTGACAGAATGAAATAGGTGTTCCCATCATCATGGCTCTAAGATACATCTGCCTGGTTTGTTCCTGATTTAATTTTAATTGCACAGTTTGTGTCTCTATGAAGGGACAAAGATAAGGAAAAGATCATTGTGGAAATGAAGATTTCATTGAAAAATCTTTTAGGAGACTTCAGGACAAAGACTCTTAATTACTGGGACAGAATGGATTGCAGATTTTTGGTGCTTTAGCATTCTGTGGATCCTGTTCTAGACTGGTTTGTTGACCTTAGAGATGAGCCCATCTCTTGAGCAGGGATGCGCTGCCCTGGTTGCTTCTCACGCAGCTGTGGGAGTCCCTTCACTGGGAGTGCTGGAGCTCATCTGGATACAGCCAACCTGTATTTAGGATGTACTTGGCACTGCAGGGGAGAGCTCAGAGCAGGCTGTAAAGGTAGAGAAGCTGGTAAGCACATAGCTGGTAGGAAGATAGCACAGACCATATCAAGCTTGCTTGGCTGTGCCCCGGCACGTGCAGAAGGAAGAGGTGGTGGCATGAAGCAGTCCTGGTCTTTCTGGAGTGATGTAGAGCCTTAATATAGATCAGGTGTAGAATTCCTTAGGGAGGGAAAGATTGACTGCCACGCCTTTAGAACCAGCTGGAGTGGTTCTTCACAGCACTGGTGATCTTTCAGGCCCTGGGAGAGTGTGTATGGGAGATTGCCCCTTGAATCATCTCTCCACACAAGGAAGGAGGACCTTCCCTTGAGCAGAGGCTTGAGAGAAGTCAGTGAGGTCTCATGTGAGACCATTTGATGCTGTGAAGTTTTGGTGTCCCTGTCTGTAGAGTGGATTTTGGGATCAAGAGGAGGTGATGTTCCTGTGCATGGTGTTTATAGTGTTGGGGAGCCCTTTACTTCAAAAGTTCATGGGTGAAGTGAATGTCACAGGTACACATGACAGTGCTGGGCAAACCTTTGTGTGAAGAGCTATGACCAACCATATGATTCAGTGCTGTGGCTCAAGAAAGTGAAGGGTCCTCTTTGTTCTACACCGTAATCTTTTCATAATGATGTAACCTGAGACTGGGAAGGAAATTGTAGCTTAGTACACTGTGCTTTACATGAAAATATTCCAGTTGTGCCTTACCTTGAACACTTGTTAAAGATGTACTCTTGATATGTGAAAACAGCATAAATATGATGAGGCTTGAAGGAAGATTTCTTTTTCATTATTCCTTCTGTTTTATCAGCCTCAAGAGCACTTTCATTTCATGTTCTCAAGCTGTTCTGCACAGCCACTGTTCCAGCCTCTGGGGCTAGCTGCACACTTAAAATAAATAAATGGAGATGCAGTTCTTATATAAACCACTCATCTCCCATAGCTGAGGCTTTAAGGAAAGCATCAACACCTATAACACTCACCAAGGGCTGGAATGTTAGCAGTGCTGCCTGGGCGCTGCCTTTCATTGTCAGTGCTGCCCTGGGCCCGGGCGGGCCCTGGGGACCCATCACATGCAGTGAGTGGGACTGTCATATGCAGCAGAGGCAGAGATTCATGTTTAGAAACAAGAAATGTGGGTGAGTGTGACAGCACCAGTCTGGCTTCCTCCAAAGCTGTGGAAAACCCAGGGGTGTACTTCTCCAAAGGAGTACAACTGTGGTTGGTCCTTTTGACGCTGATGCTGAGTACCCAGTATCTCCACTGTCCTCAGCAAGGGAAGATTGAAAGCGGGCCTGAGGTTATTCCTGTCACCCAGCTGAGGTATGTAGCTAAGATTCCTTGACCAACCAGTGGCAGGAAGGAGAGAAGCTTGTGAAAGGGAAGTTTCTCAGTGCCCAAATGAAGCCTCTCTTCTAAATTGCTTTTTCTCTCAACTGCTTCAATAGAGGCACGTAGGCAGTGTGACTGGCCATGGGACAGCGTGATTGCTGCCACTGATGCCTGCCCTAGATGTTGGAGGGCATGGTTTGCCACAAGGCTGAGTTTAATGAAGGAGTAGCTGAGGAAGCTGTTCCGAAGTCAGTAGGGACAGCTGCCTGCTCAGATCTCTATCTCCAAATTCCTTTAAATCCTTTGAGTCTAGGTCTAGTTTTCCCAGTGACCCCTCAGCCTCCCAGGATTTCTGGCTGGACTGGTGGTTGACTTAGGAGTGAGAGGAGATGGGAGCTACAGGCTCAGCCACGTGTGCACACAAAGATGGATCACCAGGAATCATCCACTGCATTTTTGTCTCCCAAACAGCTCTGTCTGCACTGCTCAGTGGTGGTCCACACAGAGCAATTCCCACAGGCTCTGCAAGGATGGAGTGTGTGCGTGGGGGAAGGAGTAACAGGAACTGGGTGACTCCTCTAAATGTTTCTAAAATATCTTCATTTTGTTAAACAGCTAGACATGCTCTCCCACTGCTAATTTCCATGCAAGTAATTGCTCTGATTGACCCTGGTTTGTTCACTTGCTGCAGACTGGGTAGCACAATTGCAGGCAGGGTGGAGTCTATGGGGTCTGCTCTAGGGAACAGCTTGACAGCACAGGTGGGTGGGTTCAAGTGGTGGTGTAAATTGGTGTTTCTCCAGCCTTTTGAACTTGTGATTTGCTTTTGGCTCTTCTGTCTTCATGCAAGCTGGCAAATGGCAGCAGCTCAATTACAGAATGTGCTGTAATTTCTGACTGCAGGTTTCTTCTTTCATTCCCCTAATCCAGTAATTACAGATGTTTCTCGCTCTTTTAGCCTGAGAGAGAACAGTTGCCTCTACTAACACCACTTTTCTAATACTCCAACGATTTGTGAATTTCTTTTTGCCCTTTATGTAACCCTCGGCTGGAGAAGTATAAATGAAGTTATTCATTGCTGCTTTTTGTACAACCACTTGGCATGGAACAGTTAAGGGCTTTTTTGTGCCTCTGGTGACAAGTGGCTCTTTAAATGCAAAGGGCTTTATTTTGATTTGGAGGATGTGACTGCCTTCAGTGGAGCGACTCTGGATTTAACACCAGTGCCAAGTCAGAATCTGGCTCGCCTGAATATCCAAACCAAATATTATGGCCAAGGAGGTGTAGACATTTTCTCTCTCCTGAAAATCCCCCCAGGTTTAGTATTAATATTTTGATGGCAATAATATCTATCTGTGCTTTCACATATCCTCTGCTTTCTGGGTGCCCTGGACTTACATGAGAGGAACACACCTCTGATTTCAGTAGTTCTTACAGCCTAGGCAAAAACAAAGGTGTGAAGAGGTCAGCATAAGAAATCACCATCAGCTCCTCAGCCCCATTGCTGTTGGAGCTTCTGAGCACAATATTTGAATGCTGGTCTTCCAGGAACTTTTTTTTTTTTTCTTGAATTTGTCATCATGTACTCTGTATGATGGAGAGACCTGTTTTTTTTGAAAAAGGCTCCACAATTTTGAACGATAAATGTCACATTTGCATAATTCCTTTTTTTCTTCTACCTCTTTCCTCTTCTTCCCATCCCACTGAAGCCGTGAGGATTAGTAATTGTTGCCATTGTTATTGACAAAAGGAGAGCAGGAAAAAAGGGATGAAAAGAAAGGAGGAGACACCATGGGGCTAAATATCCTGATCAAAACCACTTTTGTCATTTGGGTATCAATTTTTACAACTAATTTGGCACAGCATCACTAGCGAGCTGCCTGCAGAGACATGAGATGATTTGGGAGTGAGAAATAAGTCTGCAGGCTTCCTGTGTGTGGGCTGAGCCCCGTGCAGCCGGGTACATTGCTGTCTGCCTGAGCTCATCTTTGTTTTCTCTTCACCATTCTGGGGCTTGCAGGACCAATGCTCTGCAGCAGTGGCTTTATTACTGTGTTGATTTGTAACCCATGAACGTTTCCAATGAGATGTGTCTAATTTATTGGCGTCAACCATTAGATTTTCCTTGAATGCCCTGGAGTTTCTGATTCACCAGCTGAAAACTATTATCACAGAGCACATAATCACTTGGAAAGTGCCTCTGTCTTCTCTTCTGTGTGTTAAATTCAACCACTTAAATAGCATTTTTATAGCACATAGGCCAAAAAGTTACCAGATGTTCTGTATTTCTGTTTTGTTTTTACCTTGGGGAAGTTTGGTCAGTAGTGACGCTCACAACTGATGTGAACCTTGGGCACTGTCTGTGAACTTACCTCACAACACTTCTGCAGGAGGCTCCAACCCCCTGAACAGCTTCAAGTGCACAGGCTGGGCTTGGCACTGTGACAGTTTCAGCTGGAAATACATTTTCATCATAGTAATGTTTGGTGAGAGTGCAAGGGCTTTGCTAGCATCTTGTTAGATACAATTCTGGCAACTGCAAGAGGAGCAAAGAGTCCAGATTGTTCCCAGAACTAGGATAGAGGATTTCTTGGCCCAGTGTTGCTGCTGCCTGCCTTCATCTGAGTACATTTCTAACCTCCTCTCTGCTATTCTAAATGTGTGCTAATTGGATTCTAGTCTGAAATGAGGATCAGGCTCATTACAGTTTTCAGTAGCTCAAAAAATCTTACCTCTTCAAGCCTTCCTTATTTCCCCCTTCCATGAAAAGCAAAACGGCCTTACCTTTTGCACAGATCCTTGATGTTCTGGGCATCAGCTCAGATTCACACCTTGTTTTAGGATTTTTCCCCCTAAACTTGGAGCAGAGCTTCATGCTGGGTCAATCACACTGCTCTTCTTTGATGTCCACACAAATAAAGCTCCTGTTAATGGATATGATCCATTTTCAACCTGTGTTCTGCCTGTAAGGGAGGGGTTTGGTAGAAAACTATTCCAAGGGCCACACAAAAAGTGACTGAAGGAAAGGAAGTTTGTGCCTACACTCTGCAACAGAGTGAATAAGGAAAATATTAAGAAATGCACACCTGATGTCACTTTTTTAAGGAACCTACGTATCAAGAAGATTGAAAGACACTTTGGTGATATTATAAACTTCTGCATTGGGGTAGTGTTTGAAATTCTGGTAATAGTCTACTTTTTTTAGCAATACAGTAATTGCACCTCTCAATGGGAATGCTACTCAGGAATAATGATCCTATCAAGACAAGGGAATATAGATAGTAGTAAAGGTTATGATGGCTTCTGTGAGAGGCTTAGCATTGATCCTTTTAGCTATCTGATTTTCCAGGAGAGGAAAAAAACCCCTAACAACTTCGAGTTTAGCATGTGATTTGGTGTGAAAGTTCTTAAGGGTGGTTTCAGAAGATGGAACTTATAGTGAATTTGCTAAACTGCTTTTTTCCTCTGTCTTGTTTGACGAATACTTTTAAAAAGAAATGGATTTCTTTTTTATTTCCCACACATTTTATGCTTTTCTCTGTTCTTTTAGTTTTTTTTTTCTTCTAATGCAAGTCAAAACTGTTAGAGAAATCAGAAGTAAAAATCCGTTATGTTGAAAAGGCCATGTTGTGAAATATATCATAAACACGCTGTTAGAGCAGTGTCTCCTAATTAATGGAGAGAGCTCCTGGGAAACAGCAAGCCTGTAACACAGCTCAGCCCTCTTTGATCCTCTGGTGCGTTTGTAAAATTGTTGCCCGCCTAAACTTGTCTGCAGCTTGTTACACATTTTATCCATCTGCTGCAAGTACAAAAATAAACCATTTATAATTCAACTGAACTCCAGTTGTTCAGCATATCACTGACTGTGGAGTCTTCAGTAAGAGGGAGAGGATGGTAGGAGAAGAAAAGCAAAGGTGATACAGAGTCAGGCACCCTGGAAAAGACATTGTTTTTGCATGTAGGGATTATGTAGGCACTGGGTTGCAAGTTGCACATGGGGGTTGCAGGTGTTACTGCAAAGTGGTTCAGATTTTTCTGGTGAAATACACATCAGTGTCTGTCTATTGTCTATAAACTGAAATCAAACCACTTGTTGGAGTTCTTAGGATTCAATCCAGGCTATGTCCAGATCTTGGGTAGAGTTGTGGATGTGTGTACATGTGTGTGTTATATTTTTCCCCAGACTACAGGCAACTGCTTGGTATATGAAAGTTCACGTTCAAGTTCTATCTACTGCTTCAGATGACTGAGTGACCACATCCAAGTTCTGCAGGTGGCTGTAGGTCACTGCTTTACTTCCCTTACTAAAGTAAAATCCTGCCTTGAAAACTCCCTCCATCCTTATGGTTGTGGTACCAACCTCCCTGTGATGTTTGCCTGAGTGCGGTGTAGCCAGCCACAGCATCCAGAAGTGGGATAGCACTGTTGGACAAATCAGGTGTTAGCTTCAAAATCTAATAACAAGGGGAGCTAATTATTTCCTATGCAAATATCACAAGGCTATGTTCTGTTGATTTTTAGAACAGATCAGCACTTCATTTCAGCACCCATATATTTTACCTCCATTGGTTAGCCATCACTCCTGGATGCCTGCATCCCTCTGAGGGCTACTGCTGTCATGGATCTTGCTGCTGAGACAGAGGGAGAGCACTGTGAAGTTCTCCTTTCATCAAAAATGAGAGGTTCATTTGCTCTTGCCTGTAAATAAATGACAGGTTAAAATTTTATCCAGTATCTAGCACTTACCCATCAGAGTTTATTTCCCTCCAAGCCTGGGAGAATCTCACTGTTACAAGTTACAAGTACCATCTCCTACCAGTGATTTCTCTGGTGCTGTGATTTACCAGTAATCTGCATCTTGTTGAAAATGGGTTGTTTGAAGCCTTTAATCTCTTCTGGTCTATGAGAAAATCAGTTGCACAAAGCAGAGAGGCTTTGCCCAGGGCAGGGTTGGAAAGAGGAGAGTCAGTGAAGGGAACAGCTCACCTGGGAAGCGAGTCTCTGGCACTGTCTGCTCCTTGCCAAAGATTTAATGTGTGGCAGGAAGCTTTATCTGAGTCCCAGGGGCTGAGCTGAGGGCTGGAGGCTGCCAGACGGATGCTGGAACAGTGTGTGCCCTGAGCCCAGGGAGTTTGTGACAGCTACAGCTTTTAAAATGCCTTTGGTAACCAGCCTTCATTTACTGCCCTTGTTAGGGCTGCAATTCTTAGCACACTGAAGCTGACAATAAACCTGTTGGAAGTGTCTGCAGTATAAATCAACATCACTGAACCAAATTATTTGGCACAGGGTTTTTTTTAAGGTAAAGTCCTCTTAAGTCACTGATCTCATGTCTAAAATAGCTGCTCACCAAGCAAAGTCGGATCTTTCTAGTTTGTGCTCCATTTAAAGATCCACAACACTGATATTCCCACTACATTTCTCTGGAGATCATTTCATAAGGTAATGCACATTGCTGCTGAGCTTATTTTCTTGCAGTTACACTGTATTCATCCTTTTATACTTTGATTGCTTTCAGACCTCTCAATTCAGCAAGACATTGGTATTAATTTTTGAATCTTCTTTTTAGTTGTCTTTTAGACTAAAATCTGCACCTATTTAATTCTTTCTTCCTAAACCCATCATCCTATTTGTAGGTTTCTCCTTCTCAGAGCTTCTAAAAGAATATCTGTCTTGTGATGATGTGGGAAGATGTATACTGGGCAAAAAGGCATGTTAACTTTCTGCAAGTTATGTTTTTATTTAGAGTTTAGATGAATTTTGAGAAAGCATCATCTCGAGATAACACCAGTGCTTTTGTTAACTTGCTTCTGTTCCCAGTAATTTCATATCCATAATATTCCACCTCCTCTGTTCGGCTTTTTTTTTTTGTCATTTCTGTGAATGGCAAAACAACTCTGGGTTGTGGGCAGAGAGAGTTTCTTCACAGCCTTTCTGCAGCAAAGCATTTGAGATAGTTGTCTGCCATGGGCTGCTACTGCAAGCTTTAGGCCTGTCATTTTCATTATTCAAAACACAATTCTCCCCAAATTCTCCTCCTTTCAGTTTTCTCACCTGGTCATACTAATGCTAAGGATGTGATAGAAATTTGGGCCAGGAGGTTATCTGAGATTTTTGATTGCAGGTTGTTTTGTACCTTTTTTCCCCCAGGTCTGTTGACAGCTGTAACCAGAATGTGTGCACTTCAAAAAGGTACTTGTGTTCCAAGGTTCTGGTTCTTATTTTTATCTAAGGTTTAACAATCAAATAAAAGCTTTCCAGATCTCTGCAGGAATATGTGCAATTTGTCCATCATTTCTGGATTTCTGGTGGTATTCTCAATGGGTAAAAGTGCTTTTTCCATTTTCCCTTCTCAGTTCTAGACATCTTACATAGATAGTGTGTCGACAGGTGTTGATGGACAAGCAATTTACAGTAATTTCTTATGGTGCTTATTCTGTAGCTCCCTGAATTATAAATGACATGCTGGCAAAGCTGAACAACTGATCACCAGACACCGGCATAGTGTTAAACATGGCTTCTGAGGCTGCTCAGAATTTCCTCCAGCCACTGTCTTCTTGGATGTCTCAAATATACGAAGCGATCCAACAAGCAGGAGACTCCATATCTGCCTCACTGCTGAATTTGAGTGGAGTGGGTCATAAGCCAGAAGAAGAGAGGACCCAGGACTTGGAGAATAATGGAGGCGTTTATGAGGATTATTCTGAGGAATCAGATGATGAACGAGACCTGGACCTCTGGGATGAGGAATATTTCTATCCTAGAGAAGACGGTTACATTGGAAGCCCTGATCTGGTTTCACAAAGTCTCCCTCATGGCTCTGACATGGGTCCACAGAGGAAAAAACGGGTTAAAAATACCAGAGCTTCACCAGAGCAGTGCGTTGAAAGCTCCAGGTCTTTGACAGCCAATGGATCCTACTGGACCAGCGAAGATCTCCAGCCTCTTGATCGGCTTCCTCCCATCGCTGAGGAAGAAGGTGAGCCCTCTTTGAGGATGGGAGGTCATGAGCACAGCCTCAGCTTGGGTGGCTCCTTAAACGGTGCTAATGGCAAGGCACGCTGTGCAGGTAAGCAGCTGGCACTCGCCCTGACTGCATTATCCAGACCTTTCTTTTTGGCTGTTGATTTGATTTAGTTGCTAATCTGCTCATTATGTTCTGTATTCTCTCTGTTTCCCACAGCTAAAATAAAACTCCCCAAATCCCAAAGAAAAATCTAACCTTTCCAATTCTTCCCTTGTTTGTGAGACTAATCTCATTGAAAGAAGTGGAGATCTCCAGGGTGAAATGCTGTGTATTAGAAGGCAATCAGGCCCTGTTGCTGTAGCAAGGGGTGTTTTACTTCCCTCCCTGTTTAGTTTCTGGTAGTAGGACCCTTCAAAGGGAATGTTTAGCCTTAAGCCTTTGCTTTGAGAACCATCTGCCTTTGCGTCACTATATATATATATATATATATATATATATATATATATATATCTTTAATAGCAATCTCAAACCTTGTTTCTCTGTGCCAGGAACCTCAAGATGTTACTGTGCCATGTGCTGTGAAATGCTGTACTAAAAAGCCAGCCATATCTCATGATTTTATGGATGAAAGGCTCCCAAATCGCTTTCCTCCCCTCCCACCACCCCAACAGGCTTTTCAAAGAAGACTGAAGAAGACAGCAGGCAGGAGATTATGAGAAGGAGAACTGAGTTTGATATTTTCAGTTTTAAATAGGCCTAACTATGATTTCTGATCTTTAAATGACAGCAAGAGTGTTTTCAGGATATTGAGCCCAGGACTGAGTTTCAGCCATGTGACTTGTGCCCACTCAGTGTCACCACAAGTGTGGCTGGAGGTTTCCTGGGTCACAGAGGTCTGGTGGAGACGTATGTCCTGACTACACCCAGGGAAAGCTGCAGTCCTGCTGACATCCTTGGGTCTTGCTGGGATGAAGCTGCTCTTTACAAACATCCTAGGAGTGGGGATAAAGGTGGAAAGAGGATGGGGGAGGGGACTGGGTTCTACAATATGGAGCAGATGAAGAACTTAAGAATCACTGAGGATCTACAGAATTTGGCTTCAAATATCTAAAAGGGGTTTTTTTGTTTTGTTTAAGCAGGTGGTAGATGCTCTTGAAAATGTGTGTTTTATTATGACCAGGAGCTTTTCATCACTCTTGGCTTCTAGGGAAGTCTTACATATTTTCTGTGCAGACTGTGGAAGATCAGCTGGTTTGTTTTTGTATTTAACAGGAATATCAGACTGAGAGGGCATAAGCCTTAGACGGTGTTCTTTAATGACTGGAAAATTAGCTCTTTACTGCCATTTCTCACTCTGTTATGGCCAGGGAGTAAATAATTTAGAAGTGCTTTTGGTCTTGTTGTTCTGCCTCCCAAACTGGAACTGCTTGTTTCGTATTCCAAATGAATGATTGCCAGTTCTCAGGTTAAATACCTTGGAGTTGCATCTCTTGGAGCCCAGCCGCTACCTTCTGGTGCTCCTGTACATTGCCTGTGCAATATCCTGCCCACAGGGTTTGTCCATAGGCACTGAACCAGTGCTGCTGCAGGGCTGGATTTGCTGTGTGTGCTTGGATTATGTGACCAGTGTGTGCACAGAAGTCATGGAGCAGGGCACAAGGTGTCCATTCAGGGAGTGCTGGGGCCGTGGATCCTCTTGGACAAGTGCTGTCCAGGGCCTAACCTTGTCTCCTGCAGAGCCTGTAGCTCAGGAGGGGCTGTTGGAACAATTCACAGCAAATCCTGGGGCTCAGCCAGGTGTCAAATGCATCATTTGTAGTGCATCCTGCTCTCTCTGGGCCACACTCTTGCTCACAGCAAGTGGGAGGAAAGGTGGTGAGCTCTTATGGAAATGGGGCCCAGGAATGAGCTGCTGTCCCTGTCAGAGCTCTTTGTCACCTGCAGCCTTGTCTGCAGGGACATCTGAGAAAGACGGGTCCTAGGAGAGGGTAATGGACCAGATGGAGCTTCCTGGTGAGACTTAGGGACAGACAGATGCCAGAGTGACCCATCCCTGCAGCTCAAGGGAGGGTCCCTCTGGACCTCTCTCCCAGCTGAGAGCAGGTACTGGTCAAGTTGCTGTTCGACTCTCAATATTGTTTGGCTTTCCTTCTCCCTAAGCCATTGTGGACTGGAAGGCTGGTCCCACAGAGCTCCCCAGCACCTACAGTGCTGCTTCCTAGAGCTCTCTGCTTCCACACCAAGCACTTCAGGGAGCACTGCATAGCTTTTTGGACCCTAGGAAATATCATTCCAGATGGTCTCAGATAGACTTTAATCTTTTTATCTCTGCAATGTGCTGCACAAAGAGCCATGCAATGGTCTCAAGACTTCATAGTCATAAAAGTTGGCTGTTTGAGGGTTAGAGGGCTGGGAGCTGATGCCTTTTTTTCTCAGAACTAAGCCGTATAATGGGAGAGAAAGTGCTGAACTGTGATTTGAAAATGTCTTCCACAGACCCTTTGATGTGGAAGAACTCATTTTGCTCTTCTAAGTGAACTTTCACTTCCAGAACACACATGCTCTTTGTATTTTATTTTTCAACTCTTTATTTCCTCTTTTTCCTTTAGATTCATTCTCTAACATCAAGAGTGTGAACTCTTCTGATGGTAACCTAGACATGCAGAGAGACTGTAATACCCTGGCAACTTAAAATTTCAGTCATGGATTAAAATGATCAAGAGAAGATGTTTGAGGTACCCTTATTTCTGTTAGTTTTTTACCTAACCCTAAGTGACAATGTAAGTGACACACGGACTTGCTGACATTCAGCAAAGCTGTTCAGTAGCATCAAAATGAGCTTTGAACATTTTTTCCTTCCATTTGGCAGTTCTCTCCCCCCCCCCATTTCTGCAAAATACATGTTTCCTGTTTATCCTTGTATTATTTTCAGAACATTGCATCTTGACTTTATTTCACTTAATGTACCATATTTCTCTCCACAATAGAATATTTTAAAGCTAAATTGGCACAAAACAGTAGCAATGCTGAATGCTTTTTGTTGCCATGGAAATATTTCTGGGCACTTACTGAAGACCTGGTTGCCAATAGTAATGTAACAGAGAAAATAGATATGCTTCATTTAACAGCCACTGGTGATTAAAGAGCCACAGAAACCCGTTACAAGGTCATTCCAATATACAGTTTATTTGGTTTAGGGGGAAAAAACCCTGCAACCCTAGGTGAGAATAATTTTTTTTAAAAGAGATGCAAAACAAAATCCAATAAATGTTCCATTCTCTTAAACTGACAGCATGCTTCTGAGAGGAAATAACACTGTAGTTAAAAACTATCATTACTCCTTCTCCTTTTTATCAAATATGTTTTTGATCACATTTTTGCCTCCTAGGAAATGTTTCCTGGCTCCCAGAGTAGATTTTCTTAGGCTCTGAAGCAGAACACATATTATTGAAAACCATTTTTAGGCTTAGGGTTCTAATAAATTGTTTGAGCAATGAAATTCTTGGGTTTTTAAGTCAAACATCCATCAGATACCATGAGGCAGGTTAATCACAGGGTGCAGGTTTGGCTGCTTCCCAGTGCTGGTCCGTAATTAAATGATGCTAGAGTAAAGTTGTACTGAGGTTTCAAACAAATGCAAGGAAAAGTTTTTTTTACTTTGAATGCTTTTGATCCACAGTTTAATACTGAGAAGGTAGCTCAGCAGGAAGTATTGCAGTGCCAGGTGTTTGGTTTAAGAAGGAATGATGGCAAGGCAGAGGCTTCTGTGTGTGCAGATTGCTGCCACCAGTGGCAAATCATGTGGTTGTGAATTTTGCAGAAACAGATGAACTTGCTCTCTCAGACCCTTGTCCATTGTCTGACCTCAGTGTTTGTGACAATGTCTCACAGTGCAGAGCAGGGAGAGAGCAGCCCTTGCATCCCCCCATGGCTGAGACGCTGCTGCTCAGCTGACTGGGGGTGGCTGGCAGGAGCGTGGCTGCCAGATCCATCATTGCACATTTGGCTTAAGAATTTAAAAGAAAAAACCAACCAAACAGTGGAGCAATAAACCACATCTGAAAGTAGTGCACTGCAAGAAGGGTAGAGGTGGCCAGTCCTTCTGCTTCCCAGCATGAATCTAAAGGGGAAAAAAACTGTAATAACAAAAAAAATGAAGAACAGCAATAACTGCAATGAAAGCAAGGGCTTTAGCCCACTTCTCCTTCAGGGCTGTCATCCTTTGCAAACAAAAAGCCAAAGTGACCATTAAGTTCTCAGTCTCTGCAGACACTGTCCCGAAAAGGCACGGGGACAGACACAGCAGCAGAGCTGAGCCTTTTGAAGCACAGCTGAACTATTTTTGCCCAGCAAGTGCTGTGGTGGAAGCCTCCCAGGCTGTCAGACACTGCTCACAGCACTGGAGTAATTTACAGGTGAGGACAGTACTTCCACTGCAAGGAGAACTTAGAGATTTTTTCCCCCCCCATCAACTGGACAATCTCAGTGCCAGCTAAAGGTTGCATTTCAGTTGCGCTACAGTAATTTTTATGGCCTTGGAATACTAGGAAGTGTGACACCCCTGTCTAGATGGCTGGCTGGTTTTCCTCAGCACATGTGTAAGGAGAAGCACACCTCTGAGGCTCTGGGAGTTTTTAAATCTAGAAAGCACTATTGCATTTACTTACCTTGGCCTCTAGCTTAACAGGGGTCATTGATTTTTGCCAGTAATTGCTGTAGTAAAGGAAATTATTCTTTCTGCTCTGTATGAACACTCCTGACCTCAGTAAATGACCCTTCACATGGACAGGAAATCCTAGGCAAGAAGTGAGGTTTTCATTAGGTCCTGTAAACCCATATAGCAAAATATACCCATAAGAAAAAGATGTTGATTATGTGATAAATTAAATTTCTGCTTGAACTTGAGACTGAAATAGCTAGATGGCCAGTCTCCACATTGAGAAGTGAAGTGTTTATGAATTTTATCACCTGTCTGGGTATGGAGCCAGCCAGTGTTCTAGCCAGAATGTAGGCCTATAAAAATCAGTGCCTGTGCTCTAAGAAGGACATTTAAAGAGGCTACACTGAATCAATACCACCACAAGCACTAAGGGAATGAAAGCAAAGGCAGACAGTGGACAAAAACACTTCAGAGAAAATACTCCTGGCAGCTCGAGTGGGACGAAGCACAAACGTGACTGGGGGCATGCATCTGGTCTCTGAAGAACATGATACAAGCCCATGGCTTTCTGAAGTGAAGTGCAGACGTGAGCTTGCATTGAATGCTTTCTCTCTGGGAAATTCAGAACCACTCAGAGTGTTTGTGCACAGACTTTTGTCCTTGAGAAGGTGGTACAATGTTCCTACTCATATTTGAAGTACTCCTTTGCGGTTCTGTGTCTTCAAATTTTCAAATTATAAGGGATCTTCATCCAGGAGTCAGTGGGGATAAGAGAACACAACAGCTGTGAGAGGAGGGTGGATTGTGGCATGTCAGCTTTACAGCTGGGGAAGTGAAGCCAAGCAGTGGTTCAAAACACAAATTTTCAAAGGTGGTACCATTGCCAGCTCTGTCTTGGGCTTGTCAGCATTGCTTTTCATCCTCAGTCAATGGTTTTAGACACAGTATCTTTGTCAGCCCGCAGTAGATCAGTGGTTTGGGTTTTCACCAAGTTCCTTGTCTGGAGGGCAAAGCTTCCTTGTGCCCATCTCCCTGGGGGTATGGGGAAGGATGCTCTGTTCAGGAGTACTTCTCATCTGCTCTTGTCATCTAGAAGGTTGCATAAGCTGTATGGAGAAGGATTTATTTGAGAGGATGAAATGGATTTTGCCATTCTGTGCAGTTACAGAACAAATTGTGTGTGAGCGTGTGTGTTTGTGCATGTATTTTCTGATCCACTTTTGCTAAGTGACATCCTCTTCCCACTCTCCATATGGCAGTTGCGACTCTATCTTCCTCTGGGAAGGTTGTTTAGGACTCAAGAGACTTCATTTACCAATAAACAGCATCTTGGCAGCATCTGGGAAATGCTGCCTCTCTCCTAGAAACCCTGCCTCCTCACCTTCCCTCTCCTACTACAGGCGAGGCAGGTGTGAATGATCTCATTGTGTTGTGGTGGAGGTTACATGCAGGCAATACTAGCAGCACTCTGTGCAGAGCTGGAACATAGTATTTCTGTGTGCTGACACAAGCAGTAGTACTGCTTGGCTTTTTTTTTTCTTTTTTTGGTGGTTCTTCTTTTCTGTTGCAGTTGTTGCTAGCTTGGCCTGCAGGGGCTTGCTGGAAGCACAGATGATCCATCCCTGTTACCTCCCAGCCTCCTTGCATTGCTTAACAGCACAAAACCCACTAATGTAAGGTTATATAAGATGGGATCACTCTGCCAAAAGGTGAGCTGGTGTTGATCTTCACCCTTTGCCAGGTAGGGGTGTGGATATAAATTCCCGTGCCTAGTTAATTTTTTGGCTGTTGTAATGACCTGGTGGCAGCAGCCATCCTTTGGAGTGGCCTCATAGACTCCTGAAGTGATTTTAGTAACCAAAGGGAAAATTCATTTTCTGCAATGAAAAGAAATAGGGAGATTACAGTCTTGGAGGTAAAACTGCGTAGTTTTAAGGACAGGGAATGTCATTGTTGGGCTCTGGGGGTCTTGCAGGTAATGAGGAAGGTGTGGTTGGGCTGTACCTCCACAGATGCTGTTTGTGTGATTCTCATGCAGTTTCCACAGATGGACTTAGGGACACTTCATCAGTACCTATTTGTAGACCAGCATGAATGACTTGGGTTGAATCTTAAATCAGTCCATAGCAAAATCTGTAGAAAATCCCCTCCCATTGATGCCTTAAGAGGCCTCCTAGAAACAGAGACTAGAAAGGAGTAAGGGAATAAAGGTAGGTATTTATTTGAAAGGCCTTCAAAGGTACCCCTGGGGAGCCACAGGCTATTGCCAAAATGGACCCCAAGATGGACCCCAGGTCACAAGTTCTTCACACTTTTATAGGTTTGGTTCATTTGCATAACAGGGTTAATTCTCCAATTAAAGATTCAGTTTAATGATGTAATTCCCCTCTGCTTGCCCCCCTTAGCGGCTCTTTGGTTTATACTTTTTGGGCCTAGGACAGTCTGGGTGTCCTTGAAGAGCAGGCCTGGGGAGGCTTTGTTATGTCTACCTAGCATGAGAGAGCAGAAATTAACAGGCTACAAGAAACTTCAGAGTTACACACTGAGCAGTGAAGAATCTGAAAAATATAAAAGTTAAAACCTAAGGCATCACCATGACCATGGAAAGAGCTGATGCTCTCATGGCATCATTGCACCACCTAAAAGTTCCCTTTTGTCCAGGCAGGTGCTCCCCTCCTAGAGAGCTCAGTACCCCTGTGAGATGAAGTATCCCTGGAGGGACTCATGAGGACTTTCCCCCACAAGCTGGGTGTTTGGAGGCATTTATCTCCTTGGGCTGAGAGAGATTCAAACCTGTACAGTCTATAGAGCATAATTGTTGTGGGAGTATTTTCTAGCAAATAATGAGACTGGTGGTGCTGGAGAGAAAGCCCTGAATTTGGATTAATGAGAGCCCTGTGGTTTGCTGGAGTTCTGTGTCTTGAGGTCAGTTTTAAGGGTTAGACTTATAGCCATAAATAATGTAGCTGTAAACCCCTTGGGCCTGAGTTTTGCAATTGCCTGTTATTGATGTAAAACTGCAGCTGAGATACAACATCCTTCCCCAGTCACACAGCTGAGCTGCTTCCCATGCCTGGCCTCAGGAGCAAGCCACTGTGTGGTGAAGTAGCCCAGCCTCTTGCTTCCAACAAGACCCAGCAGCCCCTTCCCTGTTACTTTTAAACCAGGTGAGTTGGCCATGTGACTGCCAAAATTGAAACAGAGGGAAGAGGGGAAGGGCAGGAGGACAGGGTTGTTTCTTTTGGGTGACAGCTTCGGTCCTGAAGGCACGTGAGTCTTGCTGCACCACATTCCCACCCACTGCTGCTCCCAAAGTTGGTGATTTTCCCGGGAGTGCTGTGGTGTTACTGCAGCAGTGAAGGGGAGCTGTGGTGAATCAACCCTCTGGCAGCAAAGTTACAATTAGAAAAATCAGTGGGAAAATAAGTATCTGCCTTGTTGCAATGCTGTTGTTTTCTGTAGCAAATCCAAACAAATATCTTCTTGAGGGAGTTCATTTCCACACTATTAATCAGCAAACAAAGGCTTGTGGGTGTGAAGCTGATGTTTGGGTGCTGTGAATGGTGTGTGCATACACTGGGTCTCATGTGGAGTGCTGAAACTGCTTTAAAGAGGAGCAAAGTCAGTGACCTGAGTTTCCTGGACGTTTCCTTGGCCAGTTTGATTTCTGCTAGCTGAAAGGAACTAGTGCCAATCCAGAGAAGCTTCCTTAGATGTACTGGAGGAAGTTTAGGAAGTGACTCCCTTGCATTTGAGGAAGTTCATATCCAAGCCAAACAAACAAATAGAAGAAATGATGGATGGGGAACCTGAAGGAATTCAACCCATTGTGGTATGAAAGCTACCAGGAAAACTGTCATAAAAACAATACTGGTGAGGGGAAAGGTTTTTTTTGTTGGAAGGAAAGGACAGTGTTTTCTACTTTACCAACCTTTGGCATCCAGCAGTATGTTTAGTTTCTGAGCCCATGAGCCTTTCCAGCCCCACACCCCAGAGCACACTCAGCTCCACCTGTGCTCTGCAGTGTCCCCAGTGTAACATGACATCTGCTGACAGAAGGTGCTTTTCTGCCTCTGCAGCTGCACATTTCGTGCACACAACCTAACCTGAGCTGCCAGAGAGCTGCAGGCTGACTCATGGATGTAACTGCATCCGCACCAGGGGTTTTCCTGTCTTAGCAGTGTCTCCTACAGTGTGTAATCTCTCTTTTCTTCCACTTCTGCACTAATCCTGAGCCTGTGCTAATAGAACCCAGTAGCACAAATGAAGCCTGACTCATATTTGCTCCACATGTAAGATGTAAAGTAGGTGATTGGGAAAATCAGGGATGATTGTGGTTCAGCCTCTTGGCTGCCATTTCCTGTAGCTACGGAAGAACCTTAGGCAGCACAGTGAGAGCCAGTTTGATATGGAATCCCATGTTCCTATTTTTAAAATCCAATTTTGGGAGTAGGAAAGAAACAACAGGAAAATATGCCGGTTTTCATGCTATTTTCTGTGGACAGTCCTCTATTTCTTTGCACAGCAGCGCACAGAATTGGGGTGTATTGCTCTGACTGCTGTATCGTTTCACTGTAGAGGTGGTCAGAGCCAAAAAATGCTTTTTTCTCTGATTCCTCTCTCTTCTGTTGTTTTGTTCTCTTTTCTTAAAAATTATTTTTGTTGTAAATATCCCCTGGTACAAAGGTTTCTAAGCTGTGACTCTCTTTGCCTGCATTTCATGCAAACACCCAAATGCACTCCCCTTGGGGAGCTTCCCAGTTGGTTTGGCCATGGGGTGAGGACAGATGGAGAGGCAGAGATGGCAAAAGCAGGGCACTGTCTATTGACGCTTAGCAGAGAGGGGCAAACCTCACCTTTAGCACTGGACATCAAATTTTTCCCTGTTTTTTATACCTGGCAGAAAGGGATGAAAACACACAGGGATGGTGCAAGGAGAAATCCTCTCCATTAGTAAAAGACCAGGGGGTGTTAGTCAGCAGTGTCCTATCAGTGTGTAGAAGTGTGGGTCTACTCCAGTGATTTTGAACACATTTGGGATCTAAGGGGGGGGTTTGGATTGGGTGCCCTCCTCCTCAGTCAAGCCTAAATTAGGCAGTTGCATTACTTTGTGCATCAGTTTGAATTCCCAGTTCAAGTGTCTGACAGCAAGAGCAGGAAGAAGACTCCAGACTGAAAACTACTACAGAGCTGTAGCCACCTAGGAATTGATAGGAGCAACTCCATGTGTGTTGCTGCGTGTTCCCTGTACAAAATGTTCCTCCTTTCTCTGAGAAGCTTTAACAAATCCCATGTTTGCAGCAGACCTTGCCTGTTTTCCAAAGAAAAGCCCTTTTCTTTCTGTGCACAGTTCTGGGTTTTGCTGAGGTAGGAGCTGTTACAGATCACTGTTCCTCTCTGTCATCTTGATCATGAAAATTTTAAGGCCAGACCTGTGTGACTGTTTCTGTAAAAGCAAATAGCACAGCCACAAGTGCTCCTGGGATGCTCTGAGTGCATGCATTATGCATAGATGTACTGATATTGTCTTGTTTATGTGATCAAATGCATTTCTTTTGTGTACTACTTCTGCTTCCTTCAGGGCTTGGTGATGTTCCCATTGAAACTCCCACTGACTTCCGTACAGCAGAATCAAAATCTCTAAGACAAAAGTGGATGCAGAAGAGCAACATTAAATGTATAGGAAAACCAGAAATTTGGCATTTGGAAAGTTTCCATTGTTCAGCCAAAATGACTGTTGTTTGTTGTTTTTTAATACGTAGGCAGACAGGATATGTGCAGTACCTCTATATTTCACACCTACATAATGTATTTTATTCAGTAATTCTTTTTCTTGGGTAGGCTTGGAGCAAACGATAAGTTGTTCTTTATACTTGGTAACACTGCAGAGACTTCTTGAATTATTTATTTCATGCGTTTTAGCTTGGTGTATTTGAGTGCCTGTAAGCTAACTTTGTAACTGACTGGGTGTTTGAAATTTCTAAATAAATAGTGGTAGTTTGAAATACCTTGCCAGAAAAAGAGGTCACCCTTCTTCCCCCACTGTCTCCTCTGGGGAAAAAAAAAAAAAAAAAAAAAAAAAAAAAAAAATTAAAAAACCCACATGCCTCCTTAGGAGCAGTGGGAAGTTGATTTGTAAAACAGATGCTGCATAGAAGTAATTGAGTTGAAGTTGCTAGAAATATGTATATGCTACACAACATCTGCAGATCTCAAGATGTATTCATTATCTCTCCAGAATTTAGATTGTAATTACGGGCCCTTTATTTAAGTTTCCATGGTGATAGAGAAAATGCTTCCCCCTTGTCCTTTGCTAATCAGGACACTTGTGTGTTTGAATGGTGATCGTTTTCCTCTCCCCTGGGTTAAGTTACTTTTATTAATACAGAGATATTAAGTTGACACGGAGCTGCTGGCTGCTCAGGCAGTGATTCAGCAGCAGACACATCAGGCATTTGCTGCAGATTCCCCAGTGCCACCGTTTAATTAGCCTGTGTGCTTCCAAATATTTGTGAGGAATGGCAGCCACTGTCCTAACAAGTGATGCAGTCGTGCCTTGGGGATTGGGGAAGTTGAAATCAAAGTCAAGCAGCCAATAATATATCACACCATGCCAAGCTTCTCTCCTCCATCCCCCCTCCACCCCCCCCCTTCCCCTCCTGTCTTAGCAAAAGGGCTCTGCTGTGTTTTGCAGGGAGTTGCAGGCAGGTCAGTGCCCTGACAGGAGCTGTCCAGGAGTCCTGCATCCACGTGGCCTTTGCAAAATTTCTTGTAACAATCGAAATTTCACGTTATGTTTAGGCACATTTATCTAAGTTTACAGCCTCACACCTGTAGACCCAGAATTTTAATGTTACAGTTGTTTGAGAAAATGGTGAAAGGTGTGGTTTAATTACTAAAGATGTTATTTTACACAGGATTTTTAGAAAGTTGTTTGAGTGAAATGTGGGCTTTTGGTTAAACTGGGATAGTTTTATATTTTTGTCTTAATCACCCAAAAGTTATACACATATAAGTAGAACTTAATAGCGTTTGCTGAGCAATTAGATAAATTTTGTAGAGCTTACATGAGCTGCAGGTAGAAATGCAGGTAGTTGACTGAAAGGAATGTTTATTTTTATGTGTTTTGATTATTTGAATAGATCACATTTAAACCATGGGGTTGTTACAGCTTGAAATAATTTTTATCTAAGAAAATTTCAAAGAAGGTTATTTTTAATAGCTTACATAAAAGTAATCAAATTTTATGACAGCTGGTCACCGACCATTTACAAACTAATGTTTAAAAATTTTTCACTTTTATCAGAGTACAAACACAGCTTTTTTCCTCCAGCTGGGAGCAGTTTTCCAGCAGGAAGAGCAGGCTTGTTGTCAAACTGTGGCACACCACACCAGAGGGTCAAACCTACCAGAGTGGTGGCATGAAAGGGGTCAGCTTCTGCTGGGATCAGCTGGCTTTGGTGCTCTGTCCTGGGAGAGGAGTGCAGTCTCCTGTGCAGCAGCAGGCAGATTTATGGAGCTGTGACAGCACTTGTCATTAAGTTTATACTGCAGATTTTTAATAGACCTAGCAGAGTACGTAAAAGCAGGTTCCAGTTTCCTCACCTGTGGTTGATGTGAGGTTTGAGGCAGAGGAAGGTGCTTAGCTTCCCAAAATGGGAGAGCCTCCTTCTCCACTGCTCAGCTGCTAGAGTTTGCCATGGAGATTACCAAAGTGAGTCTTGGCAACCAAATCATGCCCTTCATGCTGCAGAATGAGCAGTGGCCTGACCACACTTGACAGCTGGGCTGTTCACACACAAATCTGTGAGTGCAAAGTCACTGCTGCCGTCCCACCGCTTCCAACATCCTGCTGCTGTGCTCCCCTGGTGCTGCTGGCAAGGACATCAGCAAAATGCTTCTGTGTTTCCACCCTGACCAAGCCAGGCCAGGTATATACAGCATGTCCTGAGCCTTCTTTTCCCCATCTGGCAGGTGCTCAGCACCAAGGAGGGTACAGCCATCCCCTGTGCACCGCACGTGCTGGCAGCAGGAGGGCAAGGGCAGCACGGGGATGTGCTCAAATGTGTTATCTTCACTTTTAAAGGTTAGAATTTACATTGGTCTCCCGAGCTCGTCTGCTGCTGGCAGATGGAGTCAGCAGTGCCTGTTAGCCACGTGCAGTATTTATGTGTTTGTGGCGCTACCCTGAGCAGGTTACATCTGAGTTGCTTTTTCTGCACAAAAGAAGGTCTCTCCCCACCTTGGCAGGGGCTGCAGGAGAATGGAAGCATGAAAAATTTTTCAAGTCCTTTGTTTGCTACTTTGCTTTCGCACATGCAATGATTTTACAGGTGGTTCTTCTGTATATTGTGACCTTGTGTTTTGCTCTGTTAAAAATCTTCATTAAAAAAATAGGTTAACATGCAGAGTTGAGCAGGGTCCAATAACATGTAAATGTTGCTGATACAATATGACATCACCAAGCCCTCCAGAGGTTTGAAGCAGCAGGTGATTCTCCAGTTCATGCCCTGGTCCTCCCTAAATCCTCGGTCACTTTTTCCCCCCAGAGGGTGCACCTGAGAGGCAGAAGTGTGCTGTGTCCTCTGGCTTCTGGGCCAGGGGCAGCAGACTGTCTAAAGCCTGAGTGGTGTTTTTCTCCCAGTGAACAGATACGGGGAGGAGGACAAACAGGCAGCACCTTCAGGCAATAACCATGACATGATTAAACAGTTTGAGACCTCTGTGTCATGGTCACAGAGTTTTTGATCAGAAGCACCTGAATAAAAAGCAGGTGGAGTGTAGACCCAAATTCAGCCACTTGCCCTCCAGCCACAAGGAGCACAGGACAGAGGTGCAGAGGTACTGCTTGCATAGAACAGGGTTAAAGAAGTTGGAGTCTGAAATCTGTAGCCTCAACGCAGAGAGGTTCCTTTGTTGTGGAGAACAAATCCTGGTTCTTCCATTCTCTCTTGCTAAACCTGGTTTCCTGATTTTACCTGCAGCTAAAATGCTTAGAGGGATGTGTCCAGGTCCAGGACTTGCTGAAGTTCATAAATATCTTTCCATTAATTGCATATTGTTATTGAATTCTGTTTCCTTAACCTGCAGGGATTCTCATGGACTTTTATTGGAAATTTTTCCAGAGTAAAGACTGCAGGACTTGGTTCTAATTATTTTTTATCTGTGTCACATAAGTCATCTCTTTAGCAAGCCTTTTAGCAGAAGCTGAATGTCTCCTTTTGTAACGACTTCACAAACACAAGGTGAACATTGAATGAATTATGCTATATCGTTTGCCAGTGCATATGCCAAATGTCAGGCAATGACAGAAACTAAAAATTTATGGCACAGAAGGGAAGAATTTTATGATCTTCCATGGACTAATGTAATGACTCTTTTATACAAACAGAGATGAAATGCATTTAAAAACATAGCTATTTAGAAAATTGGCCTGAACACATTCTAAAATCTGGAGAAGTTCATTATAGAGAAGAGCCATAAAAGTGCCCTTTGTTTTTAGTTCAATAGAATGTTTTAATTTTGAAATATAATTGCTTGAATTTAATGCACCCTCCAATTAGATCATTTGAGGATATGTCTCTCCATCTAGCTCTTCTTCTGGTACAACACAGTGCAGAGTTGCTCTTATTTTCAGAGGTGTCTAGCTGGTGGCATGATCATGAAACATAAAAATCTGTGGATTTAAAGCCATCATTGTGCCCCAAGGGTGTATCACACACTGTTTGAGCTGAGCAGATCCTCTCGGTGGGAGGAATGAGGATCTTTTGAAAGTGCTGAGTCCAGACTGGGACCATGGCATGTTCAGGCTTTGTCTGAGACTTCTCTTCTTGTATACTCTTAACAAGTCTTTTACTCATATTGCTGGTAGTTTTCATCTCTTACATAATCCAAGATCTATGGCAAACTCAGGCACACAGTGAAGCTGAGCATCTTGGAGAGCCCTGAATAACTTCTCTCCCACTCAGCCTTGGCATACGGCAAAGTCTTCTCACATCATGTTCTCACAGGAGAGTTTCCTTGACCCCCTGTTTCTGTTTTCACTGTCGTGACAGTCTGCACTTTGGACTCATTTTAGCTTTAACTTTTCACCTGTTAAAAAATCTTTGTAGTAACCTGAATAGATCTTGGAGTGCACACAGCATGAAGGAAGTGTTTAGAAGATGCTCTGGGGACTTGAACAGGCTTGAATGCCAGCTCTGCCCACAGCCTCGCTGCAAATCACCCTGTTAATAAAGAGCCTATTTTAGCTCTGGAAACATGGAGCCTTCTCAGACTATTACCCAGCATGTGGTAAATTAAACAATCTTGGCCTGATTGCATAATGCCACTTGAAATTTAAGATCCTTTTTCTCTTTAACCCCTAAAATTTACAAGCCATTTTTGTTTAGATATATTGTAATTAGGTAATGATTCTGCTCCTTTGGGGCTCTTCTAGGAAGTTTTTTAGCACTCTTTTGGTGGCTAATCTCAAAATAACCAGGGGCAGGAGCACTGCTTGGTCTCCCTGCATCATGTTTGTCTCAGTGCAAGAGGTGCAGGGGTACTGCAGGGTGGTTTGGAACTGGGGCTGTAGCAGGTGCCAGGCAAGAGGATTGCTGCTGTGTGAGGGCAAATACACCTCAGTCCCACTAAGCCATATTTCTGCTGTCTTATAGGAAGAGGGGTTTGAAAATCACTGCTTGTAGCTAGGAGGATTTCAAGACCAGACATACCTAGATCCATTCTGAAATGCTTTCCTCCTCTGGACAATATTTAAAGAGGTTTTTAACTTTCTCCGTGAGTTTCTATACAGTCTAAAGAAGAGATCTATTTTCTTTCAAAGAAAATACATGCTTTCTTTGGTTTTATTTTAATTTTTTTTTTTTGTGTGTGTGTGTGTAAGCACAGTGATTTCTTGGAGTCCACAGAGAAAACTTGGCCTTGGTCAGCACAGGTAATAGGCACACATAAATTCTTCATCTGTGTTTCTTACAGGTTAATGAACTATGTGGTGTTAATTTAGCAAGATCTACCAGGCCTCATCTTTTAACTCTGGCATTGGGTTTTAGGAAGTGATGAGACTTCTCAGGACATTTCTTTGGCACGTGGTAATGATTCATCGTACTGAGGGATTGTGTGTCACTGAAAAAAAAGAAATATACTGTACATTAGCCAGAACATTTACCTCCCATTATGAGGAGGGACTGCACAATATTTTCCAGCCCGGTTTTCAGTGTTTGATGTGCCAAGCATTCTTTGTATCTTTGGAGACACACTTCCATATCCCAGCTCCTGTTAGGGTTCTATTAGGAGGTCATGCTCATCCTTTCATCTGATGGAAGTCACAGTTTCTTCACAGACAGTTCTCCAACTCTGAACACAAACTTCTCTGATTCATCGGTGATTTCTGCTACCCAGTATCCCTCTTGCCTTCTTGCTGGATTGTGTACATGTGACCTGAATGGGAAAGTCTGGGAGACAGGATTCTTAAGATAAATCACACCTTTTCATTGTACAGTACTATCTGCCCTTAATTTTAGAATTGTCTGCTATTGCTCTGCAGGGACTCTTGGCTAATTAAAGTTCAGATAATGCTGTCTCAACCTCTGTTCCTGATGCTGTGCTGTTTATTCACATCAGGTATTCATAAGACGGTTGACATTTTCTTCCTTAAAGATCTCTCAGGTAAATTACAGGCATTTTACTGCTCTGACCTTTTCCTTTACAGGAGGAACTTTTGTTTTCAACATTTATTTTGTGAGTATAATGTTGGAACGGATGTAATTGGAGAGGTGTAGTTGTTCTAGTCTGTATAGTCAGGCTATTACCTGTAATGATCATCTAATACTGGTATTTATACGTGATTATCTCTTACCAAACTGCTTTAAATTTAAAGAAAAAGCCAGACTGTTTCACTGATTGGTTTGGGTGAATCACCTTTTCCCTTACTTCCCCTGAATACTACATTTGCTTTCCTAACACATTCATTTTGTGCCTGAGTCTTAGGGAGATGGTTGCTCTATTAATACACTTCTGGAGTTCTCCTGCTACGGGTAGACTTTTATGGCTTTAATGTAGTTTTTGAAAATTCCTCTATTATTGATCTAGATATTATCCCAGCAGGAGTCAAACCCACAAGACAATTGTGTGAGGATAATTTCTTACTACAGAAGCATTTTATTCTGAAAGCCTGCTGTGTGGTGTGTGCTTTGATGGATGACCCACTGTTTAAATGTGTATTAGGCATTGGCTTGCTAATTAAATGCCTTAAGGAGTGCCTGTATCCATTCAGTCTCTGTAAATGCGTGGAACTTCTGTTATTTTATTTCTTCCTTATGCTCTTATGTTGACTTCTTTCTCTTTTCTGAATTTGTAGAGAAGAACGGGGGTAATGGCAAAAAAAATTAAATTACTTTCTACCCTCACTCAAGACTTTCAGCTCAGGGCAGAGGTGAGACAATAAGGGCTCTCAGTTTCAGGACTAGCTCTGCCAGATGGGAGGATGAGGAGGAGGAGAAGAGATGGGTTTGGCATTTCAGAATGGAGGGAGAAGAACACTCACCTGGAGTTTGAGAGATATGAATTTGGATCCCTCTTTGCTCCTGAAGGACCATCTCCCATGAAGAAGAGGACCATAATTACAAAGCTGTGAGATGCTCTCAGACTTCTCAGTTGTAGTGACTGTGCTTGAAGCATTTTGCTGGGAGGGAGAGTGTGAGATCATTCATAGTTGAAGAAAGGGGGTAAAGCTATTCTCCTAATTTCTGAGTTCTTAAATTGAAAGAGCAGCCAAGAAGAGTAGCAAGGACTTCTGTTCATCTGCAGGAAATATTTTCTGAATATAATCCCCACTCCCCTCATTGGATTTTGTGTGTGTGTGGAGCAGATAAGCATCAGAAGCAGCATATTTGCTGCTAAGGCCAAACATAAAATTTCTTCAACTCAGAAAGATTTGGGCTTTTTGTTCTAAGACAGAGGGATGTGTAGGGAATCACAGAATGGCTCAGGTTGGAAGGGACTTTCAAAATTTATCTAGTCCAATCCCCCTGCCTTGATCAAGTTACTCGGAGCCCCATCCGGCCTGGCCTTGAACATTTCTAGTGCTGGGGCACCCACAGCTTCTCTGATCAGCCTGTGCCAGTGGTCTCACCACCACATTGTAAAGAATTTCTTCCTTATATCCAATCTAAATTTACCTCCTTCTGTTTAAAACCATTACCCTTGTCCTGTCACAACAGGCCTTGGCAAAAACTGTCTCTCCATCTTTCTTATGATCCCTCTTCAAGTATTGAAAAGCAGCAATAAGGTCTTCCTGACATCTTCTGCTGTCCAGGATGAACAGCCCCAACTCTCTCAGCCTGTCTTCATGCAAAAGGTGTTTTAGCCCTCGACAATTTTCATGGCCCTGCTCTAACAGGTCCGTGTCTTTCTTGCATGAGCCAGTCCCCTCAGGACCCTGGAATGCATCTCATCTGGTGCCATGGATTTGTGTATGTTCAAGTCCCTCAGAGGGTTTCAAACCTGATCTCCTAAGATGGGTGGGACTCCATTCCTCCAGTCCCTGCCTGGAGATTCATGGACTTGAGAGATGTGGGACAAGCAGCTGACAGTGAAAACTGAGGCAGAAAAAGTTGTTGGGCACCTCAGCCTTCTCCATGTCAGTTGGCACCAGATTCTCTATCTCATTTATCAGACAGGGAATAAAAACATTGTTTTGTTTAACAAAAACAACTAATAATTTTCTATTAAACACAGCAATTAATACTACTTTTAAAAACTTTAATTGGAGACCAAATTTGAAAAAATGATTGTTCTTTAGTAGTGACCTTTGTAGGAACAAAGAAAGATGTAGCCCATCTTGAGCAGGGGAGTGGACCAGATGACCTCCAGAGGCCACTCCAACCTCACCTCCTTCTGTGAAACCTTTAAACTCCAAACAGCTCTGTTTGCAAAGGAAGTTGTTATGTTTTCACTGCTGTCTGGAAGCACAGATCATTCTGTCACTGTGACTGCTTTTTGCTTATTTGAAAGAGATGGAGGCAGAATCTCTCTCTCCATGCTCCTGAAGCAAGGCTCATCATGAGATGCATTAGGAGGAAGAATGTCCCTGGTTTTCTTCTGAAAGTGCTTGCAGAACCCATCCAAGGCCAAATCCTGATGTCATTTTCATCTGTGTCCCTGGACATGTAATCATCTGTGCTGCTCCATCCAGAGAGCTCTCACTGGTGCTTTGAAGTAGAGAAAAGCATCCTGTGTTCATAATAGAGATTTCAATGGTGTAGAAAAGGAATCAGTGGTGTGAAGCAGAGAGGATTATTTTATTCTCATTAATGAACCTTACTCTAGCTCATGAAGTAAGTGTGTGTAGGACAAGATGAATTAAAACTAATAAAAGCAGTTAGGAAATTAGGTAACACATCTCCCCTCAGTTGTCCTTGGGACAATTCAGCCCAAGCATGGGATTTGGAGATTTCTAGTTGGTTTGTGGAGCTGGTCACGCTCACCTAAGCTCTCAGGGATGGGTGAGAGAGTAATGCTGGCCCTCTGTTATGTCTGCGAAGCTGCTTTCCTCACCAGCACCATGCTCTTGAGGATAGTGCTAACTTGTGTCATCTCCTCCTCCTCCTGCACAGGAGGAAATTGTGATACCTGCTCATCAGGCCTCTGCTGTGCTTTTCTGTAGTTTGACCTCTGTTTTTGTAGAAGAGATTGCTTTGGGGCTGCATTTGAATATCCCAGACACTCCGTTGATACTTGTATTTGGTGGAGAACTTTTTCAAGTAAAGGCAACAGGTTTCTCAGTTCAGGATGGGGTGAGAAACAGCCATGTCCCCTCCACCAAATGCTGATTTAAACAGGATTGGTGATTTTATGGGTTCAGTGCTGGAGGAAACAGAAACTGTCTCTTGTAAGCACTGGAGATTAGGGAAAAGTAAAAAAAAAAAAAATAAAAGAAAGGAGAGAAAGGCACATTTTGGCACAGGGGAAGAATTTGTTCTAATCACTCTGAAATTATTTTCTTGCTGAAATTGTTAGATCTGGATGGACTAAGCCAACTGAGTTACCAAGACAACCTCTCTTATCGTGAAGATGACCGTGTATCTGTTGATTCAAGAACAACAACCAGGAGTAAGGGCACTGGGCAGCACAAAGGGCTTAGGATGGAGCCCAGAACTGGGGATGGTGCCAGCCAGGCACACAGGGAAGGACGTCTGGAAATGGAGACAGCATTTGCCAACCAGGGATTGGAAGTAAATGATGCTACTGACAGCTCATCGGCTTGGAGCCCTGAGGTATGGTGAATTGTCATTTATTACAGACAGTGAAAGCTTTTGAAGGATATTGGGGGCCAAAAAAAGGTTGGAGGAGAAATGAAGTGAAAAATTGATCAGCACAGCACAAGATAATGGTACTCCTGTGTGCTTGTGTGCATGAACCTCTTCCTTTGTGTTTCCCCTATCTCTGGTATTTTTACCTCTTGCTGCTAATGTTAATTCAAAGAAACTCTTTCATTGCTTGATTTCTGACTGCAGTCTCTTAATTGAAGTTGAAACTTTAGCTACCCAGCAGCATTTACTGTCATTTAGCAAAGAGCTCTCTGTGGTAGCCCAGGGCTTGGTCACTGGCTGTATATGCAGGGTGTGTGTCCCAGGACATGGTATGTGGTCACTGGGTCAGATCTGTGTCTTTTTCCAGGTGGTTTCTATGACTTAGGCAATGGGAATCATCTGGAAAGCTGAAGGCAGCTGGTCCAGGTGGCCTGTGACCCAGCCAAGTGACCATAATCTTGTCCTCATTGATGCCAGGCAAACTTTTAGGGAAGGAGAGAACCTGAGTCTGCTTTCCCTTAGTTTTGCACTTTTATTTTGAATCCTCAAGGAAACATTTCAGGTTTTAAGGCATTATAAACACCTGATGACTTTGCATCCCCCTTTTCTCTCCTAATCTCTCTGTATGATATGTCGATTTTCATTATTTTACCGCAGGATTAAATTTCTGGAAAAATATCAACCTGCATCAGACATATTAAAAGAACAGCACAAAGGTCATGTCTTCTGCCTGAGTTAAAAGGGAGCTGTGGAAATTCATACCTCCATCAGACTATGAGCAACAAGGCTTTGAGGGAAGGTCCCTATCCTCGGAGCAGGCTGCCTGCTGCCAGTTCAAAGTTGGAAGGCAGCTCCCTGGTGCAGCTGCTCCAGCCCTAAGGGATGTTTGGAGCAGCATTTTGCTTTGCTGCACAACCCAGTCCCACAAAACACTACACACCACATGGGAGCTGTGTGTGGCAGCAGCCCTGCCCTCTCTTTGCTGTGTGGCTGTTTGTCTGCCCATCTGAGGCTCATTTCTCCTTTTCCACATTTGATGTGCTTTGCCACGGTTCATGTGTGCCACAGTGTCTCCAGTGTCCTCTTGTATTCCTTTTGAATGCATTGCTTGTTTTGCTCCTGGTGCCTACATTCTAAAAATGCAAAGAAGGGTTCCAGCATACTGGAGCAGAAATGCCCAAGACACAGTTTATCTCTTACAAGCAGCTTCTCATTCAAAGGTATTGTGTGGATTAATGAAAGACTTTTTATTGCGGGAACTAAATGTTCTGACATGCTAGAAATGTCCAAGTGTTATTATGCTCCACTCAGAGGACCTCTCTTTAGAGACAGAAATGGTAATTTTATGCCCCTGCAGTGGAACCACAAGTACCATTTCAAGCCTTGTCCATAATTAGCTGCTCTTTCAGGTTCCTCTGGCAGAAACTGACTTTTTTTACTTAGTGAAGTAGATGCTGGCTGTCCTGAACGACCGGGTTAGATGTACAGTATCAATCAGGATGCTTGGCTTGGCCTCTCAACAACTGTGCTGGGAAGAGGGAAAGAAAGAAATTCAGATGAAGCATCTAAACCCCAATCTTTCCTTGGATTCCAGTTCAAGTGCCTGTATAACCAACACATTCAAAAAGCACTTGTAACCCAGTTGGGCTCCGAAAGCAGAGGGGAATTCTGTCAATGACTTCCACAGAAGGAAGATTTGTAGGTGTGTAGCAAACCTGCATGAGGGTGAGTTGTGGATAGCACAGTGCTCTCAGGAAGGGCCAGCCTGTGAGGTCTCCAAAGCTTGGGTTCCCATGGAAAGCTTACTGCCAAGGAGTTTGGCATTTTGCTTTCCCTCTCTGCCTCCAGTTCATGCAGTCTTCTCTGCAGTGGATCTGGCCACAGCTCTAGTAGCACAGTCTGTGATTTCCTGAAATCCAGATCTTTTCTGTTTGGTCAAAACTCAGATATCTGACCTTTGCTCTGCCCTACACACTGCCAGAAGGTGAGATACCCATCGCTGTTAGGGCAGGAAAGTGTCTCTTGGATTTTCATTCCTGTGGGTTTGTGCTGATGCACTGGAGTTCACATTCTCCAGCTCAGGTGTGTAGATGAAAGCAGTTACCCCTCAAGCACAGTTGTCTCCACACCTTAGCAGCAGTCCTTGAATGTGCCTTGATTCCATTTCCTCAGTAGCCAATGCACAGATAAAAGTGTGGAGGGATGAAAATATGGAGTGAAATATGAATCAAGCCCAATCCCATTTCACATTAAATATTATTTCATCAACCAGACAGAAATAACTTGACTGCTACACAGGAACACTTAACATTTTCCTAACACCACGCTCTCTCCAGGCAACCTGGCCTGCCTGGCATTTTTTGTTTTTAGCAGCCTGCTGTTCATACAGAAAGGTGTTTTTGTAGCCAACCAAGTAATTCTGTGTGTTGTTCTCCCTTCGACATTACTTCTGCAAGATGTACAACAGCAGATCTCTAATCCGCACACTCGGACTTCTGTGTTCGTGTGCACAAGTCTTAAGCACCTCTGAAACTGTGAAAATCTGGAGCTTTGCATGTCATGGCAGATGAATCTGAGCACTTCAAAAGTAGATTGACAGGGAGTAAACAAAGATTTTGATGTTTATCCGAGGCCCTGTTTGAGACATGCTATCCCAGACACTTCTGAAGGGACTTACACCAGACGTCCCGTGGCCCATCATCTGTTCTCTGAACAAAAAAGATTCCTGTGTTGGAAAGAAGTGTTACTTGAAATGTGAAAAGAAGATAAATGTTTGAGGAGGAGGGTGACTCAGATGCTGGTGACAGGCCTTAGTTCACCTTCTGGCTATTAACTGAAAATCTTTCCCTAGTACAGTGCATACTCATGTTTAAATACAAATCATTGATCACTATAGCAACCCCTTTATCACATGAAGCACATTCTAGCTCTAAGATAAAAAAGCACTGTTGAACAGAAACCCACACGCCCACTCAGCAAAAGATAAGGTGAGCATCCATGGTTTTATCTTGTTTTATCAAGATGGTTTTTGTTTTAAAAGTAGGTAAAAGACTGTGTGTGATTTGGTCTGCACATGTTGTGATTGTTTATTTTGGATTTTTATTCTGAATGTATTAGTACCCAAACTGAACAGAAGGAACAGATGCTTCTCTTGGGAGACTTTAGAAGGATATAACTAATCAATATGTATTTAATCAGATTACTTTTCCCCATTATCATTGCTTTAGCTGTAGGAAAAGTATTTAATTATGGGTCGGCATCAAGAAATGGAATTTCTATTCCACAAGAAATTCTGACATGGTGATTTCCTCTTTAAATTTAACACAGTTCTTAATTCTTTTTAAGTTTCTAACAGAACAAAATATCCAAAAAGTTAGCCGATTTGGCTGAATTGCTGGATTTTGAAAATATAAAAAAATCCACCTTGAAAAAAATTCCAGTGTATGTTCAAAGTAACAGGTTAAGTAGATCAAACTGTTCTGTTAGTGCCTCAAAACTGACATGAATAAAATGTAAAAAACCCCTTTGTTTAATTTTTCTCTATGTAGAATGTTTGCCAAATTAACTGTCTCCTGCAAAGCACTTAAAAATTGATGAAACTTTTTGTTGGAAACATTTCAACAAGTGCTGTTGCTTACTAGAGAGTAGGGGGACTATTACACAAAATCAGGCAATTAACGATCATTGGCATTTCCAGAAACAGTGGGATCCATATTTCACACAGCAACTGCCTATACTTGCAGGCACAAGTGAGGAGAACAATTTCTTTTTAAATGGAGCTGGAATCACAGAGGCAGTTGAACTCCAGTGGAGGTTTTACTTCGTCCTTCTCTTTGCAGGAACACAACGAAGTGAACAGTGTGCCAGCTCATCATGGTGCCCATGAGCCCATCTGCAAATGTGGTGACCTGGATGTCATCTTCACCTATAAACCCTCAAGTCAAAAGCTGGTAGCCACTATCTTGGAGGCCAGGGACATCCCGGACAAGGACCGCAGTGGTGTGAACACCTGGCAAGTGCACGCGGTTCTGATGCCGGGCAAGAAACAGAGGGGTAAGACAAGTGTGCAGAGAGGACCCATCCCCATCTTCCAGGATAAAATCACCTTCAGCAAGCTGGAACCACAGGAGCTGAGCAGCCACGCCATTCGCTTCCGCCTCTATGCTGTGCACAAGATGGTTGGGGACAAGATGATGGGGGAGCAGCTGTTCTACCTGAGCGGCATCAGCCAGGAAGGGGAAATGAAGGTGACACTGCTCTTGGAACCAAGGAGTAACCTGAGTGTAAGTTTGATGAAGGACAGATGGAGTTCATAAAATTGTTTGCTTTTTGGTGAACAGGGTGTTCTTGAAGTCTTTCGTCCAGGGCCGTCAGTGCATGACCGGTGGATCTGACATGCTGTCACTTAAAAAGTTGTCAGTAAGGGGAAGCACAGGGCATTTCTTCCCTGTGCAAAGCTGTGCTTTATTAACAGTAGCTCAGCTAGCAAGTTTACATAAAATCATGTGGATCTACTACATCTGCACGAGCCATCACATGCTGTGCCGTTCAGAAACAGTAGGTTGGTCTGGGAACCACCAAGGCATAATTAGTCTTAATTTCAATAAGGACAGTGGTTCTTGTGCACCACTGTGTAGGTACTGCCAGTGCAGGAGCTACCTCATTTGGCCCTAGATATCATCTTGCGGATCTCCACACTGTGTGGTTTCCATCTTGCCAGAAATGCTTAGTAGTGCTCCTGTACATGACAGGTGGAAGGGGAGAGGTGGGTCATGTGAAGAGGAACTGGCTGTGCTGCTTCTTAGTTTTCCACACACATCACAGTTGTATCCAGCTCTGGCTATGCCAATCAATTTGTGTAGATGAGCTCTGTCATGATTCATTCTCTACAAAAAGCTCGGAGGAAGGTTGTGCACATGAAATGAATAAAACATCGTACTCCACGTGAAGAGGAGAATAGAGAAAGCGTTGTGGTAGCAAGGAGAGAAAGTAAGAAAATGCACAGTACATGGCCAAAAACTGCCAAACTGAAAAGTGTATTCCATCCAAAAGCCATTATCAAGGAGATGTAGAGTATTAGTGTAGTAGGATGTTTGCTTATCTGAGAGGCTTTGATTTACACTCGTGATAACACTTCACTCAGAGTTCCTCATCTTTAAAGAGAAAGTTCAGAGATGTGTTTTTGTAAAAGTGACGCTCTGATTCTTCTGGTGCCCCAGCATAATTAATTCTCAATTATTGTAATTTCTTAAGAGAGATCTTACTAAACAAGGCCACAAGATATAAATTAAGGGGGGGTGGGGTGGTGACTGTCCTGATGATTCTCTCAGTGCTCTTTCCCTGCAGAGTGCAGATTCTCAGCTGAGTCTGTCAGCAATCTCTCACAGTGATAGCACTTCTTCAACACAGTCCCTGTCGCATGGAGGGGTGCCAGAGCTGCTCGTGGGACTGTCATACAATGCCACTACAGGGAGGCTGTCAGTGGAGATGATCAAAGGCAGTCATTTCCGAAACCTCGCCATTAATAGGCCACCTGGTAAGTACTTTTGCTGCTATTAAATAGTGCCGTTGAGCCAAAATTTGCTTTTTTATTTTCTTCCTCAAGATATTCAACTACAGTGTTTCTGAGCTGGGTTTCCTTGCAGAGTACCTGGTTGAAAATTAAGTGTTATTTTCAGGTACATGTGCTGATAAATATTGGAGGGCAATTGGGGGAAATCATATGAAGGCTCAGCTGATGGAACAGTAATACCTGAATATCTGCTTTATGGCACATACCTTTACAATATCTGATTATGGCAAAAGCGCTGTTGTACCCAAGCACAGAGTAATTCTCAGCAGATCCATAAAAAAAGCAAGAAGCACTTCCCAAGTGTTTAAATGTTACCATGTGACCCACAGAGGCCTTGCCTGGTGCCATTAAGTGTTTCCCAGGGCTACACTTCGTTTAGTCCCCATGCTGTGCTGCTGAGTGCTGGGTGACCTGGTGCTCTGGGCCCTTTTGGGACCCTCCTGCTGTGAGTTCTCCACTGCTGCACAAGGAAATCTTCTGCAGAAGGAAAATTTGAGAGTTGTTGCAACAGCTGAGTTCCCTTCCTCCAGTCCTAAAGGATAAAATGGAAATTGCCTTAGAGTAGGTTTGTTTGGTGCCTGAGCTGCAGTAAGTCCTTGAGAAGGATGGTCCAAATTAATTTTCAGGCATCTGTAATGCCCACTTCTTTTTCTCATAAATGGAATTCCATCCTTTCTGTATCCAGATGATACAGACCAGTGTCAAACCAATGTCTCTCAGTGCTAGATCAACTTTTGGGTGAAACACAGAAATCCATAAATGATTATAGGCAAACTCTGAACCCATCAAAATCTACTTCTTTTATTCCAAGTCACATTGTTGCTTCTGCCTTCTGAATTGTTCCTCTGTGCTGTAAAGCCCTCAGTAGTGTGGCGAGAAGAGGAAAACCCAGTGAAGCAGAAACTGAAAGAAATTAAAAAGAAGGAAGGAAACCAGCCCTTGTCTCGGTGCTGGAGTAGCATTTCACTGATAACCCCTCAGGCACTGCAGAGGAGTGCTGTGAGGGCCGATCGTTATGTCTGAAACATGCTGCTGGCTGAATGAGATGCTCAATAAGTCCTTCACAAGGTGAAAGCTGAAACTGCTGTGCCCCTTTCTGGAGGGCAAGCAAAGAGCCCTTGTGTTTTGTTAAATAGGTCCTATTTAAGGTTCTGCTGTTCGAGGCTCAGAGGGAGTGATTTCTTTAAAGTATCATGGAAATTTCGGATATAATAGCGCTGTGGAACACTTAAATACCGAGTCCAAACTGCTATTCAGGGCAGCCATTTATGGTAAGGCTGAGAGAAAACAATGGGCAGAATCCCTCTCCATCCCCAGCCCTGCATACCCAGACCCTATACAGGACCCACATGGGCTCCTGTCACAGCCCAGGAGCCAACAGCTGCAGCTTTGGGGAATGGCAAAGGTGTTTTGCACAACAGCAAAGTCTCCAGCTGTGCTTTTTGCCCACCTTGACTCTGTTCTCTCCCTCCTGTAGACCCACAGCATGTGTGCTGCCTTCTTGCCATCCTTGCACAGGGATTTCACTGGGTGCAGAAGAAAGAACTGGACTGGGGCATTGTTGATTTTAGGTGTTAAAGACTGCAGAGGCTGAAACAGATGATTTTCTAGAGAAGAAAGGGGAGATGGTGCATGTCTCAGTGTTTCCTGGGCACATTTTCTCCTTCACTTAAACCTTTAAACTGAGTCAGGTAAATGTCAAAGTCATGGATGCTTACGTGGGTAATAAATGGGTTAGAAAACAGCTGAGCAGCTTACAGAAACTTAAATCATGCAGACAGTGTCTTCAGGTCACAAATGTGGGACTTAAGAATAGTTTGGTCAAGGATAAATGTCCAGGTATTGTTCTGGGGAACATGCTGAGTTATAGGCCTAAGCTTACAATCCCTGATCACACAAAGAGATCCATTATCACTTAGAGCACTTAAGAGCACTCAAGAGTATGGCTCCAGCATCAGACCATAAATTATCTGTGTGTGCCAAAAAGCATCACGCAGAAAAGCATCTACAGTTTTGTCAGATGTGGACACTGTTGGTATTTTAGTGCTAATGGCTTGTGTGCTGTGCATCTCCTTGCTTCTTGTAAAAATCATTAACCTGTGCTAGCATTTTGTAGGAGTTCATATTTTGGTCTGTGGTCTTGTATTTTCTTAGAACAAAATGCAGTGTGCCCATTTAAAGGGTGTTTATTATTTAAAAACAAAAGTAACAAGAGAAGCCTACTCCACTGGCAGAAAAGTCTTTAAAAATTTATAACCAGCTACATACTATGTGCATGGAAGTAGTATCTTGGGATCACAGTGATGGACCAGGAATCATTTGAGCTAGGCACTGCATAGACACAAAACACAGAAATGTCTCTGCCCATGTGATGCTAAACCTTCATCAGCTGCTCTGCTGGGTACAGCTCTGTCTCCTCTAATCCAGCCTTCCTTCTGTTCCCTTCTGCATTTCTTTTGGGGTTTATGTCTGCATGTAACGCACTGTGAGAAGAACTATTGTGAAGTTATTCCCTCGCCTAAGAAAAGTCCTCCAAGCTTTTCTGCAGCTGCAGAATTAATCACACATAATAATTGCATCCGTGCATGATCATTATTATATCAGCAGCATATTAACCCCATTAAACAAATACAATAGCACTGATGCTGGAAAAGACAGGAGGGGAGAGAACAAGCTCTCAGGATTTCTGTGGGGAACAGGAGAAATTCTTGAAGCAAAGACTTGTCTGAAAACAAACATCTACCTCAGCCACAGGTAAAAATGCCAACAAGTACAGAAAATGCTCCCATAGGAAAATCAGAATCTTTAATTGAGGATCTTTAAATTAGGATCCTAGTTGCTCTGGGGTCAGAGTGCTTGAAAGCCATTAGTGGATTTTATTTTATCAGCTTATTTTTGAGGGAAGAAAAGTTATTATCCCTGTTACATTCCTGGAGAACTAAGGCACAGGTTAATTCCTTTAATTACTTCAAAGCAGACCAGGAAGCTGAATGAAGAAATTAACTTTTAACCTGCATATCTTGCTCTGAACAGGGAACTTGCTTGAGCTCCTAAAGCTTTGTGATTCATGTTCCCATGTCATCAGTAATAGAAGAGGGATCTGTGCCAGGGCAGGCTGGGGTGGATTCAGTCCTCCAGACATTGGATAACAGAGCAGTAGCTGTGCTGGGAAGTTTCTTGCTGCTGAGTGCTTGCCAGTCAGTGACAGTAGAATTGTAGAAAACCACCTCTCCTTTTGCATCTTCTTGTTGCCCATCCTTGAATATAGCTGGAATAACCCTGCAATAAGAACAGCTGAGAAAGCTTTGTTCTGGGTGGAAAAGATGAGGCCAGATGCAAGGAGCCCCAGGAGGATGTCTCAGTAATGAGCAGCTGGGCAGTGAGGTGGAAGAGGAAGTGTGGATGAGTGTAAGGTATTGCATGGGGACACAGGTGGAATTCAAATGTGATCTGGATGGACTCAGAGCCACTTGGGAGTGAAATACTAGACTTACTGTAAATAGCTGCAGGAAAATGTCAACTTGAGGGTCATCAATAGTAGTGAAAAAACACTCAAATTTAAGGTGGACAAAATGGAAAATTAATATTTGATTGTAAATATCCAGTCACTGGTGGAATGAATACCGTGTGCAGTTCTGTCTTCCTCTGTTCAAACAGAATATGGCAGGACTGAAAAGATATGGTGAGGAGCACTGGAGACCATCAGGGGAATGGGAACAGCTTCCAGTGAGCTGTAGCTGAATAGACTGTGCCTCCTACGATGCTACAACAAAGGGAGATGGGGGAGGATTCACAGAGGTCTCTAAGTGTCATTGAGAAAGTGAATTGACAACAGTAATTTGTTGTCTTCTCCTGATACAATACCAAAGGACGGTGAAAGGAAGCGAGAAGGAAGCGGGTTCTGAAGAGGAGACAGCTCCTCCCTACGCTGTTGAATTCCTCACTACAGAATGTCATGGATGCTGGAAGCCTGCTCCAGTTCTGTGCAGCACAGGAGAAACTCGCAGAGAAGGTGCCACAGAGGATTGTTAAATACAAAGCCTCTGGCTGAGGAAGTTCTTGAGTCACAAATTGCTGGAGTTTCGAGAGTATTTGTGAGAGAACCAGCATATGCCATATTTTTATAGATTTACTGCTGTGTGTGGTACTGGGTACTGTTGGGTGGATGGACTGGCTGGGTACAACTCTTCCCACCACATGTGGGACCTGGGACAGATCAGACTTAGGAGAACTAGTGTCACAATCAAAACAAGTGAAAAATGGACTTTCAAGGAGCGACTGTGAGATTTTTACGGTGGATATTCCATAGTAATTAGACATCCAGGGACAGTGTGTGGCTATCCAGTAGTGTTTTCAATAGCTTTATGTTTCTAAAAGGTCTGTGAAAAGCATAGTCCATGATACAGTTGCTGCTTATATAAACAAAGACCTTTCTGAATCAAAGGACTGCATTTGAAGTGAATGTATGGTGATGCTCTCCCACTCCCACAGCTGTGAACAGGAAAAAAAACCCCACATATTTTTTCCCCTCCCAAAACAAGCAGAAGAAGAAAGCCATTTCTACCAGAGTGGAACAATCCTAATTCCAAATTTCAGCTGGAGCTGAATGTTTAGTGCAAATCTGCAGTGGCACTACCGAGCAGTGTTTGCAGGAGATCTGACGGCAGGCTGGGTAATCAAGGCACGCCAGTGGGCACTGCTGCTGGAGGTGCTCAAAGCTGGGCTTAAGCATCCTTACATCCTGCTGCTCCCGTTGCTGGGAAGGTGTGTATCCATGCTTCCTGACCTGCTCAGCTGTGCATCCCTGCTTCCTCTGCTAAAGTTCCAACTCCCTCTCTGAGGCAGCAGCAATGCGTTAATGTGGAAAAGAGTAGAAATGCCCTTATTAGAGGAGAGTCACGCTGTGCATCCGGAGAGGTGTCTGTGTTCTGCTTTAGCTGTGTCAGCCCGGACTGAAGCTGCACCTCCTCGGGGCTGGGGAGTGCAGGCAGGTGGTGAGCTGGCTCTGCAGCCTGACATGTGTCCCAGGAGAGGACTGGTGCTGTGAAATGGAGTGGCTGTGGGGTGGTGAGGCGGTAGAGGAGGATCACTGAGGAACTGAGCTCCAAGGTGCCCCGGAAGGAGCTTTCCTTCCTGAGAGACCTGTGCAGTTCCTTCCAGGGAGCCCTCATCTCTTGCCCCTCCTGCATGTCACTGATGCAATTCCCTCCCCTTGGGCCAAACAGTGCTTCCAGGGAGCAGCGCATTCCTTTCTGCTGCACTTTAAATTAAAGGTGCTGCTGGTCTGTTCTCTGATGACTCACAAGTTGTGAAGGTTGCCAGATCCCAGCCTCTCCCTTGTGAGAGAGCTGCCAGCCCCAGGAGAGGGAACCTGAGAAGGAGAGGCTTGGTGGAACAGGGAAAGGAAAGCTGGCTTCTCAGTAATGTAGTAGGCAGCTCTTAGCTCTTGTATGATTTACAGAGTAGGCCATAAACTGCCTTAATCCAGACTTTCATGACATGGGGTTGAGATCAAAAGCTTGGGTCTAATTCTCCTCCCTGCTCTTTTACTGATCCAGCTGCAGTGAGCCCAGTTCTGAGTGTGAATGTTCTGTGTTCTGCCCCACTGCTGGTTGAAAGGGGAGGTAAAGCCAGGGCTAATGGTCTTCTGGGCTTCAAACTGAGACCTCACATTGAGCTGCCTGTACAGAGCAGCACAGAGTCTAGCTCTGGGGCTGCTTTGCCAAGCGGTGCTGCCGTTTATTATGTAGGCTGGGAGCGTGGGCTTGCCAGCTGGGGGAAATTAAGCTCCAGGCCCAAGGCTTTCTTCTGCTGTGGCTGTTATTAGTCTGGATTGCAGCATGCTGACATGGTTATCCTGCTTTTGGAAATGAGCTAGCTTGCCTGGAGCGCGGGTGGGAAAGTCCGCGTGGCGCTGTGCGGTACCCTGCAGTCCACAGACGTGAGGGGTCAGGAGTCTTTGGTTGTTTACTTCCTTTCTAAATATAAATTCAAGCAGGGGGTTGGATGCTTTTGTATTTGCAGTGCTCTTGCTCACGGGTCAGCTTTACTAGTAATGGTGGTGCTTAGTGTAAGTGAAAGCAGAACACACACTATGGTCCCTGCTCCAAAAACAGGAACGCATAAATTACAGTTGATTATTCCCCTGAGTTGTCATTATCAGTTAGTTGCCTCAGAAGAATCATGACAGAAATGGGTCATTAGAAGACTCCCAGAAAAACTGATTGCCTTTGCAGATGAGCTCTCTAGAGGTGTTTGATGGTTGGGGCAGTGTCGATGGAGACAGAGCAGTCTACATGAGGAGAGGTTTGCCCAGCCCTCTGGAGTAAGAAGATGCAGCACTAGCCCACAATGTGTCTGGCTTCTTGCAGCATTCCTTGATTTAGTACTTTTCACTCTGGTATTAAATGCAGAGGTGTTGATATTTTATGTATACATGAACATTGTCCAGTCCACTCACACCAGAGAGGCAAGATGAGTTCACAGTAAAAATGCTCTGTAGCGAGAACTTCTGTTCCAAAACCTGTATGGAAAGGAGAGCCTGGTAGATGTGGTGCTAAAATTGATACTGGCAAAATTAGACCTTGTTCTTGAATCTTCACAGACTTTAGTGTAGCTGTGGGCAAGCTGCAGTCTCAGACACTCCCAGATATTAAGAGGTCTTGCTCTTCTTCATGTCAGTGAGATGGGTGCCTAAATAGAAGGTGAGCACTTAGACATTTTAAAGAATGTTGGCCCTAATCTCTCTTTTCCTTTTGTGCTTGATGGAGGTGGCACAAAAGTAAACACTCTGAAGAGCACAGAGTGCTGAGACACCACGGTAATGAGGCCATTACTGAACCTGAGCATGTAATTAGATGGAAAATGTTTGCCTTCATAATGAATAGATGCTCTTACACATACATTCCTCAGTAAATTGTCAAGTTCATCCTTGCTGTAGCTCCACTAATTTCTCTGTGTAACTGGGGATGGGTTTTCTTTGGCAAAGTCAACAGCAGGGGAGAGCTTTCCATCCCAGAGGACCAGATTTCACCACAAGAAGAGCTGCGTTTTCTGATGAGACACGTAAAAAGATGCTGCAAAGAGCACAATGCAGGAGGGGAAAACTACAATCTTAAAATTTGTTTAGTGAAGCAGAATAACAGCTCAGCCTCGTATGTACCAACTCTGCAAAGCAAATTTCAGATGCTAAATAACTGATCCACACCTACTCTTTTATTTCTGTTCAGGCAAGCTTGATTCTTTTGGCTGGTAAAATACACCCAGTGGAATAAGTTTGAGGAGAATTAGCAGCCTGGTTTAGTAGTCACTTGCACTGGCTTTGTGCCTGTGTTTTCTTGGGGGGGAATAGGGCTTCTGGTATTAGCCCTGCCTTGAGCACAGTCTCCTTCCAGTCTGATCCAGATGATACAAGCAGAATCCCCACCTGCCTTGCTACTGTACAGACAGGGTCTTGGAGCAGAATTACATAGAAATCTGAGGTGTATTAAAGAAAATCCAACTTTTCTGACTTTAGGTCATTAGTGGTGTGCTGCTCATTTTTCCTCAAAGCCAGCTGTGTTACCCCTCACTTGCAAGATGTGACATCCCAGAGTTTATGACTGTAAGAAACTCATCCATTCATTGCCTGCAAAATTACCTGGGACATGCTGAAACAGTCTCCTATGAGGCATTTTAGCTGTGGTGCTTGCTAAATCATCTGTAATGGTGTCACTGGCTGCTAGATCACTGCTGAATTATGCCATCTGCTTTTTTGATTATGAATTGGTTGGCTCCTTTGGGGACTGTTCAAATGTATGTGCCTGCAGTGAGGTGTGATGAATCCCACCTGAGCTGCCACTACTGGTGAAAGTCAGAAGGAAGGATGACAGCAAGGTATACTAAAAGTGAAATCTAGACTTCAGTCCTTTCCCTGTCTTCTTAGAAAAAGAGATGCAGCCATGTGTGTGGGACCTTTCCTGAAAATAGCATAGGAAGGTAATCCTGGCTTGGATGTAAAGAGAAAGAAAAATTTTGAAGTTCAAACAGAGAATTGTACTAATTGTTTTATTTAAAAATCAGCCAGGCAGAGTTCTTCCAATATTTTGAAAATCCCTTCTCAGAAAAAAAAAAAAAAAAAGATGAATACGTTAAAAAAAAGCATAAAATCCTTACTTATCTTTATTTCCAGGGAGTTCCCTGCAGCCTAGACCAGCAGCCAGGACTTACACATGAGGAACGCTTCAGTGCACATTGTGGTGTGTCAGTGCCAAGCACAGTGACATCTCTACAAATGCTGTAGGAGTTGTGTCTGCTTTCACGTTGAGACAAGCTGGAAGAGAGGGTCCTCTGCTGGACTTTGTGTTTCTGATGGGTCTGAAGCTGTTACAGATTTCAGTCCCTCAAGACTGAATATTAAGGTGGAAATTAGTCCACCTTTCAATAAAGCTTCTTTTTTTCTTTCCCAGGCACAATCAGGAAATCAAATCAAAGCTTTGCCTTTCTGTGTAACAAGCAGGTCCTTGCTGGCAAGATCCTCTTCATTCCCAGTGTTATGCTGGGAGCCAAGCTGGCACCCCCAGCTAAGGACTGGGCTGAACTTTCCCCGCAGTAACTTGATAGCTGTACAGCTGTGCAGGCTCACAATTTGCTCCTTGATTGTCAGCCTCCTGACAGCTTTTTCAGTGGAACAGTTTGAGAGGAGCGGGAAGCCCTGCTTTGGAGACATGGAAGTGTTTTCACACCTGAAGTGTAATTTCACACCTTGTGTTGCTCAGTAGATAAGTGCGTAAAATAGCACATCAAACGGGAACAGAAGAGGATAGAAATGCTGCAGACAAGGGATGGAGGCTTGTTATTTATTTCCTATCTTCAGCACACTCTGAAATAATACTCACTTGCAGGAACCCAGGCACAGTTTACGAAGGGGTTAGCAGAGGACTTGTCTAGCCAAGCAATCTGTCACTGTCATGTGCAGAGCAAGGTGAAAATTTACACTGAGCTGGGTCTGTGGAGCACTGGGAGCTCTGACACCACACTATTAGCAAACACGTAATGGAGGAGAACTGATTAATACAGGGGGCAGCAGGAATTTAAAGAGTAGATTTACAGGAACACTAAATTGGACCATCCCTTCCTTGTACTTGCTAAGAATATTTACTCCTTGTATGGACTTAAATTGTAAATAAAATTGACCTTGAGTCCAGCAAAAAGGTAATATGAGAATTTGGATAAAACATGGAAGATCTCCCATAAAACATGGGAGATCACATAATTTCACTATGTGTGCAGGTTTCTTTTCCTTCCTTTTCAAGACCCTATTTTTTTTTGGTATCTCAAAGAATAGATCATAGAGCGTGGAGGAGAGGCAAGGGCAGCCAAGGGAAGCCTGGGTAAGACAGCCCCAATGAAGCTTGATTGTGAGGGAGAGGAAAGGAAGGTGAAGACACTGTTTGATGTGGAGATACTCATAGTTTTGGTTAGTCTTAGACAGGTTTGCTATGACTGGACACCAGACATTCTGTTCTTTCCAAGAGAGTGGGGCTGAAATATGCATCGGTTTTCTTTTCTCCCCAGCTGAATATGAGAAAATCCAAGAGGTGTTTTCATCTTCTGCTTCTCATCCCATGGATTTTACCAAGGAATGCAATCCAGCCCTCATCTTTTATTCACTGCAGACTAAGTTGCTCTTCCTGGACAGTTTTCGGGGTGTTTTTTTGACTGCCTGGCGCTTTCATTTAGTCTGCCACCTGCACCAAACCTGTCATTTCCTCTTTTTTGTCTTAGACACCTATGGAAAGCTCTGCCTGCGCAACTCCGTGGGTCAGGAGATGTCTCGCTGCAAGACCTCCATCCGCCGGGGACAGCCCAACCCCGTCTACAAGGAAACTTTCATCTTCCAGGTCGCCCTCTTCCAGCTCTCCGACGTCACCCTGCTGATCTCCATCTACAACAGGCGCAGCATGAAGCGCAAGGAGATGATCGGCTGGATCTCCATGGGCCAGAGCAGCAGCGGGGAGGAGGAGCAGAGCCACTGGCAGGAAATGAAGGACTCGCAGGGGACGCAGGTCTGCAGGTGGCACATGCTGCTGGAGTCCTAGAGGTGACCAGGGCAGCCTGCAGGTCCTGGGACAAAGGGCTGTCTCTCCTTGTTTTCTGCCAGCAGAAAACAGCTCTGGCAGGGCACGCAGCTTTAACCTGCCTGCTCGGTGTCAGCAGCCATGGGTATCACAGGTGGCAAAGCCTGGGAAGCATGGGTAGTTCTTGCTTTTCCAGCTTGCCCTGCATTTTCTACATCCAGATAATTAGCCCTAGGGAGAAGCAGTGGGAATACCTGCAAAATCCTTTCCTTGGTCACTGTCTTGCTCATTTTGTCATAGGCTTAATCATCACAGACTGATTCCGAGGTGATGCTGTTTTCTTCTGGGGTAAACTCTCTCTTCTCTCTCTGTCCTTGTTAAAATTAATGAAGTTTGCAAATATTCTTGCCACGCAGATAGCTCACAGAAAAGCTAACCTGCATGCAAATCACATCCTCTCCCTTTTATTATCATGTTTCTAAGCCCTAGAAATAAGCATTTGATACCACTGTAGACTGGATGATAAATTTTTCAGGCAGCATGAGAAAGCACTCTTGAATTCTCTGTCAACTTTTAAGTGCCTAGACATTACTACTGTTTTCCTGTACTAACAATTGATATAAGGACTAAATACTACTGGTATTTTTATTTAGGCACCCTGTGCACTTGTTAGCCTGCATTGCCATAGGTTTGCACAAGAGATAAAAAGCATCAGTTTTATATTGCATTATACAATGCATGTTTAGATGTTTACTTGAAGTTATGGCTTCTGTCATCACAAATACCAAAAAAGACCAGAACAAACTGCACATCCACCTTTGTGCCTGAATCACTCCTTTCTGCATCATTTTGCCCATGTGTTAATGTGATTTTTAGAAGTGAGGTTCATTCAGAAAAGCATTTGTGTGAGCATTACAGGGGAGGGCTTCAGATCCATGGTTTCTCTGGGATTCCGCAAAGCACTACTCAGTTTGCTGAGGGCTCTTCTTCAGATCTCCTGTGCTATCCTGTAATATCTCCTTGGGATAGAAGGGAACTCATTTTGGCATGCTGAGCAGTAGACAATGCCAGATCATGTCACCTAACGTTGGGAAAGAGCTCTCTTGCAGGCCAGGAATAGGATCCAGGTGCTCCTCCCAGAGGGGCTGCTGGCTCTGCTGAACTAGCACTGGAGAAAAGGATTGTGTTCCCTGCCTCCAAGTGAAAGCAATGCAAGGAGCAGCCCTGCTGGATGAGGTGATGACACTGTCACCTGGTTACTTTTCAGACTACATTGTCCTTTTCCATTTTAATCTCTTTTCCTGTCTCTGTAAGCTGAAGTCATGGAGATGATGGATAGAGGACGTGTCTCAGTCTGCTGCTTGGCTAAGTGGTTGTTGTTGCAGTGCTGTGTGTGACACAGAGGAGGATGTTCATCCTCAGTAGAATGTAGGCAGTGAGGTGCTGAGATCTCCAAATGCTATCAGCTGCCCAATCTCCCATTCTCCACACTCTCTGGGAGAGGACTGTCTTTTCTCCATTCCTGCTGATGACAGCAAGATACAGGAAATATTTTGCTGAAGAGGTTTGTCTGTAGTGAATCACACCATGGTTTGTTTTTGCCATTTACTGAGACCTGGCACCAAATTCTGCCTCCTCCTGCACCACAGCCACTTCCTTTACTTCAACGGTGCTGTGCAAATCTAACTAATGCAAATTTTGGCACTGGCTGTTTGACCAAAATTGGTCCTTGGTGCTGGTTTTCGTCACATCCAGGCTAGACAGGCCCTGAGGGCAGTGCTGTGACACAGGTTATCACTTGGTGTCACACAGAGGTTCTGTCTGTCCTCAGGAGGCAGACAGAACAATCTGCACAGAGAAGCACTTCTGGTACAGGTGATACAAGTTATTCTACAGACCATGCTTTTGTATCTTCTTATCACCTGTCTGAGCATCATTTTTCCAGAGAGACTGGTGGGTATCCTATGCAGGAGGGTTCTCCTCCACTGTCTAGATAAGCTGGCATGTCTGCTTTGCACTACTGGGGCTTTGTAACACCAAGCAGGGTGTAACCCAAATGCAGCTCATCCAACAAGTACATTCTTGACTTCACTGCTAAAGCTGCTGTATTACCCATGCAAGAAAAAGTGAACATCTGAGTGGTAACAAATAGAATAGAATTTTATTTATCATACACTTTTCTCCTGGGAAAAATAAAAAAGTAGGGGAAACAGCCCAATTCAAAAGGTGTGTTTGCTGATTCCAGTTGTTTCCCAATCTCTCCATCTTTTTTTTCCTGAACTGCATAAAATATATATGCAAGTGTTTATAACTAATTTTATTACCTGGAATGTGTGTGTGTAATAAACTTACTGAGATTCTCTTCAGAACTTCTTGAACCTGCAAAGTCTTGCTTATGCTTCGTTATAGCTAAGGGAAAAGTCTATATTGGTAATATGTTTCCACAGTGAACTGGAGACAACTCAGATTTATAACAGCACGATGAAAAAAATACTAATGAAAAAGATAATTTTAAAAAAGAATGAAGTACACTGGGTTTGGACTTCCATGCTGTTTTCACATTAAGGTCTTTTTCTGAAGATATGGCACTAAGGGAATTGAATTTTAATATATAATTTCAGTGTAGAGTATTTGGAGCCAGAGGAAAGCAAATGAAAACAGCTTGCTTAAAGTAAGTTAATATCTTAGCATGTGTTAAAACTTTGCTGTCCAAGGGAAGCAGGTTGCTGCATCCTTGCTGCAACATTTTACCTTTATATTTTATCAGAAAATTTTGGAGGGAGGGGGCAATGGGTGTGGAAGGGGAACCGTTGGGTTTTTGAAGCTACTGCCAAAACTGTTGGCACATCCATGCCTTCAGAAGTGCATTTGTGGGGTTCTTTATTTCCTACTAAAGCAATGGAGAAATTTAAGAATCTTGGGGTGAACAAGGTGCTGGGGGTACTCATGCTTGCTAGCTATATTTTGGGATTTTTGTTGCTTTTGTGGTTTGTTTTTCCTTCCATTATTGACTGTCTGAAATGAAGGCTTTGTCGAAGCTCTGGCATATTCCAAAGCTCCTGTAATTCTTCCCATTGACAGATTGAATTAGTCATTGCTAATATTGATACAGGCTGGGCTTGTGCTCTTGGTCTTTCTTATGTAAACACCACTGCCCTTTCAGTCACTGCTTTAACCCCTTGTTTCCCTTGGAAGCGGCTGGCAAGGCTGAATTTCCAGGAAGTTTTCCATTCCTTGGGAATCCTGACTCTCACTTGACTTACAGGTGGCTGGGAGGCCCTGTGCTCCACTGACCTCTCCATGGGGATACTGATGCTCTCTGCTTCCGTGGGGTTCCAAGTGGGGAGAGGAGCTGTGGGAGGGCCATGGGGATTTCAGGGAGCAGGACAGGAATGGATAACCTGGTTTTGGTATGCCTGGGCACTTGCAGGTCTAGATTATGGATGTTTCCTAATGCACTCGTGTTTTCTAAAATAATTCATTCCCTTTTGACACTTTTTTGTAATCCCTTTATAGTCCATTTGAATTTTCTTCTCTTAAAACAAAAAAAGCCTGAAAACCCACAAAACCATTGTGTGGAAAGGAATTAACTGCACTGGCATAGGCCCAGAGTAGTATGGGCAAGTGTCCTGGATACATCTCTGTATCTTGAACAGCATCGTTCAGCTGGTTGCAGTCTGCTCTTTCCTTGTTCTCTCCCCAGCCAGCATGCCCCTGTCCTGCCAAGCTCTCTGCTGCTATTTTATTTTTTCTTTTTTGCTGTTTATCGACAACAGAACAGAGTGATCTCACCGTGTTTATATTCTCCATAATAACGGTGATATTCAACCGATGCCCACAGAAATGAGCTCCTCTTTTAGCCCACTGAGCTGCAGCGATCGCTCGCTGCCCATTTGCAAAGGCTTTATCTGGATGATCTTCCACATCCTTTGATTTGTCTGGGTTCCCTTTTTACCAGTGTCTTTAATTAGCTGGACCCTGCTGTGGCCTGCTCATTCCTGTTGCTCTGCCTTGTCTGCCTTTCCCTTCAGGGGCAAAGTGGGTTGTGCAGCTCCTGGGGTACATGGACAATGCTTGGGTGTATTTTTAGCAGCTGCAGATCCCGAGGAGTTATTTGGTGCTTTACATAGCCGACTGATCTTCAGCCATGGATGTCGTTAGAAGTTCCTGGATGCACAGATCCAAAGGCTGCCAGCTGCTATTGATCATTTTCCCAGCATAAAGCCGAAGGTGGCAGCTTGGCAGAGGAGCAGGCGTTTCCTCTGGTGGCAGTTCATTTTCCCCTTCAGCTGCAGCTGGCAGTGACCTTGGAGCTGGCGTGCCTGCAGAGCTTGCTTTCCGCTCCCATATTTATCATCATCTTTAATCTGTGTGATCACAGCTCTTCATCTCTCTGCCTCTCAGCTGCCTTCTGCCCTTCAGCATGAAAGGTGGACTGAAAGGCTGAGCAAAGAACATGGCCTCCTTCTTCATATTTTCCCTTCCCAGAGGGTCATCTTAAAGTTGTGATGCTCCTGATCAAGACCTTGCCTCCCTGCTCTCTTGTCCACTTGTGGAGTTTGAGGTTTGTTGGTTGGGCTGTGACACTTCAGTATTTACAGAGTACTGACACCCATTCACCTCAGTGTGGACAAAGTCAATGACAGAAGAAACAACTGGTTCTTTATTTGCTTTCTCCTTTTTCTCATGGGCATTGTGTTCTGCAAAAGGACAACAGAGCCTGCAGGAATTAGTATGCAGGAACATCCGCTTTCCATTTAAAATGTACTAAGTGTGATGTTTGCAGCTATGGTTTGAGGGGAAAAAACAAAGCAGCCAGGGTTTGTAGAAAAGCTCACACTTTGAATGAGGCAGGTTTTTCCCTCCAGCCTGTGATACCCCAACAAATACGTTCTCATATCTCAGGAAGCTGTGCTGGCTCTGAGCTCATCTGCTTCTGTGATACAAGCAGCCAGAAGCTGACAGATCCTAAAGCTTGGAAAGGCATCCAAGATAATTCCACAGAGCTGGTTTGGGTGTTTATTTGGGATCTGGTGAGGATTTAATAAGCTGTCATGCAAGAAATGAAAACCCCAAGCAGTGGTGGGAAGGTGGTGGCGAGGGAAGAAGGCAGGAGGGGAAGGCTCTTGGTGTGCTGCTGTAGAGCTGGGAATTTGCTCTCTCCCTACTCCAGAAAGCAGCACAGCCAGGCTGCAGTGGCATCAAGCCTCAGCTGAAACCCAGTTTCTCTGCATGACTCCTGAGCTCCAGATCTGCTGAAGGCATACAGCTTTTTTTCAGTGCAGAACAAGCTTGTGCCTTCCTGCAGCCTACGCTGTGGGCCCTAAGAAATGAATGTGTAAATATTTTGTCTCTCACAGCAGCCCAAGGTCATCTTTCTGGAACAGCAAACAGGCACAGAATCCAAAGAAGATCAGTCTGTCATATGAGTAAGGTTAGCATCTGCACTTACGAATGACAAAGGCTATTAATCCTCATGCTGTAATCCCCAAGCTGTTTGCCAGCTGGCAGCAGGAAGATGCTCCTGCTCAACCCACACAGCTATCCATGTTTTTTTCACCTTTATAAAGCAGATATAGGTCAATACTGTAGCCTGAATAAAAAACTTGGTAGATACCATTCATCTCTTTTGGCATTATAATCCCTCTCCTCTCCACACAGACCCTCTATACAAATGAAGGGGTAAGAGGAGAGCTCTGGGCTGGGCTCTCCCTGTGCTGCTCCCCCAAAACAGAAGGCTGAAGGGGACATTTTTTCCCCTCCACTCAGCTCCAAAGTTTGTCCTGGGAGGACAAATTTTGAGATGTCTCTGCAGAGCTGAACAACCTGAGCAAAGCTCTGTCACTAGACAAGTCATTACACCCAGAACAGGGAAAACCTAACTCATGCAGAAGGCAGACAAAATTCCAGTGATGGGACTTCTTCTGATCCTAATCTGGGAACCTGCATAGGATTTGAATACTGCCCACCACAGGAGAATAAAACCCTGGATCCTCTGAGGTACCACTGATGGAGCAGAAGGAAGACTGCTGCTTAGCAGTGATGCAGGTAGGCTGTGATAGTCTATGCGATCTCACACACCAAAACCCTGTATGGTCACTGGGTTGAGGGAGCATTAGGCAGCTGGTGCTGGAAAAAGTTGGGGAAGAAACACAAAAGCCAGATGGGAGCTGTGAAAATCCATTCAGACCTGACTCGCTCATCTCCCGAGGAAATTGGAAAGCAAATTCTTTTGCTTTAACAGAAATCACAGCTGCTTGGGCAGCTGCAGGTGTGAGAAGCTAAGGATGTTTCCTCCTGGATTTTGTATTTCCTCTGGCTGTAGTGGGGGACATCAAATAGACACCAAATACTCTGGAGGTGTTTGTCCCCTGTAGTGTCATTCCCAGTGTGGGCTGATCTTACTGAGAAATAAGAGACAAAAAGCTGATATTGGCTATGGGTGAGGAACAAGGATTCAGGGTTCACACAAAAGCAGGATTCTTCCTGGCCCACAACCATTAATTAGCTGTGACCTCCAGGGAAGGCACTTCATTGTGCCAAATATTTCCCTTTCCCTTCATTTCTCAAGCTTAGGGTAACATTGCAAATTTCTCTCTTCATTAGCAACTAGGAAAAAATCATATAATTTTGTCAGCTTTCCTCATCCCTCTTGTGTCTCATTAACACTTTCTGGGTGCTTTTCCTCCATGCTGTCTCCATCACTGCATCTCCCATCCTCTCATTAATATCTACAGAGGTCTGGTCTAAGGTAGGTCAGTGCCTGGTAGCAATATTTTATGTTCGTGGTGCTCAGGATAAAACCTGTCCTCCAATCCCTTGCTGTCACTATGTGGCACCTCAAGCACAAGTTTTCCAATTAATCTGGTACCACATCTCTCCTCTGCTGGCATTGCCATGGTTTGTGTCTTGCTGGGCTGTATTCTCAGCTGTAACTTCATTGACTTTTTCCCAGCAGAGAGTTTTGTTTGTCAAGAAGAGTAAATGAAGTAATCATTTGGTAGACTTAGCATTTAAATACTGCGTGACATTTATATGTGTGTGTATATATAAAAATGTTTTTTATGGCACAGTGCCACGGGGCATTTGCATGAAGCACATCTCAATGTATATTTGGCTGTTGATTTAAATATACGGTATGTAATAAATTATTTTTAGTGTGTATTGACTTCTTTCTATATTAGAACAATATACCATCTCTGACAGGGTTTTGTTGTCTCTCTGTTGTGGGCACAGCTGGACACTGTAGACACTGAGGTGTGTCCTTGTCATGTTTCCTCCTTGTGCTCCATGATGTGGGAGTCGTTCCCCTCAGGAGCTTTGTGGGTGGACAGACATCACTCCTGAGGTTTGTTGCCACAGGACAGTGCTGTAAGGCTCCTACTGCACCTCCCTCCTGGTGTTTAGTAGAATCATCTGCCTTTAATCTTTCTCCTTTCTCTGCTGTCATCTCCTCAGCACAGAGAGCTGGTTGGCATTTGGAGTGATTCAGCCCCGTGGCTGAGGGAGCACCTGGATCAATGGAGATCTCAGCTCCCCTTTCCCAGCCTGAGATCACAGGATCACAAAATGGTTTGAGTTGGAAGGGAACTTAAAGACCATCTCATTCCAACCCCCTGCCATGTGCAACCTCCCACTAGACCAGGTTGCTCAAGGCCCCATCCAACCTGGCCTTGAACACTTCCAGGGATGAGCATCCACAAATTCTCAGGCCAAGCACAAAATTTATCTATAAATTGTTTACCTTAAAAAATAACAGTACAGACAAATGAATAAAAATGCCAGGTCCATGACTTCTGTTGGTGCAAAAGAAAGGCTTCCAGAGCTTGCATTTATTGTTGGATTATTTTTATGATAAATAAATCTATAAAGGGAGAACTGTTTGTACTGTGAAGGTTATAAGAAACAAATTCATGTGTCCTATTAACTTTTGTAAAGTTCAAAGATTTGCATTAAAAACTGTACCTTGAATCTAAATAAATTATTGGTATTGACTGGTGAGAGGCCACTGGGATGGTGTGAGCACTGTTTCACTTGCTGGGTATGTGGTTGAAAGAGATATCTGAAGTGCAAAACTGTGACAAAAAGATGAAAAGTACAAGGAAAAGATGTTTGGATATTCAACTGGAAGAACTGATATGGGTTTATTCTTAGCTTTTCATGTAGCTGACAATGAAACATTTTTATTCTACTTAAGTGCTAACGTGCATGATCATACAATATATTGCCTCTTGCTAATTATATGCTGCGTTAGGAATACTAATGTCTGATGATATCTGACTGGAAAAAAAAAAGATTAGCATTAAACCCAGCTTCTGCAGAATTCTGGGCTGAAACTACCCCTGCACACGCACAACTGTCCACACCTTAGAAACAGTCTTATTTTGTTATGGAGAATGCTGCTGTTACAGGTCTTTATCAATAAAATAGAAGCAGATGGCTCATGTAGACATGCAAACCCAACGTATCTTCCTTTTTGTTCTGGCTGTGGCAGAACGGAGTGAATATGCATCTAGGAGAGGGGGATGTGTTTTGCTCAGAACAGGGATGCAGGTGCCTGCTGCATAATGCAGGACTGGGAGGAATGGGAAATATCTGCCCTGCACTTGGTGCCCCTGTCCATCCACACTGACACGGGGGCCCTATGGCAGCAGGCTGGGGCTTTTCGGGGGCTGAAGAGATTCCCATGTCCCACCATGTCTCTGCTTCCCCCTCATCCAGCCTTTCAGCCAACTCTGTGTGGGGAAGGAAGAGTGCTGGCTATGCCTTTGATGCCTGCTCTTCCTCGCTGTCTCATTCAGCCCTGGCAGGATTTGGGGGAGAAGCCCCTCCAGCCCCCTCTATGGTGGCACTCTGGATTCAGCATTTCTCCTACACACCAATGACGTGTTGGCACCTGCACCAGGGCACACGGAGTCAGTGCCACCAGTGTGCCTGCTGTGTGTAGATACCAGCCTTGCTGATGTCCTGGCTGTGTGTGTGGGACACAGAGGGATGTCCCCATAGAAGCTGGGGTGGCCACATGGTGGAAACAAAGGTAAGAGCTCAAATGATGAGCTGGAGAGGTGAAATTGCACCAGCAAGGGGTCTGTCTGTATCTGGTGGCTACTTTTATTTGCATCTACCTTTGGTCATGATGTAGTTGTGAGTGGTTTACTTCTGGCAGGTTGCAGTTGTAATCTCTGCCCACATTAAGATGGAGAAAGATAGAAGCTAAAAAAATTCCCAGATTGGTGGCTTTGAAGTGGGGTTAGTTTGTTCCTCTCAGAAAAGCAGTGCCATATTTGAGGGAGACATGAGAAACCACGATTTCTGCAGCCCTGCTGGCACCCACAAGGTTGGCTTTCCAGGACCAGCCCTGAAATAGAATTTCTTTTTCTGGCAATAGTTGGTAGCTTCAGTGCCTGGAAACCTCAGCAAAAGCAGTTGATATAAGACATGTCTGAGGACACAGAAAAACCAGCCCAGGGCCCTTCATCTTTAGACAGTGGAGAAATGTGATATGCTGGGAGGCTCAGAGAGAAACTAGGGAGTTTGGAAAAACTCACCCTCCTTGGTGCAAACTGGGGATGAAGTAGGTGTTTTGCTAAGGGCTGATGTTTGTGGGTGACCAGGCTCAGCTGAGAGGGATGGCAGGAGCTGCAGGGTGGGCTGGGGTTTGCTCAGGGTTTGCAGCAGTCCCCCAGCAGCTCCTCCAGGCACAGAGGGGGATCTACAGAGCCAGGCACTGTCTGCAAGCTGCTCAGGGGTTTGGGAGCTCAGGTGGGTGCTGCTGCTGGGGTGGTGGCACGGTCTGAGCCAGTACTAGGACAGTGCCTTCCTGCCTTGGTTATCCTGCTTCACCCCATGCATTTTCTGAAAACCACTTAAAATTCTCCCTGCCCAATCAACCAGCCTCACATCCTATTCCTCCCAAGTAACCCCAGTGCCAAGGGGTGCTGAGGATGGCTCTGGAGGACCTGGGCCCTGCTGGGGACACTCATGCTTGTGCTGCTGTTCCTGCAGCCTCACCCTGTCCTTGTGGGAGAGTCCTCAGCCTCAGGTGGGTTTTCCCAGGCTGATTCCCAGTTCAGGGCTAACCAGCACAGGGTTGGTTTTACTCCTGCAGGCAGCCTTGCCTGTGTCCCTGTGCAAGCTCAGCACACACCACGGTGAAGCTGCTGGCACTGAGCTCAGGGAGAGGAGACTGAGCCATGACTCTTGGTGCCAGCACTTGGTCAGCTTGGCCTAAATGAGGCTGCCTGTAAATTTGATAGTAAAATCTCAGGTTTTCTGTGTGCTTGGTGTACAACACCACCATGCAAATGCAAGGGCTTAGGACTCCACTTGCTGCTCCTGCTGGGACCCCACTGCTCAGCACGAGCACGTGTGGGCCCCGCCAGGCTCCCGGCCGCGTTATGTTTTATCGTTCTGATTATCCTGTCCTTCCTCCAGCTGCATTTTAATTCTTTAGAATGACTTCATCCCTTGGCAAAGCACCAAGTGCTGTTTTGTCAAGACGTCCTTCTGTTTTTTTTTTTTCATCCTAATTTTGACCACTTGGAGAAGTCACATTTTTAATGTCAGGAAACTAAGTTTTGAATTTCAGCAGAAGAGTGATATCATTTTTCACGAGAGGGTGAAAGCATTCCCACTTCTCAATCAGCTCAGTGGAGGCTAAAGCTGAGCTGTCTGCCATCTGTCTCCTCGCCAGTCTCCCTTCCACCACCATCACTTTTTAACAGGTTGGCCAATTTCAATCACATTTGAGAGCAGGGTAACTGTCTCAAAGACAGTCATGCTTCTACAAATTTTGTCAGCTGGCAGAGGATCATTTCCAGAGAAGCAGAAAAAAGTGGGTTTGATGGCCAAGGGTCAGTGAGCTGGTCCATTGTGACAGCTCCAGCATCTGCTGCCTCTGTTTGAGCTGGGGGTGTTCAAGGGGAATTTGGTGGAATTTGGTTGGGGGTGGTGGGGAGGGTGTAGGAAAAATATGTAGGAAAATGAGCTTCATTTTTTCTGCCCTTCCCCAGCTTGTTTCAGTAGGTTTTTAAAGTTTTTCTCAAATGTACAATGGTAAAAGAAAAAAAAAATAAAATAACAACAAATTTTCTTGTGCAATGAATTGGAAGAGAGAGGAGAAAAATAGCATTCTAGTACAGAAAGAGCAGAAAGAGCAAGAGCTGGTCTTTTAAAATGAAATGCAAAAGCTGCATTTTAGATGGAGGCAGGATTAGCCTCCCAAGGCATCTGGTTCCTCTGAGGCTGGCCAACCATTGGGAGGCATGAACAGGGTCCAGAAACTGGAGCCACTCATCTTCATTTGCTGTGACAAGCCAGTGGCTGGGAAAGTTTTTGAGGGTCTGTGTCTGCTGGAGGCAGCTGAGCGGGCCAGGCCAAGGATAAAACCTGGCCCAGGATGCAGCTCCTCACATCTGAAACTTCTCAGGTACAAGTGCTGAACATTTTGGGTACATTTTATCTTTTGAAAATACCTCCTGCGTGCTGTGTTTAGAAATGCTGCACCTGTGTAGGTACATGCTGCCTGGGAGGGCTGGTGCTTTTATACACACATCCTTTGAATGTTTGGTGCTTGAATTCAAAAGGGCACATTAATTTAATTCATTTTTCTTTAACACTTGACTTGAGGAGACATAACTGCTTTGAAATGAAGGAACTGATTTTTTGTTTTCTAGTTCTGTGAGACAGTTAAAGTAAATGCTAATGTTCTGGGGTTTTATGTTCCCAATTCTCTGAACCATTTAAAAACATGTATTTGTTATAGCACTGAATATGTCAGGCAATCCTGCTTTGGAAAGACTAAAATAAAAGAAAAAAGCTTCTCTTCTATTGTTTGCCTGTCCAGGCTTTTTCTTGTGCAGCACACATTTAAAATCTTATCTTCTCAAATAATATCCCTGTCAATAGAGACTTTGGTCCCAGTTCATGGGCCTGTTTAATTTCCGCTGCATTAAAGCACTGTGCGAGTCAGCTGGGCACTGATCCCTGGCCAGGCATCCTTGGCAGAGGGGAAATCTCTTCTTCAGACAAGGAAGGGAGGTGATTTCTCATGCTTCCATGGCAGAAGGAAGGGGATGGTATGTGGTGAGATGGAGCATCTTCTGTTCTTCCTGGTGGAGGTCCCTTTCAGCCAGCAGAACAGTGCTGGTTTACACTGGCAGGGAATCTGCTTCCCTGCACTCTCTGCCCCCTTGGAAAGTGGGCAAAGAAAAGCAGCTGCACTTGGATTGTGGAAGAATTTCCTCAGGGCTGATCAGAGGATGGAAATGCTTCTTGGATCCAGCTGACGAAACATAGCTGACCTTTTGGCTGTAAATTATTGCCTGCTAATAAGTCCTGCTCGTGTGCTGACAGGAGAGGGGAAGATGTGTCTTTGCACTTGAAATTGTGTTGAATGTTAAAAAAAAATACAGTAAATTTCACAAAGATTAGAGTAAGTGATGCTGTCGTTCATTCAGCTCTTAGGCACGGAGTAGGTGCTTCTGTGTCTTCCTTTTCTATCTCTGCTTACAGAAGTGATATTACTGAATTAATTACCATGTCTTTGTGAAGAGCTGAAGAATCGCTCGAGTCCTCGATTCAGCAGTAGAGAAATGTCAGATTCATCTCACAGTAAATTTAAAATTACACCAACCTGAACTACTGCTACTGGCAGCATAATAATAAGGCAGGTAATCAAAATCAATTAAATTCCACTGCCTTCCTATTGTCCTGGAAAATTCAAATTTGAAATTAGTTGGAGTTTCATTTGACTTCTCAATAAAAGAGGCAGAGCTTCAGAGATAATTTGAAGTAAATATGTGGCCGTGATTGATCTTTCCTCAAGGTGCAAAGACCAGGGAAGCCATGTGTGCACATGTTTGTGCACACTGAGTACCAAATGCAGCCAGGTGCTCCAGGTCAAGGCAGTAACTGGTCTGAGGCTGCTGCATTGGTATGTGCTAGCTGGGTCTCAGGCTTGCCAAGACAGAATTTGTTAAAATTTGAGGGTGATACTGATCCAGGTGAATCCCAAATGCAGTGTGCCTCCATTCCCACTGTCTAAGAGGGTGGAGGACAAAGCCTGGTGCAAAATCCACTGCAGGACCTTTAGGGAGCAACCAGAGGGAGGGGAAGTCCCTCCCTCTCTGTGTCCTTCCAGCAGTGACATGACCAGATAGAATATGCATTGGACATCTTACAGATCACAGGGGAACAGGGAATTGCCCAGGAGCTTCAAATGCTGTCAAAATGAATATATTCCCGTAGCACCGTGCCTTGTTTTTGGCACTGTCTGAGGCTTTGAGTCACCTTTAGTAGCAGGATGGGAGATGGCACTAGATTGCCCAGAGAAGTTGTTTTGGAAGTGTTCAGGGTCAGGCTGGATGGGGCTTTGAGCACCATGGTGTAGTAGGAAGTGTCCCTGCCCATGGCAGGGGGTTGGAACAAGATGATCTTTATGTCCCTTCCAACCCAAACCATTCTGAGATTCCATGGGCTGGACTGAGTGACTGCTTGGATGGGGAGGCTATGGCATGAGCGTGAGTCTGTCAGGAGCAGCGGTGTCATCCATGGTAGAGGTGAGGAAAAGGATACAGCTGGCTGGTGGAGAAGAAAATTTATTGTCTAGAGATGTTTCTTGGAGAAAAGTCCTGATCAAAACCCAGGCTTGGTGCTGGGGCTGATCTAAGCCAGTGTTGTACTAGTAACTCCAGTGCAGCCTTTGGCACCAATCTGGCTGTCCAGAAAAGCTCATCTTGTACAACTCCTTTTCACTCTGGGAGTGACCTCCTTCTTTCAGGGAAGGTCCTTACACATAGCTGGCGTGACTTTTTAAAAAATACTTTTTTTTTTTTAGCTTTTTATCTGCCAGTATTTACATACAGAGTTAGACTTCCAGGGAAAGGGATTCCCCCTCTTTCTGCACACTGAATTATACAGGTAAGATTTTATTGGCTCCTTTTAAACTTTTCCTGGGCCTTTCTGGCTGGACCCTCAGTTATGAGGATAGGCTGAGCCTGGTAATCCACCTACTGCCCTAAGGAGGGTGCTCAGCAGTAAAATCCCACTGTCTGGCTGAGATGCAGGAGTTGTGCCCACAGTGACCTGCTCTTTTATCTGGGAGGAGGTCTGGGTTGTTTTGCTGTGCAGTTTTTTTTCCTACAGCAATCCAATTTCTCCCCATGGGATCATGGGTGTAAGTCCCAGGGTGGGACCCAGGGCACTGTGGCAGAACATCCCAAAAGCTCAGGGGAAAAAGTGGGCCAGGATCTGATGGCAAGCATGGAGGAAAAAGGGAGAACCATAAATCAGGAGGGAAGAGGAACATGACCCAGCGAGAGAGCAGAAGAGCTTGGCTCTCTGCCAGCAAGACCGAATTGGACTCCTCTCCCTCCAGCCCATCCAGGCACTGGGCTGTGTTTCTCCCAATCCTACCCTGAAGCGAGCAGAGCTCCCGCCCTCTCTCAGTGCCGCAACGGGCACTCGGCACCTCCGCGGCTGCCGGCCCGCTCCGCGCATCCTTCAGCCCGCCCTGACGGGAGGTTTTATGGTCCCCCTCGCCCGCCCCCTCCCCGGGCTGCTCCCCCCTCCCGGTTCTGGCGTTTCACATCCCCATCCTCAGCCGCGAGCCCCAGGCAGCTCCTCACCACCTGTCCAGCTCTGAGCCGCGGCACCTGCTCCATCCTCCGGCTCACCCCGCAGCCCGGCACGGCACGGCCGGGCGCGGAGCATCCCGGTGGCGGGACCTGCTCCTCCCTCCTCCCCTCTTCCTCCTCCCTCCCTCTCTCTCTCCTTCCCTCCCTCCCTCCCCGCGGCCTCGAGTCGCGCCAGTGATGGAGAGAGCGTCACCGTCTCCTAGCAGCGCTCCTAGCAACGCTCCTAGCAACCGGGCAACATCTGCTCCCGCTGGACCAATCCGCGCGGGGAACATCTGGGCACCCACCTCCGCGGGCTGCGGCCGGGAGGTGATGCGCTCCTCAGTGGCTGCAGGGACCCGCAGGAGCTGCCACCACCGCCACCACCACCGCCACCACCACCAGCAGCACCGCCACCACCTCCTCCAGGAGCAGCGAGGGAAGGACGGAGCAGCCCTCCCTCTGGAGCCGGGGCTCGCTGGGTGAGTGCCACTGAGCCGGAGGTGACCGGGGACAGCGAGCTGTGGGGTTGCCCGTGGCAGCGAGGTGGTGTGGGGCTTTGTTGGTGGGATCCACTCCAAAGGGTTTAGCAGGTGGTTGTCGGCGTGGAGTAAGTTTTGCGTTTGTTTGGGAGCTCTCGTGGCTTTGCTGCAGTGTGGGAGAAGGAAGAGCTGAGAGGGAGGTTCCGCGCGTCCCGCAGTGCCACGGGCAGAGGTGCTGCTGCTCTGCCGGACTCTACAAAAGGTCATTTCGATCAGAGTCCTCTTTTCACGGTCAGAGCTGAACTCTGAAAAGTCACCATAGCTCCTCTTTCCATCGCCTGTTAATGCTGTCATCCTCTGGGATGACACAACTGTCTAAATATAGTTGTCTTATAGCTGCGAGGCGCGAGTACGCACACATACGAGCTCTCCTTTCTTTTCTCCCTTGCAAGATTTAGACATGTCTAATTTCGTTCATGTGCTCAAAAAGTGTGAGTGTCTCTGGCACACAGACGTAGAAGTGCAGAGTTTAGATATACACATATATCTGTGATAGTTTTTCCCCGAGAGTGGGAGATATTCTTACTACAGCGTGCCAAATACTTCGCCCAGAAGGAAAGACATCAGCCTGGAAACTGTACTGTATGTCAGGCAAACTCTGAAATGTGCACCCTGTTAAAGAGAAATGGGAATCTGACTTTCTCCAGACCTGTACTGCTCTGCAGGCAGTGTGAGTGTGTATGAAAGAAAATTAATGCTGCTACTCAAAATAATGGCATGGTTTTAACAGTAGCCCTTTAGCTTTCCTCGGAGGTTGACAAGAATTAATGGAGAAAATAATGTGCCATTTTAAGAGATGGTTGGGGCAGAATTAATGTTCTAGCTCCAGGAACGTCCGGATATTTAGAGGAGCAAGCTGTATTTTTGCAGCATTTGCTCTGTGAGGATTATAGCTACACCACTGAGGGACTGAAATGTTTTTTTCTTAATGTTTTATCTACTTTCCTGATGTGTGAAAGGGATTGCAGGAAACAAGGTCAAAGTTAGAGAATTGGGTGTAACATCACTTATTTATCCCTGTTACTAAGCCCTGTGGGGATGCTGAAATAGCACTTTCTCCTCCTGTGGTCCAGCTGCTCACCGTGTTTGTCCTGATTTTGCCACCTGAGCCATGTGTGTTTCTCCTTGATCCACCACGGCAGGTGACCGTTCAGCAGTGCCGTGCTGCCAGAAATGCTCGCTGAGCCCGTGCGAGGGGGAAATCTTACCAGAACTGCTGAGATTATCCCAGAAAGACCCTTGGCAGACTGACTCTGCATCCTCAGGTAACTAACAAGTTTGCAAACTTCAGCTGGTTGGGCTGAGTGAGGGGAATTTACTGGGGTTAATGTCGAAAGGGGCAGAACCTGGAATTACTATTTTATTCTATTGATGAAAGCAGTGGGATTATGGGGGGCGAGGCAGGAATAGTCACTCAGCCATTAAGTCTCATGCCTTCATGCCCTCATGAGAGCTCTTCAGATGCTTGTGCCTTGTACACATGTGTGCCCAGGGAGAATCGGCAATTAGGGAGGTCTGCAGAGCAATCAGCAAACTAAAAGGCAGTTTTAAAGTGCAAAACCAGCAGACCAGAGTACGGCTGAGGGTCCCCACCTTCCCGTAAGTCAATAAAAGGGGGCTTGCTCTAAGGCTCGATACGCTGGAAGGGCTACAGTTGATTGGCAGCCATGTGAAATCCTGGCATGTGTTTTCGATCCACATGCTCATCTGCCTGTGGTCTGGTAGCTTTGCGTTATCAGCTGGGAATCCCACAGTGGGACCAGCTGCTTATGCTGCCCTAGGAGAGAAGAAGAGCAGCAGCAGAGCTTGTGAGACCAGGGGCAGGTTTCAGCTGAGCATCCCCTAATTGGGAGTGCTCTGAAGGTTAGAGACGGGGGAGTTTATCACCGCAGTTTGACAGCAGTCGCAAGGACATGATGGTGCGTCCTGCCATGTCAAAGCCACGTCTCCCGCTGATAATAAAGGCCAGTTTCTGTGTGCCCAGAAGCCTCAGGTTTTGTATTTGAGCACGCAAGAGATGCTCAGCGATGGTCTCCGTCTCAGCCAGCTTAGCTCGCATATTGATCACTCTCCTTTACACTGCGATAGGAACCCTGCAGGGCAGCGGCACATTTGAGTCACCACCTCCGTGCGCAGCTTGGCGGGGCTGGCTCGGCCAGCCGGCTCCGTGCTCACCCCCTGCAGATGTCTGCATCAACAACCAAACAGTATCGACTCAGACGAGCCCTTTCACTGCAGCACTGAGCAGGCAGGGAGGAATTTTCTTCCCGGGAAAAGGTAGGGGAGGTGCAGGCGCAGGCAGGTGCGGGGATGCTCCCAAGGGCTCACGTAAAAGTTCTGGGACAGGGCTGCTGTGCAGAGCCGAGGCTTGCAGACCCCTCTCTGTTGCCCGAGGTGCAAAAGCACAAGCTCAGGTGTGTTTTTTCCTGGCTTTTCAACCATTTGTTAAACACCGTGTTAGCTGCTGTCTCGGCTAGGCTGCAGCCCTGTGGAAATCGCCGGCATAAATTTATGCTGAAGCGGGGCTGCTGTCGCTGGGGTGATGCAGGAGCACAGGTGAAGTGACTTTGGTGCAATTTGCAGTTCAAATGGGAAGTTGCCGTGCTATAAATCTATTTCCAATCCAATTTAGATAAGACAGCCCTCTGTCCAAACACGCCTAATAACTCTGCGACTAGCACACACAGAGCACCGTAATTATTCCCGGAGAAATAAACAGGAACGGACACATTTTGGTCTTTTGAAGGCACAATTAAAGCCCTTGAGAAACGGTATCCGAGAGATCTAAGCCTGAGACAGAGGCGTCTATTCCCTCACTGCCGCGCGTGGGGTTTACATTCCAAACTTCCATTAGCGCTAATGGCAGCTCCAGCCGCCGTGCCCCGATGCGCCGCGCATTCCGAGCAGGCACGCACCGGCGGGGTGTAAACAGCGGGCAGCGGGAGCGGCAGCGCCCGCCTGGGGCTTCCGAGCCCCGCAGCACCGCCCGCTGGTGCAAACGGCACCGAGTCCTTGGGGAGCAGCGGAGGGCTTGCGGCTGAGCGCTGCCGGGATGCTGAACGCGCTTTCCCGACGCTCATCCAGGCTGGAAGGACAAACCTCAGGCTCAGGACTCAGCGCTGCGCTGGTTGGTCCCCGTGGGGAGATTTGGCCCCGTGCCTTGACTTGTGGTGTAGCGCTGAAAAAAACGTAATGTGATTAAGATGTATCTGTCTCTGAGCTTGAGTGAGGCAGAGGCAGTGACTCATACCACCTTGCTGGAGCTGTCAAAACACTTGGCTCGCGAGAATAGCCTTCTACACAAAAAACACTGATTCAATATGTTTATATTTAAACAAAACACTGAGGGTCTGATTCACTGCGGCATTACTACAGCCTTGGATGGCTGTAACTCCAGCCAAGCAGCTCCCAGGCACGCACAGAGCCATCGAGTGCTGACTTCCAATAAGTGTTAGAGAAAGGCTTGGTCCTTGTGAGCCTCCTGCATGGAGAGGGGTCCACGAGGGCTTTAGCATCGGTGCTGGTGTTGAGGGCACAGTGCAAGGCCACAGTTCATGCTCTTGTTTCCCTGAACCTGCAGACAGATGTGTGGGCCCCACCAGCATCCACAAAAGATGACAGTGATGAAATGGGTGGTTGTGGAACAGCAGCTGCACTGAGCACAAGAGCAGACCCTGAGCTTCTCTTGAGCAGCCCTGGGATGGGCTTGTGTGCCCCCAGCTCAATTTCTCACCCTGCAGGTGTGCAGGCAGCACCCCCTCCCTCCTGGGGAGCTGAGCCACCTGTGACAGCCCGTGGGAGCTGCTGAGCTGGGGAAGTGGGTGCTCCAAGCTCTGCAGATTTGGAACTGCTGGGATTTGCTAACAGATGGTGTGGTGTTGAGCAGCTTGGGGCTACTTTGCTCCTAGAGTGTAGTCTTTCATTTAAAACTGGGAACACATTTCAAGCCAAACTTGCAGCCTAGAGATGCTCTTGGTGTTTGCTTGGTCGTAGTTTCCCTTCCTTGTTTCTAAAGTTATGGGTGTTGGGGTGAGGGGGTTGTGATAGCTTTGCTGTTTTAGATGATGTAAGGTCTTCAGGAATTTAAATACAGCCAACCAATCGTGTGTCCCAGGCTGGTGCTGAACATAACCCCAGGAAGAGGGTGCCAGTTGGGTGCTCAATGAACCCACTGCCAGGATGGTCATACGTGTCCCACAGCAAAATACAATTTTTCCGTCTGCTCCTGCCAGCCAGCACCAGCCCCCAGCCTGCAGCATGGGCAAAACCACAGCCCTCCTTCCCTCTCAGCCACAGGCTGGCAGTGCTCCTTCCCTTGTCCTGGCTCCCTGATGTGTCCAGGACCCTCTGTGCTCAGGGGATGCTGAATTTCACATTCTCACCCTCCATCTCTGGGGGGAGGGGGGGTGGAATTCCCGTGGCCTGGAGCAACAAGGGAGAGTTTTGCATGGAGCTGGCAGAGCTGCAGAACTGAGCTGAGATGCTCTGCATGCTGTGGTTGTCTGTGCTGCCCCTGTACTCAGGCCGATTTTCTGCTTCCACTGCACACAGGCAGTGATAGGGCTGTGCTTCCAGCCTTCTCCCTGAAAAACACTATGGAGCATGTTTTAGCATTTAGAGGCTTGGTTTGAGGGGAAGGATCTACCTGTGTGCTGGGTTTGGCTCCTTTCCCAGCCCTGACAGCCTGGTTGGCTATGGGAATGTCACTTCATCTGTCTTTGTCACCTTTGTCTTCCTCAGGGTAGTGTGAGGAAAACTGTAATGTTCTCCCATCCCATGGCACTGGGAGATAAATGCATCTGTTGTTGTGCTCAGATAACACAGTAGTGGGGTTTCCACCTAGGAGAACATGATATCAGAGTAATTAAATATCCAGGCTGCCCAGGCTCTGGTGCAACTCAAATTTTGGAATAAAACCTGCAAGCAGAGAAGGTTGCTGCGTATGAATTTAAACCAGTGTTTGCAGCTACTCAAAGCCAATGGGGTGGTGAAGACCAAAGCCTTGCCCTTGCCCTTGAGAGCTGAGGTGGGTGCTGGGAGCATCTCTGGTGTGTGTGATGGTCCAGGGTAACTAGAAGCCTGTAGTAGTCCTTGACAACCTTAGCAGTGTTGTCCCACTGTGAGAGCAATAGTCCCTCTCCTGGAGAAATGCTGCTCTTCTCTGCAATCTTTGCCATGGTGGGTCCCAGAGCAGGGCTGAGGGGTCTTGACTCCATATGGGCTGTTAATCCACCAGTCAGTTTCCTGCACAAATCTGCAGCATCCTTTATGAGAAACCTCCATCCTCACAGACATGAAACTCAGTGAGAAAACACGAAAATCCTCTCATTGAGGGGATTTCCTCTTCAGCCTGTTTTTGTGGGGTTTTGGCATAGAAGAAGGAAGGGAGAGCCCATTGCTCCTTCTTGCCAGTGAAGAAGAGATGCTGTCAGTCCCGGGAATGGTTGTGTGTGTATCTTACCACTCCTACCAGCAGCTAAGACTCAAAGAGCCCCTCATGCCCCATGAAAGGATCCTTCCAGCAACATGAGATCTGTGTTCTGGCTGTGCAATGCTTCTTGACTTTTCAGGGGAGCTGTCCAGAACCAAATCCTTTATTTCCTCAGAAAACCTAAGTTTCAAATGCTCCCATAAGGAGATCCCAATTTGGGGAAGAAAATATTTCCCATAGGACCTGACTTTGAGTTATACTATGAAGTGGCTCTGGGTAGTTTCTTTCCCTGAATTGCCTTTAGATATCGATATAATAAAATTTGTTTGTTTTTTTTTTTTTTTTTTTTATTTTTATTTTTAAAAGCTGCATTTAAAAGCAAGTAACAGAAATTTCTATAAAAAGGAGGATTTGAGAAGAGATGGTGCCTCCCAGAAATGCACATGGCTCCTTGTATTGTCTAGTGAATAGCCGAGCAAAGCTCAGTCCTGGCTCTCACAGGGACCCAGTGCTCACCAGGCTGAGTACCACTGGAATTATGGACCTCATTAAGATGCTGAATTAGCACCATGTCACCTTTCCAGGGAGATGGGCAAGCTCAGAGCAGGCAGCCAGGCCTGGCTGCAGGTGCCCAGAGTGCCCTGATCCTCTGCAGGGCTCTGCTCTGGAGGAGCAGACCTCCACTGGGCTCTTGTCACAGGACAAAAGCCCAACAATTCCTTCTCTTATCCCAAATGTTGAGCCTCTGTCCTCTGTGCCCTGAAAAACTGAAGCCACCCAGAGAACAAACCAACTCCATCACCCTCCCACTGAACTGGGGCTCTCCTGCTTCTCTGAGGCGACACTACCATCTAGTGAATACACTCTGCATTGGTTTTCCAGGGAAGCCACGGAGCTCCGTGCATGGCGTGTGGAAAGCAAAACCCAGTCCTCGGCCAAGCGGGACACAGGATCCCCTGTCCTGCACACAGGTGGCCCCATCCTGGTCCCTTCCACAGTGCATGGTGACCTTCTTATCTAGGGCATCTCCTGCCTGCTCTGTGGGGCTGTGGCTGGCCAGGACACCCCACTAGGACCAGGAGACCCTGCCTGCGCCCAGTGCTGTGGTGGTCACTCCAGAGAGGGGCTTGCTGCGCTGGCAAGCCTCAGTGTGGGTGTTTCAGAGACAGTTTCACATTTGCCAACCTCTCAACTGTTTTTCCAGTGGGTTGAGGGCTGCAGGTTGAGGCTGAGTGTTGTTCCTGGCTGCACTCCCACTCTGGATCCCTCCTTCCCCTGCACACCCCGGACTGTGATGTTATAGCCACCCTGGCAGCAAGCATTACTGACCTTGTTTCTCTTCTTCTTTTGTGCAGAGCTGATCTGATCGGGGCCTACCAAAGACATTAACGACGTCGAAAGTAGCTTACTTTAAGAGAAAATATGCAGAAGAAGAACATTTACATCAAGATTACCATGAGTATTGTCCAAAAGTGAGTATCTCTCTTGCTCCAGACCCCACCCTCTCCCCAGTTTCACTCCTTGATGCTAAAGACCCATCCATTTACTCCCCAGCACCTGATACTACCAGAGGACCGGACTTGTATCCTAAAACTATCTCTCCAGAAGCTCCGCTTCCTGGATGACCCCGAAGCCTATCTCCGTAGGTCTGTATTAATTAACAATCTGTTGAGGAAGATTCACCTAGAGACAGAGAGGGAGAGCTATGAATACTTTAAGGAGGCTCCGTGCTATAGGACTGCCTACTCTGACGCACGAAAACGGCTGAAGTTTATGGTGCAGGAGTGCTGTTCCCAGTCGCTCTATTATGAAGAGCTGCACTCGTATCGCATCGTGCCTTACTCTGCAGAGAACGCCGTTTACGGGATGGGCTACACGGGCAGCCACTTGGAGCAAAATTCTCAGTTGCTTATTTATAAAATGAATTAAAGTAGCTGTTAGACCCACTGATGTTTGTTTCTGAATGCTTGAACTGCTTGTTGAGGTGTTGAGATGAGGCACTAATTGCAGATGTGTTTGAGATCAGAGGCGGAGGCGCCGGGAGCTGAGCGGAAGGTGCTTTGGATAATGCTCTGCAGCCCCCGCTGCTGACCCCCGGTGTGAAGCACCTTGCTGTACACACAGAGAGGTGCAATACGGAGGTTCTACCCTGCAGAGACTGTGTGCAAGGCGGTTTGTAGAAACAAAGCTGCACTTAAGTTACCTGTGTGTAGATACAGATGCTCCAAATCACTTTTGCAGTTAAATTACGCCGTCCCCGGTGCAAGGGCAGCCCCCAAGCAGTGGAGTAGTCTAACAGTGAGGAGTAAAACACAAGTTATCTGCTGTAAAGGTATAGACAGAAAGTTTCTTTGAGAATTGCTTTGACCATGAAGGAGTCAGTGCCAAAGGAATCAGTCTTTAGCTTAGGATTTTCAGAGACTGAACTCGCTTGCTACTTACAGACACTCTATACTGAGATTTGCAAGGGTTTGTGGGTTGGTTTTTTAAAAAAATAATTGCATTCACCTTTTACTTATATTATCTCTTAGCTGGTATCTACTTTGCTATTTTAATACGAACCAGAATGACTCACAGGAAAGATTGTTTCTTCAGCCATCATTGGTGTTCCCTTAACTTCATTTGCCTCTTTCCCTAGCTGTTTCCCTGATACTTCTTTGCATGCTAATTTGCTGTTTGGCCCGAGGTTCACACTGGAGCTAGGGAATAGACAGCAATTTCTTTTTATGTGGACTATAAAAGACAGCAAATCAATGATAACTCTCATAGATAGAGAATGAATGTGTCTGACAGATGCTGGTAAGACCTCAGAGGTTCTCCTGATGAAACTGCTCAGCATTAGTAATAATGTTTCAGGTTAAGTGAAATGTCTAATTTCAATCTGGGAATTAACTTTAGAATATGTAAATATATATATTTCACAAGCTATGGCATGTGTGGGATGTTCAGCAAACGGAATGACTACCAGTGGAAAGTTTCATAGCTGCCAAAGCTACGTCATGAAAATACCAAAGAGTAACATTAAGGGAAAGATGATGCTCCAGAAATGGGGTCAGAAGCAAAGATTGCACTATAATCTGGGGGAATGTGATTAATGAGCCTGTAAATCAGCTCTTAGTGATACACTTGCAGCTCCCCCACGGGGGACCTGCATCCCAGAACTGCTGAACAAATATACAAGATGGTTCAAAGCCTGTCAAAGTCCTACAGGTCTGTTGGCTTGCAGTGAAGAAAATGGCTTTGCCTCGCTGGCTATCACCACTTTAAAGCTTTAAAGCAAAGTAAATAACAGCGCACACTCAGCTGGAGGCAGATATATATATAGATCTAAGAACCTAGGTTTTTTTTATTTTTAAAGGCTTTGCTCTTGCAGATGTGGCTGATACTACTTCTGAAGCACTATACAGTGTGAACAAATACTGTGGCTTGCCAAGAACGTGCTTTTTGTGTCAGATTCCTCCTGTCACCCTGCTCAGAGCATCCTGGTCATGTGTGTTGCACATATCATCACAGCTTCCAGGCATGTGTTAGTGCTGGAGAAAGGGCAGAAAAGCAAGAGCAGAAAGGTGTGAAGAAGAAAGTTAACTCTGGTATCAGTAGTTAGAAGTCAGTACAGGTTTAGGAGACAGAAGGAAGCAGTAAAATCCCGACTTTTTTTTTAAATTAAAAAAAAAGTCAGCAGTGTAATTCAAAACAAGGATAACCTGCAAACTGGTGAATATAAACATCTCAGATACTGTGGGAAGGCTGAAAAAACAGGGCAGTGCTGTTTGGGAGGTGCTGTTAGCCATGATGAATGTTCAGATTTTTGGTTTTGCTTTGAGACAAGTCATATTTACTTATCTCTTAGAAAAGGGTGTGTTTCAATCCTCAGCCAGTGCAGTTCAGCCTCAGAGCTTCCTGGTTGTGTGTGGTTTGATTCCTGCTGCCCCTGGGCTTTCACCAGCCCAAAATCATGGAGCTGATCAAGTTGCATGGTTTGAGAAATGGTTGAGAAATCTCCAGTTTGAGAAATCTCCAATGGAAAGGGGCCATGCCCACCTCAAGAGGGGGCTGGGGGAGCCCAGGCTGCTGATCAGGTGTGTAGGACAGCCCCAGTACCACCAGTAAGAGCTGGCAGAGAAGCCCATCTGCTGTTGTGAGAGGTGCCATTATCCCCCAGGAGCTGTCCGGCCTCTGCGGCACCAGGAACGCCTCGTGCCACCCCAGGGCTGGGGGAATGGTAAAGGAAAATTGCTCCTGTCTTCTGATTTTTCAAACCATGTAATTTTCCACTCTGAAGTGGTCTGATTTATGCTTTTTTTTTCCTCTTTATGTCTGTTTTCACCTGATTTCATAATGATCTAGCATGTATAGGAAACTCTAAAAGGCTTCTTTTCTCTCACTGACTGATTTTTTTATATTCATAGGATGGTTCTGGCTTGAATAAACAAAACTTTTAACTTAAAATTAGAAATGTTACTATGAAATGAAAAAAGCTCAGTAGGATCAAAGTCTTTAACCTCACCTGAAAGAGAACATTGGCCTTGTCAGATTCACCATTGAAGAGGTTCTTTGCCTGCTGAAAGAGGCAAATACTTTCTTGCCTATTGAAAGCTTCCCTGATAAGGCATTTTGATAACTAACAGATATAACAGACAAAAATCTGCATCAGGTCACAAAACTCCTTGGGCTACCTAGGTAAGAGAATGATAATTTACTCATGTTTTTCTCATGTGTTTTTTTCTTGAACAAAACACATTGTCTCTTTTTAAAATTTTCGCTTGCTCCAGGAGCTGCTAAAATGGATTATTTCTTTCTAGAGAATAAATTGGGTTTTTTGTGGTTGACTTTTTGATATGGAATTGAATCAAAGGTTCACTATTCTAAACACTTTAAATCTGCTTCAGTTTTTACTGCCTTCTGCTTTGTCCAGTGATTGCTGCTGCTAAAAAATGGATCTGAAAAATTTGACTTGAGTGCTTAAAAATAGTTTATGGGGTGATAAAGAACTACAAATGTGCAATAACATTGCAAGTGACTCCCAAAATACTTAATTTGACACCTTTTGAATTATATACTTATACTGATTCTAACATTTAGTTGCCAAGTTACTGGGTACCAGCATTTTAATACAGCTACATACAGTGATTTTTCTTTTTTGGGTTTGTAGCTACAGTTCAGCTCTTCTGGCTTCTGATGTGAGAATCTGTCTGTAGGTGGTCAGCTTTCAGTGAGATAGATTTATATATATATATGTTCTATTATGACTGCATTAGGAACTCCTACATATGGGCTATGTTTGCACTGGATGTAAAGAAAGTCCTTGCTTCTCTTTGACTCAGTTGCCTTGGAGATAGAATATTCATCAGAGAGAATATAGACGAGCTGGGTAACAAGGACAGACTTGGTGAGGAGAGCTGATCATTTTGAAAATGACTGGCTTAGGGCAATTAATTTTCACCTGGGAATAGCAGCACACTGGGCAGTAATTAGTGTTTCTATGAGGTGAGTTTTCTTTGTGCTGCTTTTCTGGCTGGACATGCTGGTGAAGGGTGCACGGGGGTGGCTTCATGGGAGCCACAGCGTGGGTGTGGATGGGGCCTGGTGCAGAACCCCAACACTGAGTTTGAGGAACCGAAGGTGTCCCCACCCACGGCAGGAGGGTTGGAAGCAAAGGTCTTTAAGGTCTCTTCCAACTCAAACCATTCCATGATTCCATGATTCTGTGATATGAGGGCCCTGCTCCTGTAAATGCTTCAGTTATCACCCGATTTCCTCGCACAGACCCTGTCGCTGAAGCCCGAGAGGCTCCTCATGTGCTCGATGCTCAGCATGTGCATGAGCTTGTGCAGGGCTGGGGCTGCGCCCGTCGCAGACCCCCCTCGATCGCCGCGTTACCGGTGACTGCCATCACCGAGCTGCCGCTTGAGCTCTTCAATACATCTCTATTGCACTGTAAATTGAACTTCTGTTTTCCAATGAATGTGTTGAGTATATGGACTACTGTGCCTTAAAGTCCCATCCTCGTATGAGCCTTTGTAAATGTTCTGTAAATCCGCAAGCCGTCTATCGCTGGTATCTCTGTGCACTCTCTACAGATCTGATTTGGTACTTGGCAGGACCTTGGGAAACCCAGCCCTGACCTCAGTTTGCCATGAACACAGAGGGGATTTGTAAATTCCCTCTTTTCTTTTTTCGGATTGCTTTCCTCTCCGGCATTCATGAAATTCTGTTTTCCTGGTTCCTGCCTTAGCTGGGCTCTGGGCCACGTGCAGCACCAGGAGCCCACCACAGGAACTCAGAAAGTTGTAAAAAAGTTGTCTCCAGATTTTAAATGCCACCTGTAGAGCGCTCCCAGGAGGGAATCACAGCTGCATACAACAACTGTGGCAGGTGGTGTCAAGTATATCATCATATATTTGACACGATTGACAAAGCAGAGAAGGGAACACCTATTTCTGTTGAAATGCATGAGCCTGCATTATGTTAAATACATGGTGATTATACACCAAGTAATTGGAACAATGCCTACTGGTTCTGTAACAAAACAAAACAACAAAAAAAGGCTTTTTAATGTTTAAAATTACCTGGGACCTGATTGAAGGTTTTTATGAAATTGTTTTCTAAAGTGAATAGTAGAAAAAATGTATATGTATTTTAAATATACGTATGATGTGCATGTTATTAATAAAGATCTATTTCTATTGAACCAGATGGACTCTTGCTGAATGTATGTTGTTTGGTTTACAAGTTAACATGTAATGCTTCTAAAGAAAGGTTTCTAACCCCATCGATCCCCTGAAAAACTTATAACCACAGATTCTGAGGGACCTGGATCAGAGGGTGAATCTGGGGTAACTATTCTGTCATTCACTTGTCCTGCCCTGATCTCATTGTTTGCATCCCAACTTGCCTGTAGATTTGCAAGACCCTTCTTCTTTTTCTTGTTTATGTATTTTATTTAAAAAATCTACAAGGAGCCATTTTTCTAATGATGTTCTGCAGGGTATGCCCCAGATGCTGCCAAAGGGCAGAAGTTAAAGTAGTTAGCTATTGGAGCGGTTCAGAAAAATGGGATTTTTTTACTAAAAATCCTGATTATGATGGAAAGATTTTCCTCATCATCAGGGATTTTCTTTAGGACCATTTTCTTGAAGAAGCTGAAGTGAAATACTGAAAATATATAAGAGATATTGAAAAGGAGAAATATTTACAAAAGGATGGGCTTTCCCCTGTGGGCAAGAGCCTCTTGAAAGGGAAACATCTTCCAGGGCCAGGTGCTTCAGCTCCCATCTCTAGCCAGGACTTGTGTACCACCTGGGGCTGCAGGTCCAGGTTTTGTAAAGACTGAGAATCCCAAGCAGGTGCCATAGGCACAGCAGCACATCAGTCACCTCCTCTGAAGGTGTTGCATCAGGAGGCAACAGCTGGATGTTTCAACCTGAGGACAGCTCTGAAAACACTGATCCTGAGGCCCCTACATGCCTCAGGTGAATGTGGTGTTGCCAGGATTAGCAGCCACCACCCAAATCCTGGGATGTTCTTTATCAGACACAGTCCTTTACCTGTCTCTGAACCACTCCTTAACCAAAAAGCAACACCTAGACCTTGGCCTGGGGATGTGCATGACTTAGAGGAATGGGCTTCTTGCTGTGTGTCTGCAGGTTTGGGCTGGTTTCTTCCCATATTTTGTGTGAATGACCCAGGGTCTCTGGGGTAACATAGCCCTGGCACAGAGAAATCTATTCAAATGGCAGAAATTCCTCCTGGATCCTTGGTAGGAGCCACCACCTCTGAGGATTCACCACACTGGTAAGAGATGCTGAGGCTTCCTTGGTCCATTTGTGGGGAGAACTGCTTTAGTGTGGAAACAAAAGGCAACAGAGCAGCTTCCCACCTCCCAGCAGAGAGGTACTGGGCTGTCCAACACAGACAAACACTTTCCTACTATGGATATTTTCAAAGTCCTGTGAATCATCCTGCCAGAAAGAAAATTTGGCTGCAGACTGGAGTCCTCTATGCCAATTCCTCTGCTGCTAAAAGAGGTGATGAAGATGCTGTCACCAGACCAACCTGGGCTTGCTCTGTGCTCAGATGTATTTTCTTTTTAGCTCTTTACAGCCACTTTGAATTGAAGTAGCTGCTGGGCCGCCCTACCCTGGCACTGCCAGAGGAGATTCATGGAGCAGCTGGCACAGGACCCAGGGAACCCAGCCGAGAGCTGTAACTCACCATTACATCCCACCCTCGGTGCATTTCAGGGCTTAATTAAATCAGGCCCCAAGATAAGCAGCACTGATGGCCAAACCAGGTGATGCTTTGAGCTTCTGGCTGCAGAGTGAGTGCTGTGCAGAGCCCTGCAGCCTCCCAGCTCTCCTAGTCCAGTGGGGAGGTCTGCTCTGCCTTGCTGCCCGCAGGCTGATGTGCCACTGATGGGAAATTGTCCCCAACTGGGCTGAGTGGTGCCAAATTGTAGCTCTTATTGGTTGAAGGAGTCTTTTTCCTGACACAAACTGCTCGGTGGAAATCGTTGCCAATTTGCTGCAAGGAGGTTTGTGCGTAACATCTGCTGTGAGGGAAGAGGAAGGATGGCTGGGAAGGAAAAGGTCTCTCTCCCTGTAAGGTGCCAGAATCCCCTGTTCACAGTGGGGAAGCTGTTAATGTTCTCCCATGTTTAAGGCTCAGGGCCATGCAGACATTTCAGGTGTGCTGAGACCATCCCATTACAAGGTTCCCTGGGTTCTGTGCCTGCTGCTCCATGAATCTGGGCTGGCAGTGCCAGGGTAGGGCAGCCCAGCACAGTCTGGGCATCTGACAAGCCCACAGCCCTTAATGGGATGCTGGGGGGATCCAAAAACCTGTTTTTAACCTGTTTCTGCACACTCATGGAATCATCAGTCCCACACACAGAGGGCATTCCAAAAGGCTGGATGCACCATGCCCCAGGCAGACAGGGTCTCTCCCAAAGCTCTCTAGTGCAGGCAGGGTGGCATCTTGAGGTGGGGTTATCCAGGGAAACATCGGGATTTTGTAGGTACATGGATTGCAGGGTGGGACTCTGTGAATGCACCCACCGTGTCCGTGCCAAAAGGACCTGCACTGGGTTAGTAGGTGTTAAGGCAGGTCCTGCATGGCCAGGTGTAGAGGGTGATACCCTGCTAAATCTGTTCCTAATGATCCCAGTGGGATGGGGCCCTTGCTTACAGCATTAGTGCAAATAGCTCTTTTTCTGCAAAATTTTGGGTCTCAGGACAAAGGACATCCTGGTACCATTTGGGGGCACAGGTCCATATGCAGATAGCTGAGGTGAAGATGTGGCTGCTCTGGAGGAGAGCCAGAGATTGTATCTAATTGCTGCTTAGGCAGGTGGGCTGCAGAATGAAAAGGCTGTTGTGGGAGCACCTGAATAAGGAAAAAAAATCTGGTCTGGAAGTGGTGGAGGGTCTCAGGGGCCTTGCACTTGCTACCAAGAAGTTACTCTTCTCCTGGGATTGTTTTACCTGGAATCTGTATTTTGGGAGATGGGTCTGACTGAAGCCATGACCAGGGGCTGATGGACTGGCTCAGCAGTGTCTGCTCTGGTTCCACTTGGGATAAAAAATCAAAGCTGCAAGTGCTGGGAGGGAGCCTTGTCACGAGGCTGAAAAAGCCCACATGGACCTTGCATGTGCAGTTCTCAAGGCTGGGATCACCTGGAAAGTGAGGGCAAGCTGCAGCTAACACGGGGCAATAGCAAGTCAAATGCTGGTACCCTGGGTACTGAGCCTGGCCTGTAGGAGACCTGGTCCCTTCCTCCCCGGGCAGGTCCCTACTCCCCCAGCGGTGCAGGGCAGGCTTTGTGCCTGAAGATGGCACTGCTACATTGAAGGATTGCCGGAAAATTGCAGTCATGGAGTCATGGAAAAGCAGGCGGGCGGAGCTGCTGAGGGGAGCCCAGGCGTGGGTGCAGTGGTGGGTGCTGGCTGGGTCGGGGCTCGAAGGACTCTGTTGCCCACGGACGGACAGCTCCCAAACAAGGCTCACTCTGTAGCTGATTGCAACATCATCCTGAGTTTTCCCTTAGCTTTTGGCCCCAGAGAGTGTCCAAATCTTGCTAGTTTGGTGTGAACTCTCTCCTCTGCTCTCTTAAGAAGCTGTACGGTGTGTGTTGGTTGCTGAGCTCTGCAGAGGTCTGGTGCGAGCAGGACAAGGGGCTGCTCTTATTTACAAGGGACAATTCCCTTCTTGCTCTGGTAGTTAAAAGATGGATGGGAGTGTAGCCCAGGCTCTGCCCAGGTGCTCACATGAAGTAAAATATCACTGGCCAGAGCCACAATGTGCGAATAAAGTTGTCTTTCCTGGGCTCATGTGTCCTGCTCGCCCTTCACTTCATGAAGGACCTGAAGAAGCAGCAAATGGTCCCTACATTGTGCAGGTAAGAATTAGACCCTGAAGTGAGTGAATGATGACCCTCCCTGGCCCCCAGATGACCAAGGTGTCCCAGGTCTATTGTCTGACCATCAATATTGACTCTGTTTCATCGCAAAGGTGATGGGACACTGACTGCAGTCAGGGTGAATTAGCAGTGATGCATTCTAGGGCTCATGACAGAGCAAGAAATAGCCCAAAGGCAGTGTCCAACCTGAGCTTGGTGGTTTGGGCATTACCTGAATGCCAAGAGACCTAGCAGGCAGGACTGGGCCTGAGTTAGGATGGGAGGGTGCCCTGGGGCACACCATGTGTCCGGTTTGAAGGCCTCCTTGGCAGAAGGACACCATTCCAGCTCAGACATGGATGCAATTGCCCTCTGAAAGCTTTGTGTGGCTCAGATTTCGTGAGTTCTGTCTGTCCTCAGCCCCCGAGCCATGGACCTTGTGGGATGGAGCCCATTTGCCCACTTGGAGCTGGGTCTGGATTTACAGTTTTCTGTGCATTGGCACCCCCAAAGGCCACCAAGAGAGAGAAGAATTCTTTGTCGAATTTGGTAACTCTGTCTCTATGCACACACAGTAAAAATGCATATCTGTGTGTGTCTTTCTCTTCACCACTGGAGGGCTGCATCTACCTGCAGACTCTATTTAGGTTACACTAAACCCAGAGGACCTGTCGCCTTGAGAGATGTGTTGTGCCAGTGTAATTGGGGGATGCTGAAAAGCAGAAACTGTTTTCTTTTGGGAAAAATCTGGCTGTAAACTTCATTGGTTTGCAGTGAAAGCACTTTTCCCCCACTGTTGGAAGCTTTCTGGTTAGTTCTAATAAAGGCAGTGGGCTGGGAGGGAAGAGGGGGAAATTTTTTTCAGGATAGCAGAGCTGTGAAAATAGGAGCTTTAGTTTGTTTTGAGCTGTGTTCCCTCTTTCATAAATTAAATACTGGGGCCGTGCAAGATGAAGAAGTCCTTGACCTCCTGAATATACTCCCAGCCAACTATTTCTGTGTTGTGTCTGAGCTGGACAGTGGTTCCCTGAGGCTCAGCCCCTCTGGTCTCCAAACCCAACCCTGACCCCTTGGGATCAGGTTTCTGCAGAGTCTGGCAATGGGCTGAGCTCCCCTTTCCTGCTTAACTCACAGGAGTGAAAGGTGCAGTTGGGCAGCAGGAGCTCGACAAGTGAAATATTTCATCTGCAGATGCCTTACAGTGTGCTGGAGAGTTGTGCCTCTCCGGGGCTCTCTGCTCAGACTGTTGTGGGTTTTTTTTTCAGCTTCACACAGACTTTGCAGATTTCTATTCTAGCTTGGAATTCCTATAGCTCGGAGACACAGCAGAGCCACTAGGAACAGCAAGGCAGGTATTGCCTTAAGCCATGCTTGTCTCCTTTTTAACTGCAGGGTGGTGCCTGTGAAGTTTGATGATTGACTCTTCGGCAGTGTTTCCTTGGGGATGGGAAACCCTTGGGATGACTGCCCCGGTGAAGACTCACACTTGGCAGAGTGACTTTGTTGCTTGTCCATTTGGACCTGTCACCTGTTCTCACGCCACCTTGGCTCCCACCTCTAAGGGTTGCTGGAGGAATTCAGATAAGAGCAGTAATGTTCCTGCCATTGTTTGAATAAAGCTCTGCTTGGACTACAGAGGGCAGCAAATCGTTCAGAATCCGAAGGCTTACATCCAATGCTTATTTTAGCAGCTGCAGCTCTGTTGGAGAAGTTCCCTGCAGCCGAGAAGAGGAATGGGGCTCCAGTGCAGGGACCAAGTGACAGCAGGGCCACCTTCCTCGCTGAGGGTGGCTGCTGTAACCTGTGGCTCTTCTCCACAAACTCCTGAGGAAGTGTGTTTGCCAGTAGAAGTTACCTGGGATGGAAAATTGTGCTTTGTGTTTTCCAGACTACGGTGGGATTTTCAGAGTTGTTTTTTCCCCCATGTAAATTTGTGCTCTCCCCTGAAAAGACAGAGCAGCAAGCAAGAAGGGCTGCCAGGTTAAAACCACACTAAAGTGCTCCATGGATAAAGTCTGCATTGCTTGAAGGTGTTGTCTGTGCACACAAACCCCTCTGCACCCTGGTGTTTGTGCTTCTTGCTAGGAGTTGGGCAGGAAAGTGTATAACTGCTTCAACGAAAGCTTTTGGGGATTTCTTAAAGAAATCTTTCATGGAACTTCAAATTTTGAAAAGGCCTTATTATATGAGAGCTCTTTGTGCTGCACCTTTCTGTGTCTCTCTTCTTCCCCTCCCAGATGCCCAGGTTCCCTTTAAACGCCTTTGAAAATAACAGCTTTGATAAATAAATCAAACAACATTGTGCTTCAGAATCACTAAGGGGATCTCACACTGGTCAGCTGCCAAACTGCTCCCTTGCAGAAAGGGAACCAGTTGTATTAGATATCCTGTGTCCTTCTGTCATTCACATTTTCGGAGTTGTTTGCCCAGTTGCCTGCCTAGGTTGCCCAGAGAAGTTGTGGATGTCCCATCCTTGGAAGTGTTCAAGGCCAGGTTGGATGGGACTCTAAGCAACCTGGTCTGGTGGAAGGTGTCCCTGTTGATGGCAGAGGGGTTGGAATTAGGTGGTCTTTAAATTCCCTTACAGCTGAAATAGTTCTGTGATTCTTTGAGCCATTTCATTTCCCTGGGAAGAACCCATGGCATAATTTTCTTGTCAGCATACAGAAGGAATGTGCTGGGAGAAACAACCATGTAGCTCTGTTGGTTCCTGCTGAACCCCTTGTGGGTCACACAGAGATTTTACCGACCTGTGAGTGGTGGCAGCACCTCCCTCTATACTGAGTAATGCTGGATGCTGGGATGAGGAATGCTGGCAGTGCTCATGACTGAACAGAAGGAATGAGTGGTGAAGGTTCTGGAGCACAAGTCCTATGAGGAGTAGCTGAGAGAATGGGAGGTGTTCAGCCTGGAGAAAAGGAAGCTGAGAAGAGACCTCATCACTCTCTACAACTCCCTGAAATGCCAGGCTGGGTGTCGGTCTCTACTCCTGGGTAACAAGCGACAGGACAAGAGGAAATGGCCTCAAGTTGTGCCAGGGCAGATTTAGACTGGACATCAGGAAAAATTTCTTCACTGAAAGGCTAGTCAGGCATTGGAGCAGGCTGTTCAAGGAATCAGCGTCTCTGGAAGTGTTCAAAAACTGTGTGGATATGGTGCTTAGGGTCAAGGTTTAGTGGTGAACACATCAGTGTTAGGTTGGTGGTTGGACTTGATGATCTTAGAGGTCTTCTCCAAGCTTAGAAATTCTATGAGTCTATGAATGGGCATAAATTGAGTGAAATACAAGTCTGTCCATCGTGCATGCATTTAGTTAATCCCCTTTTGCCCTTCCTGCCTATGGGGTGGTGGGAGCAGGACAGAATTGCAGCAGGCTGTAAATGTATTGCTTTTTTACAAAAGGCAGCTTCTCTTCCAGTTCAAACATACACTGAAAGGGATGACAGTAGACAAGAAGCAGCTGGGATAAGGTATCAACACAGTGAAACAGGCATTGGACTGGCTGTTTTGGGTGGTCTCTTCACTTCAAGGATAGTTTTGATAGAGGCACAAATGCTGCTAAAGCCCAGGTAAATGTGGACCAAAATAGCACTGCACTGTCACTGTTAGCAAGGAGTATTTAAATTTTTTTTTTTTAATTGAGCTATTTTGGGGGCTTAGATAAAGGCCTCAGAAGGAGCTGGTAGGTGAAATTTTGGTGAATTCTAGCTGGCTTTCATTTTTGGGCTCCTTAAGGGGTGACAGAAGGGCAACTGCCAGAAAGTGTCCAGTCTTGGTTTGGAGACTCTGTCCTTTCTGAGCAGACTGTCCCAGTGCTCACAACCACTTAAAAAGGTGACTCTTTCTTTTTTTTAATTCCTTTTTTTTACGTGTCTCGTTTCTAATTGGAACTGGTCTGGAGTCAGCTTCTAGCCAGGAGCATTTTGTCAAGCTGCTCTCCCAGATTAAGAATCCCATTTAAGTGCCCGTTATCTTCTCCATGTGAAGACAGTGTAATCAAGTTGCCTCCCACTCTCTCCCTTTTGAGGCTAAACAGATTGATCTCCCTGTCTGTGGCTAAAAGGCCTTTTCTAAACCTTCCATCAGAGCTTCACTTGGGTATCTGGGCCTCATATGGGGCTCTAATCACTAAGTGAGTCTTGAGCTAAAGTGATTTTCTGAAGCATAACACAAAGCATTAAGGATTTCTTGGCCTGTATGGAGTGTAGTATTTTTTTTTTAATCCAGTTTCTTGACTCTTGCCTTTTTATGTTTGTTTCAGTGGTTTGGACTCTGTGATGCAAAATTGATTTTGGGTATATCACCCTACAGTGCCAGGAGACAGGTTGTTGTCTTGGGGTGCAGATCCCTTTGTCCAACCCAGAACATTTCCTGTTCTCATCAATTCCAGGTCATACTGGAGAGGGAAGGTGAAAGGACACACACCTGCTGGAAGGGGACAGGGAGACAGAGAGTGCAGCTTTGAACTCAGGAACGCCTCATGCTCCTTCTGGCTGCTGCAAGTGCCAGTGTGATGGGTAGGAGGTATTAATGTTATTTTGGTCCATTATTGGGGTTCATAACAGCTCCTCATTGCCTTACATGATGCTTTCCTAGCATAGAATTTCTGACACGAAATTCTTCACAGATAAGAGCTCTGTTTTTCCCTCTACCACAAAGGTATTAAAAAAAATTACTGCATATTAAAAGAAAAAGGAAAAAAACTGTTCAAAAACATGGACAACACAGGAGAAAAAAGAGGCAGGTGAAATAATTTGTGTTGTCCCCTTGCGTGTTGCTCAAGCTGTTGTCTGTAATCCATGAGTGTTGGAGCTCAGGGGACCATGCAAGTCCCAAAAGCCTCATCCTCACATTAGTGCAGAGCTCTCTGAGACCACCCAGGTGTTACAGATGAGTGTTAATCAGGAAATCTCAAGGCTGGGAAATCATACTTTGTCCCTGTAATATGAACTTCAGAAACTCTTGAATGGTTCTGTAGTCAAAGATAGGACCTGCTACTGCAGATCAAGAACAGGAGAAATTCCTGTTAAATCAACGTTAAATTAATATTTATAGTGATATGACTGATGGGTAGATAATCTGCCTTCACACTGATGCTAAAAATTTATCCTCATTCCTGCTTCAGGAGCTGGTTCTGCTTCTCCTGGAATGCCCTTTATTGCACTAATGCTGTCCAGAACACGCCTGCATTGAAAACCTGCTGTGTGTAAAACTCAGACTTCAAGTAGCTGTCGAGGCATGCTGGATCCTTTTTGTGAAGCAAACTTTCACTGATGCAGTGCAGACTTACAGTGCAAGCAGTGGGATGGAGACTGGGATGTGCAGTGGGAATGCAGGAGCAAGGGGGAGGCCAGAAACCACTTTAAGGTTCCTTGTCACATGGATGAGTTTGTGCAGATGGGTTTGCAGCTGGCTGATTCGTTCCTGGGGATGAATGAGAAATGCAGAGAGGGAGAAAAAGCAAAATATTGCTCTGTCCAGTAAGAATTACGGTGGCACATAACACAGGTACAGATGTGGTGTGTGTCTAGTTATGCTCTAGACAGTACCCGAGGACACAAGGAAGGATATCATGTTCCCTCTCAGAACCAATAGGGTTCTTCTCATTCCTGATGGTTACTGGTTCATACTTCTGTTTATCTTTTATCAAAAATGGTTAGAATAAAGCTCCAAGATTTTTAATAACTGTATAAAAAAAATTTAAAAGGCCAAGCCTTTTTCTTTTTTTTTATCCTAGTAACTCCCCTGCCTTCCACTGAAAAAAAAAAAAAAAAGGAGATAAACTCTCCAAACTTGTGTGGGAGAGAAAAGCCATCAAACAATCTGTGGCTGCAAAGTTCAAATTAAGGAGAGGTCAAGGACTGAATAACAAAACCCAGAAATATACTACGTATGATGCCAAAGGCAGATCTGCAGTCCTGGCCACTGTGATTGCTTTTGAGAAGAAAAGGAACATGTATGGTTGCATATTTGTTAGTAGGAAGTCAGGCATGCTTCCCATCTCTGAAAGAATCAATAAAATAGAGAGATTTCCTGCTGGACACCATGGAAATAGTAGAAATTATGAGATGAAAGCAAATAGTTCAGAAACAAATGTATAAATACCACTTTACACTACTGAATTGACCCTCTTGGTGAGCTGTAATTATTAGCAAGCTTCCATTTCCTAGTAATGGTCCTTCTAATGAGAACACCTTCCATCTTTCTGGTGAGCAGCTGAAGCCAAAAATCCATAACAAGTGAATCAGTTGTCTGTGACACGTCATGGTTACCATGTGGCCATGAATGTTTTGCAAAACACAATGTCCCATAACAACTCATTAAGTATTGTTTTTCTTTCTGTTTCATATACTCTCATTAATTTGTCAGCTCAAGGTGTTTTTTTTTTCTTTAATCCTATATTCTTGCTCTCTCTGAATATCTTTTAAGCACCTGTTCAATTTGAGCTTACAATAAAAGAACATTGTGCCATGAAATGTTCCTGCAACAACAAAAAGATGTCCCGATGACCCTGCTGCTCATATCCCATCTGAGATAAATTTCCAGGTGTGAAGGTTTGTGTAATCCTGATGATGCCAAATGTTCCTTGTACTTTCTGCTCTGATTTCACACAGAAATGACCGTGGCAGTGCTGTGGAGCTGCTAAATGGGACTGTCCAGGAGAAAACAGTATCCAGAATACAAAATAAGAACTACTCGCCTGTTCCAGTTTGGGCAAATCTAGAAATATATCCTCTGAGAGAAGGCAGGTTACAACCTCCCCCATTCCCTCCCCCACCAGGTTCGGGAAAAAATAAATTTTCCTCGAAGGAAAAGGAAAGAGATAAAAACTATTTATTGTACAAACACACAGGAAAAGGATAATGATGCTAAATAATAAAACCCCTCACTCTGCTGAGAGAAACCTGGGAAAATTTCAAAGTCCTTCCATAGATCTCTCTCTCTCCCCTTCCTTGGAGCTGGGACAGGGTGGTGGGCCCACCTCCAGGGCCAAGGACTCAGTGGAAAATCCTCCTGATGTATTCTGATGTCGAAACAGTCCAGCAGAGAAAAAGGGAAAAAAACGAAGTCCCAGGAAAACAAAAGTTCAACTCTCCAGAGGAAAAGGAACTGGGGAAAAAAACTGCCAAAAGCTGGCTGGAAAGAAAAGCAAGCTGGGTGCTTTCCTTCCTTCCCGCTCTCCTGCTGCAGCTGAAAAAAAAGTCTCTATCTCTGTGTTACCTTGAACAAGCTGCAAACTGCTTTGAAAAAGTTTTGCTCAGTTTTTCCTCCCCCCTCTCAGGCTCAGTTTAAAGGCATAGAAAGGCACAAAAATTAATTTCTGGGCATAGGGCAGCGATAGGGGATACACATCACAAAGTCACCCCAAGACATCATCTAAAAACTGAAACCTTCATTTTCTTTGGAGCCAACAGGAGAAAACATGGATGGATTATATTTGGGGAAGATTGGCTCCTTGGAAAGATTGTCGCCTTCCATTCATGGGAGTAAGTTCTTCTCTGAGGTGACTAGTGTGTGACAGTGAACAGGGTAACCCTCATCTTAACATGTAATATTATAAGTTTGATATTATTTTTTAAATTGACTTAATATTTGCCCATTTTTGAAGCACTTTAGGGCTTTACGCTTCTGTTTCTCAGTGCTGCTGTCAGACCCGAGGTAATTAATTCCACAGATAACTTCATTTTGCGGCCAAGAAAACTTTATGGGAAAAAAATGAAACAAACCAGAGAATCAAATGGTGGAAACGTACATGGTCTTTTTATTATATTTTTCATGAAGGAATTAAGTACATAAAAATGCTCCTTGCTTTCTGTGTGTGTCTAGTGCTGTATTATACACAGAAGCCCCAGAACTGCAATTTGTCATTTTCTTATAGTTTGTGCATGGTCCAGTTTTAATCCTCCTGGTCCTGCAGCCTGTAATGAATTCCAGTTGGGTCCAGTTCCACATATGAGCAACCTCATGGCCTCCCAGTGAGCTGGTTGTGCAAATGACCTAGATGCATGCCCTGCACTTGGGTAGGAGAGGTCATCCCTGTGGGATAAATTGAGGGTTGTTGATAATGTTTGATTGCAGAATAAAGAGATTATCTAGCAGTCTGTGCTTAAATGAGGGTGTCAGAAGTGAAAATTGTGACTTCTGCTCTTCATTCCTCCTTTTCCTTCTTCTCACTCCCCAGTCAGCAATGTGCAGGTGGGTTTGTGTCTGCAAGCTTTGCTCTGGTTTGTGGGGTCTGGGTTTAGGGTGCTGTGTTGTCCCATACCCCTGCAGAGCCTGGATCAGTCCCAGCCCTCTGAGGGCTCCTGGCCCTCCTGTACAACAGGGACTGACTGAACCATCCCCTGCGCAGTGGCAGGATGTGGATTGTGCAAGGGATGTTTCAGCGACTGACAGCAGAATGAGCCATCAATCTGAAACAACAACCCACAGGCATGCATGTAAATGTGATGCTTTCTGCCACGGGAGAGAAACGACTTCCACAAAATGACTGTGGAACAGCATTAAACTCGAGTAAAGAGCTGAATTAATCACAGGCTCCACCAGAGCGCTGGGGAGGGTGGCACAGAAGGAAAATGAGCCACTGCTGAGAGCTGAGCCAGCAGCCAGCTGATGAGGTGCTCTCCTCACTTCCAAGGGACTCAGCAAAAGGATTTTTCTCCCCCTTGGAAGTGAGGTGGCTTTTCAAATGTGGGGAGGAAGATGACAGTAAACATATGTTCTGCTTCCTGTTAGCTGCTGTCTGAGATTTTTCTCCTCCTGTGTATGACTGATGCTTGATTTGTTTCCACACTTCTTTTGCTGTGCCCAAAAGCAGGAACAAAAGGGCAGAGGAGCAGCAGAAATGTGAAGACCCAGAACAGCCTTCACCACCCACAGGTCTTACTTTTGGAGATTTTTTGTAATATTTTTATGTCAGGGAGGGCTGCATGCGGCGAGAGGATTTATGGCTCTAATTCCTTGTTCCTGCATAGTCACCACATCCTTTGGTCTCCTGCTTCTCCGAAACATCTCACAAGCTTATGTCAGTCATCAGCTGCAACTTTACAGTTTCAATGTCTGAAGTATTTCTACCCATTCTCCCTGATAACTCCCACAGGATTTGTTAAACAAGGTATTTCTGGACCAGACACCACTTTGCTTTCAGAACTTTGGTGCAACACAACCTCCTGGATTCCTTTCTCTTTGTGGGTACAACTGGCCCACACAGGAGGTAGGTAGTGGTTTAGCTAATTCCTGGGCAATCAGAGTGGTGATTAAACCCCTTCTCTTAAACGGCAAACAAGGTGCAGTGTAGTGCAAAGATGCGCTGATGCACTACTGGTCCACTACAAAATGGTACCAGCTACGATGAAGTCTTGGAAGTTTGTAAAGCCTTAAGAATCATAGATTCTTCATGGCCAGACCAGGACTTAGGGCTCCTGTTTTAAATAATTCCTCTGGGAGGCACAAGGGGAGAGAAAGCAGAGACCTTGTTTTATAATCCTCTCTCTACAGGTCTCAGTCACAGTCTTTGTGAGGCTTTAGTTCAATTTAGAGATAGGAGTAATCTCAGTGGAATGTAAAATGTGGTTCTAGGCTCTAGAGTTCTGCAGCTGGGGTTATAATCAACCTTTTATCACTGTGCTGGGCAGAGGGAGTGGCCCATTTAACACGTTTACACTCTCTGCCAGCTCCTCCATCACATGCACTGGCCAGAATACTTTCCTTGGTGGATACCAAGGCTGTGCCTACCCTGATACACATCCATTCTATGGGTCACATAGCTCTTGCCTTCAGTTTTGTCCTGACCTAGGCAGTGCTGGATCAATGCTGATGCTGCTCCATCTGTCTCTGGAGTGTCTCTCTCCTTCAGACCTCCTCCTGCAGCTTGAGTTTTAACCCAACAAACAGTGTCACTGCATGTCACTTCTGGGAGCGGCTGCAGAACTCAAGTCCTCTTTGGCAGAAATGTCACCTAGTTTCTCTCATCTTCTTCTTGGAAAACCATCCAATTTGCCTCCTTGCCTAGTGCTTTAACATTTTTGGACTGCTCTTCCCACTCATCATGTGCTCCTCAGTGGTATCTGTGCACCAGAGCTCTAGGGCTGCCATATATAGAAATATTGGTGAGCTGGAGCAAGGCTGAACATGAGAGAAGTCAGATTTATTTATTTTCTCTGCCTGTAACTTTCGCCTTCTGGGCAAGCACTGGGGACCTGCCATGTAAGCAGTTACCAGTTGAGCTCAAAAGCCAAAGTTCTGCAGCTGGAGTTATAAACAGCCTCTTATCTCTGTGCTGGACACAGACAGTGACCTATTTAACACATTTACCACTGTATCTTAAAATAGTTTTAAAAATTGCAAGTGCATGATGAAAAGCTGTGCAGAAACAGTTCAAACAAATTTTTGTTCTACAGCTTTTGCTAAAATCAGTCTTTTCCCCCACTCCCCACCCCTCACGCCCCCCCAGAAAATAGTTGTCTTGGCTTGTCACTTGCCTGCATGGTTAGTGGCAGATGGAGCTTAATAGCAGGTACATAATATCCTGTTGTTTATGGGTTTAAACGTTTTTTTAAAAACAAAAAATCCTCTTCTTCCTTTTCTCACTCTTTAGAAGGGTCACATCTATGAATAGGCAAAAGCTTGAATTGTGCTATGCTCTGCTCATTTGTGGTGTTTAAAAACGGCCTTGCCCTTTTCTGAGATGCTGGTTTTTTGCTTGAGCTTAATTTTTCTTTGAAATAACACAAGTGAGAGTCACAAGTATCCCTGAGAATTTTAGCTACTTTCTTGTTATTGTGGCTAAGTCAGCAAAGTTGTAAGTGTAGAGGACCACCAAAAATCATCCTGGTATGGAAGGACAACCACCACAATCACCCTGCTCAGCAGGAATACAACTGCAAAATACAGCAGAAATCAATTTCAGAGAAAAATATGAATAATAAAAATCCTGTCATAAATTCTCTAATTCTAAACATCTTTTTCATAGGTAACTAAATTCAGCATTTACAGAGTGTGTGTATTCATTGAGGGGATTGAGACAAGAAGGGATGGGAAAGATTTCAGGATACAAAGGAAGAATGTCCCAGCCTCCCATCCCTGATGAAGTTAAAAGTTATTCTGGGACTGAGGAAGGTTGTCGGTCTTTTCATCATTTTTAACTAATTAAAACTTCAGGAAAACTTGTCTCTGCTATCTGGAAAACCAGACAATGACTCTTCCCCTTAAGTGAGTAACTACCGTTAGGATAGGAGTGCCCAAAAGCTCAGCACCTTCCAAGTAAAGTGTGTTTTGTGCTCAGGTTCCCCCTGCTGCCTCTCCAAAGCAGAATCATTGTGTTAATGACAGCCCAACGATGGGCTTCACCTCAACGCCTTCACCTGTAAAGCTTTCTTTGCAGAGACACCAGACCAGTTTATTTCACAGATGCAGTGATCAAAGGCATGATACAAAGTGTTGCTGTGTGCTGCAGAGGAAGGCTGGGAGTAATTTGGGTCGACTAAAGTTAGAAACCATCCTCACCTCACGAGACAGATGTGAGCTTTGAAGTCGGGCAGATTATCAGCAAGGCAATCTAGGAAAGACACTTTTCCCCAGCTCAGTTTCTAATTTGTGGACTTGAAGGCTGTGCAGGACTTGATGCCTGTTTCTGGGGTGATGACAGTCTGCCCAGTCCTGTGACCTGCCCTCAACAGAGGCTGAAAAACGGTGTGATAAAATGTAAAGCACTTGAGTGAGTAATGCTGCAGCATATTTCTGGGAAACAGTCCATCCTCACCAAAGGGGTTTGTGGACAATTTAGGCTGAAGAGCAAAGGAAGAGCAAGGACACTCAGATCCTTGTATCTGCCTGCTGTATCTGATGTGAACCGTACAGCTCTAGCATCTTCTATTTAATAATTGCAGTATTTTGTCTCGTGCCTTCTGGGGCTGGTGGGACAATGTAGATCCAACATGACTGTCTTGTACAGCAAAAGGAATCCTGTTCACAGACTGAATGGTCTTCTATAGGAAGGCCTTTACCTCTGCCTTGAACCAGAAGTGGACAATGATTTATTTGGGGATGAGGACAGATCTGCCTCCTGGATGTTCTCCTCTTGCCTCCCTTTGCTCTGCAGACATAGATTCTGTGGTTAAAGAGTGCAAGCAGAGGCTTGATGAAATCCCAGTCCCCCAGAAACTGGAAAGAGCAGCTTTGATGAAGCCCCAGTTTTGTACCTATGTGTGCTCACTGCCTCCTTCTCACTTTTTCTCTTTTCCTTCCTGGGAGAAAAAGCCAGCTCGGTCCCTTTGTGCTGTTTCGATGAGTAAACCCTATTATTAGGGAAATCCCTGACGTTTATTTCTGGCTTTCCAGACTTCTCCCTACTGCAAATTCCTAATTCCTAAGGGATGCAGGACTTCCTCACAGGCTGTAATGCATGCCAGCTGTGAAGCAGGCTCTGTTCTAGAGATGCTCTTTTACCTTTCCTGATAGTCTCATGGCAACTTTTATTTAAAAGTTCCAACCCAATGGATTGCTGTAACAGGATCCTCCCTCTGCAAGTATTTTGTGGTCCAGCTGGTGGACTGAAGCCAAGCACAGGCTGAAACAGAACTCACTGGGCCATGAACCCACTCTGTTACAAATGAGCAAATGCCTTGGTCCTGCTCCTGATGTGCCAACCCAATTAAGGCTAGTCAGGGAGCTAAACTCCCTCAGAAATGTTCTAATGAAAGCTCTCCCAGTGGTTTATGCACCCAGAAGATAACTCATGTAGAGGAGGTTTACTGCTCCAGGCCATCTCTCTGTGTCCTTTCCATGTCTGCGTGCCATCAACCTGGTGAGTTACCTTGGCCTTCAAAGGTAACTGTGCCTCCTTTCCTGCCACACCGTGCAGGCAGAAGGGAAATACTGATGTGGGTTGTTGATTGAGAGGTCCCTCACTCACATCCAAACCAGGAACTGCCCACAGTGATGTCCACTTGGAGTGGCAGGGAAAGTGCCGTCTTCCATGGGAGCTGAGAACAGGGTCTTTTGGTTATTTAGGAGTTGAAATACCAAAAATCACAAGTGTGAATCTTGATGAGGTGAAGGAAAGAACAGCTGTTGGTGTCTCTTTGCCCCTTTCTATTTGCTGACATCCTGCAGCATGAGTGTGCTCTAAGTTCTAAAATAAAAGCCTAAAAATCTCTTCCTCTCCCCCAGGTCTGGCATCAGGGACCAAGCCAACACCTTTAAGTCACTTTCTTGTCTTTATCTTTTTTTTTCCTCCTTGGAAGTCGCTAAGCTGTTTGGCTTTGAACGTTCTCCAAAAGTGCTCCTTGAAGCAACAATGTGAACACAACAATGTGAACACTTCAGCACAAACACTTACTGTTAAACTGAAAAATAGAAAGAGTTGGGCAGGCTTAATACCAAACAGTGTTGTAAATCAGGCCTATAATCTGAGAAGATCTGGCTCATAATTAATCTTTGGGGAGTCTCTGGGTAGCAACTTGCAGGTCGTTAGTCAGTAAACTCCCACAGGTCTCTCTGGGTTTGGGATTAAGCTCTGTGTGTGAATAATCATCTAATGAATCACCTCATGCAGGGGTTTTAGAGACCTTCAATCTCTGCTCTTGGAAGGCATGTAGGTTTAAGCACAGTTGTGCCACAGCATGCTAACAGGAGTCAGAGAAATTCAGAGAGGAGGTAGTTTTTATCTCAGGTGGTGCAGGGGGGTTTGAAGTTCTCTTTTATTACAGAGGCAAACACTTTTCAACCATGAAATGGACCCAGGCATGTTTGCCTTGAGATGATTCTTGAAAATGGTAAAACATCAGAGAATTTTTTGAGGTGAACTTGTATTAAAATTTATGGCAAAGGCTGTCCCAGGCCGCCTGCTGTCTCACAGATATCTATAACTCTTTCTGATTCAAATTATCTGTATTTGAGAACTCTTTTGCCAGAATTAATGTTGCCTTGTCAGGACCAGGTACTGTGAGCTGAACATGTGCTTTAGCCCCATTTTTGAGCATCTTGATAAGGAGAAGCAGCCTGTGGAAGGAGGATGGAAAGGCCACAGGTGGCTTTTCTGGGGAATCTGGGCTGTGAATTGCCACCCAGAGTGGTGGCTCTTCAATTTGAGCTACAGCTCATCTTCTCAAGGGGTGCTTCAACCTCACCCACCTGAGAGGTCTCCGGCTCACCACACCTTGGTGAGGACCTGGGCTTCCTGCAGAGGCTGGAATCACTGTCATATGAAAAAAGTCAGTTTCTCCTCCTTTGTTATGGAAAAGTCTCCATAACTATGTTTACCTGGAGCATAGTTTACCCTCTGGGTGTGCTGCATTCTGCAGAGCACTCAGGGAAATCCCTATTTTCTCAGTAAATATTAAGGAGAGCTGGAGGTAAAGCTGTGGAGACCTTTCTGGTTTGAATTTTTGACTGTTGTCACAAGAAACATGAAAAATGTTGGGATGCAATTCCTTAAATACAAGTTTTCCAGGCAAAGGGTCTAAAATACAAGTATGAAACTCTTTGGAATTTTGAGACCTTTTGAAACCTTAGAAAAGGGTCTTCTAACATTGTGGCCTGGAAGGACACTCGGGCACAGTTTCTGCTCTTTCATTCTGCTGCACCTTGCTATATATTTGTAATGCCCTTACACTATGATTTAAGTAAGAAGAAAATTAGCATTAATATGCACAATAGAAGCAAATGTCAGTTTTAAAGGTACCATTCTCCACAGCAAGGCCATGGATTTAATAGGCTTTTACTGTATTATCAATAGCACAGTGCTGTGGCATTGAACCACAACTATAGGGAACAATCCAATTATCGTTCAATTGAGCCAAAGCAATCAGTCGGCTTAGGCCAGGGGATAAAGCAATCAGCTGAAAATGTTCAACAATCAGATTTGCAGAAAGCTGAAACTCACATTTTCTTTTTTTCTTTCTCAGCTGACTCAGAGATCTCCTCCTAACTAATGAACACTGGCAAGCAACAACTCAAAATATGGTGGAAGCTTCAAAAGGTCTGTGGCCAAGGTAATGAAGTCTTTTAAACAGGTGGGTTATTTTTGAGATGCACAAACCCATGGTCCTCTCTGTACTTCATCCTCCTATAGCACTGCAAAAAATACATTCAAACTAGTCTTCAGACTCTGACACTTATTTTCCCTATTTGAATCTTTAAAAAACGAAAAGCAATTCTGAAAGGTTAATGTTAGATCTGAGATATCAGGATACGAGGACCGAAGTTGTTGTTTAAGTGGAAGTATAAATTTGGGATATTTGGGACTGGATAAACAAAAAATTATTTGATCAAAGCTTTTCCTATAAAATGTATGTATTTATGATAAGGTCACTAACATTTTCTGGAAAGGTTTTTCTCAAAACAATGGTTTTTTTTTGGATGTGGCACTGCATTTTGGTAAATGTGTTGCCTATGTTAAGTAAGAGATTAAAAGACTCAAGCTACAGCATTATGTGAGCACCCTGTGATCCTCCCTGTAGCTTAAGGATCATTTGAAGGCAGAATTAACATAACCAAAGCATTTAAGACTCAAACACTTCCATCTTAAGCTCAATGAGCAATTGGTACCTTATGGGCCTGACTGTTTTTCCACAAGTATTATACTCCCCTTGACTTCTTTTGGGATTGCTGCTACTCAGACTAACGGTCTATGGGATCCAAATGATCTTGTTTCTGGTTGCAAGAATTGGAAAAGTGTGCTTCATAACTGTACAGAGTGTTGCTTTTGCCAACAAAACCTGAATGTGGAGCAACTCTTCCTATCTGAGGATAATCTGCTTAAATATAATTTTTGTTAACCTGCCTTGTTATCCTGCAATATGAAAAGTGCTCCTGTGTTTTGTTATGCAGAAGAGATGACATGGTGCTGCTGCATAAGAACTGACAAAACACAGTTTGAATGGTTTGATCTGGAGATCCTGATCTGACACAAGTGGTCTTCAGGCATGGTCTGCTGAAAATCTCTGGGGCTTGATTCCATTACACTGAGAAAAGTTAGAAGAGAGCTTGATTTTTCCAAAGGCTGAGTGTAATCTGGGTTTGAGCAGAACAGGCACAGAAGAGTTCTTAGTGTCCTAAACATGATTCCTTCTGCACTCAGCCAAAGGAAGGACTGCCCTAAAGCCAATGCCTTTTGAACTCAGACCATCACTTAATAGGGGGATTATATTGTAGTAACCCAAAACTGCCTTGGCCTCTAAGCTGGGGTTAGAGGGATTTCTAACTTCTGGGGAAGTGTTGGATTTCTCTGAATCAAATAAAAATGTAGAAATAATGCACACATTGGGGTCTCTTGAAGGTTGACATGAAACTAGGTCATGGCAACTCTCTTGGAATTCAATCTTTTGCCTGCATTTTCGTGTGAGGTGTTGTTTGGAGAACATGCTGGGCACTGCTCGTGAGATAGACGGGAAGCCTCCCTTGGAGCTGCCTTTTGTGCAGCTCTTAAAGTTGTCTCAGAAATCTATCAAAGTGAGAGCTTGTCTGGATAAAGGAGAGTAATTAGAGTTTCTCCTGTCTAGTTAATAGATTGAAAGGCACTGATGTGGAATGGAAGATTTCAGGCTAAATTCCAATCTAACATAGTGCTGGATGGGAACGGACTTCTGCATTAATAACAAAACGATGCGATTTACAGACTCTCATTTGCCTCTAGTGTTGATTAAAAAAGCCTAATAAGCCCTTACCTTGTGCCTTCACATCTGAATGGATTTATAAGATGGGGATGGGGGAGTGGAAAAGAGACCTCGAGGTGTCTTCCTCCTGAACACCAGACTGCAACATCAGCTGGTTTGGATTATAGCTTCTCTGCAGATGGATGTGACCCTTGTATGCAGCTGAAGGGGAGAAAACATCATTATCCTTGGAAATTCTGAGTGAATACAAAGTCTTAAAGTGTGAAAAAGGATTTTTCTTGCTTCTTAGTTTATCTTGAGGCTGTTTCTGAGTTCTGCCCATTTGCCTTTGTGCATTCCAAAGAACTTGTCTCCGGAGTAGAAAGCAACGTTGTAATGCTAAGTTAGAAATATTTGGGGAAGACATTAAAATAGAATTCTAAAGGGTTTATGACATGCTGTGCCATTATCTACCACTGTATGAAAGTTGAATAAAAAAATCAACCAAATGAGCTGCACTATTCATGTAAAGCTTGCTAACCTATGAATAATGTGATCACCCCAGATACAGCATTGTAAAGGTTTTATCAGCATCATTGGAGTATTTTTATCCATATTTGCATGTCTTAACAGGAGGAAGTAAAGGTACTAAGGTTGTAGAATCAACCTTTCAGCACTAAAGAACTTGGCTCTGCGTTCTGTTTTTTTGCCTTTTTACTTTTTGTCAAGCTGATTGCCTGTGGTATGAAAAGCTGAGTTTTCCTTTACTAAGGAAGCAAAGAGATCTGGTAACATTACACTGAGTCTGTATCTGTCTTCCTACATTGCATGGAGTCATCAAACACATGTAGCACCATGGAAGGAACTTGTATTTGCTCAAGGCACTGCCCACCTGCCCAGACACCCCTCTCCCTTCCATTATGCTCTGTGTTTCTTAAAGCCATTCTGCTCTTCATAACGAGAGGAAGAGGAGGATTTTATGGCTTAGCTGGAGGGTGCCTTGATAGCACAAACTTTCCATCTCTCTGGTGAACTCCTGTGTGATGCTGTGCAAACCCAGCTCTTCCCAAGCAGCCACCAGCTGTCCTTAGCTTTCGGGACCACTGAGGGAACTGCAGCGTGGGAGGGCGTGTGACAGCTTTATCATTTTAAGAGAGCAAACTTTCCCTGCTCCCCCTGGTTATGCTGTTCTGAAGTTCCTGTTGCTGCTCAGCTCTTGAGTTACAGTAGGAGGTAGTGGGGAGACATCTGGAGAGGGAATTTGACACGGACATGTGTTGATAGGCAAGGGGTAACGGCTTTAAACTGAAGGTGGAGAGATTTATGTGAGATATTAAGTAGAAATTCTTGATTGTGAGGTGGTGAGGCACTGGCACAGATTGACCAGAGAAGCTGGGGATGTCCCATCCCTGGAACTGCTCAAGTCCAGTCTTAATGTGGCCTGGGCAACCTGGTGTGGTGAAAAAACACTTTGTCCATGGCAGGGGGCTTGGAAATAGATGGTGTTTAAGGTCTGTTCTAACCCAAAGAGTCCTATCATTCTGTAACAGGATTGAACATAGAGGAGTAGGAGAAAGAACAGACTTTATCTCCAGAAAAGATGGTAAAAATACAATATTGAATTAAAATTATATTTTGTTGCCTTTTCCCAGTAGATCCACATCTCTGTTTGGGTAGAATTTGCTCAGTTCCTTTCCTGTGATCTTCTGAAGCATATCTGGAGTCAGACAACTGTTGCAATAGGGGTTTGGCAATAGTAAAGTTATGTGGAGTGTGTGATAACCTCTCCCTCTGCTGGTCTTTGATCTCCACCCTTTAGATAAGACACTGCGTGATACAATGGGCTTACACTCGGCAGTGCTCGTTTAACTAAGTGGAGAGAAGCAGGGCCATGGATCATATTGATGTGTAGCTGAGTTGGGTACTCAGCCTCTGGACTAAACTGCTGCTGCTTATTACCTTTGTGATTGATCACTACTGTGTTCTGTTCTTTCATGTTGTGAGTCACTTATGAGACAGGACAGTCCTTCTCTGGCTACTAAACATTGCACAGAGGCTGCTAATTGATTGACTCACTTCAGTGTGCCAGTTTTAATGCCAGCACTCTTTTGGTCATTTATCCAGGTTTCACTCTGGATGGGGTTATTGGTGCTGTGGGATGCTTGAGCTTTTGGTTAAGGTGAAAGGCTCCCTAAAGGCATGAGTCACCAAGGTGGTCTGGTAACCAAACCATGAACATTTCTAACAGGAGAAAGGATTCCTCCTCTTAATCCTGAGGGCTGTATTGTGTTCTGTTAGGTTGCCTCCTGCTTTGTCACAGCTTCCCAGGTGTGTTATGTGATAACCTGAGGTGTGCTGCCGCTGTGCACATCTCCAGGATGGACAGAGCTTTGCATACCTTGGAGCACTGGAGCCAGCCCAGCTCTGCTGTCCAGCAGGTGACCTGCATGTCTCATGTCCTGGGGCTTTTTGTGCCCTTGTGCATGGAGGTATGAGAAGGTGGCTTTCAGAAAAGGGGCAGAAAATATCTTTTAAGTGTAGCTAGGTTGTTTGATGTAGTCCAGCTGGGCCCAGAAAGCTGTTTTATTCCATGGTTGTGATCCTGCTATCTGATCTTGTACATGAGAGGTACTTCATGACAATTGCTGGAGGTGTCTCAGCCCTTGGAGCAGCACAGCATGCAGAGCCCAGAGGAGTTCAGAGACATCTGTACATCTGTTCCAGAGCTTGGAGCTAAGCAAGGGAACAATTGAGGCCTGGAGGCAGCAGAAGTCAGGGCATTTTACTGCTTCTGCTAATATAATCCTGCTGGTGCATCCACATGCTGACACAAAGCAGCCTCTCTCACCCCATATGGTAGAGACCGGCCTTCGGTGTCTCAGTGATCTCTCTTCAAGAGTAGAGAATACTGCTTATTCCTCTCTTCCTCATCCCTGCCTCAAATAAGAGTGGTTCCTTCGAGATGCTCAAGTCCCAAACACTATGTGGAGGAGCGTTGAGAGCTGTATGGAAATGGCTTGTGAAGACACAGAAATAAGATCTTCTCTGCAGTATCTGTGCTGTCACTGCATCTCCTGGGGATTCCCTTTCCCATCCACGGTTCACTAAATTTATGCCATCTGCTCGGGGTTGTTCTTGGGAAGTGTTTAGTGCCCAAGGCTGTTGCGTGCTCCCCCAGCAGGGTGGGAGTCAGTATCTTTAGTTGCACTTGCTTGGGTGAGAAATCGCTGAAGGCAAGAATCTGCACCAACTACGAGCAATAAATGCTGAGGAGTGAAGACTGGGGGAGGATGTCAGATTGCTTAAATCTCTCCCAACACAGTTGTGTTGGACGTGCATTTCTTGAGATCTCCAAAACCTTGGTCAGCATTTCTGAGGTGATTGATGGTTCTTTGCCACCCTGGCTTTGGTATGACATGGGACAGTGAAAAAGAGCTCTCCTGGGCCTTTCTTCATGGCCTGGCATTCTGATTCCTAGGCACCTTGAACTCCAGAGGACTCCTGTGCTCAGAGACCAGGTCTGAACCAAGAAACCACTCTGGGTTTGAAGGTGAGGAGGTCTCTTACACATACTTGAAGTAGGAAGGATGGAAAGCTCAGACGAGTGCCAGATTTTTAGTGGATTTTAGATATTTTTAGTGGGTTCCAGAGAGGGCCTTTTAAGGCCTGAACTGTAAGAGGTGAACTCTTGGTGTGAGAAGGAAAAACTGTCTTACTCTTCTTCCCAGGTAAGTTCAATTTGTGGTCCGTTGTTATGACGAGTCTGGCAAAACAACAATCTGCTCATGTTCCTGCTGGTTCAGTCACCACAGGAGCTCCCACACAGAGAAAGTTGTGAGAGCTTCTGGTAAGCCTGGTTTAAGCAGCCCAGGAGCCCTGGGTAGCTTTGACTTTGTAGAGGAAGTATCTGTCCCATGAGTAGGGAATACAGCTCTGTGTGTATCCTCAGCAATTTGTAGATGCTGCTTGCATCTTCTGTTTTTTCATTACTGCCCAATAGCAGTGGCTGATTTATTTAAAGTCTCCCTGATGCACAATCAAAGGTCAGCAAAGTCGAGGGGTCCTCAACAAAGTTAAGATCCTCTAGAACACGGTCAGTAGCTGTCTGGAGGAATAAACAAATGAGCTGAAAATCGAAATATAATTTAACCACAGCACAGATGCCTCTATATCAGGCAGGAATTTTTCATTTTCCTCTATTATGTTTTGTTATGAGCTTTATTCATATTTGAGTCACATGCAGAAGAAGTTTCAGATCTTTCATGTCAGACTATAAAGAAATGTAGAAGCAATAACTTCTTCCAAATATTGTGTTCTAACCTTCAGATGGATTGCCTGCAATTATCCCACCAATGAGAAATAGTAATTTTCCCCAATGTATTTCCACGACACATCCTTTGAACTCACAGTGATCTGTAAGCATTTTAGCTCCTTGTAGAAAGAGTCTTTCACTTGCTGCCTTGTAAACAAATTGAAGAATTAATGGTAAACTGAGAGAAAAGGGATGGTATTTATTTTTCTTTTACAACCGATAATGAGGAATTATTTTGGGTGCAGGAAGGGATAAGACACCCAACAGAAATGTCTCCCCACCTCAGTACTTGGCTCAGGACTGTATCTTCATTTTTAATTAGCCATGATTGTTTTCAAGTCCAGGTTTGCCAGTCTTCTAAATTTCAGACTTGTGTGAGTGCCAGAATTTGGCTCTGTGTGTGTTTTCAAGCACAGTGGCACTGGCCAGAACTCTTCTTTATGTCGTTTCTGACAACCAGGTTTGGCTGGAGCCAACTGAGCTCCAGCCCAGCTCCAGCTGCGGAAATGCTGAATTTTCCCAAACACAGGGAATCCAGAGATGGAATGAGACCTTCATGTGGAAGTCCACCAGTACACATGGGGGTGAAGGGAGAAGGCTGTCTTTCTTCTAGGACAGTCCAGACATATAATAAGTCTCAAAATAATCCCATCTTCTGAAATTTCCAGCCTGATTTGGAGGCTGACACCTCCCCAGTGCAGGGCAGTGACAGTCACAAGCAGCTGTGTCCTTGGGTGTCCTTTCACATCAAGCACACCAACCAGAGTGTGTTTTGGCAGGGAACTCTTCCATAGCACTGAGATGGGCAGCAATGACAACACTTCCCCAGGCTGTCAGAACTGCTCCTGTATTCACAGCTGCAAGATATTCCCAGAGCAAACCAACTATTTCCTCTTGTACAATAATTGTTTTTCAAGTTCCATTACGGGACTCTCAACAGACCTATGGCCTGTGTGCACCCTGTTGCAGGACTGATCTTTATTTGAAGGAGGAAGGTTTCAGCCAGCTCTGCTCCATACCACAGGGCCTGAGAGGCGTCTCCTTGGTAAATGAGGTGATATTTTTTTATGGTGAAGCCAAAAGCAAGTGCTTGGCATCTGTTCAGGTCAACATGCCAATGACCTGTAGGCTGTACAGCAAGGACAATTCCTGTCCTGTGAAGGTAACTTGCCTGCTCTGTTCTGTGCATCCTCCAAGATGAGCCAGGAGAGTTGTGCCCATCTTAGATGGCTTCCTGAAGGCTGATTGTGCTTACCTGGATTTCTGATGGCAGGAAGGTAGAGAACAGCTCTAAGGCTTTAAGCAAGAATAAAGCAAATTTATGATTATTCTGAAACCTCTTAAGAGGAGGAGATGAGGGGAAGGAACAGTGATTAAAGTAGATTTGCAGTTTCATTTAATGAGTTATGACTGGGATGGACAAAAGCTGGCAGAAGAATATTGCTGAAACCTTTTAAACCAGAACAGTCTGAGCTTGATGGGAAAGTCTTTGAGCCTTCCAGGAATAACTCATGCGCTAATGAGGAGGTTATATTTTTTTCCTTCCAGTAACACCTATGGGTGAATCGAGAAGAGGGTTCATGGTGCTGTGTGTTGCATAGACTGTGTGTTGGGCTCTCAAAATATTTCTGAAGAATCTGGAAGAGAGAAAAGATGTAGAAGACAAGGAGGAAGAAAACTAGCCTGGATAATTCTGGAAAGAAAGCTAAAGTCAACTGAAGTTAAGGAGGTTTCTGAGTTCCTATAGTCTGCCTTATCTATATATTCTGGATTTACAAATGTTCTTGTTAAAAAAACAATCCATTTCAAATCCTATGAGTCCTCTTGTTTTCTGTAACTGGAAAGCTTTGAATGTGTCTCAGCTTCATGTTTTTGAAGATCCTCAGACAAGAGGATTCTCATCCTATATAAATCATAAACTATTGGTAAATACACACTTTTGTCATTGCTTATGGAACTCTCTTCATCAGCATCCTCTTCTCAAAGAGTGCTTGTAGTGGTTTGGTCCAAAATACTCATTACTATCTACCTTCTGTGAGATAAGAATTAGGAGAAAAACAAAGCAGGCACCAAACTTGAAAGAATATGAAGAAGTTTATTAACAGACCTAAAAGAAGGAAAAAAGAAAAAAATAAAATCATACCACACCTTCAGAACTCTTCTCCTTCCCCCACCTTTCTCCCTTCTCCCACTGACAATGTAAAAAGACAACCCTTGAGATGTTCAGTCTGTTTACCACTTCCATAATAACCTTGTTCAGTCCATGTAGGAAGAGGAGTCTCTCTTGCCCATGCTATGAAAACATTATCACAATGAGACAGCCGCCCAGGTTGGTTCTCTGCTCGCATGTGAGTCCCTTCCCCCAGCTTGCAGCTTTTCCCACAGCTGCTTTCGAGGGTCCACTCTCGAATTACTGGGGTACAATTTTAAGGTTGAGCTGTTCAGAAACAAAAGTTCTCTTCACCCATCTCTGGGACCATTTCATCTCTAAGAATAGAGGCCCTTCTCCTTCCCTAGGAGCAAAGGGTCTTCCTCATCTTCATCTCTAGGACTATCTCTGGGAGCATCTCTAGGAACTGAGGTCTTCCCCTTTCCATGTGGAGTAAGAGTCCTCATCGCGTCCATCACTCCCTGTTCAAACTTCTCATCAAATTACAGCTGCTTCAGCATCTGCCTATCTCAGCGCAGGTGCTTTTGCTCACAAGGACAAGTTGAACGCTCCACCCCCCATGCCTTCATGAAATCACAACAGGTACTCTGATATATCATAGCTTTACAAGTGAATTTCAGCTTTAAGCATCTCCTCTTTCTTCTCCCTCAGATTTTCAGCTCTTCACAGCACTAAAAGGGTTAATCTCACCTCGGCCTTGCAGCTGGAATTTCGCTTATCACTGTTGGTCACATGATCTCTGCCGGACAGCGGTGCAGCTTCAGCTGAATCTTGGCGGCACTGGAGAGGGGGTCCCAGGCCTCTCCGTCTGCCCACAGCAGGGATGTGGGTAGAACAGGTCCATGGCTCCAGGATGGCCGTGGCCCGGCCCAGCCTGGTCCGAGCAGGGCCTGGGTCAGGCCCGCTGGCCCCCGCACGGGGCCCGCAGCCACCTGTCCCAGCACCAGAAACGAGACAGAGAGACTCTCCCCAGGGTTTGTCTATTCTTAAATGTGGACCACAGAGGCGGTCACAATTTTAAGTGGCTTAAAGAATTGTCCATATTCAAACTGGCGAGCTGATAGGTTCTGTCAGGTCACAGAGGAAGCTGTAAGCACCCCTTTGCCAGAACATCACTTCCGAGACTATGCTTTGCTAACCCATGACAGTGCTTTATCCTATCTGACAGCAAATGGCATCCAGAGAAGCAAGGCATTTTCAGGAAGGTAATTTGCCTGTGGCATGAATCAAATTCTCTCCATTGCCTGGTCCCTAAAGGGTACATATCTTCAGAAGATGATGGTGGGGTGGGTTGTGATGGCTATCAAGGAAATCGCTTTTCCATTTGGTGGCAGAGAATCTGTCCCAGCATAAAATGATAAAACAATTTGTGTTGAAAGGACCTTTAAAGATCATTTAGCCCAACCCCATTGCAAAAAGACATCTCCCACTAGATGAGTATTTTCAGGGATGGAAGCATATTACTGGTATTTCTTGCCAAAGGAACCTGTAACACAAAGCTGCCTGCGAATAAAAGAAACGGGAATATTCTTGCAACGTGGCCCTTCTGCTTCTAGGAACATGACAGCAAACGTGTAAAAAGGGTTTGAGTGGCACAGAATTTAAACAGCTTTTTAAAAATCTGCCTCAATTTAAAATTGAAAGATTATCCAATATTGCATAAGCTCAAAAAAGTTGGACAGGTATGAATTTAGCAAAGTAGTTCCCGTGCCAGGCTGTATCTCTCTGGGAATAGGCCAGTAGGAAATATGTAGCAGAGAAGGGACTGCCAAAAATTTCAGAGGATGACAATGCACAGGCAGATTCCTTTGCAGGGCCAGCTCCTGGTTTCACAGCAGGACCCCCTCCACTTGGAGAGGTTTGTGTAGCACAGCCTGGGTGGGACCCTCTGCAGTAGGGTTACTTGCTGGGTTTCATCACTGGGGCTTTCTAGCCTGAAAAGTTTCAGCCTCTGCACTTCCTGCAAAAATGTGGGAGCATTTGGGGAGTTACTGAATGTAGTACAATTGTGTGGCCTCACTTGTCTTGAAATGTGAATTGCTCTATGACTAATGAAATCTCTTAAATTCCTGTAAATAAAAGATGGGAACAGATTTTCTGGTGGAAAGTGTCCCAGTGCAGCAGTTTCTCTCAGCTCCAGACAACTGCCATTTGCTTGCAATACTTTCATAGATTTGTAAATATTGCAAAACATGAGGAGTTTAAATTTTCATGCTTTAATATGAGGCTGTGGCTGCACTACAGTGGGGGATTAGGCTGGGAGCCTGCACACCAACCTGGGTGATTGATAAAAACATACAGGAGGGATAGGGTAGGAGGCTTCCCAGGGTGTAATTTGAGTTCATCATCTGTGTGGATGGAAATGTCCTTTCCAGGTAGAAACAGAAACCTCTTGACTAAAATATTGGAGTGAACATTTCTGTTTGAGTAAAGCAATGAGATGACGGTGGTGGTCTAAGCTTTTCTCGCTCCACCAAAACAAAAAAAAAGGGCTAATCAGTCATATTTGTTTTTCTTTCCCTGCTTCTGTGATTTCTCACTGCTAGGAAACACTTTGGTTACAAATCTCAGACCCAGCAGAGAAATATCTTATATGTGTTCTGGCTAAGCCTCTCTCAGGACTGGAGCACTAAGCCCTCAGATAGTTCAGGTGGTCTTTTCCTGTATTAAATGAGTCTAAAGCTGCCCATTGCTGGTTCTGCTGGGCTGGCCAGCCCTAAGCCCATCCACGTGCATTCATTGAAGCAACTTAGAAAAATCCCCAGGCTTGTAAGAGAACCTACATATTTCATAGCTTGTTGGGATGGTATGAGCCCTCAAAATTTGAAGTAAGAGTGCTTGCTTGATGAGAACAATTGCTGTGGTCAGAATATTTTAGCAGCTGTGAGCACCTGGCTCTTTCAGTATATGGTGTCTGATCATATGATTGGCCCTTTGTGAGCTAAGGAATAATTTGCCCATTGACTATCTTTTTTTAATGTAGTTTTCTTTCCTAAATTGCTCACATAGTGCATATAAATCACACAGCCAAACTGCATGTGGAGCAGACTTGCTTTGGGTTTGTGGAGATATGAAATATGTAGCTTGCATTTTGCAATCATAGCAGTCCAAAAGAAAATGTACATGCTTTTTGGAAAGCATCTTGAAGGTGTTTTTCAGCATGTTCATTTTTAGGTGTCTAGCTTGAGGGATTTTGGAGAATTTCTGCTTTGAAAAATTTATTTGAGTAAGCAACAGGTTATGAATACATTCAAGCAGCTGCAGTCAGTAGTGAGTTCAGCAATTCAGAGTCCAGAGGGAAGAAGAGCTGCCAGACCTGATGTGTGGAGAAGGACTGACACATTGGAAGCAGTTATAAGTGGACCCTGATACATTAATTTCTTCACCATCATTTGGGATCTGAGAGGTTCAAGACCACCCCATTCCTTTTAAGGTGGATTTATCACCCTTAAACCAGTCACCAGCATCTGTCTTGCTCTCTTTGCAGTCATGGCTGTGTCAGATGTAGGCATTCCCTGGCTGTAGGGGTTGCACTTGCACCTCCTGTATGGACAAAAATGATGTTTTTTCCCCATGTATGGAGCAGTAGGAGGTGAATGCTCTAAAACCATTTCATTTCCTTTGGTGATGATGGGTGGCACTGTCACACAGAAATGGTGTTAACTGAGAGCAAACCTACGTCAAGGTGGCAGTAGATGATGCAGAGTCCCCTGCCAGTGCAGGTACCACTCTTTCAGGCCTCTTAAAGAGTAATACACATGGGGATACATCTTGGTTTGCTGCAGTTGTGCTCAGTGATGTGTCAAAATGCTGTGGGATCAGTGCTGGCTCTCTACAACCATCTGTGAGTATTTTGGCATGGCACTTGCTCAGGGAATTCTCCAGGATTTGGCCTGTTATTAACAATTCTAAAATGATGATTGCTCACAAATCCTTTTTAATAGATACAGTGACTTATGTGTGTTTAATCAAAACCCTGTTTTCTTGGGGTTCAGGCAGCTGGGATGAATTGCACCCAAAAATGATTTGGCACAGGAAAAATGGTGCTCTCTGGTCCTGGTACTGTATTGCATTAAAGATCCACAATATTTGGCAGGCTGAGAGCTGTCTTTAATTTGTACCAGTGCAGCGAGCACAGCTCTTGGGTGCCAAGATTGCTTTGCTATGACCATTATGACACTTCATACCTGAGTATGCAAAAAATCCCCTGAAAGTGCACTGCCTGTCATGTCTTATTGCTTAATGATGTAGCCAGAGGCAGACCTGACACTAAGGCCATTCTTCCCTCCCGGTGGGGAACGAATCTTTAATCCCATCAGAGCAGATGCACTTAGAAACTGCAAACGGAGCCTGCTCAAAGCTGTCACTTCACTCCCTTAATGAGCCCATTCTTCAATCAAGGTAGTTTCTTCTCTGGGAGCTCAATGATAGTGTTTGAGTATGGGATATTTATAGTGTTAGTGCCAGGCTCTTAACAGCCTAATGGCTGAAGCCAGGCATCTCTGCTTTTAAAAGCTGGGTCAGATGGGGAGGGGGAGAGCTGGGCACGATGGAGGGCTTTGGCTGAGCTTGGAAATTTAGATTTCCTCAAAACAGGAGTCTGCAAAACCTGATGCCTTATTAATTCCCCTTCCTTCTGGATGGGCCACTGCTTAACAAATCATGCCAGGCGAGGAGAAGGGAAGGAAAATAAAGAGTGTGAAAATTAGTGCAAGCTTAGCTCTTGCAGCAAGGACTGCAGCACAGCATTGCGCTGACAGTGCTGGGACTCACCTGCCTCTGTCAGCATCTCTGCCAGCTCCATTTGCTTTGCTTAGCCTGGCTTTGCATGTCCTGATTTGCCTGGACTATTCCTTTAAAGTAATGAGACTTGGACATGGCAGAAGTACTGGACTGGTGGCATGTTGTGATTGAGGAAAAGTCACTTTTCTATAACAGCATTTTTTTTCACCCCCACACTTCTTCTATTACTTCAACTCCTCAGTTTTCAGGAATTATTTAGGACTAGACAACCTAGCAAGTGGGTGTGTGCTAATACTGCATTTTGAGCCTGAACTGGAGCCGTTGTGTCAAGTTTTCCTGCATTTTCTGTCAAAACTCTCAGGATGTGAAACTGTATGATAGATACCCAAATTCAGGCCCTGCTAATTATGGATTTTTCTCAGGCCAACAGGGAGATGGAAGAGTTTTCTTAGATCTGTAAGCCTTGAAAATGCACTTGTCCTGTCTATAGGGTTTCCATAGCCTCCTCCTGAGGCTGCTTGGATTTTCAGGGTAATAAAGGGCATTGCCCACCAGCTCTCTGCAAATCTTGGCACTCAGCCCATCTTGCACACTCACCTCCTATTTTGCAAGCTGTCAAATGCCTGCTTGCATGCTAAGAAGAGCTTGCTGTATAGCTTTCAGATAAAATATTTATGAGTGGTTGAAAATTAACAGTAAAAGCATCCAACCATGGCTATGCAAAGAGGAGAGTTAGAGCTCTACCAACACCCAGCCTTTCTCAGCAAGGGAAAGCTCTGCCAGCTGTCCTTCCTGCCACCATAAGCTCTTTCAAACCAGAGTCCAGAGCTGCATAACAGGTAGTTTTGAGGATCCTGCCCTCGTCTTGGTTTTAGTTATCACACTGTCATATTGCAAATAACTCTGGGTGGTTTTGGAGGAAGGTCACTGGATCAGTAAAAATTTCCCCTCTGGAGCTCTGACAAACTTGTAAGTGCATGGGAGAGATTTTGTGTGTGTTTTATCTTAGTGCACTTCTTCTGCCACAAAAGTGCTTGGGTATTATTTTTTTTAAAATACATTTTCTTAGGCCTTGTCATCTGAAAAAATAATTGTGTTCAACAAAGCAGCATCATATCAAAATTGCCTTTACTCCACAGCCTCACACTTCAGTTCAGCTCCTCTTCCTGCTTTAAGAAAGCTTTGCTGTTCCTCATGCTGCAAATATATGACTCAGAGGAAAAAAAAACTGTAAACCCAAATCAAACCAATATTTTTTCATAAATGAAACAAGGCTGTGTGGAAGCTTTGCATCACCACTGATACTGCAAACAAATCTTGTTTATAATAATCAGATAAGCTGCGGTTGTTTCTGTGCCAGTAAAGGAGGCACTTGGGAGGACAGGGCACAGCAAGCACCACCTGCGTCTGCTCCTACCTGAGATGGGCTATTTTGGAGTCTAAATCAGTGTCTTGCACACTGCAGCTGAAGCTCTGAATCTCAGTTCTCAAAGTGTTTATACAGAGTAGTTCTGTGACTGGTGTTCTTCATACTGTGGAGATCTGGATAGACTTTGGACTGGGGCTGTGCAGATCAGGCTCAAACACTATTTACTCCAGGGCTACCGTTCTCCTTCCATGGGAGAATTCAGACCAAGGCTGCTGAGGAAGGCTTGGACAAGACTGAGTGCTCATTCCTCAGGACATATTCCTCTCTGCAGCTCTCTGTGGGAGAAAATTCCAGTGACACTGAAATTTCTGTAGATCCAATAGGATTTTTCCTTCCCCTCCTAGTTTTCTCTCTTCCAGGTTTAAATCACCATAGCTCTCACTTGGCAGAACAAACCTGAAATCCCTTGAGATCATGCCCTTGCTTAGGACTCTCACAGTCTAAGCACTAGTGCTCCCAAATTTTGTGGCTCCTGGTGCGAGATGCATTAAGCAGAAGGTCAGATGGGATGACCAACGTAGTTTCTAATGCTTTATAAGTCAGTGAGTATCAAGGCAGTCAAAACACTGAAAAGGAGCTTCTTTTTAGTCCCTGAAAAGTAAATGATTGTGTCATGTAAAAGACCATGCATTTCAAGACCTGACATGTGAGTCGCCCTTTGTTAATTAGAGCCAAGGGACGAGAAACAATTGCACCAGAAGTTTCAGTCCAAGTCTTTATGCATTTATTTACTATTGTTTCACTGACTGTTAAACTATTTGCTAGTACTCATCCCAAATTCATGAAGTACTATAAATACTCGCAGAGAAAGTATTCATTACTTTTTCATAAAGGACAAGAAATACAGTTGGGAAGTTCAGTTTAGCAGTCATGCTTATAAACAACTGAGGGCTTGCTGGGTTCCCATTAAAACTTGTCAGGTGGTGCTTATGTTCCAAGCCCTGGGTAGCCTATTCCAAGCGTAAGATGGAAAAGTTAAATGCTTCTAATTAGACATATTCCCACATGTGAGAGAGACAACCATCCTCTGATGGAGTACTTCATACATTCTCTAAAACATGGTGGAAAATCGTCACTACCTCTTACCACCTGCCGAGCTGAATGTTTGATTTTTAACCCCAGGTCCTCTTTTAGGTCCCTCCATGCTGCCACAAAATTATTTTGGTGTGAGTAGGAATGCAATTCTGCACATTTGTTAAGAAATCATTTTGGTGGACTCAAGCTCTGAAACTCAGTGCTTATGTATCCTTAAATGTGAAAATCTCTCATTCAGATCATAACAAACTTGGGCTGATGGAAAATAGGTGCTTTTGTTCCTTGCTTGTAGTGTCTTGGCACAAGGCCTGTTGTGGTGATGGGGGGCACTGCTGCTACCCTTAATAGATTTTACCTCTGACATAATCTGACTCAGGTTTTCAAATTATTATTACTGTACTCATTATACCCACTTAAGTGATATTTTAAACTTTGCTCTGAGTCACCAAGTAGGTTTTCTCCCCTCCCACTCATTCGTAATATTTTCTAGCTATTCGCCAAGGTTAATGCTCATTAATTTAGGTTCCAAAATTAATAATCCCCTGATAAAATACTCCAGTTTAAATAACGCAGGCTTAAGGCATATGTCATGTGTGAGTCATAATGTATTCCCACCACTTTGAGAAGAATATTGTTCACAGTGTCATATCCAGAAACATCAAATTATCTGCTGAATATTTAGAAATGAGTGTATATTTAGTAACTAGAAAGAAGAGCTATAAATGCATGTTCCAAAATGCTATTATTGTAGTGATACTTATTAGGTGTTTTTATTTGTTGGCTGCAATATAGTAGTTTAAACACATCTGACTTCTTTTCAAAAGTCAAATGGATAAGACACTCCTAAGGGAATGCTTGTAAGCATATTCTAAACTAATTTTCTTTCAGGCTGGAAAAACATTGATATATCCCTCAGCCATCCCTTTTACAGCTTGGTCTGCACTAAGCTTGGCCTCAAAATTAGGCAGTCTGGGAGAGCAGAGGTAAATGTGTTGTTTTGTCCCTGTCCCATTGCCAGTTTTCAGGATAGGTCTCAATGCCTTGGCTTTCCTAGGTGTGGTTTAACCCTAAATGGCAACTAAATACCACACAACCGCTGCTGACTCCCACCTGCCCTGGTGAGATGGGGAGGAAAATCAGGAGAAATAGTTAAAAAAAACCCCAAACTCTTGGATTGAGATAAAAACAGTTCAATAATTTAAACACAGTAAAATATAATAATACTAATGGACCATAATAACAATAAAAATAGTTGTAATGAAAAGAGAAAATAAATTAAACCTAAGACAGACAAGTGATGCACAATGCAGTTGCTCACCACCTGCTGAGCAATGCCTAGTCTGTCCCCAACTACCAACCAACACCTCCTGGCCAACTGCCCCCAGTTTACACACTGGGAGTGATGCCCTGTGGTTTGGAATATCCCTTTGGTCAGTTCAGGTCAGCTGTCCTGGCTGTGTCCCCTCCTGCCTTCCTGTGCATCTCCTCACTGTCACAGCATGGGAAACTGAGGAGTCCTTGACTCGGGGAAAGGACTGCTCAACAACAACTGAGAACATCAGTGTGCTGTCAGCATCATTGCCATACTAAATCCAAATTCCAGCTACTAGGGACAAAGTGAATTCTATCCCAGCTGAAATCAGGACACTTGGGTTTAATAGCTAGTGTGGTGAAGCAACAGACTGGAATGAGCCTGAGGACTAGGGTGTAATCTTGGTAGCTGCTTGTCTGTGGCACCAATAAATGGATGCCACATTTCCTCCCTTGGAGAAGAGGGCACAAGGGAGGGCTGGGGTGTGCCCAGACCCTCCAAGAGTGTGGCTTTAGCTGCCTGTTTGCTCAGCATGCATCCTGCTGAGAGAGAGGGACACTGCTGCTGGATTGAGGCCAGCAGATCCCACCGTCAAGCTTTTGACATGTCAGCTGCTTGTGGAAAACTCCATCTGCAGGTTTACAGAATGTGATGTCTAAAGACAGATTGGCACCCAGAGCCAGGAGGGGCCCTGACAGGGTGCTGACAGCTGGAGAGCATCAGCAGCAGCCCCATGGATGCCAACGTTTGGAAATCAAAACCAGTTTTCACCTGAACCACCAATCCAGAGTCTGAAATGTTCACATCTCCTTCCCTGGGGATGTCGCCCACCGTGGCTGGCACAGGGACTGGAGGGTTGTGGAACTTTGCTTGTCACTCAGTTAATATGTAGAGGAGTCACAAGAGTGCAAAAGGTAGGGGTGGGGGTCATTAAAGAACATGTGGATTGTCAGGGCTAGCAAGGTGTGATAAGAAACACAGGCATCAAAAACATGGTTCTGATGTTGGGGCACACCAGCACAGCACACTCCAAGGCAAAGGCTCAGATCAGGACCCTTCAGCTACACGAATACAAGGGGAGGAAAAGCAGGTAGGAAGCAGGGAAGCCCTACAAGCCCGGGGGGCACTGCAATCCAAGAGGAATGTGACCAGTGAGACATGGTCTAGGTGGGAAGTGTGGTGCTGATGGTGGACGTAGGAAGGGAACTTTTTGTGTAGGAAGATGGAAAGAATGGGGTCTCCTGAAAACAGAAAGCCGAAGGAGAAGGAAAACAGTCCTCAATTGTGTTAAGTGTGTAAGTGGCTTCAAAGAGCGGGGGAAAAATATGTTTAAGTACATGGTGGGAAGAATCAGTAATAATGAATTTAAATTAAAACAAGGGAGGTTTAAATTAGCATAAGAATTTTGTCTCTAAGTATAGCAAAAAAAAAAAAAAAACTGGCATAGGAGGTGGAGCCTCTGTTATTCAACCTGTCCCTAAATTCTTCAAACAAAATCAGTCAAGGATGGCTGAGACAGTTAGATTTTTAATTTTTTTTCCTCAGCCTTATTTTTTGATGGGGGCTGGCAGGGGAGCAACAAGGTATTTATATCTATTTTCTCTTTCCTCTTTAAGAGTGAGTTTCAGCTCTGCTACCTTGTTCTTCCTCAAATCATCTCTGTTTAGGTGGGGTCCTGATCTGCAATGACAGCCTTCAACTGAGCAAAGGATTTATTTATTTAGGACAAAACTGTAAATTTGGGAGTTCTCCTTTGATTCTTGGCAACCAGTGTCTAAATATTCCCTCAGAAGAAGAGGAAAAAAAATACCCTATATTGTTCTTGATTTTGTGACAGTCTTCCTGTGTTACCTTGGGCAACTCTCTAATACACCCCAGAATATGCAGGTGAGGACTGTAAGCTCCATCCTTCAGAGAAAAGAGCAGATTGTACTTAGTGGCAAGGACTATTTCTTCTCTGTGCTGCCCCTATTATGTGGAGTCACACTTTAAATCTCCCTGCGAATGCAATAGGCAGTAATCTTCCTTTGCCGAAATCTGAGATCACCGATGTCACACAAATACAAGAAGCTGCCAGACAACGCTTCCTAGATGAAACCCTGTAATAAGGTGTTTAAGGAGTCCAGAAAAAAAGAGAAGATCGCTCACTACTAGCACAGACAGGCATGCTCAGCCCAAGGCTCTGTGTCTCCAGGACAAGCATGTGTTGCTAAGACATTCTCAGGCATTTTGGTGTCACACGGTACCTGCTGGTCTTGCAGGGCTGAGCTCTGGAGTCATTAGCTGGTGTTTGGAGTCATTAGCTGGTGTTTGGAGTCATTAGCTGGTGTTTGGAGTCATTAGCAACTGTTTGGTTTTGGGAAGCTCAGTCCCCTGAATGGGATGTGGCACCACTGCAGGGAGTTATGTGCTGCAGCAGGTTGCACTTGTGCAAAACAGGGGTTTTATAATACCTGAGGTTCTTACAGGGGAGAAAGTAGTTCTTTAGGCTCAGAGAATGAGACAATGTTTATCTTTATAGCCACCCTAAAATTTTTGACTTCTCTTCCCTTGAGAAATGGTTTCTGCCTGGTTCCTCATGCATGTTTCCTCACAAACATTGCTCTTGGGCACACCAGAACTGTCTCTGGTCATGTCCATGCTGTGAAATGGCTCTGTTTACCCTGCAGGCAACATACCCATGGTGCTCTAGGGAGATGTGCAGGCCCCTGAGGAATCTCTGCTGGCCAAGCAATCTGCACTCAGGTGGGAATGTACTGCTTTTTGAAATGGCAGAGTCCCAATCTTGCTCAGTTTCTTTTGGTGCGGTCCTTAGGGTTTTACACCATTTCACATGGGTATTTTTTGCTTGCTTGAGTTACTGTTATAATCACAGCAACTTGATTTCTGTGTTCCTCTCCTGTCCTTTCCCTGCACACCATTAGCATGTGGACTATTGGAGCTCACCAACAATTTTCCAGGGAAGAAGAACCAGTTTTACACAGCTGTAAATGAGCACAGGCAGGCAGCTGAATCCTGGACCTACAGAGCTGCTGCCTGATGGAGTTTATACATTGAACATTACTGTCAGGTTCTGCTAATCTGTGCTGAAGATGGTAATTTTTGCAGTTGAATTTCTGTCATTCCCTTCCTTTATATAGAATCATAAAATCATTAAAGCTGTAAAGGGCTTCTGAGATTGAGTCCAACCAACAACCTAACACCACCGTTTCCACCAGTAACCAGTGTTCCAAACACTCCATCTACAGGTCTTTTGAACACTTCCAGGAACAGTGATCCAAGCTGTCCCCTGGGCAGTCTGTTCCAATGACTGACCACCCTTTCAATGAAGAAATTTTTCCCAATATCCAATCTAAACCTCCCCTGGCACAACTTGAGGCCATCTCCTCTTGTCCCATCTCTTGTTACCTGGGAGAAGAGACTGACCCCCATGTTGCTGCCACCTCATTTCAGGTTGTGGTAGAGAAGACTAAGGTTCCCCCCTGAGCCTCCTTTTCTCCAGGCTAAACACCCCCAGCTCTCTCAGCTGCTCCTCATCAGACTTGTACTCCAGACCCTTCCCAAGCTCCATTCCCTTCTCTGGACATGCTCCATCATCTCTCTACCTGAGAGCCAGTAGATTTCATTGCTAGGAACTGGAAGTTCTAACAGATGACAATTATTTTTTTAGCTAAGTACCAAAACAGTCCCAGGGACACACTGTGCCAGGGGCTTTCGGATACTGAAGTAGAAGACACATTTTAAAACACATGCTCATTAGGCTTGATTCAAAATTCTCCATGTCTTGGGAAGTGGCATTGGGAACAGCTTTTTAGCCTGGAGAAGTGTTGGTCCGATCCTGACTTTGTAGTGTCAGTTTGTGCATGGTGTTAGCATCTGTTTTCCCTGGCATTGAAGCTTGAGCAGTGAGGAAGCTGAGATGGGGAAAATGCAGAAAGCAGGATGGGCTGAGCCCCTACAGACAAGCACTGAAGTATTTCTGTTCTTAGTTGGTCTGTCATTGTGCAAATCCATGAAATCCTGCGACATTTCTATAGGCTTATGAACAATTTTTTCCTTTCAGAATTCAAAACCCCATGACTCTTTTGTTCCAATCTCTTCCCCATCACCAAGCAAACCCCAGGAGTTTTCTCTGGGCCCATTAGAAGGTGGCACTTCTGCCTTCACCTGTTTAAAGCAGGAAACTAAAAAAACTCACTCTCCTGCTGCAGGGGAGGAAGAATCCATCTGGCAGTGACAATAACAGAGAAGTGAGATTTTGCATGGAGGGCAGGCACGTTCAAGGTGAGACCTCTTTGGGGAATGATCACATTTCAGTGGGACTGTGCAGAGACAATGGTGCTTTCTGAGACAGGATTCAAAGAGGAGCAGAAGAGTCAGGGACTGAAGCATTCCTGGATTTGCCTGTGGAACCAGCTTCAAGAAGAGAGCAGAGGCACTGGTATAATAACCATGAGAGAGGATGCAAAACCTTTGATTTAAAGCTGTTCTGCTTGAATGCTATTGCTATCAGGCACCCTTTTAAGGCACTGAAAGCTTTGCCAGGGATAAAGGAAAAAGGGGCAAGGGACCTGTATAGTACAGCAGTTTGACTGTCTACCTCTTCGTGCATGGAAAACTTTTGGATGCCATGATAGCAGCAGCAGCAAAAAGCATGAAGTTTGATAACTTAGTGTCTTTTCCCTCTGATCCCTGATTTTTTGTGCTGAGCAAGGGTCTATGAGCACTTGTGGTTTCTCGTGGTATCCAAAACCCCAGATTTCATTCAACATCTGCTTTTGGTCTGGCAGTCCCCTGTGTGGAGTGTTCTCCATTTCACATCCTGCTCTGCACGTGACAGAGGTGTGTGTCTGTCTGAAGGGATTAGATCCCATCTTGTAACACTTGCAAAAACGCTTATCAAGCTGTGGGACAAAGCACAAGGAACTGAAGTGAGAAGCGACAATCTGCTCTGTGCAGCAGGGAAGCACTTGGCAAAGATGCAATTTATAACTGAAAGAGTTGCCAAGTTTTTTTTGTTTTAAGTTGTTCTGCTGACTTTTGCAGAAATGTAACCTGGGAGATTGTAGGATGGCTCCTCTGAAACAGATTTCTGTAGAAAGTGGGGTGTACAAGAGCAAGATACAGTGGGGTAAATTCTCAGCTTCCCAAAGGTCACTTTATGTTTGCAGTCAAATTGAAGAAGATCTGAGATGACCATAATTGCAAATGATAGAGCTTCAGTAATTAACACATTATTCTAAATTCCTGATGAGAAATGGGGAGTTTGGGGCAGGTCTGGATAGCTACTCCTGTAAACAGGGACTTTTATACCCAGACTGGTATAAAACCAATTATATGACCCAAAGATAAAACCGACAAGTAAAAAAATATATACAAAGCCATATATATAACCCAAACCATCTGCCCCATCCCTGGAAGTGTTCAAGACCAGGTTAGATGGAGCTCTGAGAAGCCTGGTCTAGTGGAAGGTTTGGTGCCCTTGGGAGGGGGTTGGAATGGGATGATCTTAATGGTCCCCAAACCATTCTACAGCTCTGTAATTTAAAAAAAAAAAAGAAAAAAAAAAGAAAAAAAAAAAGAAAGAAAAGATGAAACTTCCAGTTTAGCTGGAAGTTGCCATCAAAGAACAAAAAAGAGCCTAAAAGGCTGCAGGTTAATTTCTTTTGGTGGGGATGCTTATCTTCAGTTTGGATTTGACCTTGAAAGTCAGGTTGTTTAAACTGACTTGCAGATTAGTGTTGCAAACGTCAGGGCATGGGGAGGGCTGGGGGCTCCCCAGGATGGCAGGACAGGCCACCACAGCCCAGACCTGTCCCACCACCTCACCAGGGAGTGCAGCACTGGGCACCCAATGGTGAGGACAGGAATGACAAGCCAAGGCCAAGTCACCAACCCTGGAGGGGATATGGATGCAGGATCAGCAGGGCCATGGAATGACTGTGCTGGCACTGGAGCTCTGCTTTTCTCATGTGTAAGGTCTGATTGTATCTTCTGTATTCACATTAACAGCAGATAAATTGTCCTGCAGCACTGTGTGCATTCCTGTTGCCGTGGCAGGGGTAATCCCACAGCAGGGGAAGTGTCACACACAGGAGGTTTTTCAGGCAGACCCAACCATGAGATGTTCTTACATCATCAGACAGTTTGGACACTACAAGAAATATCAGTTTGTCTGACAAAGACATAACAGAGAAAGTTCCTTGCTTTGCACAGGGAACAAGATTCAAATAAACATTTTATTTTAAATGCATATTTCAATTTCATATTTCAATTCCCTTCAGGGTCTGTCTCTCCAGTTAGTCTTTCTGTCCCTGCTCGTCTTCCAGATTTATGTAATATTTGGTGTTCCAGTGTTGCTCAGAAAGGCTTTCCAATTGCTCCTGGCTAGGCAATTGCCTTTTTTTGCAGGTTGGTTGAATTCTGTTTGATAATTAGTCCCACGTCAGTTGTATAAATGAAATAAACACCTGACCAACTGGAAGTTGCTTGCAACGGCAAAGTAGCTAATTAGAAAACATTCATTTTGCAGTGCTTTGTTCAATCTGAATCCTTGCTTAGCACACTCTGCTGTGTGCACATTGCTGGGCTTTGCTGATCTGTTGTCCAGGGCCAACAAAAGCCAGGTCACTTCTTTCTTAATTTCAATCTCCAAGTTTAGACAAGTCTCTATGAGCTGCAGCCCTGAACTTTCATAAAAGTGAATCCTCAGAGCCTGTGACAGAGCTATGTGAATCTGCCCATTGTGAATAAGGGAACAGAATGCAGGGTTTGGATATTATGAGGGGTAAAACCCAGCAATTGATACGGGTTTCTGCATTTAGAAAAAGAAAGAAAAATCACGAATGTACTTAATTCTCTGTTGCACAGTGTGCTACCAATAAAAAAAGTCTCAAGAAGATTGTGTACCATCAGAAGCAAAGCAATAAAAGCAAATGAGTGTCACAAAAGGACTTGTTAAAGGAAAATAAGAGGAGAAACCAGATCCTTGATGAACAAATCCTCAGGATTTGCTCTGAGTCAAGCACGCAATATTTGCTTTTAACCAGCTTTCCCAGTCAAACCTGGGAATCATTTGGGGCTCTCTCTGAAGCCTCCACCACTCAGAATATCAGATCCTCTGAATACAAAACACATTTAAGCATTTAACATTTTTCCTGGTGCTCACCTTAGCCAGAAAAATGGGCTGTGCTTAAGAAGGTGCTTAAGCATAAGTTACCTGCATAGCTCTTCAAAGGACAAGAAACAAATTCTCTTCAAGTCCTTTGAGTCCTGCAAGTTCCAAGCTGGCTGAAAGCTGGGGCTACTTGCTGGTTTGTCTTGCTTGGAAGAATGACTGAAACCGAAGATCCTTCTCCCTTTCTCTTTTCTGAGGGATCCTAATATGATAGTGAAAAATAAATGCTGTGGTGACTGTCAGGAACTGAGCAGAGATTGTTATATTTGTTTTCTCATTTCCATTCCTAGAGTTCTGTTCAACAAGCAGTGCATGGAATTAATTCCTCTCAGCAGTTTATTTATTTTTTTTAAACGAAGGATAATCTTACATACTACAGCAGTAACTGTCACTGCATCATTCCAGCACACAGACTGTAAAATTCCTGTGGTTCTCATCACGGGCTGTGCACTTGGAGCTGTCATACTTTGTTCTTAATGGTTTGGAATAATCTCTTACTAAACTTGACTTACATTATTTCTCCCCTTCACACCTCTCCTACTTTACACGGGACGGATGTTTTGATAAAGCTGAATACTTCAACGTGTTTATCTACTTTACATGACAGATTTATCCAAGTGTAGAAGTGTCAAAGGACTCATTTTTCAGTTAGCAGATCCTGAGATGGGGCTCATTCTGGGCTATGTGAGGGTTGACTTTCCCATTTATACCAAATTTCATTGAGCTGGGTGATGGCAGAGATGCAGATCCTTATTTAAAATAAGATAAATGCATAATTCTAAGAACATGAGGGAGGCCTATGGAAATTCCTGACCTGCATGTGGAAATTTTTTGTCATGTCCAACACAATGCCAGCAATGACAATGATGTCCCCATCCCTGGGAGTGTTCAAGGCCAGGTTGGACAGGGCTTGGAGCAACCTGGTCTAGTGGAAGGTGTCCTGCCCATGGCAGGGGGTCAGAACAAGATGAACTTTAAAGTCTCTTCCAACCTAAATAATTCTATCTTTTTATGATTCAGTTATTGTCATAGCTAAGAAAAGGTAAGTATCAAACACTAAAAGCCTTGTAAAGCGAAGACACGATTTGTAGCCTTGATAACATCAACAAACCATAATAAATGTGTGAGCATGGGTCTATCACATGGGTCTATCACAGCTCAAATTTCTGTCTGTTAAGAGAAACCAGCTGCTGAAGTGAACCTAACAGCTCATGCCAGCCAGTACAGGGCAAGAGGAAACCTCTTCTGGTGAGAAGACATTCTCTCTGTCTGAGAGTGATCTCTGTGTCAAAAATATGTGCAGTGTAACTACTGCTTCCCTTGTCAATTTAAACTGATCTACATCAAAATTGTAGGGAAAACAAGACAACAGCAGCATTTCAGTTCTCTCCCTCAAAAATGAAAGAAAAGATTACACAGAGCAACTTTTAGCAGGAAGGATGATGCTTGGTTATGGAATGAAAAGTTACATTCTTAAAGACAAGACAGGCTACTTAAATCCTCTGCCTTCATATGCATCTTCAGTATTGCATTCTGGAAGGCCAAAAGCCCAAATGTAAGGAGTGTAGAGAGAAAGATATAATTTGTAAGCAAGGGAAACTGGTTAACAAAAGAGGTTATAGGTTTGAGGTTTCTTTAACAGTAGCTCCAGTTTCTGATCTATTCCTAATTTGATTTTGAAGCATGCAGATTATGGTAATTTGGTATGCTGGTGCATATAACGATTCCTTGATTAAAGCATCTGGTTTATAAAGTTTTTCCTCTCTTGCAGCATGTTGAACAGCTGCACTATTCTAGACTCAATGGCTATGCCCCACTGGATGGTGAATCAACCACACAAACCATGAAGGGCCATTCAACTCCACATTGCATTGCTCTAGATCTAGACAACTCTGCTGAAAAACAAAACAGGAGAATCAGCAGCAAACCAACCCAAGAGTCCTCCCAGGTAATACTTCATTCTTAGTGCCAGATACCAAGGATCCCTTCTGTAATTAGCCTTGAAGTACTGCATGGAAAAATGAACACCCCAGCAGCCCAAGCCCTGTTAGGAAACTTTAACAAAAGACTTTAAAGAAATGAAAAATGGCATTCCCACCCCTTCCCAAAAAAAAAAAAAAAATAAAATAAAATAAAATAAAAATCCTGAAGTTGAAAAATACATAAAAAACAGAGATGAGGAATCAACATCAAAGTTCACCAGAAGTGGCATCTATAACAACAGATATCAAATCTCAGTTTAAAAATACCCAATCTGAAAAAGAGCCCGGATAAACAAACACCACAGGCCTCATCAAAATTCCCCCAAAAGAAAGAGAAATGAACAAAAGGGAAAAGAAAATGCTAAGGTGGAATCCACATAGATGTAATGGACCACACAGCAAGAGCATCCATACAGGTAGAAGGTCTGGAATTGGCACTGATAAAACTGTGTTACACATGTCACCTGACACACTGGAAACAAGACAAAAACAAGCAGAAAACCAAAATTTGGGATATTCTGGTTGGGGAAAATGTCTATGGAACTATGAAAACTTGGGAAGAAATTTTTATTGGAAGTTCTAGAAGACATGAAACCTGCTTGCATATCAGATAATGGCTCTGCTAAGGAAACTGAAAATGCTGGACATTTTAGATTGCTGAAACACTGAAACATCCTTTCACATCTCCTTCCAAGATGCTTAAGGGTAGCTTGGGAACGGAAGCTTTTCAATCAGACCATCTTTCTCATGCAGAAACAGAGGAAATGCCTGCTAATCTTTCAAGGAGTGTTGGATCTGAAATTCTTTCCATCTGCAAGGGAGATAGAGCTTCCACAAATACTGTATTTAGAATTTCTGGTTTGGGTTTGTCCTACACTGATACTCATTCTTCCAGAATTGAACAACAATCTGCATTACCAAAAGGGAATGCAACACTAAACATCAAATGAACATTTCAGACTCTGAATCAAAAATGTCATCTCTTCCTGATATGAATCTGCAACAGATTTTGAAATTTTAAATGAAGATGGTTCTTTGGAGCAAAGTCTGAAGCCAGAAGGGAAAACACCATCTCCTGAAATATCTGTGGGTGACACAGAATGTACTGTTAAAATACATTAAACCTAAACCAAAAATTTAGAATTTCTTGCTGTAAGAGAATACTGTCAGAAAGTGACATCAGTTTTAAAACGGAATCTGAAACTTCTAGAGAAAAAAAATCAAGTTTTGCTGATGAAGACATCATTCAAAAGCCAAAGGAGATGCTTCAGCTGAACTGAGGAATTCTGAAATAAGAATCATGATCATCTTTTTCTGGCTGGAGGAAAGATGAAATTGAAATTTGCAAAAGTCTGGAATCTCCCTAAGAAAAGGGAAAGAACCTGAGTTCTGCTCTCCAGAAGCAGAGCAAGCCCAGCTAAAAATGTCGTTGGAAATTGCTGACATTTCTGTGCAAGTTCCAACATCAGAACTTAAATTTCATACGTCAGATCCTGGAGGAGAGGGAGGTGTTGAGAACCCCGAGGAGAAGGAAATCACATTAAAAGGAGAATAGGAGATAAAAGCTGTTGAAGTTGAGACTGAGGCACTCCAGAGATGTTTTTAAATGTCAAAATACAAAATACCTGCATTAGGCTTGCCATCCTTAAGGGCAGGAAAAAAAAGGTGATGCTGATATTGAAAGAAATCTTGGAAAAGCTTCAGGTAGGTATTCCTTGTGCCAAAATACAAATTGGAATAAATATTCCTTAAAATACCTTCCCTATGCAGCAACCACAATTACAGTTGGAAAAGGAGACATTCCAAAATGAGGAGATTATGTGAAGAGTTCTGGTGTTAGCTTGCCAAAGATGGGAGAAGATATTCCATTACCTGCAAAGAGAACAGGGATTAGAGTGAATATTCCAAAACCAGATATAGTCATATGTAAAGATAAAGTTCATCTTGGTGCTGAAGGACAAAACTGCATAATTCACGATTCACTGCGTTCTCAGCAGAGCTGTAGAAACCAGAAATATGCACTTCAAAAATTGACAAAAAAAGAGCAGTTTATCCAAAAGATTTCCTACATGTTCTCTAACTCTTCAAGAGCACAAAGTCAAACCACTGGATATAGAGATCCCCAAAGTAGAAACATCTACTGAGTTATACAATTCAGGAGTAGAATTTAAGTGATCGTTAGCTGAAATTAATGCAGGTGGCAAACAAAATGTATAGATTTTTGTCTTCCAAAGAAAGAGCTGGACATTTAAAGTCAAGAGGAAGCAATTAAAACAGGAAAGATTGTGGGTAAAATGAAAATTACAGGAGAAAATAGTCAAGAAATTTGATAAAAAAGGCCTGGGTGTGAATGGTCTGCAAGAAAGGGATCAGAAGATGCTGCTTATATTGCAGCAAAGCTGGGAGATGTAATGGTAGACATTTCAGGAGTGAAAAGGGATGTAAAAAGTGCTAGAGAAAATCCTGAAATAGAATTTCAAGAGGAAAGTGTTGAAAAGGACACGTCTGCGGGAGTGGAAGAGCATGTAGCAGAGAGAGCACAAGAAACCTTGTCACCTATGGAGACAACAGGCACTGAAAAATTTTAAGATGATGAGATCCCATCTAATGTTCCAGTTTCTCAAACTCTTGTTACATCTCCAGCAAGTACTGAGACCTTGTTGGAGGAAGAAAAGCATAGTCATTCCAATATTCCTAGAGATATGACCAAATGAGGATTGCTTTTTATCAATATTCAGTGAAATAAAATAATATCTGTGTTCTTAACTTTCTAGGAATAAAAAATAAAACCAAACCCAAACCTGGCACTTATGAAACTTTGATGATACAGCATTTACCATTAAATTCTCAAGTATATGAATGTGCTGTACTGTGCATGAATAACTGCATTGATTTGTTTATGTCTACCCCAAAGGAAAAAAACCCACCGTTATTGTCTGCTGAAATGTGCATTTAATGACAGTGCTGTTCCTAGATGTGGTGGGAATGGTTGCTGACAGATCTGACTTTTTCACCCATTATGATCCTGAGTTTAATGGATGTGCATGTGCAGAAATACCTTGGTTTGCATCCTGCATTGTCTTTCCCCATAGTCTTCTACTTAATACAGGAAAAGCAGACACAGCAAAACACTTAGAAATTGGCTTGTTAATTAGATGTGTTTGGTTGTCAGACCATCTCCATGGATTCCTTATTCCTACACCTTAGAGGTAGGGCCAAATATTTCAATGAGAAACGGTGGCTGCCTGTGTCCATCTGCTCTCTGAAGAAGCTGTTCACTAAGAATTAGGCATGGGTCAGTCCTTTGGATCATTTCTCTGAAGTTTTTCCCCCTTTCCATGTCATTGCCCAATAGATGCAAAGTTACCATGTCAGCAGTGGCAGACACAGAGGAAGGGAGTCCCATCCAGCCCAGGAAAACAGCGGTCAGGGAAATGTGAGGTATGTAATGAGGTACATCCCATTCCACCAGCAGTTCCTGTCTGCTTGCAAGGCAACCTCCATGTGAACTTGTCCACAAACTCTGCCCCACCAGGCAACTTATTGAGCACTTGCAAATTTGAGAAGTTTTCTTCTTGTCTTTAGATTTTCTACAAAATTTACCCCCATTTTCTTTTTCTGATTACAGTGCAAATGTAGCTTGGATTTCCCATACAAGGAAAAGGCTTCCATTGGTCAACCACATGTTAAAAAATATTTTCAAACTGACCCACTATTCATATGTACTTATTGCTGGGCACTAGGAAAAATCTACCCAGAGATGTTTCCCGTATATGAGCATTAATACAGCACATGGCCAGTTGTTTTTGTTGGTACAGGATAATAAACCTGTGAAACAGAGCTAATGAAAAGCAGCGGGGGGTTGTTTCTATTTTGCAAGACATTTTAATTAGTGAATGAAAATCTCAAAATACTGAGCAGAATCTAGAGAAGAAACGAGGGAGGAGAGCACTAAAAGCAACTCCATCTCAGTATGTTCCTTGCAGGTAAATACTCATGAAAAGTCAGTGTTATCTGTAGGATGTGCCTTAAAACTCTGCATGAATGACAACATGCATTGGTTTGTAAAGGTGAATATATCAACCCTGCAGGGGCTTGGGGATGGGGGCTGTGGGAGGGAAGAGACATCAGAGTGGTTGAACATCTGAGCTGTGCTTTGGTCATAGAAAGGGCCTCACCTGGGCTGAGCTCCAAGTTAAAGGGTGCACTGAGATCCCTGAATGGAAGAAATGAAAAAATAGTTTGGTTTTGAGGTCAGGTTTGTAGGTGAAGTGAGTCAGTTCCTCAGCTGATATGAAGTGACAATCCCCAAGGGGTTTAAGGAACATTTGCCAACCTTGGGGTGATGTTACCACGTCTTTAAAGGGAATGTGAATTTTATTTGGGCGGTGAAATTTTGTTTTTAAACCTCTGAGTAGAACAAGTTGGACTGATCAGAATTTTCTGGGAGAACGTCTGCAGGCTCCTAAAAATCTTATTGGGAATGAATAACTGTCTTGGGAAAGAAAGAAAGAGAAATAGGGATACAAAGCACAAAAAAAGGATTGTTGGAGTTGGCATTTCACTATTGAGGAATGATGTCTTATTAAAAAAAAGGGAGATGATCTGATCAAGCAAGAGAAAAAAATATCCATCAGCTGGGGTGAAAATGTGTTGGTAGTGTGCCTGTGTTTTGATGCATCAGTGAAAACACACCAAATAAACCAAATATTCTGAAACTGAGCTGCCGAACATTGTAAACTCACTCTGCTGAAAACCACTTGAAATCAAGAAGTAATGGGGTTTGCAGGATCCCATGTCCCCTTCCAGAATGCCTTCTTCCATCAGGCTACACCAGAACTGTTCTGCCTGCCACCAACACTGAGGTGGAATGTGAGGTGTTGGGTGGAGGAGGCAGAAGCAGGTATTGCTTTGGCTGGCAAAATAAACTTGTGGCTTAAATGTCATGAGTGGGAACCTATCTAGGTTTTGTTCCAACTTCCCTGTTGCCCATAGCATAACTGACAAAAGTTTTCCCCCACGAAAATAATGGGGAAATTTTTATTGGTCCTATTTTGATGTGGGGGAGAAAAGCTGCAACTCCCACTACTGCCAGTGGAAATTATTAGAGGTCACAGTAGCCACTATCACTGCATTAAATATGAGCATTGATATTGCTGCTTTTGCAGCAATAAATACTAATGTTTGCAATGCCCCAGGTTGTGTGGTTTGTGAAGTTTAATGTGCCCAGCAGAGCTCCCTAAAGGTGAATGACCCCACAGACTCCATAACAACCTAAAACCTTCTCTTTTTGGTGATTTAGAAAACCCATCTTGCTCTGCTGCTGTAGCTCTTGGTTTTCAAGCCTTTAATTACCTACAGAGAAATCATGTTTGACACAATGCTGTAGTTACTGAGAGCAATAGTTATATTACACAGTGCACCTAATACATCTAACTCCACATACGCCTGGATGCAGACAAGATAATTTTTTAATCCTCTTCTGAGACATGCAGGACAGCTATATCATTGGTAGAGACCACCAGAATTACATCAGACAGGGCAAAAAAATAATAGAATAGAACTTGTTTACATATCAGACAGATTTTTTTTTTGCTGTAGGTAGGCTATTCTATGACTTTAGCACTGTTGTATCATCTGTTGAAACAGCTGGTACCTGCTGTTGGTTGTGACAGGATGCTGTAAAAAATAATCCTCTAGTTTTGATCCAATTTTCTCTCATTCCTAAAAGCACTCTCTACCCCGGAAAAAATGTGCTCTGCTTTTGCCATTATTCTCCAATACGAACCTTGTGCAGCAGTAGCTCTGTTTTTCAGGTGAGAAGCCCAGTCCAAGTTAGATGAAAATGTATAAGCCAAACATGTTAAGTCTTATTGATGGTGACTTAATTCATGCTGACATCTCCATACTCCTAATTTCTCTGACTGTCCTTCTCCACCTCTTAGGTGGTGGGGGAAGACTACCTAACACAGACAGCAAAGTATCCTCATCCACAAGGAAATTGCTTTCATCAAAGTGTTAGATTTTATCAAATAAATCTGCTGCTGGAACAAAAGAAATTCTGTTATCTGTACCCCAGACTAGAATTCACATGTAGATTAGTCGGGGTAAGGTTGGCTCACAATCTGAATCAGGCATAAGGGAGAGTAGGACCACCACTTTTTTCCTTAAAAGACTGAGTTTCTCATCAAGAAATGCAGTGTGTTTCTAATAAATTACAGATTTATAAAGAATTCCCCTAAGAATACTCAGAATGAGACAAGAATTAATTCATTATTCATTACCAAAACTGCTTAGACTCGGGAAGCGCCTGCGGTCCGGATGAATGTGTGGAGTTATCTCAGGAGCACCCTGGGTTAAACAAGCTGCTAAATCGCTGCCGTCAGGAGATCCTCACCTGTCTGCCTGCAGCTTTCTGCAGTTACCTGGAGGGAATTGTACCCCAGCTGCTCCGAGTTCTTTGCTGATATCTTGTGTTTTAAATGGCCTGCAAGGTAGTTTTCTGAAAAGAGCAAAGTCTCCTTTCTGCTTTGCTGGTCATGTGCTCTCACAACACAGAGGCATCTGATACTGGGTAATATTCAAGAGCTCAGGGCTTTGTTTTGTGTGGCATTTATAGCAACTCCTCCTTGCTGAGACTTTTGTGCTGCATAAGGCATCTCCCACGGTGCTGGAAGCATCTGTTGTCTGGTTTTAATGATATTTTTCATAACACCCCTGTACGCAGCCTTATGCCTGGAGCTCTTGTCTCTGGTCCCTGTTCTTACTGCCTGTCTCTTACTAAAGTGGAATCATCCACTTGGCAAAGCCACACTGAGCACTCTGAGATTGTTTCTGTGAGTTTGCAGTCCCCTTGCAGGAACCTAGATAGTTGCCACTTGCTGACTCTCCCTCTCTCTCTAAATTTATGTATAGTCCACTATAGGTTCAGGGTCCTCTCTCCTTCCCTTACTTTTCACCATCTCTGTTATTTTTTCAATTTGTCACTGCTGGAGATGTGCCGCTCCTATAGTAAAGGCCCATTTTCCCCATCTAGCAAAAAGTTCTTGGTTTTTCTTTTTTTTTTTTTCCCAAAAGAAAAGGAGAAAAAGGTTTCAGTTTTCAGGAAACCTTGAACACTCTCCCCTTGCCCTTTGTTACTTGCCAGTGGAGAGAGACTATTAGATTATTTTAGCCCAACACCCACTCATTTGGATTTCCAGCCCCTCTATTTCTAGGAATTTGTCACTGCCTTTGTGCAATTGTTCTGGCCTTTTCTGGTCTCCTGACTTTCCCCAGGGTTTAATAAAACTTAATATTTTCTCAACTTCTTGGATGCCCTCAACAATCATTTTTACAGCACAGGGGTATAATAATAATAATTTTCAATTCTATTTCAATCCTTTTATATTCTTCCAGCAGCAAATGGATATGGTCTTGTGAGAATGTTTATATGGAGTTGTTAAGTTTATTGAAACCTATTTTGGTTCAAAAGTAGGATATCCTTTTGCTGGATTTGCTTTTCCCAGGCTGCGTGAGTGCCTGCTGTCTCTCAGGTCTAAATTCTGCGAGTATTTATGCATGTGTTTAATTTTACAAATTAATTTCACTGGGACTGTCTCTGTGTAAGCTTTTGAGGAATCAAAGCCTTTCTGATGCTGAGTCCTTCCTTTCATGCAAAACCTCTCTGCTATGGGGTCATCTAGTAATGTCTTTAAGGAGAGGCTCTGTTTAAGGTTTGCTGCAGGACAGACACCTGAAGAGACTGTCTTGTGTTCCCTGAGGATCAGGAGTGGATCTGTTGGCTCACCTGGGAACATGGGGCTTCTGTGATCCTCTGGCCCAGAGTTAATGACCAATAATTTCCAAGACGGGAGTAATGTGTGAGGAGTTCTGCTGCAGGAAACTCCTGCTCAGGGGATGATGCTTGACAGATCATAGAATCATAGAATGACAGAATGGTTTGGGTTGGAAGGGACCTTAAAGATTATCCAGTTCCAACCCCCTGCTGAAAAGTTACAACTTTCCATTTTACACATGGAAGGGAGATCCCAGTTGTTTTGTGGTTTACTAGAGGAGTGACAAGCAAGTTCCCTGAGTACTTGGAGGAAGCTGATTAAACCCTCCATCCTTGAGACATGGGAGCATGGAGGCAAAAATCTGACCCATGTGCCTTTGTCATCTTCTGACCTTGAAATTTTGGCTTTATGTAAATTATTTAGGTTGGCTTTCTTTTTTTTTCTTTTTTTTTTTCTCATATGAGGGGAGCGCATGATAAGGCAGAGGAGAAAGAAAATGTAAATCCAAACACAAACCTCCAAAATGGGTTTGAAACAAGCTAAGTGCTGTCGATGAATTAAAAACAGCGTTTGGGTTTCTCCTTCCCATGCCTTTGCAAGCTGTGGCTGTGTCCACATGCACAGCTATTGCATCCTCAGAACCACAGTGGATCACTTTAAAGATTAAACTATTATTTTCTGAATTAAATCTATCATGAAAATATGGCATCTTCTGGGGATGCTTTCAGTCATCCCTCAGCATTAAAACCTTGAAGTGAGCAGGTTTTTTCAAGTGTGCAAGCAATTCTCTTTCTTCTTTGGACGCTGTTTAAAGTGGGTGCTTAACTTCTGCAGCATGGGAGAAGTCTTGTCTCATTAATTTTTAGCCCACTTCTACATCACACACACAGTAAAATAGGGCTTTAGAAAAGTGATGAATAACTTATTTTCTCCAAATCCATCCCTCGAGTTTCTGGAGCTGTTCATTTCTGTACCAGTGGTAGATATTGAGCTCCTGCTTTCTATGTAAAAGCAGGATTATGATTATTATGTGGAAATGACAGTTAGCTGATGAATAGGTAACTTTATCAAGATTGTTTTCATCATGCTGCTGTGATAAGGAATAATCTGTAATTAGAAAGCTGTGTTGAAATTTTTAGCCTGGAATCATTCCACGTCTTCTCTGACAGGCATGTTTATTAATGTCTTAATTTCAGTTTTGCATTTGCCCCTTACTAAATCTATGCCTTGCTATGCAGTACTGAGTAGGACCATTTGTTATGTTCTCCTGGTCAGTTAGGAGATGACCAAAGATAGGAGTGTGAATTCAGTAAACTTCAGAACCATGAAAAAGTTAAAATCCTTTATCTCCATTTAGATACATTTTGGAATTCCTTTGAAACTTAAATAACAGGAGATTTAGTTTTTTTAAATTTTTTAAACATATCTGAATCTTGATGAATATTATGAAAAAATGGTTAAAATTTATTTTCTATTGCATGTTTAGTGTCATCACCAGCAGTGAAAGACTTAAATGTATTTTAGCATCTAAGCTGTCACCATCAGCTATCCCACCTGGTGACTTCAAATTTCCTTAGGCAATCATTTGAGATTCTCTGCAAGATTAGGAAAACAGTACTTTTACTTGGCTCACATGTGAACTTGTTCCTAAAATTTTGCTTTTTTAAAACTACAGCACCCAGAAATTTGTTTTCATAACCGCTACTGGACTGGGGCTCCAGTGAAGGCCACAGTAGATTGGGAACCCAAAGTTTCTCTGTAAGTCCCAGTTGCTCTCTCAACCTTTGGACAGGGGCTCCTGACAATCCTGCTGGGTGGCAGATCCCTCTCCTGCACCTTGCTTCCTTCTGGGGGCTGTGCTGCTCCCTTTCCCCTCTCCAGCAGCAGATGGGGATGCTCCGTTGACAGAACAGATCCTCTCTGCTGCCTCAGAATGTGACAAAGAATTAATTGTGCACTTATTTAGACTTCAGACAGAAATGCAAGTCCCCATACCAAAGACTCGGATGCTTATCAAGTAACATCCCAGATTATCTGAGCTGTGCTGTGTGTGTACTGTGTGAGGCAGAAACAGGACATTTTAGAAATCTCAGTTTGAAGAAACTCTTGCCTTTCTGCGTGCTTTTGACTCCCATTATTCTGCCTAAAGGAATTGTGTGGTGCATAGTGGCCTTGGCAGCTGACTACAGGAGCTGAGAAGCTGCACTTTGCCCAGGAAGTGTCACCCTACATTTTTCAGTGCCACCTGTCTCATTTGTAGCAGTGATTGCTGCCTTCTTGCTGGATAACCTGGAGGAGGGAGTGACTGGCATCACAGCCCTTTTCCCACTTCAGGAATAATGAACTCCTACTCAGTGTGACAGGCAGAGCTGAGATCGGGATTACAGGGAGGGGCAGAGTTTAAATGGTCAGAAATGGCTGGGAATGAGGATGTGGATGTGACTGTGGAGGATATTCAGCTCTATAACTGGTGTTCACAGACTAAGCTGAACAATTTTTTGGGCTTGTTTCTGGTGAAGTTGGTGCTGAGGCTGACAGGAACATCTACAGCCCTGATGAACAGCTTGGGCTTGTAGTAGCCAACCTGTTCATCAAGCAGAACTGGGGTCTGATAGATGGGAAATTGTCTTCTGTGTTGGGGTTTGCCCCAGGCCCTGAGCCCTGTGTTGCTCCCTTGCTTTTCACATACCCTGGATCCTGAGCCTCTGTACCAGAGCAGCAGCCCTCGGTCTTTGCTGATACAGAAAATCATTTATCTTCTGTGTCTCGCTGTGCAGAGCAATAAGGGTTTCAAGCAGGCAGGGCTTCTGGTTTCTGGAAAATAAGCTAACAAACTCCACTTTGCAAGATCACCATTTCCTCTTACTATTTTTGGAAGTGTTTATTTTAAAACCCTGAAATTAATCTCAAGCAGCACTTTAAAAGAGGAGGGGTGATGGGGCCTGGGGAGGAGGGAACTAGAAGAGAGCTTATGTCACTGGGTTTTCTTCGTGTAATTGAGTTTGTTCTTTAATCACAAAAACAGTCATTTGGTTCTGAAATAACTGTCATTGCAGTACACCCTTCTCTCTTCTGATTCCTGCCGTTTTTGGCAAACACTGCATACAGTACAAAGGCCTTTGCAGAGTTATTAATCATGTTTGGCAGCCAGGCTGCACTAATCTACTGTCTGGAAGCAGGGAAAGTAGTAACTTGTGTGTTTTGAGATGTAGTCATTAAAGCTCTTTATACCTTTGTTGCTGCAATGAGAACTGCAGGGAAAAACTGGATGACCATGGGAAAAGCAGAGCTCCTCAGCCCTTCCCTCCATTCTGTTAATCTGTACTGAGCTGGGGCCAGAGCTGGGTCAAAATGGACACTGTTTTGTGGGATTTGGTCAGTGCAAAGCACCGGGGAAGTGGTGGCTGTGGTGGTGTAACACAAATTTCACAGCAGCTGGATGGGAAGGGCAAGACTTTGTACACCTTGCCTAAGGCACCTGGTGATTTAGGAATTGGGAAGGAGTAAGAACTTTCCTGGCCTGATTCCCATCAGGAATTTTGAAACAAGGATCCCTGTTGAAGGCAGATAACTGGATGGTAAAGGGATCAAAGCCTCTTTCTTTCCCTCCAGCCCAGTGGCCACATCCTTTATGTCCACATCTGGAATGTGTCAGGCATGGAAAAGTGGTGCCAGTAATTCAGACTTGGAGCCAGCAGAAAGTGATTGCATGTGTGTGCTGTACTCCATCAACCAGATCTCCACAGATGCCAGGGTAGCAGTTCAGCTGCAAATAAAGCCATTGCTTTGCCTCTGAATACCCTCAAGTTTCAGCTGTACCTGAAGTTAAGCACTAACACACATTAACTATTCTGCATCAGAAAAACGGCTCCTTCCAGTGAAGAAGGAGAAGCTGACTGCCAGCCTCTAAAAGACCTGCAGTGTCTCAATTCTGGGTGCAGATTTTTGGTCTAACTCTATGACCCAGCACGCAGGGAAAAGAAGCCAGATCTGTGTTTACAAAAGGATTGCTCATGGCAGACAGACCTGTGGTGATTTTTCACTTCACTGATGGCCAGCACATGGATGTTGTGTAGGTGACATGGAACAGAATAGTGGTACAGGATGCTCCTGGATAGGAATAGTATGATCCATCCTTCAGTTTTTTTGTTTTCCTTCACTCCTTTTTTATTCATATACAGTGCTGTCCTTCTGTTAGGCGCTTCCTGAGCAGGTGGATTTTAAATGAAATTTTTCTATTGCCAAATAATTGAAATGAAAGCTAATGGTGTGTATCACTTCTTGTTTAGAGGAAAAAGTGGTCTAGGTAAAGGTGCTTCTAACTGTTTGGTTTCTTACCAATGGTCAAAAGTTTCTTAAGGAGTGTTATCAATTTATTCAAGGTCTGTCTAATCCATTTCCAAAAGAGTTAATGCATTTATTTATTTTTTTAAAAAATCTGAAGTTACAATGAAACTGATGAGTCAACATAGGCCTCTTAGTTTACCTCAAAAAAATTGAAGCTGAAAGTTTTAGGTAAACCAGAAAGGTATGAACATGGTTTTTCACAGGAGAAATATTCCCTATTTTGGCTGAGAAGTTATGGATGCTAAAGCTCATCTTCCTGTGGGTAAGGAAGGCCAGCACTAATGATGCTCCAAGATCACATTTTCTTCATGTGCCTTGAAGTGACAAGGGCACTGAAACCTCAGGGCTAAGGAAACCACTTGATCTATTTTCTTTTCTTCAGTCTGAGCTGGTCTTTCTTTCGATTACCTTTTGAGACTTTTTAATACAGTAAGAAATGGCAAAGGCAGCAGATTGCTTTTTGTGGACTTTGTATACAATGGCTTTAAACTGTATTAATTTGCCATCCTGAAAACATAATGTGATCTGCAGTGGAACTCAAAAGAGATTATATTCCCTCTTTTGCTGTACAGGTTGACATTGTATATTGCATCACACAACATAAAAATAGGTCTGAGGTACCTCTTGAATTCAGTGTTGTACAGTGAAATAAGTGTGTAAGAGAGGTACAGAGAGGTCCAGTCTTAATCTTAGTAGCTGAAAAACCTCTTAACAGCCTATGTTTTTAATAAAAAAGAGCTTTCAAGTAAGAAATGATTTCATGAAAACTGGAATAGTTTATGAAATCATTTTCCTGCTCAAGATTTCTAAGAGTTTTGGAATCTATTTCGTTTGTATTTCAGATTTTTCTGGGATAGATTTATTATTTCTTTTTGTTTTCTCTAGTTTCTGTCTTATGCTTTTGTTCTCCAAGTACTGTGTTTGTATGTTCTGATTCCATTAAATCTGATGGAAATATTCTGTTTGGAGCAAAAAACTCTTATTTGCAACTTCTGTATCTTCCCCCTCTTTCTTTAGAAGTGGTCTATGCTCCATAGATCATGGTGGAAAGACATTCCCTAATTGTGATTTTTTTTTTTCAGCATTAAACTTATTTTTTCATCTGTGCCTCCCTGTTATCCAGAGTATCATGAGGTGTTACTGGGAATTTGCATACCAGCTACTGCATTCAAATTTTCAATTGCTGGGCATTGGCCTTGGATTTATTTGTATTATTGACCAGACTGGATGCTACCCCTGAGGAAATGATCTCATGCACCCCAGAAAATGCTGAACACACCAGCAAAGCACATCATCCTTTAGAGCACCAAGAGGGGATGAACAGCTGCTTGGGGATGCCATCCCACCCTCCATCCCCAAGCATCCCTGGGACACTGAGATGCATAAGCAGGGCCACAGTGATGCTGGGAGCCTGCAGGAGCAGACGCTGCTGAGTCCCAGGGTTTCGTTTTTTGGATGGGTTAATGTCAGTGGTGCTTTTCCTGCATTCCCGCAGCTCTGTCTGGGGTGATCTGTCTCCAGACAGTCCTGACAGCTTGCTCTGAATCTTAAGATGTGGGGTCATCTCTAAATGCTGAAGTCTGTGTTTCCATGTATTTTGGTGAAGAAAATACGAGTGTTCACCAGTTCTGTTATCATGGAACAGAGGGGAAAGTGATAGCGACTAAAATGGATTTCCTGTGCCTTACTCTGCACCTTTTCTGATGATGATCTGCACAACTTTCCAGAAAGTTTAGGAGTAAAAATGTTCTTTGGTTCCCCAAACTTTGGATGTTTTCCCAGTGGCATAAATGCTTGTGTCTGAGGGTGAGGAAGAGGGGAAGAAAATTGTTCACGAAGTCCTCAATTAAGGCTCAACCAGCTGAAACTGTAGAGCTCAAGAAGGTGTAAGTACTATCTTAACAATCATCCAAAGTTAAATATGTCTCTTTTTCCTCAATCAAACACATAAAAAACATTCTAGTGGATGGACAGAAAGCATAGCTAATGCAGGCATCTCTCCCTCAGAGAGGGTAAGTTTTGTTGTAAATCCTGTTTTTTACTGTCCTGAAGTTGTGCTACTAATTCGATATTTTTCACTGCTGCTGCATTTTTGTGACAGTATGTCTTAAACTGTGGTTCTGAGCTGTTAAATTCTTTAAGCCAATATATTTATATTTTCATTTTATAGAGTACTTTTATAACATGTTGAAGCAGCAGCAGCTTCACCTGTCTGAAACTTCTAAACTCAAAAAGATTAAGGTCGTAGCTGGTGTTCCCTGATGAGGAGCCTGCTTTGAAGAGAGGTGAAGTGAGACTGGAAGGATTCTTCTCATCCTGATGTGCCCAAGCCAGGTACAAGATACTCAACAGTGAGCTCTTTATTAGGGAACTCCACATGGACAAAATTGTCTGGCTAAAATAACACCATGGAGCCTACTCTCCATCTGGCTTCTTACTCGGGTAAAAGAACCCTATATTTAAGAGGGCAGAAGCTGTTTTAAAAGGTCCCTCTGCCAAACCTTTTTCCCTGAACACCATCTGAGCCACAGACACATGAGTTTGGGGTGGAGAAAACAGATTTAAAAACTGCTGACTGTAAATGCTAAGGATTTGTGGGGATTACATACATCCCCATGGCTGGGAATTGTCTTGCTGCAGTCCTAATTCACAGTGGGGTGTGGCTGGGATCTGGATCTGCTTTGATACCATGGTACTTTGATTAATTAGGAGTGTATCTACTCACACAGAAAGCTGCCACCGTGGCTCTTTTGCTCCCCAGATATGACGCAGAGGTACTTAAAGTCCCTCTCAACCAACTTAGTTGTTGAAATAATAGAAATATTTACAATTGCTTTTGGTTATTTGAAGTCTACAATTATCTTTGGTCCTATGCCTTTATCTACAAACATTGGCTTTCACACATGAATCAGATCACTGCCTGAGCAAATAATGACTGAGAGTCCAAATTCTGTTGTTTGCACAAATACTACTTGACATGTGAAAAAATTTAGAATTATAAAGTGTACAGCTGAGCCTTGTCTCCCCAGGCACTCGAGTGGAAGAAATCAGATTCTGAGAGGCACCACCCCGTAGAAAGAGATTTTTAGATTCTAGTGTGACTCACTCTGGTGTCCTCCATGAGAATCTTTCTTGTCTGCTAAATTAGCACATGGGTAATGTTCATTAAGTCATGGTGTCTTAAAGACTCCGCAACTGGCTTCCAAGAAAAAATAATTTTAGCTCAGACATTTCTGAAGACTTGGAAGAGGTCTTCTGGTTCATCAGGTCTTTCTTATTGTCTCCCAGAAGGCAACCAAAATCTGTCTTGGATGAAGTTAGAATTTCCCTTCACCTCTGTTCTTACCGGAAGATTTTCCAGAAGATCTCAGTTCTTTCTTTTTTTTTTTCCCCACACATTGAATGCATCCTTATTGTAATACAATCACAGAAAAGTACGTTTTCAAGGTGCTGTATCTAATCGTCAGTTTATTTTGCATGTAAATTCCAGTATTTCAAAGAGTGCAATTAAATATTCTGAGTATCATTTAAAATATTTACAATTCTCTTAGCCAGATAAGACACAATATTTTTAGTTGAAGATATTCCCCAGACATCTGCTTTTTTCTAGCCCATATGGTGGAATGTGTGCCACATCTCATCTGTACGTTATGCTGTATAATTGCTGCCAAAAAAGATTCTAAGTTACTATCTAAAGCAAAGCTACTCAGTAATCTGGCAAAAACCCTTTCCAGAGCTCTGTCTTTTGTAATCTCTGAGCAACCAGACCCCAGTGTCATATTCTGCCCTTTGTTTTGAAATAGTGTTGGAACGTGAGGGAATCACTAGTGGTGCGCTGGCTTAGCCCGAGACCCTCTTGAACAAAAGGTTATTCACAATCCTCCAGCTGATCTGTACCTGTTCCACCAAGAACCCTTCACCAATGGATTTTTTTCTCTGTTCTTGCTAGCATAATCCAAAGGCTGCAGTGAAACTCTCTTGGTTACTACCTAGAGATTAAAGAACAGCAGAAATGTATACTGAGGCTGTTTTGTTGCTAGATCGAGTTTTCATTCTGGATTCAGACTTTCCCTGCAACTTTTGGGGAAGTGAGGTTTGGTTTAGGATGTTCTCCAACTAAACTGTAATTTATAAACTATATTAAATGTGATTTATAAACTATATTCTGGTATTTCAGCTAGATTTAAATGGCAGAGAAAAAGAGAGAAAGAGAAAGAGACAGGCAATCATAGAATCTTAAAGGGTGGGAATAGACCTTAAAGACCATCTAGTCTCTACGCCCCTGCCATAGCAGGGACACCTTCCACCAGACCAGGTTGCTCAGAGCCCCATCCAGCCTGGCCTTGAACAATCCCAGGGATGGGGCAGTCCCAGCTTCTCTGGGCAACCTGTGCCAGGGCCTCAGAACCCTCACAGTAAGGATTTTCTTCCTAATATCTAACCCGAATTTCTCCTCTTTCAATTTGTGCTCAATACTCCTTATCCTATCACTAAAGTTCCAGACAAAGAGTCCCTCTCTGGCTTCCCTGTAGCCCCCTCAGGTACTGGAAGGTGCTGTCAGGTCTCCACACAACCTTCTCTTCTCCAGGATGAACAGCTCCAACTTTCTCAGGGAGAGCCTTCGTAGGGGAGGTGCTCCAGTTGTCTTATCAAATTCATGGCCTCCTCTGGACCTTCTCCAACAGTTCCATGTCTTTCTCATGTTGGGGACACCAGAGTGTCTCAGCCAGTTCTTTATCCACCAGTAGTCCATCCATCAAATCCATGTCTCTTCAATTCGGAGACAAGGATGTCGTGTGGGACAGTATCAGATATATTTATATATATACATATATATATATATGAAATCCTTGTACATGGATTTGACACCAAGGATTAATGTAATTAAGATTCTGAAATTTGATTAGAGCCTAGGGACATCCCAGGTTCATATCCTAAGTGTTGGTTGCCTTTTGCTTATGCCAGAGCTGGAAGCATGTAAGAGTGGATGTACATTTTAGCAAGAGCCTAAATTGCTCATTGTGCTTTAAAACTTCTGTACTACAATGTCTGTTCTGCAACAACAGGAGTCCCTGAGACTCTCATTTGAGCTGTGTCACCTCTCTGTGCTCTCTGAAGCATTTTAAGTAGCTGTGTGGTGTGTGCATCAGATGAGGGGGTTCCACATTTACACCAGTCTATGTTGTCATTGTGTTAATTACCCAATACCAGAATCTGGTTGAGTTTAAAATCACTGCTGCAAAGTTTCTCTGGCTGGTGCTCAAAGGATGTCTTATAAGCGTCTTCCTTCTCCTTTCTTAATGATGTCAGCTTCTTCATCATCCCTATGGAGTCAGCTGCAGTTCCTGGACAATTACTGTAGAAAGGCATGTGTAGGATATCAGCTCAATAAACCCATTTTTGCTGTGTTGCTTATCAGCTAGGATCTACTTAGGTTCATGCATTTATTCTGGAGGCACATGATGTTTGCATGCAGTCTTCTTACTATATATGTATTCTTCTGTTCTGTTGTTTAATCCAAACACGATGTTTGCAGCAGAAATGTTGCAGGGAAGAGGAATTGAGCTTTTTAATAAGGTAGGGAATGTAGAAGTTTTGCTTTATTTTCGTGTCCTAATCTTGAAAGAGGTGAAAGGAAAACACCATCAGCCTGCTAAAACCCCTTTTCAGTTTTTTGCTCACCTTAACCCTTTCCATTTGAAGAGTTGCCTGTTCCCTTCCCACCACTGAGGAGAGTTGTGAAATGTCCTTTAACTTGTCTGAGTCCTTCGAGTAAATCCTGTTGCTGGATCGTCTCCGTTCAGATGTTCTCTGTTGCAGAGACCTTGCAGAGTGTCTTCCACTTGTTGTCCCTAGTACCCATCTGTGACATTTACTTTCTCTTGCTGTGATTCTTGTCCCCTCCCACTCTCAGCAGAGGTGGGTGGTGGAGAATAATTGCACCTCTTTTTATTTAGGTTTTGGTGCCTTTCACCAGAATTTTTATAGACCTCTTGATATTCTGAGGATCTGTCTTCGCCTTTCCCAAGTGTATAATTATTCTTGCTATCTTTAATTAATATGTGCATGTAGGTCTATCAAATTAATTCCTTCTCTTTCCTCGCCTTATTATAACTCTGCAATAGGGGCAGTTTTGTTATTCTTTCTCTGATGAAGTTCCTGGGAGTAGTTGTGTAGCTCTTACAGGTCAAGAACCATCAACATAAACCTAATTCTGACCTTTCTGCTTGGTGCATCAAAAACTGAGGTGCTTTAGAAACAGTGCAGCATACATTCATCCCACTTCTTGTTTTCCCATTGGGACTTGATGGAGTGAGGCCCTGATGTGTTTGGGGCCTCTCCATTATTGCTTAAGAGAGAGCCTGTGCTGTGAGGAGGGTTTGCTGCTTTTTGGTAGGGTCACCACCCCAGTTAAAGGGCCCTGGTCAGCATGATTGGATGGCAGGTTGCAATGAGATGCTGTTTTGCCAAAAGCTGCTTAGAGAATCAAAGGGAAAGAATAACTTTGCAACTATATTTTTCTTGCAATGTAAGTTATGTTCACTCACATGTATTCAGAGTATGATATGCCAAGGCCCTCTGCGGTGTGGGAGGGATCTTTTAGAGACAAAAACAGATATATAATAAAAAATGTAGTAAAATATGTATCATAGAATGACAGAATGGTTTGAGTTGAAAGGCACCTCAAAGACCACTTAGCTCCAACTCTTCTGTCTTGGGCAGGGACACCTGCCACTAGACCAGGTTGTGTATAAATATATATTAGGCCCTCAATTCAAGGTGGTATTTGCTGTGATTTAAGGGACAGCTTATGGGATATGTTGAACCGGAGCATTCTGAGCATGGTCGAACACAACATTAAATTGCAGAAGTCCGTTAAAAAGGACAAAACAATGCAGATTTTGGGGATGCATGTGTTCGCATTTTTGTGTCTTACTGGCACATGAAGGAGCTGGACTGCAAAAATGTTTCTGTTGTGTCTATTTTGTTGCCCTTTACAGTTCTCCACAGGGTGTCAGGATAGGCCCTGGTGACAGAGATCAAAGTCCTGCTGTTGCTGGGAGGGGGCTCTGCTTTCCTCTCCCACTACAGAGATGCAGGCAGCACTTGCCTGTGGGCACAGGGACTGGCCAGAGAGGAGCATCCACAGCTTGGCTAACGAGCACCAATTAAAAACCTGACCCAGTGTAACCCAGCATGGGCAGGAAGGGTAGAAATTACAGGTGAGGAGCAAAAGGACTAAAGCTTTTCTTAGCAGTCTCTTAGGCAAATAATGCAAAAGCCTTTCACTTGCCTATATTAATCTTGAAGAATTAGCATTTAATTTCTATAATTAGCCTTTCATGCACTCCAAGGAAGCGAGCATACACTTACACACTCATTCCTGTTTCTTTTAAATCTTGAAGGCTTTGCCACTCGGTTGCTAAGGGGAAGCAAAGATTGGAGTCGGAGAGGAACAAAAAGCAGAACTTGCTCCCAGGTGTTGGTGAATCATCAGGAAATGAAGGTTTTTAATAATGTCTAAAGGAAGTCATAGGGGAAATATGTGGGTGTAAATTCAGTTTTCCTGAAAGGTGCAGAGCCTGACAGAGCAGGGACTGCTGTCCAGTGAGTGCAGAGGGGACAGGGCTGGTGTCGTGTACGTGTCCTCTCTGCCTGAGTTGCCATCCGGACAGGATGGTCCCAAGCATCAGACCAGTACCCTTGGTGTTCCTTTGGGAAACAATGGCCTGAATGGAGTCTGTCCAGTGCAGAGAAGAAAGGGTTTTTTTAAGAAAAGAGAACATGCCATGGAGGCATGAAGTCTTAAATTGTAAGAAAATTGACCAGTGTTTTCCATTTCCTTAATTTCAAAACCAGGAAAATACTAGGTGGAGCAGTAAGCTAATGAATAAAAAGATGAGAACTGGAATGAATTCTCCCACATATGTTGATGATAACTGAGTCTGTGAAGTAAACCTAGGGACTTTTGTGCCATTAATTTCCAAAGTTAGTACTGTTTCTTAAATGTGTATTTCAATATTTGCACCATAAATCTGATCCTGAGAGTTGCATTTTTAGTCCTGTGGCTGAAATTCCCCTGCCAGCAATTGATGCAGATCAAATGCTGAATTTCAAATATGTGCAGCAATCCACAGATCAAAGATTGTGCATGGGAATCTTAGCAAACAGCTAAGAAAAAAAAAAATCCTGTACTCTGCTTGTAGGTAGCTGGCAAACAAGAAGAGCTGGGGGGTGGAGAATGACTGGAGTGATTTACTATGAAATATCTACTGGGATGTAGTTTGTCATCTGTGGCTGAACATCATAAAGTGCTGCTGCAGCTCTGCCAATAAAATACTGATAGTGGAATTGCTGCCCAGCTGGAGCTTTCTCAGAAAACAGATATGACTATTTAGATTCTGTAGTCTTTGGACATTGATCATGTCAACAAAGACATGCCACAATTATTAGGTGCCAGGTGAGCTATGCTACTGTTCTGTACGGGGTTCACACTTATCTGCTGTTCTCTCAGCATCTTCTGCCTTGAGCCTGGGACGTGTTGAATGATTTTATTCCAGATCAGAAGAGCTGAGCTGACTTGAGCCCTTTCCAGGTGTTGGGTGTATCACCTTCCAAGCTGTGTTCAGCCACCATTGCAGCCTCCTGCCACGCAGGCTCTTTTCCTCAGGAAGGGGTTTTCCATCCATCTAATCAGTCCCTTTCTTGTGGATGCTGTGGCTTGATCCACCTGGTGGTAGTACCCAACACACACATCTTCCTGGGATACCTTCTCTGCACCAACCTCCCCACGGGAAAGACTGAAAACAGATGAGAATGGGGTTAATTAGGAGAATTAGACCTCAAGTGCTGCTGAAAATCAACCAATCAAGCAAGATAAAGGACAATAGGCAAGTGAGAAGTTTTCAGGATAGTCCTCTCTTCCTCTACCCACTAAGAAAAAAAAGTTGATATTCTATGTTCTATTGACTATGCCAAACCACCACTTGGAGATGGAAGTGGTATCCTTTCATCTCAAAGGAACTGTAAGAATTAAACAGTAGCCAAATGTCAGCTTGGTTAGTCAATAATAATGCTTCTGACTTTCTCCTGATGCTCAAATACTGCAAAGCTTTGCCAAGGAGATTATTTTCTGTCCCGATTTGTTTGGGGATTTCAGAGCCTTGTTCTTCCACTTGCACACAGTGAATGACCTTGTCTTTGTCCTTCTGTTCTGCAGCAGATAAATTTCACAGCTTTTAATACCTGTTGGGGTTTTAGTGTGGTGTGCAAGCTCTCCTCTAGCAGTATGACTGCTATAAAAATTGTCTTCCATTTTGAAATATTCTGTTAGATTAAGGTTTTAAAAACAAACTCACTTTCTTCTCTTTTTAATGTTCTTTGGTATGATTTCCTCACCCCACTGCTCCTCTTCTCTCCACTGAGTCAAAACTCCACTGAATATGTTACTAGTATTTCATCTTGGTTCTCTGAACATCATTATTGGGTGTGATGCAAGCTCCAGAAGGTTGTTGACTATTTTTATTAGTGTCTTGAAGCTCATCTGTGAGCTGCCTGGCTCAGAGCTGGAAATGGAGCCATTCCTTACGAAAACTTTTTAGGAGGGAGAGGTATCAGAGCGGTATCAGAGTGAAGTCATTACTTCACATCCTAATAGCAGAGATGAGAAGCAGTTTGTCTTGCTTGCTCCTGCTTCCAACAGTCCTGCATATTTTGGATAAGGAAGTGATGTTGGACTAGAAATGTTACCTGTTAATTCCATCCTAAATCAATGAGGTAGACTGAAACTGTATAACCCAGAAACACTGAAAATAAAAGGAAAGCACCAGGAAGTTACTGGTGCTTGAAAATTTTTTTTGTTATCCCCTGCAAACAAACACAAAGCTTGATCATTCATTGCATCTGCAGTTTCAGAGAAATACATTGGAGATTAGGAAGGGAAAACAACATTATACTGCTATGCAAAGCCTGCAGCAGGCTGGAATATACTCTCACACTTTCTGTGGGACATAAAGAAGTAAAAACTAAGCAATACCTCATCACCTTGGATGAATTTAATTTGTTCAAAAACATGGGTAAATTCAGCAATAGGAAGGGCTATTTGAAGTTCATTATGATAAAGCTCTCTCTCAAAAAAAGAGTTTATAACCAGACGTTTTATTCAGTTTGCTCTGTGACTTCTAGAAAATCTAGGAGTAGATTATTTAGAGGATGTGACTGGTATTTTACTTGCTCCTTTCCTCCTTTGCCTTTTAAAAGCAGAGCATGTGGAAGTGTAGGAAGAATACCTTCCAGTTTCTCAGGCATTATTTCCCTCAAGATTATTATGACAATACCCTGGCAGTATTTTTGTGTATGTATATATGCACCTTGAATTGTAAACACCAATAAAACCAAAACTGCAAACAGAATCTAAAACTCCAGGCAATTGTTAAATCTAAGCTAAATTCCCTGCTGGGCCTGTGGTGGGAAGAGAAACAGTGGAGAACTGCTTGGAGGGCAGTGTGACAGTGACGTCCCTTGGAGCAGTCACCTCCACCTGGGTGGGGCCAAAGAAGGTGTCAGGAAGGAGGAGACAATACTGCAGTGAGTATCTGCCACTGCTTCATGCTAGGAGGAGGAGTTACTGCTAGGAAGAGTTCCAACATGCTTCTTACAGAGCTCTGTGCTTTTAAAAGCTCTGAGAAAGCAGCACTAACACGTAGCACAAGCAAGTTGCTGTACGCTTGCTGGGTGTGTTCATGCTGCTCTGTCAAAAGGTCCTGTCTGTGTCCTAACAACAAAGATCTTGGGCTATCTCTGTCATGAATCCTTTGGCATACCCTCCTAGGTGCTTCCCCTGGGAAGTTCAGGATATTCAGAGCATCTTAGAGAGGTCACACCTATGTTCTGTAGGATTTTCTTTCTTTCAGTCTTTGTCTGGTCACAGCTATTGTACCAAGCTGTGTGTCTTGACCCTTGCTGCCACTGAGCACCACTCTAGCAGGTCTTTTATAAAAAAAGCTTCTGGCCTTTGAATCACATCTACAACCAGAAATAATAATAATAATAACAATAATAATAATAACAACAATAATAATAATAATAATGGTGATGATGATGTGGTGCCACCACATGCTCAAGCCCCAGGTTGGTAACCCTCAGTGCAGTGTGGGCAGAGGACCTCCTCTTGAATCCTCCATGTCAGCTATGAGCTGGGGAGAAGGCTGGCAGTGACCACATCAGCCCTGAGAGCCCCTCCTGGTGAATCTGCAGACCAACCTTCCAGTGCTCCTGACAGCCACAGGTCCAGGGCTGAGGGACTGCAGGGACATGTTGCTGTTGCAGAGCTGCTTCAAGATAGAGGAGAGGGCCCAATTTGTGGCCTCCCAACCCTCCATTTCTGGGGATTAGAGTTATTTGCTCTTTGGCACTGATGGTGAATGTGGAGAATCTTCTTTAGAGGTGTCCCCAGGCAGAAGAGCTCCATAAGGAGCCAGCAGCTGTGAGTTTTTGCCATGGTCTGTAGTAGTCCTGGAGCCAAGTTACATTAATATGGGTGAATGTACTGTCTTGGACTCCTGCACAAGGGAGCTGGTTTCCTTCCTTAGCTGCAAAAGTCAGAGCCCAGAGTAAAGGCTTCTTGCAATGCTGCTCTGAGAAGGAAATATGTAACCGAGAAATGAAAATTTTGACTAGGTGGCCATTGGGTTGATTGCTAAAAGCTCTGTTTTACAGGCTTGGGTGCTCAGGTACAAAAGAGCCTTGAATTTTAGCCTGTCCCAAGGGTAAGTGTGTGGTGACACTTTAGTTAGAGCGAAGCTTTTTTAGCCATACAAGCTTTTGCATCTGGGATTAGTGCACTGGCCCATACAGAAAAAGAACTGATTCTCATCCTGCTTTAAAATTCAGATCAATAAAAATTAAGCCCCTGCAGTATTCTTCTGTTTTGTTTTCTTTTTCCCTAGCTCTATTGGAAGGACTTAGAGGATTAATTTCTCATATGGCTTCTTTCTATTCAGTTGCAAATGAGCAGAACCAGTGACTGCATATGTTGAGCTCTCTATCATTTGAAGCTGAAGCATCAGGACTGGGAGTTTTTCTGGAAGCTGTGTGTTGGAACAATCAGAAGCCTTGTGGTTATCATATGGGTGAACTGCTATGAAGTGTCACCCGTGTGGTTACAAGTTTAGGGCAGGTTGAAAGGCCAAGCTTTGCTTTATCTCGGGGTCTCTCCAAGCTGTAATGAGAAATTTCTTTCATCCTATCTCCCTGCTTTGATTTCAGTGGTGGATTTGTAAACCTGCAGGACCAGGGGAATTACTGGCCATTTATTCTGACCTCCTCCTCAATAAAGTTAATAATGTTTCCCAATCAAAACACTTACATGAACTAAGGTAAACCATTGTTTTAAAAAATAAAATTAAATAATCCTCTCTTCAATTGAGAATTACCTAAAATGGTGAATCCACTGGTTTAAAGCTTGGGAAATGAGTAGTCAGTCCAAAATTTTAATATCCTTGGGATTTAACCAGGTTTTTAAAGCTACTTTTTACAAGCCTACTTTCAAAGTTTGATAAAAAAAGCCTCACAACTCCCACCATGAAGTTCTGCTAGACTTACTATCTACTTTCAGTCTTCAAAGCATGCGTGGGTGGTGATTGATGTAGATATTGCAGAGTGAATATAATTGTCAAAAATGTTAAAGCTCTTTAGATTTTCTCTTTCTATAGAAAAATGAATCTACTCTTTTTCTTTGCTGTGAAATGCTGAAGTTGGTATTCAGTTGTCTTGTTTATGGAGACTGAGAATCAACACACATTGTTTTGTTAAGTTTGGGTCTGATTCCCACACTAAATGTGTTGTGGTTTGTTCAGAACTGGAATAATAGTCTTCCTTGCTGAAAACAAATACATATTCTTCTTGTTCATATGTGTAAGATGAGTTATAGGTGCATTACTTACACATTTTTTAAATTTGTATTTTAAATGTAACATCTAGTGCACATTTAAAATGTGTTAGTGCTAATTCTCCAGGAGAAAGCTTTACCCTATTTTTTCTGTAAGACTTACATTTATTGCCATTATTTTCCCTTACACTAAGTGGAGGAAGTTTTTATAGTCTACAAAGCAGTGGTATATGACACTTCATTTGAGATGTCGCTCCATTTTGTCACCTACTTTTATGGATCCTAAGACTTACAGCCTTGTTTGTGGTAGGCACTCACAGACACCTCCCAGGGACATGGTCTATGCCCTGATTACAAATAGAGCAGACAGAACCAGTGCAGAGTCTGGAATCACAGAGGAGATCAAGAAGAGAGCTGGGAACAGAAGACAGTCATCCTGCCATGCCAGGCCAGGCTGTGTGACTTCCTACAATGTATAAATCTGGGACTTTCCGAAGAATTGAAGAGCACTCTGTTAAGAACAAAACTTTGCTGGCAAAGCAGTAAATCAGGTGGTCTCTGAGAGTGGCAGCTAAGCAACAATATTACGATAGTTAATTATTATCAAAGTGAAAAACCCCCAGTTTTAATTAGTATTGTTTTAACTGTTTAAATGCTGACCTTGCAGCAATGACCATGGCAGCTCAGAGTCTGAAGGTATCATCTTCAGAGCCCATTACCTGCAGAGTTGTCTGGCTGCCAGCTGATGATTATTTTTCTTGCAAACCATTTTGTGTGCATACATGAAAATATTGTTTGAGGAAAATTTGGAACAGCGCTTTACCAATTTCTCCGTGTAACACAGGAAATATGTCAAGGCACAAAAATAGCTGCCACCAGAGCACTGCACTCATCCCTCCCTGCTTGGCTCAGGCTTGTGTGGGAAGCTAAGCTACAATAACAACAGGTTGCACCTGTGGTTACCACTGCAGCTTGTTTACCTGCAGGGAGACTGATGCACTTGGAAGAGCAGCATATTTTTGTGCTCTTTGTCTTGATCTGAATGAGTCTGTACAATTCATTAGTGAATTACCATAGCTTCAAAGAGAGAATGTTACTTACCCTGAAATACACCCTTTCTGAGCAAAGTATTTAAATACGTATTTTTTCTTGAAGCAGTGAATAAATTGAGAGAACCAGTACTTTGCTTTATCAGGTTATAACTGGATAGAAAATCGAGGATTTTGGTAAACTGGGGGTTCTAGAATCTGAATGGAAGTTGCAAAACAAACAAATGGTTATGAGGCAATCCTGGAGATAGCAGGTAATAGGGAAAAGAAGCAGCAAAGGCCATAGACTTTTGGGAACAAAAATCACATAACTGTTAGTTTTGACCTTGTATATTAAGCTGTGGAGGTGAAGGCAAGAGCTAGGCTTCTGAATTTAAATAAACCCAATTTCCCTAGAATGAGGGAATTGATGGGCATATATAATTGGATGATGCCACTGCAGGGTCATGGTGGAGGCGGGGAGGTCAGCATGAAGGTAAGACTGCAGCTGCTAATGGCTCAGCAGAACCTGTTCTTTCTGGAAATAAATATTTAGAGGGGCTGGAATGACTCTGTCTAATAAAGAAATTATGCATGCAAACTATGAAAGAAAGCAAGGCTTATAAAGGCACTGGGAGGGTTACATGAAGATTGGTCAGAGACATAAAAGTGACTTAAAGGAGGGAGGAAAAGAGAAAATTTTACATAAAGTCCATAAAATCAGTTAAAAAATCATTTTGTACTCTGGAAAAACTGGTGAGAAGGGGTGATATGTGGATTGGCTACTGCGTATTTAAATACAGATTGAAATGTATTTGTTACAATCATACTTGCTGAGGAGTCTTTGAAACAAAGCAACAGGGAAATCCTGATTTTTTTGTCTCACTTATTTGGAGTAGACTGCAAGGACCCTGGGAAAATGATTGTATGTTCACATCATGCCATCATGTAAGTACATGGAAAATGCTTTTACATGATGCTGAAGATCTGCCACCAAACTACAAGGGCTTTACATCATGTCTCCAACAATCATTGGCACTAACAAGGCACAGTTAAACTTCGGGGTTCCTCTGAAGAATCTTGTATCTTTCTCTCTTTTCCTTTGTGAGTTTTCTTTCTTGTGTTTCCTCTTTGATTTTGGTGTTTGCCACAATGTGATTTCATTGGGGGTGCTTCAGTTTTAGTTTTGATCAACAAGCTTGTGACTATGTCTTCTCCAAAGGTGTCTGAAAGGATGGCATGTCCTCCATGAACATTGTAGTGTTTTGTTGTTTTACTGTACCAAACTTTATTTTGGGGGGTGCAGGGTGGATTTCAAAAGAACCTTCGACCAGATTTTAATGGTCACTGGAACTTGTAGGTTCCTCATGAAATATTTCATGAGGTGATTTGTGATTTATTCTTGAAAGGACCTCTGGAAGTCCAACTCCCTCCTCTAATCAAGGATAGGTTACTTCGGGTTGCTCAGGGCCTTGTCAAATACAGTTCCATTCATCTCCAAGTATGGAGACTTCAGCTTGGGGCAGCTCATTTCAGAGTTTCACTAAACTCATGGAGGAAAGATGCTCTTCTTTCTTTTTTTTATAATTTCTTTTTTTTATAATTTCTTTTTTTTATAATTTCTTTTTTTTATAATTTCTTTTTTTTATAATTTCTTTTTTTTATAATTTCTTTTTTTGTGTGTGTGTGGGTTTTTTTGTTTGTTTGTTTGGGGTTTTTTTTGTTGGTTTTTTTGTGGGAGGAGGTGGTTGTGGTTTATGGCCCCAGTCTCTAGCTGGAATTATCATACCGTCCATTTTTTCTTGTCCTATCTCTGTGCACCTTTGAGAAATACCTGACTGTAAATCTTGTTAATAATTGAACAAGATGTTTGTGTTTCTGAACATTTTTATGGTGAGGAACTGAAGTCTTCCTTGAGGTCACCTGCTATTTTAAGTGTGGAAACACCTAGAAGTCTGGTCATGACCAGGCAATTGTGGCAGTGACAATTTCTCCTTGGTTTATTTCTCTTTCACAGTATTTGGTATCACAGTTAAATTGTTATACCTCAAGAATTCAGATTAGAGAAATGCCCTCTGAATGCTGATAGAAACCAGGTTATTCCATGATAACAAAGCAAAGGTAAAACGTGTATGGAAACCCAGCCTTTCAAAGGCATTTTTACTTCCCCCAACAGGGGCAGCTGAGACATCAGGATTTTATTCTATTTCAAGTCCCTCTTAGGCTTGTCAGATAGTATAGCATTTTCCAGATTTAAAGCATTTCAATTTTAAATGCATCGAAATCCTTTTGAGTAAGAGGGTGCCTATGTACGATATCCACTAGACACTGGTACATAATTTCAGTGTGCTCTTAAAACTAAGTTATTAATTAGGCTAACATAATATTCATAAATGCATAATTTAGACCTGCTAAGCTCTAAATGCAGATATATTTTTTTCTTAAAATTGCATTCTAGCTTGTAATTAGTGTCTTGAAACAACTGAAGGATTTTCTCTTTTTCTTATGCTAAAGTCAATTTTTCCTTCCATTCTACTTATTTATAAGTGAAGCTTGATAAAAATGTGGCATTTGCAGCCAAATTCTGGGGAAGATGTGGGACATGAGATATGCATTTGGAAAAATCTCAAGAAAGATTGCAGGCGAACAATTACACACAGGGAGATGTTGGAGGGAGCTTAAGGCAGAGAAATAGCATCTGTGTGGGAAATTGTATATATCTGGATGCATTCACAGTGGAATTGACTGCAAAGATAAGAAATTAAGGCAATCACTCCGTGTTCCCTATGACAGCCGTCATCAGTACCATTCTTTCTCAAGCTGCTGAAGCAACAGTGCTATTAGCAAAGCTTATTTATTATTATTTATGTATTTTCACCATCATTTATTTAATCTGTTCTGGTTTTATTCTTATGAAGGACGAAAGGAAATGGATTTTCAAAGACTCTTTGGTGGTAAGTGAGGGATGAGGCTGGGATTAAGAAAATAAACCAGGCAAGAGAATGTCAGGTATCTCCACTGCTGGTGTGTTTTCCTACTTTCTTTTCCCTTGTTTTGCACAGTAGTGTGAGGGAATGCTGTTCTGTTGACTCTGTTTTGCAGTATGCATGTTCAGCTTCAAGTGAGGTTCAGCTCTTCTCTTAGTGCTCCATAAGCACAACCTTGAAACTGAATTTCTTGAGTTTGTTCAATGTGTTGCAACTGGTTGAAAAATCCAAACATAATCCAGTTCAAAATAGATTTATTTCCTTGTTGGTTAAAGTTGCAGTAATCACAAGATAAGTGTAACCAGGAAGGTTCAGTGCTTTTTGAACCAGTATGAAATGAGAAGATTTGGTGTCAACACTTTGCTCTTTGGCCCTTTTGCAGCCATCCCCAGTCAGCTGGCTGACAACAAATTTTGTCCTCAAGTTTGCTATGGGCATGGCTCCTTCACTAGTGCCTGTGACAGGAATCTTCCAGTTTGTAAAACATCTCGTTTTGCCTTCAGGAGAAGGGAGCCTCCAAGACTGCAGTCATCCTCAGGCCTTGGAAGGCGACACTATTCCTCTCACAAACCCTTCCTCTGTGTTGTCCCATGTGAGCAAGTTTTTACATGGTTGTAAGCACCTAATGATGAGCAGCACAGCCAGCTGGGGTGGCCTCATCCAGCAGAGCTGTTCTGTGAAGCAGCACTGACCTGCACCAGCTGAGGATGTAGCCAAGTTCTTCCAAAGCCTCACCTCAAAGCCTCCTTGTTAACACAGCAGCAAATGCGCTCATTGTGATTAAATCTCCTTCTTCTCAAGTAAGCATATGCTGAGGTTTGTGCTTTATCACTTTGAAATAAGATTTTCCCAACTTTGCTAATTAGCAGCGTTGCCCGAACAGAAAGAAACATATGGCTCGTGCCATGCTGACTTGAAGCCTTTGGAGTTTCACTGGAGAATAATTAAAGTGATTTTGATTTACTGGCGTGATGAAGTGTGAGCCACTCTCATTTGGCCTTATGTCTAGAAGCTCTGAGACAGTAAGGTACCTTAGCAGGAGAGTGGTAATAATTAACACCAGCCAGATTGTTATTACTGAGATAGCTTTGTTGCTGTTAACAATCATTTGTAATTATCAAGAGACTTTACATAATTCATGCAAAAATCTCACGTTTGCCTGTCTCTGGAACCTCATGGTTAGTTTGTCTTGGTTTCGAGTGAAGGTTGAGAGATTGCAACATTTCAGTTCTACTTGGAATCACGTAGCTGATTATAATGAAAAATCTCTCCTGTCAAATGAAATCCTTTCCTTTTTTTCTCTGATAACACCAAGGAACATGCTGTCCAGTGCAGATTTTCGGAGGTATATATTTATCCTGGTTTTTTCTTTTTGAAAACAGATGTGCATGGAAAGTGCAGATTTCTTCATTGAACAAGTGAAAAAATCCAAAACTAAAGTTTTGATTTAAATATTTAAAACCAGGTCAACATCTTCCCTGGAAATCAGACAAGAAGAGAAGCTGATCTATGTAAAAACTCAGCTTCCTCCTAGGAAAAATTTAAGGCAGAATTTTTACCAGCGTGGATAATTCACTCTGTGCTCCTGATGCTCTCCATGAACTGCAAATAAGTGAGCTTGTTTGCACATCATTGTAAATTTTACTCCTCAGATGGCTGTTTAACAAAGGGTGTGTCATCTCCTGCAGGTTACTTAATATAAACACAAATTCCTCTGAATAAATTGAAATTAAACTGTGTAATGTGGGCAGTGGATGTCATAAATATACGCTTCTCATAAATATACATCTCTTAGAAAATGTAGAATAACCGATGGCAAAACCTTTGTTCAGAGGCAAATGGTGTGAAAACCATGAAATAGGAAGAGCTTGGTCTTCTTGATTGAGAGAGTTTTGCCAATTAATTTTCTAAACAGGTTTCTGTGGATTCTGTTTAATGTGAGCCTCTAGAGACGCTCCAAGGTGTCTGTGTCTGAATCTGCATAAATTGAAACTAAGGCCAAGCCATGGCTTGGTTTGCATTCAGGATGAAATCTCAGGTGCATGGCAGGCTCTGGTGAAGCTTAACAAGTGGAAGGATGTCTGGAACCAGGTATGTTCATGAACATCTGGTCAGATACAGTCTGATGAGGACAGTTCCTCTTGAAGGCTTCATCCTGCCCTGGAACTGCAATTGCTTTTGGAAAGTTTTGAACTTAAAATTGTTTGACTTTTTCTCTCAGGAAGTGCATATGAATTGTATCATCTGAGCTACAGAACTTGCTTGATGCTATAAATGGTACTTTGGGAGGCTTTTGGAAGTTTAAACAACTGAGTCTTTAAACTGTATTTCTCTTAGTTAATAGTAGAAGGTTTCTTGGCTTCAGATACTGAAACTTCTAAACTGGTGTAAAAATCTTACCTCATAAGTGGAAAACTGATTTTAGTTCTGTAAATTACTAAATATTTCATGTGTCCCTTTCAGAAAATAGATGGAAATATGCACTTTGGGAATGTTCCTCTCTAACGCAGATGAGTGGCTTTAAGTAATATAGAACTGTCCCTCTTTTTGGAGGTAGAGGAAATATACTCGTATCTAAGGTTTTCTTGGTTTATCTTACCAGGGACAAATTCTGTGTTGCAAAGAGCTCCTTCTGGTTTTCTTGGCCTAACCTACTATGCACAGATGTCACCTTCCTGCTTTTGACCAGACCATAGAACTCAGGAAAGCAATTTCTTCCCCATCCTTGCTGGCATCTTCAGGAGGCAGGTTCCTCAGGACTCTGGTGTGAGACAGAAATGGAACAGGATTTTGGTGGAGTGGGATGCTTCCTGTTTGAGGAAGTCAAAGATAATCTGTGCCTGAAGAATTAAGAAGTCTTGCATTTTGAATGGGCAGTTGCCATGCTCTGGTGCAGGGCACTATAGAGACTTTGGTGCCTAAGTAATTTACAATTAGTTGAAAACTGTTGTGTTTCATTGCTCACACATGTTCTGCTCAAGAAGAAATCATAAAATTGATCTGAGGCCTATCCTAAATGTGAATCTTTGTCTCTCTCTCAAAGAGCAGAGCTCTCTTTCAAAAATGTAATGCTGTGTCTGACGCAGGAGTTGCCATGGGAAAATACGTTGAGCCAATCATTCATGATTTATTTATAGCAATTAGAATGCACATCCCAAGATCCAATAGTAACTTTGATTAAAAAAAAAAAAAAATTCATCCAGACAAAGGATTGAAGCACGTAAATGGTTGGGAACACCTGTGAGTCTGTATGGTTAATATATTATATTAAAAATTGATTATGTATGTTCCTGGACAGGGCTTTGAAGTATAAGTGCTGCTGGTATTTGCTTCTATATTTCTGCTGCTGATAATGTTGTTGCTGTTGTCCTATACTTACCATCTGTTCAGTGCCTATTTAATGGGTATAGTAAATAGCAGTTCAAAGTGAGATTTTTCTTCTAATCATCTCTTTTGGAAAATGTTTGTGTAAAAGTGAATGCTTTGGAGAAATCTGTAAATCTGTACAGCTGTATCTTGCTGGAATCATGGTGCCCAAGACCCCTAGGGCTGGATACACTTGTCTGTGGTGCTTAAACTACTACAGGCAGTGAATGCCTCCCTCCTGAAGTCTTTAAATTGCATTCAGTGAGAAACCTTTTATTGATCTATTTTGATGAACATAAATCACATTCTTTAAAGAACATTAACTGTATTTCAGTGTTGACTTTTCTAAGGAAACTGCTGAAGTATTGAAACTTTTGATCTCCCACACATGGAGGGATCCCAACATCCAAAACTGTGCCTGCCTCATCCCTGGAAGTGTTCAAGGCCAGGCTGGATGGGGTACTGAGCAACCTGGTCAAGTGGAAGGTTTCCCTGCCCATGGGGATGATCTTTATGGTCCCTTCCAACCAGACCCTTCTATGATATCTGCTTTATTTTGGGGCAATTATAACAATAAAACAACCAAAATCACAAGTTTTCAGGTTAAAGTATTTCTATTTCTCTAATGAGTGGGGACTTTTCAGGGTTTTCTTTTTTTTTTTTTTTTTTCCCCAGGGATATGTCTTATGGATACTTTGACTCTGTTACCAGCTAAGGAACTTCTCTGGAGTTTATTGCCCTTGTCCTTCTATGATTATGTGGCTTGCTGACTTTCATTTCAATTTGGCAGTTTGTGGGGACTGTCAGCTCTCTTTGATGTATGGCTCCCTCAGAGATTAAATCAATAGTGTTTTAAGCATACCTTTTGCTTTCAATGAGGCCAGTGCTGGAGGAATTACTGTAATTTTTCAGCTTTCATATTTTGCATTGAAAATGTAATATTGAGGAACAAAATCTACCTCAACAAAAATTTGAAAGCAACTATTGCACACCTGATTTTAATTGACCTGGAGTGGATATGAGGAGTAAAAAACCCGAGGTTCACTGCCGTGGAGCCAGGTAGGCAAGAGATTTTTCTGATTATATTTGTGCCTGTCTCATTCTGTACTGGTTCCATGAATCAGTGGACTCCTGATAGGAGAGGCTGCCAAACAGCTGCTGGAGCACCTGGGCTCGTGCTCCTGGGCTTGTAATCAGTCAGGATTCCTGAGAGAGACTCCTTATAGGAAACATGACTTCATCTGCTCCCGGCTGCATGCTTCACTTGGTCCAGCTCCTCCTTCCAGAGGGCTCCACTGCAAGTGTGTGAGGGGTAAAGTATGCTAGGGAATGAGAGAAGGGTCAGAAGACAGAGATTTGTGTACGGTGCCTGGGGTTATCAGGAAGTCCTTCCACAAAAGACAGAGGCTGTGAAAATTATGCTGGCCATGCAAGCAGCATGAGACAGTGGCTTTGAGGCTTGTATGCCTTTGATGATCTGGTCTGAGCTTCTGGTTAGGGCCACACGATGTACTCAGCTGGGTGAGGATCTCATCCCTCAGCTACCTCCACATCCTTCCTTGGTTTGGCAACAGGCTAATAAACAGCTGCTCCTCAGTGGGTTTTGCTGTGTCACTTTGTGTGCCACAGACTGTATCTCACTTGCGTGGGGGTTTCTCTGGCATGAGCAATAATTTTGCAGCCACAGAGATATTTAAAATAATTGTGGGGTTTTTCTGGAAGTAGCAATAGAGAGCTATGTCTGTTGAGAGAACAAAACATCAGCAGTGCTGAAGCTGAGTAGAAGTTATACCCTATATCCTGTCTGCAAAACCAAAACTCTGAAGCTTCACAGAGAAACAAGATGACAACCAAGAGACCTGCTTTTCCTGCTTTGCTACTGGGAATTACATCTACAGTTGACTGGAAGCTTCCTTTGTCTGCAGATTGCAAGTGTGGCGGACGCTCTCCTGTCTTTATTAGTGCAGCTTTCACCTCCAGTAATGTAGAGAAATGCCTGGGGTTGGGTGACATTTGGAGCTGGGATTCATCAGCTTCGGCTGGTAGACATCTGTACTTCAAGGTGACTTGTTGTCGAGGCTCCCTTCAAAGCTGATGGAGAGAAATGGATATATTAAAGAAGTGATTTATTTCATACTGTGACAGCTATCCAAAAGCAGTCAGACGTATTGAACCTTCGAAGTTTCTCTTCCTCCATTGGTGAGAAAGGAGTCTGGACAAATAACTTTTTGTCTGTTTACATTTTGCTCAGTTAAAGCCAAACCTTGCAAGCTGTATTATTTATCTAAGCAATATTTCAGTCAAAGGAGGCTAACATCTAACAGTGGATAAGCTGTTCACTGCTTGTTGCTTTTGTGACAAATTTGCTGGCCCTGATGTGACAGATTCTTGCCCTGAGTGAATTGTCCTTAACCTTTCTAGTGATACAGACACATGGACTTCCTTGTAAATATTTGCAAAGATCAGCTAGATTGCTACTCAACCGTATTTTCCTAGACAAAAGCTGACAGGTTTTTTTTTAATTTTTCTGCCCTAGAGTGAATATGTTCCAAGGTGTAGCTGTCAGCTATCTGCTACAGCTGAAGGAACAAGAAATGTGTTGACCCAACCATGGCACGGGCCTCACCTTATGCCCAAAGGCTCTGTCTCCAAATCAGCTCTGAGACATCTGCATTCTCCATCCCTCCCGTTTTTTTAAGCTCTGGTTTTTTAGGTTTCTTTCATGTGTCTTTCTAGTCATACTTTTCATGCTCAGGTTTAAAACTTCTAAACCCAAACATAAATAGCTGGGCTGTGTGTGCCCTCATGTGAGAAGATGTTCTTGTGCTGTAGACTGAGGCACGTGGACTTTGCAGTGTCCCTTGCTTGTCCTGGGGAGGGCACAGCACACTGCTGCAGCCAACCTCTCAGAGGTGATTGTGCTTCTCTACTGGTCATGGGCAGAAGAAGAAAAATGCAAATTTAAATTATGTTCTTACTCTGGCAAAATCAAGAGAGCTCAGATGTTTACTCTGGTATAAATGGCAATTTAAATTGACTTGCAGCCACATGGGTCTGAGAGACCTGTGATGGAGAGGGACTGTTCACTTCCTGGATGGATTAGCAAGATGCTGGTCAGCACTAGGAATGTACCTGTCCCAAAAGATTCCCTAGTCTCCAGTGAGTGATGGCTGAAGACATCTTCTTTCCCTGTGTGACAGCAGTCAGGCTTGTGCCCTCTGAACCTCCCCTTAACTCATTTGTTCCTTCCCTGCAAGAATAACTCTCCTTGAGGAGGTGAGACTGATGTAATTCTGTCTGTCCAAAATCGGTTTCTACTCATGAGACCTGGAACAGGAAAGGAGTTTCTGAAAATGAAGCCAAATGTATGCTCAGTAGTGCCCTTCAATGTATATTTCCCCCCTGAAAGTGTTCTTTGAAAATTACTGGGATATGAATGGTGAAGGCACTTTTGCTTTGTGTGGGAGGACTGTGCATGAGAAAAGCAAACATGTTAATATTTCATGAAGGGTTCATCTCCTAGTGGCAGGAGGGTTTCCAAACCTGAGGCTTTCACTGGGGTGCCAGTGTTGATGAGAACTAGCAGATTTATGATCTTCCTCCCCTCACTGGCAAACAGGGAATCATCAGAAACGAAGGCAAGAGTCTTGCAAAAGCTGATGTGGGAGGCAGAAATAAAGCTGTTGAGGAACTGTGCTCATCCACCTTTGTGGATGCTGTGAGGTCTCTCTAGCGAGCTGCGGCTAAACAGGGATGGACAGATGCCAACCTCACATCCTCCATGGGCTGCACATGGAACACGCTCTTGTTGGCACCCACACCAACAGTTTGTATTCAAACAAATAACATGATTCTGTCTGTAATTCTGATGTTCCCAAAGCAGTTAGGAGACAGTCAGGATAGGCCTAATTTGATATGTTCTTGGAAGTATTACAGACCCAGTATTCACCTCTCCTGGCAGCAGTGCAGTGTCTGGCCACTACCACATTCCCGGGCTGCTGCCAGGAGCTTTGGCAGGGATCAGCTGCCCATTGTGGATTGAGTGATTCATGTCCTCATGTTGTGAAGTGCTGCTGACTCTGTGCCTGCTGTCTGTCCTGGCTGTGCCAGTCTGCAGAGTTGGGCACATTTCCTTAGGTCATAATTATTTGATATTGGGTTTTTTTCTTCAGTGTTGGAGTGACTTGTGACTTTTATTTATGGGATTGTAATCTTTGCACAGTTACCAGTGCACAAGATTTGGAAACATACTCTGTTGGACTATTCCCTTTTCACTTGCTTCTCACTGCCTGAAGCTCTCCGAAATCCTCCCCAGTGTCTGTTCTTAAACACTTCTCCATCAGAAAGTGCCTGCTTCCTTCTCTTTTTCTTCAGCTGGAGGCATCTGACTTCACCTCATTCCTCCATCTTTCCAGATTGTAACTGGCTTGGACTGAAAGCAAATTTGGGGAAAAGTTTAGCTGACCCTGGTCCAAGGGTTGAATTAATTTTGGAACATGCAGTGCTGTGGAACCTAGAACAGCAGCAATGATTTCCACTTGCACTGTGATCAGGAGAAGAAACTAAAAGGCTCCAACAAAAGAGCTATTGCCACAATGTGTGAATTCCTCAAAATCACTGAGGGCAGACCAGTGCCCTGCTCAGTTTGATGTTTTCTCAAATTGGAAACTTCTTACTATTTTTAAACAGCACAAACATTTCAGGATGGTGTGAGCCAATTAGCTTCTCTGTATAAATTAAGATATCAAACAGCTCAAATATCTCCTCTAATCTCACCTAGGTTTGAGTTAAAAGATAAAAAGCTGGAAATAAACCCAGAGGCTTATTTTGTTTGTTTATTCAACAGTAGCCCCTGGATCTTGGTTTATGACTCAGATTTCTATTCCATTCTATACAAATCCCCAAGGCTGGCAGGAGTGTTGATCTGCTGGAGGGTAGAAAGGCTCTACAAAGGGATCCCGACAGGCTGGATCAGGGGAGTGAGGCCAATTGTATGAGATTCAACAAGATCAAGTGCCAGGTCCTGCATTTGGATCACAACAACCCCAGGAACCACCACAGGCTGTGGGAAGAGTGCTCAATTTGTGTCAGGAGAGGTTTAGATTGGATATTAGGAAGAACTTCTTCACTGAAGGAGTGTCAAGCACTGCCACAGGCTGCCCAGGGCAGTGGTGGAGTCACCACCCCTGGAGGTATTTAAAATAGTGTAGATGTGGCATTTGGGGACATGGTTAAGTGGTGGCCTTGGCAGTGCTGAGCCAGCTGTTGATGATCTTAAAGTTATTTCCTACCCAAATGATTCTAAGATTCTATGAGAAGAGATTCTCTTTGAAAATAAATGTCTTTCTTTTTAAAACTGCCTACTGTGTAAGCTATGTATGATACTTCCTTCCAAGGCAGGAGAATAAATATTCCCTTATGTCATTAAAAAAAAGTCACAGCATTTGCTAGGTCACCCCTAAACATATCCCAATTCTGGATGTAAAACTGTGCAAGTTTCGCTCTTAAAACCTGAAGTTCTACGTAATCTCTAGGCTTGTAAAGTGTACAAAAGAGCAAGTGAAGCCAGTGCAGTCTCTGAGCCACTGCTTTTTTTGGCTGGTGAGACAACATCTCTGTGAGGAACCAATATTGACTCGTGGTAATGTGAATGTACACCTGGAGAATCCCTGAGAGCCAGAACTTCGGCAAATTCACATCACAAACAGTGTAAATTGCAAACTTGAGCAGTGCTCTCTGCTGGAGCATTAACTCTTCCTCCCAGATGCTTTCTGTGGGGCTGCCAGGCTGAGTCACCAGCTGATGTATGGAGCAGAAAGGTACAATGCATATCTAACCACTCCTGCTAAACGTGCTGCAAACTGGAGAAGGAGATCTGTCTGCAAGGCATAAACTCCTTTGTGTTGCTTTACTGCATGGGGAGCAGGGGCGAAGGCTCATTACCAGCCATGGACAGATGCTCAACTTGATGAAGTGGATCACTTACTGCTGTGACATGGCACAAAAAGAGCATTTCTGCCTCAGATCCTCTGTGGACTAAGCTGGCTGCAGAAAGGCAGTTTTTAAATTCTTGTGGCTGCTTCCTGTAACCCTCACTAGGTGATGAAGCACAGGGAAAGGGCAGGAGAGGCCCAAAGTTGTTCTCTGGAAGGTTTTAGGGGCTTCTCTTTGTGGGAGGGAGCATGGTGGAGGATGGAAGAGGTGCTGGGGTTTGAAATCATAACCTGAATCCTGGGTAGTTCAGGGCTTTTGATTAATCTGAGAGCAATAAATTGGGTGCCTTTGAAACTGAGGAGAGATGATGTAGATTTGGTGAGATTGAAAAGTTGACCTGCACCTAAACTTTTTGTGTTGTGTTTTTTCTCTCAAAACAGGCATAATGGTACATTTTTTGCTCTTTCCCACCTTTTACTTAAATTCATTTTATAAGTTTTATGTCAAAAATACCTCGTATATGAATTTCCACTTAGCATAATGGACCGTGCATAGCACTTGCATTTCTTACTGGTGCTGCAAGTACCAGGAGTTCATTGCTCACAAAACCATTTCATTTTACGTATCTCTAGCAGTATAGAAAAATCAATGAACTTGTAATTAAGACTTAAAAAGAAATGTAATCTAGTACTTTAATTCTAAATCAATTTGCTTTTATTTCATAGCAGCATAAAAATTTATCTGCTGAGAGCATTATTAACTGCTTCAGCTTTGGGATACCCAGATATAACATTTTGGAAGAAGTGCAACTAAATTATTTATTTCACATCCATCCTGAAACACTCTACATAATAATAATATTAAGGGAGAGGACTTGAAAACACTGTTTTTGTACCAGAGGAGGGAAAAAAGGCCCTAGATACAAAAGACATTTCCTGCATCTGAAGTTCTCTTCTCCCTGGAAATCTAAGTGGCAGATATCCTCACTATTGGTGTGAGTTTTTCCTCAGGAATGTTGTGAATACTTGTGCCAGATCAAACAAACAGCAAAAGAGCACTTTTTTAGTCATTTAATCTTCAGAAGGAGAAAGCAGAGCCATATCCAGTGAATATGGACTGGCGACAGACAAAGCTCAGTGCTGCTGGTGTTTAGTCTGGGATGTTCTGTTACAGAAACCATGCCTTTGAGTACAAAAACTTACTGAATGGTGCTTTCCCTCTAGATGCCCTCCCTGTCTTCTGGCTGGGGAAGAAGTGAGCATCTGCAAGAGGTGGAAACCAGAGGATGGCACTTCTTATGCAAGGTCTGTTCAGTCCAATGATCAGACATGGAAACACTCGGCAGCAATGGGATGTAAAGGTTCTGCTTTGAGTTTTAGGTGCTGTATTTTTAAGCCCAATAAGGTAATTTGCAGCTCTACATTTGCTGTTATTTCTACATTTTGCAATTGTTTTCCAGTTGTGTTTTTGAGAGCTGAACTTGGTACTGTGGAGGAGAGGCAGTAGTTTGGTGAATTGTAGTGCCTGGGTCCAACTGACAGACAAGGCCTGAAATCACAGCTATTTCACTGTTTGCCTTTATTCCTGATTAGATTTGTATTTATTCCAGCTACTGAGAGGGGCAGACTGTTTACTTGAAAAGCCAGGAGGTTATCACAGTGAAAGCAAGGAAGAGCTTCGTGCTGAAATGGAAACAGTGAGAATCCCAGTGGACTCTTGGCTTGTGTTAACATAGCTGGGCCCTACAAAAGAAGCATCCTGCCTCCTGACAGAACTTGGATGTGAGGTAACAAGAACCTCTTTAGGGACTCTGCTACAGGTGTGTCCATGCGAGTGGGTTACTCCTGACATGAAATGAGACTGTAGCAGAGCATCCCCTGGGAGCTGGTGCCTTCCAGTGAACATTTTGGCTGTGCCTTGGCATTTGTGCCACCAAGAGGAGGGAGTATGGCTTTAATGTCCCAGCGGACTGTGCCAGTGACAGCCTGTTGCAGCCAGGCTGCCTGTTTTTCTCTGTCCTGGAACTTTCTGGGGTCTTTAATTGCTTTTTCAGGGTAAATTCACTGCTTTTTCCCACTCCTGCCTGCATGTTTTAGCTGTGAATACTGCATGTTTCAGCTCTGATGTTCTATTTCACTGACTTACAGCCAGAGTAGCAATTAATCCAGTGGGAGACAGGACCAATTTTAATTTTTATTCAGCCTGCTGATGGAATACTACAAAGCAGCTTATGAGCCTTGGTGGACCCAAAATACCTTTCTTTGACAAAAGGCACCCATCAAGCTACTTGCTTATGCTAGAGGGGGTCACTGTGGTCTGTGAACACTGCCAGCAAATAGCAGGATCAGTGGCCGGAAACAGCTTGTGGAAAGGACTTTGGGCACATAAGTTCTTCAGATTGCTTTATAAGGGAGGGTGACCTTTAAAACCCAACCCTAAATTTCCCCCTCAAGGGCTTGAGGTCATCGATGTGGTAGCTCAGTTAAAGTGCCTGGTCAGTAGCTCAGGGAGGTACCTGAGCCCTCATTCCCACAATCTCCATATGTGACTAGGAAAGGAGTCAGAAACTTCAAAATGGAAAACCAAGGAAAGAGGAGCAGGTTGGCTGAGCTGGGCTAAAGGCCTGTCTAGCTTGCCATGCTGCCTCTGGCAGCTGGTGCTCAGGGGGAAGTGGTTTTGTTCCTTAACCACCAACGATGTCTTCATTTTTAATAGTCCATGGGGGATTTTCCTTCCATTAAATTTTCTAGCAGCTCCTTGAATTCTGTGCCTCCTTCTGGTGTCTATAGCTCCTGTGGCAGAGCATTACACACCTTAATTTGGAGCTGTTCTGAGAACTGCTTCCATTTATTTCCTTGCCTGATGCCAGCAAGGTTCTTGTGACGGCCTTTGGCTCTTGGACTGAGAGCAGTGGTGAGCAGTGTTTGTCTTCTCTGAGTTTCTTGTAGTCCTACAGAATGTGGTCTAAAGCAAAGCACCCCTCCTTAGTGTTTCCTACCAGCAAATACCTCACAGACCTCAGGAAGTTTGGGGTTTTATTCTGGGCTGCAAAGAGATGCCAGTCACTGTTCAGGAGCCAGAATGTTGAATGCAGTGTGAGTGTCAGTAGGAACAAAAGCATTCTCCTTCTGTATCTGTAGTGCCTTTAAACAGGTCTGTGTAATTAGAACTGGAGTCTGGGAGGTCTCACCTTTGCTTTCCTTACCCCTCCTGCCAAAGAAAAACTTACACCTGTTTCTTCAAAATTGAACGAAAGGCAAATATAGAGCTAAAGGGATATTCTGTGATGGGCTTCTTCCTGACTTATGGTGAAATTAGTCCTGTTTGTGCAGAAGGATTAAACACCCATTTTGCAAGTCACAAACTAGCCTGTGGTTTCAGAAGGAAGTCTGGGCACTGGTGGAACAGAGGAAGATCTCTGGATTTGGGTCTGTGCCATAGTTCATGTCAGGTTTTGTCTTACACAGTTTACTCTACCTGCACACCTTACTTCCTTCTGGGTGGCATCAGAACTGAGAAAACATCAGAGATCCACAGCAGCCAGAGAACCAGATTCATCCTCATTAAGATTGTGATCTAGTAGTGGAGAAGCTCTGGCGTTTAGAATGGTCCTGTGTATTTCTGGGTGGATAAAGTATCACAGGTAAGGATGAAAAATAGTAATGAGAGGAAGGAATTGACTTCCAGTGAATGGATGGATGGATGGATGGATGGATGGATGGATGGATGGATGGATAGCTTCCCCCTTGCTCCTCATGACTGCACCCTCAGGCCTGTCATCCTATAGAAACAGCAGGTGAAGTTTTTTCATATTTTAGGAAATATTTCCGATGTTCCCCAAAATCAGTGTGTGCCTCCCAGTTTCCTGCTGTCCAATAAGAAGGGAGCTCATGTTAACGCAGCATTGTTTTGGAATCTTTCTCTTACTGAAACGTGTAATTATTAAAACGGTGGGACTTAACATGTTTTGAGATATTGTACTCCTGTGACAAATCAACTGAGGGGCTCAAAACTTTTGGAGGAGTTATGTATGTACACACACTGCCAAGTGGCATCTGTTGTGCAAGTTTAATTCTGTTTGGAAATGAAGGCAAGAATGGCAATGGTGACAGAAAGATGTTTTTCTTCCAAAAGAGATTGAATGAGGTTTGAATTTGAAATAGGAACATTAAATCACTGCTGGACTAAAGAAGACATTGCTGTCAAAAGCATAAGCTTTGGGACCGTGTCTAGAGAAAAACTGGCAGGTTTTGTGAATCCCTGGTTTGTGTTAACAAAGCCAGTCTATTATAGTTGGATTGAACTCCTTTACAAGATGTTCTTTGTGGAAGATAAAAAACTCCTTGAGATCAGACAAGGAACAGCACAGGATCCTGGTCCACTCACAGGCAGATGATGTGAGTGCTGCTGTATTCTTAAATTGATTTTCTGGCAAGCAAAAAGTAAAATTATTTTTATTGTTTTATTAGAAACCTAGTGAATTATAAATACAGTTGTGAGCTGCATTTAGAGATGCAATAAGTTTAAATTCTGTAGGTGAGAAATTTCCTCCCCACTTGTAATCTGACATGTCTGGTGATAACCTCTAGTTTTGTGCTGTCTGTGTCATAGTGTTGGACAGGTACAGGGTGATGAAATCAGATGTTGAACTGCCTGGATCTGCTGTTATTAGAACTGATACGATACAGAGTCTGTAAGTAACACAAAGCTTCCATTTGACCTCCAAAGGCAGAGGATCAGATTTAGGAAGGAATACAATGCTCTGCAAACAGGTCCCTTGCAGGGTTGGGGAGGGGGTGAAATGGATCCACCTATTATTTTTTCTGAGCACGGGAGGATCTGGGCTTAAATTCAGCTTTCAAAATCGAAGATTAGAGTTTTACCAGAAAGCTGCTCAGGATCTGATGTGAGCTCACAATAGGCTCTTTGGTTCACTCATTGCCTTAATGCACGAATTGTGTAATATTTGAGCCACTTTATATGGTTCACATAATAGCAACCACCATGTCAATAATAAATTCCCTCTGGAATCTGCCAAACAAAAATGCTATACTTTTTTTGTAGGAACTTCCTGTGTTATAAATGATGGTTTATACATCTGAGAAGTAGTTTGAGAGGACTGCTGTCTCCAGCTCTGCTTTAGAGTGCTGGATCCAGAGCTTTTTAAAAAATTTATAGTCCATTTTGACTTGACTACACTTCTGGAATGGCTTTTCTGGCATGCCTCAGCATGGGATTGACAGAAGTAAAAACATCCTTTTTTTCATCCCCCACAGATCTCAAATGCCTCAGACCTGCTGATTGCAGCACAGCCCGGACAGCAGACATTTTTTCTGCGTGTTGCTTCTGTGCAAGGTTTAAATTTGAAGTGCAAAGTGCAGACAGTAGCTTACATGGGTACAAAGAGCAGAAGTTTGTCCTGTTTCCCTGCTGTGGTGGGCAGGTACACTTGTGTTTTATTTAACTGGTTCCTAATATGGTCCTGACAGCAGTGCAAAAAACATGGTTCAGCAAGTGCAGTGAGTTTTACTTTGCTGTCTGCATTGTGCTCCTGCCCAGAGGGTCCCTGAGAGTCAGCAGTGGTGGCACTAAGGACATGCCAGGTGTTGCTGGGAGGAGCTGCAGCTCCTGGAGTAAGTCAGAGTTAAGTAGGGAGAGCCAATGCATAGGTGGCTTCAGAAGAGGGGGAAGAGCAATAAAATTGGGCACTACTTGGAGCACCCAAAGAGATGTGTCAGGCCACAAACCTAACTCCAGAGTCCTCCAGATACTCAGCATTCCCCTGGCTTAGCTTTGTGTCCAGAACTGCAGCTTGTCTCCCGTTGGCAGTCAGGCGTGATTATCATCACTTGGGCTGCTCTGCAGGGTTTGAGGAGCAGAAGGAGTGGTGCTGCCAGCAGAGATGCAGCACAGGACATTGGGTTAACAGAGCCCAACTCAAAGATTATTCTCCTGCAAAATGGCTCAGTCCTGTCAACCACCCCACCAGAGTCCTGCCTTGTCTCTGCACATTACCTGCTCCAGCAGGCAGAGGAGACTGCAGATTGTTTAGGAGTTTCCTTGAGCCAGCTGAAAGCCCCCCAGCAAACCTTGGGGAGGTATGCACTGCTATCTGAGGAGACCAGGCTGCCCCAATTCTAGAAGCCCTGTATAGAAAGCAGGTTGCTGAAGGACGTTTCCTCCTCTCGCTACTCTCTGCGTGGCTGATTCAGAAAAGGGTGGTTTTGTTGAGACTTGAGTGTTTCTGCAGGAAGGGGTGCGTGTGCATGTGTGTGTGTGGGGAATAAAAAAAGAAACATTAGCACCTTCTGACTGAGTTGCGTCCCCACTTAACTTAATGACAGACACCCACCCATTTCACAGGGGTCAAGATTTCAGTATCCTGCGTGCGGGGGATCTGTCAGTAATGCTATCCTCATTATAGCAATAGCTGAACTCCTGTTAGCATGGCAGGCTACAGGGAACTGCCAGTTAGCAGCTCTGTCACTTACATTCCCTTCATGTGAGTGTTTGCGTTTGATTGCTATCTTGGTTAGCCAAGAAGGCTTCGTGCTCCTGGAATGTCCCTGGAGTTATCTTAGTGCTAAAAGAAAATGAGCGAAGAGTCTCTCAAACTGGACAGCTGGAGTCTCATGTCCTTGTCTTGGGTCACATCTCATATGAAGATCACCTCACCTCTGTCAGCTCTCCTTCTTTTCCCTCTCCTCTTAGACCCTGTAGGCACAGAGCCAACCCTGACTCTCAAACTGAAATTCAACCCTTTGCAGGCTTGAGTCTGCATTAGGAAGAAGTCTTCTGGGGCCTAGTCCAGTAGAGGAAAATAAGCATGGCCTGAGAAATTGGTGTTGTGACCTTTGGGAAAGAAAGAACAAGATGGCAACAACCATTTAACACTGATTTCATACCCAATGAATTGAAACTCTAGAGCTCTCAAGACCCTCTGGACCCTTAATTGTGCTCGAATCATTTTCTGAAGGTGTCTGTTCAAACAAACCTCTCCAGAGGATGGTTTCTCCTGTGCTCAGGTGCTTTTTTATCACTGTACTCCTCCGTGGTTAGTTGGGCTTATTCCTTCTGGGACCTTCTTTTGCTTGGTGCTATACAGACAAAATTCCCCCTCTCAGAGTTATCAATAGGAACTGGATCTAGTTCAAGAACCATTCATCCTCTAAACAACTAGAAAATAACACATTTCTGAAACACTGCATCCACTGTGGAAGCATTAACTCCTTCTCCAGTGGCTCTTTAACTAATGTCTGCATCCCTGTTGTGGTGGGCTGAGGTTCAAAGTTCTCACTAAAAACAACAAAATCTCTCATGTTTCTCAATGTTTCCTTGTACTTCCTTCACAGCCTGTTTTAAATACAATGCTGATTTCCTGAGGCAATTTGCATCTATTTTCTTACTTTCTGGTCCAGGTCTTGGTAAACTTCCAGATAAAGTGATGCATGTTGGGACTCAAAGCCGTTTTCTTTCCTGCATACAGGAGTCCCTTGACTAAACTGTTGTAGTGCTGCAAGCTTGACATGGACAGCATCTTTTTATTCTTCACACCTGTGCATCTTCTGATATGGGTAAAATGCTCCTTATTTTACAGCTTCAGAGTGTTGCCAATAAAAAGGTTGTGATTCAAGCTAGAAATAGCAGTTTGAAAACTTCCATTTCTTCAGTTGAAAAGATAATTCTGTATCTGTTGCAAATGCTCTTCTGCTCTATAAATCTGTTTTATCTGTTGCAAATGCTCTTCTGCTCTATAAATCTGTTTTAAAAACTGGAAAAGCTTTTCAGATGGTTCTTCTTGGATCCTGCATAGGTTACATTTTGTCTTCCATATACTTATTTCTGCATGTCCTGTGTTCTTTTAATGGACTTTTTATACATAGCAATGTCCCATTGCCACTACATTCACCAAGCATTGAGCAAGTGCTGCAAAGGTTCCTCACCTCCTACCGACACTTTAGATCTGTGCTCTAAAGTCACCCTTTCTAGATTCATACAGGCCATTTCCAGATAAAATCCCTTCCATGTTCTTTCAGTTGGGCATCTCTGGCTGCACCTTGGATCAAGAGAACACTTCAGATTTCCCACATCCTGGAGATGACTCCATTGGCATTGTCTGTGTGTTATTTGTTGAGGGTTCTCCCTGACCATCCTTTGTGATATGCAAAAGATACACAAATGATAGGTACTGATAGCAATGTTTTAACCACAGTAGTGTTGAAACTTGGGAGCACGTAGCTTTTCTTCTTATGAAGAAGACACCAAAAGCTGATATTCCAGTTGTAGCTTTGGCTTAATGCAGGGGAAATGTGTGAAGAAGGGATTGTTTCTTGAAATTTCATAAGGTTAATCTTACTCACTGGAGGTTAGGATTTGTAATTTAAAACTGGAAAAATGTTAGATGAACAAGCTATAGTTATTTCTCTTGATGCCATGAAGATTTTTGCCTTTTCTTTTATACCCCTGTTATACCTTTTTCACAACTTCTGTATTCTTAGTGCTTTTTCCCTACATTCTTGGACTTGTTTGTCAAGCTGAGAAACTAAACATTTTAGAAGCTTCCTAGCCAGGGATCAGTGTGCCCCAGACCCCCAGGTCCTCTCCAGAACACATTCTGTAAACTGAGACAGAACCATCCAAGGGAAGGTTCCTTGGGGAGGGGGGCTCACTCGAGCCTCTCATTGGGGAATCTTTGATAGATCTGCTAATTAGTAAAACCTATAATGTTATACCAGATCTTTTGGGGGTGCATTGCAGTGTGCATTGAGGTGTATTTGACCTGGGTGTGGTGCACCAAAGGATCCTTAAAGTAAATACCAAGGTAAAAATCCCTTTTTCCCTTCTAACCATGTTTGACTCTTGATTTTAAGACCAGGAAAAGGCATCACTCTCAGGAAAGAGATGGATTTACAGGGAGAAACAAGAAGTTGTCCATAGCTTACTATTTTACCCAAAAATCTTTCAGAAGTAAAGAAAAGCAGGGGCTTAACCTTGGTATGACATGGAATACATGGCAAAAGTCCCCCTTGATGTGGCTAATGTCTGATAAATTAATTAATGTCAGATTGAGTAATTAGAGAACAGAATAAGAGAGAATATGAAGTGACAGGTCTGGAATTCAGGCATTTTTTCCAAAGGACTAGCTTGTTTAGTGTGGGATCTTTTCAGACTAAATGAAGGATCCTGGTAATAGACAAGACATTGTGCAATATTTTTTAATTATGGAATATTGCTGCAATTAAGTAAACATATTTTAATATTACTGTGACACAAACTAATGCTCTTATTAACCAATTATAACTTATTATAGATTATATTATATAATTATATAACTTATTATAACCAATTGACTACTCCATATCTGTCAGATTATATGCAAAATACATAGTTAATAAGTAAACATGAAGATGAAAAGCGGTTTTGGCACCGTTTCTGAAGATGATGTGGCATCTTGCCTGCTGCTAATCATGTTTCTAACACAATGGGGTTTAGGCTGGAGTTAGTTTAAACAAATTGTTGTGAGGCTGATTAACTTGGTTTGTTTGGTTTATGTGAACACACTTCTCTAACAGCTTTAGTCCTATTTAACAGGCAAGGGGTTATCAGTCTGAGAAATAAGCTAATAAACTGAAGAAATAATTAGAACTTTCTAAGCAGACAGATGGCAGGGTCATGTCCTTTGATACCGAGAGTGCCAACAAGCTTCTCTATTTTTACAATTAGATTGTTTCATCTGATAATTAAAAAAAAAATACAAAAACAAACCTAAAAATAATAACTAAAAAGCCCCAAACAAAACATATCATGGTATAAATCTTCGGTTTTTTCATTTATAGGCAATCTTTACTGTAGCAACATTTTTACTGTGTTGTAAAGCCTAATAAAGTTCTTAATGGGATCCTAAGTACCAAGCCAGACAGAATACTGGCATGTTGTTAAGGAAAAAAAAAAGGATAAAAAAGAAGATTTCAGGGTTATGAAAGCTTCCTTCAAAAGCTAAGCTGTTTAAGCTCATCGTTTTTAGGAACTAGGTCTGGTGTTGGAAGGCAAGGATGAGAATATGGACTGGTTGAGAAAACGTGCAAGCCACCAGAATAGCAGCAGAAAGACATTTGCATTTGTGCTGGATTCGGGTGTGCCGAGTTCACAAGAGGACATCGGCTGGGAGGGGGCCACAGGCAAGTCCAGAGGCAGCACTGCCTGGAGAGGAGGGGACAGGAAGGGTCCTGGCCACCTCAGTGTGATCAGAGTTGGGTACAAAGTGGGCCAGAAAGGTCTAAGCAGTACCAAAGAAGTGTTACCAATTTGCTTATTGCTAGATAGGGAAGGTTAACATTTTAGCCTTTTTAATGGATATTGGTGAGTCACAGAATCATAGAACAGTTTGTGTTGGAAGGGACCCTAAAGACCTTCTTGTTCCACCCCCCTGCCATGGGAAGGGACACCTTTCACTACACCAGGTTGCTCTAAGCCTCATCCGACCTGGCCTGGAACACAGAGATGGGGCATTCACAGCCTCTCTGTGCAACCTCTTCCAGTACTTCACCACACTCACTGTAAAGAATTTCTTCCTAATCTCCAATCTAACCCTATCCTCTTTGAGTTTGAAGCCATTTCTCCTCATCCTGTCACTGTATGCCCTTCCCAAAAGTTCCTCTCCAGCTCTTGTATCCCCTTTAGGTATTGGCACATGCTCTAAGGTCTCCCCAGAACCTTTTTTTATTCAGAAAAAAAATACTAAAAAAGGTCAGAAAGTGCTGCATCCCAAAGAGGAGGTTAAAACAGTGGTACTTAACAGAGACCTCCGGGTCATTGGATGAGGTTTAGAAGGGAGTAAAAGGCTGCCACTGAGAAAGAAACGTGGGAATGTTTAATTCTTCATAGCTGCCATTTATAGCCATAAGAAACTATATTTAGGAAACTTCAAACTCTTACAGACATGCAATAATATGATTTTAGAACTTTATGTACCAAACTGCACCTATTTACAGTCTTTGCCATGCTTTGTTCCCTACATAGCAGTAAATTTTTGTTTGTAGAACTTTTATCAAACCTTTCCATCATTAAAATAATTCCCTACTCACTTCAGAAATGTTCAATAATGACTATAATGAAGAAAAAAATAGAAAAAATCTTTACTTTCTTAAAATAACTTGGAGTGTAGGAGAAGGCTTTCAGTTCAGTATTGCAGTTCCTGCTCTGCCTTATTTTCACTGATTCTGCTATTGGCTGGGTGTAATGGATTCACTTGATACTTTATCCAAATAAATTCAAACAGCAGACTGGCTCAAGGCAATCTTTTGTTTTACCAGGCATTCCATTATTTGATCTCTCAGTCTACTTACAAAATATGGGAAGTTATCTTTTTAATTGCTTTGGTCACTACTGTTCTGTAAAAAATAAGTATATCAATGGATTTTATCCAGTTTATCACAATGCCTCTTTCCATACCACGTTGTGAAATAATAGTGGAGATGCTAAAATATAAAGTAGATTTGGAGGGTTGTGGGTGACCACAAATTCCTTTTCGGGGAATGTGGCCTTTTTAAGCTTAATTCAGAGCTGATGGTAAGAGATGTGATCCTCTGAGGCTGCATCAGGACATTTGAACTAGGCCTGTCTCTTTCTCTCGACAGGAATCTGTTTCTCTTCACTGAGTATGGATGAAGCTCGGGAACCTTTTCTCCTTGAGCCTTTGAATAACTGCTGAAGACTTTATAACTTCTTTCCTCCTAATGAGGTCCATTAGTGCAATTTAAATCTCATTAAGCTAATTGTAGTCTGTTAGACTACACATCTCTGAAAATATGTTTAAAAAACATGAGGGATGTTTAACTCATCAGTGTGTTTCATGAAGTACTCAATTAATATTTGAGTAAATTTCCCTTGCAGTTATGCTTGTATCTGGAGTAGCTGGGTTGAGGGGATATTCACCATAAAACATCAGCAAAGTATTGTGAAGTAATTGCCCTTTTCTATCAAATATAGCAGTGCTCTTCCTAGAAAATTAACCCTTTAAAGTGATGGAATGATGAAATAATGTTCTTGAAATATATTCAATCAGGAGATAGGTCTATAGATCCAAGTTTTGCCTTCTGTCACAATACAAATTGAAGGATCCTGGCTTCTGGGATCCCTCCCAGGTGCATTGAGTTGAATGCTGCTGCCTACCTGTGAAGGAGTGCTTTTCATTTCCATAAGATTGAATTTCTTTAAGAGGTCCCCCAAAGCAGAGGCATCCCAAATCCCTGCTCAGCCAGGAAAAATCTTGGCTACCATCTAAAGCTATAAGACAGAAATAGAAGCATTGGCTTTCCTGCGTTAGAAAGCTCTTTGACACATTCGTGTTACTGCAAAAACTTCTCAGATCTTTGTTTCCCCAAAGACATGTCAGGCTCCAGCCTTGAATGAATTCCTGCTGGGAAAGGTTGGATTTGCTCCCTGCAGGCAGCCAGATGTGGTGCAGGACCTGTTTCTCACACTGGGGAAGGAAGTGGGGCCCTTCCAGAGACTTTTGCCAGCAATGTGCTGGGTTTGGCAGGGCAACCCCAGCCAGCCCTGTTGTTCTTGGGGAATGAAGCAAGCTCTCAGGCACTCAGACCTTATTTCATGCAGCTTTTTGTAGGTCAGAGCTTGTGTGGTTCTGACTGGGAGTGTACTGGGGCTGTGTGTTCACAGCCTTCACCTGGTGAGGGACTGGCTTCTTCCTTCACCACCTTTTTCTTCTAGGGTGTGTCTGTGGTCTTGCCTGCTGGGATCAGTATAAAAAACCAATGACCTCTAGACATGTCAGTGGGTGGAGATCAGGTTAACAAGAGACACAAATAAGAACTGGTGGGATTTTTTTCCTGATTAAAACTCAGAAAGTCTTCAGTTTTTCCTGTTTAAGTGATCACTTCCCCATCCCAGCTCACCTGCATTGACCCTAAAACCTCTGCAAACACTCACAGGGAACTCAGGCATTAGAAACTTAACTTTTTTCTTCCTTTCTTTCGTCCATGTTTTGTAGTCACTTGACTTCCCCGATCTGAATCCTGGTTAATGGTACAAATTCTCCTTGGGCTTGTACCCTGCTGGGCTAGTGAAGTCTGTAATGAACAGAAGTGGTGAGTTATGGGGAAGGACTTTGACATCTGAGAAAGAACTGTGAGAGAAGGCTGTACTAATTAGTAAAACTTGTGATTAAAGTAAGTATGGGGTAGGGAATGAGAGAAGAGAGGTTGCTGCAGCAACAAAAGCTGTGCGGGTGCTAAATGTGCTGATTATAAGCTTGAACTCCTTGGAGCAAATGGATCCTAATGGCTTATTGCTGACAAAAAGTGGTTTAGATGGAAAATTGAAGTGTAGCATGTTTGGGTATGTGGAAGTGTTACTTGTGGCTTTTGAAGTGGGAGAGTCACTCTCTGTTCTGCTTAGCAATGGGGGAAATTAATGTTAAATTTGGGGGTTGTAATAGGAGTAGAAATTGGAGAGCAATGAAGCTTCCAAAATCAGGATGATAGATTAGTGCAGTGCATGGCTTCAATTCTTGTAATGGTTGGTGAATTTCCAGTGGAAAAGTAGCTGTAAAATAAAGTTGCGTGTCTCCTGTAACGGCACAAGAAATGTGCAGCTGCTCTCTGGGTTGTGGGAACACTGAGGAATAGGGGTGGGAGGTGACCCCCACTACCACTGATGTGGCTGGAGACAAAAGAGCAGTAACAGGAAGGTTACTGTCAGCCAAAGCTGTTCTCATTTTTAGCACTGCCTCTATTTCAAGAGCAAGGATTTTGTTGTTGTAGTTGTTTATTTAAATCATAAGATGCTCCTTGCATCATATCTTTCCAGACAGGAAGAGGTGAGAATAAACTATTGACAAAGTTGGTCAGGTTGCTTGGTGTGGTACCAGAAAGCATCACAAATGAGCTCCAGTAAATGAAAAAAGCAGTGAGGGGAAATATGGAGGGCATGGAGGAGAAACACCCTAAGAGGAGGGAGGAGAAACATCAAAGCAGGTCTAATCTGGGAAGACTGCAGGGTAACATGACTTTAAGAACTAGTAAGGAGATTAGGCAAGTCTTAGGGAGCTTTTTTTGCTCTTTGAGTTTGTTTTCTTTTTTTCTTTTCTTCCACTGAGAAGATGTTTCAACTGGAGAAAAATGGCATGTTGACAACAAGGAGGCTGGACTTAAGCTCAGGAGGTCAGGCCCTCATCAGATTTTCATCTTGCAGTCATAATTCAGAGGAGAACTGAACACAGAAGAACAGTCTTTGTGAAATCTCTTTGAGAACACGCTGAGAAAAACATTGAACTACATCTCTTATGATCCAATCAGGATAACTTTGAAGCAAAAACATTCCCCAGTGGAGATAGGAATTGGTATGCACATCTGCCTGTTGTCTCTTGACTTCCTGGCACTGAACAAACGAGTCTCTGTCCTCATTGCTCTTCCTCTGACCTTACAACTCTTGGGTCATTGGCTAGAGAAGAACTTTGGGTTTTTAATTCATGCGCTGGTGTACAGAAGACAGAAATCAGGATAGACATGTCAGCTGCTTATTGCAGAAAGCTTCAGCCTGAATTTTGATTTCCCTAATGCTCTTTTCTGCACTCCCAGGATACAGACCTGTGTCCAAGAGTGTGGCAGTTTGATACATGTCCTCTTGACTTCGCAGTGGTTGACTTTCAGCATCACTTATTCAGCGCATTGAAGTGCAAACCCTTGCGCAATGTGGAACTAAGCAGTGTGAATTTTATCCTTTGAACAGCATTTTTATTCACTTGCAGATCTTGCCATCACACCCGTGTCCTTTTAGCTTCTGGCCTCAAAATGCTAGAGCTGTGTCTGGTGCAATGTTTGAGTTCAATGGGGGCATTTCTGAGGCTTTGAAAAATGGGATTTGGGTTCTTTCTCAAATATTCTTTTGTCTTTTACTGGTAGAGGTCTAAAGAAAAACATCTTATGTGAAAGATACCCAACCTTGGTTGCATGGACTGATGTCCCTCAAATGAAAGAGAGTAAGCCCTGGCATATTTCACCTTGGGCTGTGGCTAAACTCACCATACATTTTGCTCATTTCTCTTCAAACTTCAAACTCCAGCTTCCAGTCTTTGAATCTTGTTAGGCTCCTCTATCAGGCACTCGGCTGTATCTGAAATTTTTCCCCCAGAAGCATTAGAATAGGTGCAAAGTGCCAGTCTCTAAAGCAGACACTACATAATGTGGTAAAACACAATGAGAAGCCATTTATTAAAAAAAAAAGATATGTACATATGCACCTCACTGCCTGATTTGAAACTTCCTGGTGATAAGAGGACCTGGCACAATGAGGATGTTGTTTTGTTCCTCCATTCCTGTTCTTCAATAATATGAGAATTTGAAAAGCATAAATATGCAATGAATTTTTTTCCCCAGTTATTTTTATATCACAAGGCATGATAAGAAAAGATACTTTAGGTGAGGTATTTTAATAATGGCCCTTTTTCAGTAGCTGATGATTGAAAAACACACAGCAGCAATAAGGTACAAAACCTGACCATGAGGCAGCTCCTAAATAATTACTAGGCACAAGCTTGTCAATGCTATATTAAAGCATTATTAAAGTTAGGGGAATAAAATCAGCAAGAGTTGTTTATCCGCTTGCTTATGTATCTGGAACAAGTTGAAACAGACTGTTAAGGGGTTTTCACAGCATGTGGGAAAAGGCTACAGTTCTTTCTTTGCGTGAATTATCCTTAGTAGAATTGCTTCAGCAGAGCTGTGCAGATCTTCTCCTTCTCCTCTTCTTATGTGTTCCCTCTCAAAAATCACAAGGAAAGGGGCAGGCTTTAACAAAAGTGAGGGGAAAAGGCTTTCTGGTGGGACCTGATTCTACAAGCTTTAAAACTCCAGCTTTCTGCAAAGGTTACTTCTCTTCTAAGTAAATATATAAATAAATTTGTCTAGTCATTTGTCTGCAGTAATCCAGACCGCAATGGATGTGAAAAAGAGAAAGCTCAGCTGGAGAGGGAGTATTGGGAGACAAGGTTCCATGGTGCTTTGAAGCATTTCCTGTCCTATGAAGAATACTCCACTTATTTAGGTTTAGAAATCTATATCACATTTACTATACCTCAATATGCAAGTCAAGCAATCCAAAGCTGAAGTAGGGGGGACAGAATTAGACATAATGTGTGATAGAAATCAAGTATTTTGGTATGTCTTCAATATTTTGTTCCCATAATTGTGCTAAATAACCCTTAGATTGACAGAAATGATACTTTTCAGTTCTCATACAGGTTAATAAAATCTTGTTTCCCTCCATCTTCCTCCCTTTTTCTCTGGAAGTCTGAACAGTCAAAAGAATCTGGGAATGCTGCTATAATTAAATACGGTGTATGTAGTGCAGTGGCCTTATCTCCCTGGTCTCTCCCACAAGGAAGGCTCTGGGGTGGGATGTGTTTTTATAGAAAACAGAATGGTTATCACCCTCATGACAGAAGATGAGGAACAGTTAGTTTATTATGGATGGCTGTGGACAGCTGATCCTCCCTCAACAGAGATGGACTGATGCCTCTTATCTCATGTTATTTGCAAAATCAACAGTGTAGTTTGTTCCTAATGATGTTTTTCTGATTGCTTAGCTGAGAACTAATGGGAGCACATAGAAATGATTTGGTCATTTGTTCCTTCTGAAATCCTGAGGAAGGGAAAAGGGTCAGTGCAGCACAGGCCAAGATGGGCCATCCTTATATGAATGAATGTTTAGACCTTGCATTATGGGCACAGATGGGAAGGAAATTCTATTTACACATATGAAAATACTTTTACTGCAAATGTGGTCAAAGAGTGAAGCAGGCTGCCCACAAGGATTGTGAAATCTCCATCCTTGGAACTATTCAAAACCTGACTGGGAACAGTCTGACCTGCTCTCCCTGGCCATGTTTTGAGCAGGGGATTTCAACTAGACCATCTCCAGAAAGTTCCTTCCAGCCCCTGCCATGCTGTGATCAGAAACTCCCAGACCACAAATGGCCAGTCTGCTCTGTGTGCTGTTACCAGTCTGATGCCCTGAGGATGAGAAAAGGTGGAATGAGCCAAACACAGCATGCACAGATAACCTGCAAAATTATAGATATTAAACATTTCGTTCTGCTGAATACTCCTTTGTCTGTCCTTTAGCTATCGCTATTCAACCTTGAGTCCTACTTCCCAATATCTCAGTATGTTCCATCATTTACAGTGGCCCACTCCAAAGCCAGGTGAAGTTTCTATGTTATTTCCTTCTGATTTTGGCAAACAGGGATTCAGTTCCTAACCTAGCTTTGTTCTCTGCTGGTGGCAAACCTGGATTGTAAAGAGGAGGCATTTTCCTCCTTAATGACCGAGTCTCACACTGCTGCCTGGCCATTCTAAGACAGGATCTGATGGAAACTGCTGTTCTGGATCTCTCTAAAGGAAAACTGAGAAAAAACCTCAGTTTTGAGGCAGCTGATGGTCTTGCTTGGGACACACACATTAATCACCCACCAAAGTGATTTGTCTGCAGAAACTACTGCTATGCCACCACTCCATGGAGCCCTCACCATGTGTGTGTGTGCGCACACACTTCCCTGCCAGTCCATCCTCTCTGACTGGCAGCTATTTTCGCAAAGCTGCCTTCTGTTTTGTCTCCTGCTTTCCTGCCTTTCTCACACACGTCTCTCACTGATGCCATCCCTCCCTTTCATGGGCAAGGAGCTCTTCCCCCACATAAAGTTGTTTTGATTTTCATCCCACTCCACCATCTTCACCATCATGGGCAGTGCCCTGAGAACTCTTAGCCTTTTCATGTCGAAGGACAGATTTCCAGTTTATTATTGCCAGACTATTTATTTTAATGCATAACCATGTGCTATATGTCTTTTTTTTTCCCAACAGAAACTCACTTTGCTGCAGCCTTTGTCTTACAGGCACCTGCAAGCTCTTTGTTGATTTGTCTTGCCAGCTCTCCCCGCTCAGTCTCCACACTGTCAGGTCTCTGGCTCTGTTTACTTCCTGCAGCTTTTCTCTCCTCACATAAAGGTGAAGGCAGATATACCTGTGAGGCCTCTATTGTCAGCAAAAGTGGACTTCCACCGTGGCCAGAATTATAAATAGCTTTCTTGTGATCTTATACAAAAAAATAAATTTAAACAAAGACCTTTTATCTGTCTGCACCCACAGAAAGTGCAAAAACACTCTACTACTCTCTCTTCTATAGCTTTATAAATAGACTGTTCATTTCCTTTCCCTGCTTGCTCAGGGCAGCTGAATGAATATTGTCCAGGGATATTTAGTGCCCTCCACCCCCTCAGTAGACATGGCACTGAAAAGAAAACAAAAGAAGAAAAAGGGTTTGATGTAAAATGACCATTTGCTTCAAAAGAGCATTGACTGAATAATAGATCAAGCTTCACTTTGGTGTGGTGTTTTTAATAAAGGATGTGCCTTTGCCCACATTTCTGCTCAGCATTAACTTGAGAGACTGAAATGTTTGAGTATTCTCTCTAATTTAATAATCAGTGGTTAATTCTCCTCTGGACTCTTCTGATCCTTTTGCTGGCATGTATTGGCCACTCAAATTATGAAGCTGAGATTTAAATTGAGCTCAAGCCTGCAAAGCTTTGATCAGCAGACTAGCTTGGGCTTCTTTGGCAGAAACTAAAAGGTGTTGGCATTCAAATTCCCAGCTAGAGCAAAACCAGAAGGTGCTCCTGCAATCCCTGCAGTGACACTGGATTTTTCTGGTGACACAGCTGAGCTCTGTGGTAGGGGTGGGACTGACTCAGCCACGCTGAAGTTTTAACTCCTAGACTGGCTCATACTTATGGCAGCTGGTGTGGGGTCAGTAGCTCTGACCGAGGAAGCTGTGACCGGTCCGGAGAGATGGTCCCATGGAGGATCGTCTTCCTGAAGCCCAGTGTCTTCCCTCAGCTGCTGGCTAGGAGGGCCTGTGCAGAAGCTGTCAGCTCTTTAGTGATTATCAGCTGGTGATTTCAGCTCAGCTCTGCAGGGCAGCCTCCAGGCCAGACGAGGGAGAGAGACGAGAGGCCCGTGTAGCTGTTCCGCACGAGGCAGCTTTATTGGTCCGTACTCCGGTGAAGGGGAGCCAGGGACGAGCAACTCTGCCCTCACAGGGGCAGGGGGCTAGCTTTATAGGGATACAGGGGGTGGGTGTCAGAGGCTAAAGGCCAATGGGCTGCAAAGGATCTGTATAGGGTCTCCCAGAAGATTCTGGGTTTGTCTTCTTCTTGCCATAACTGATGAGTAGCTCCCTTTCCAGGGGAGTTCTGCTGGGAGGTTTAGGCACTCTCCTTATCTCAGCAGATGTCCCTCCAGGGCAGTGGCTGGGCATACCCTACACAGACTTTCTAGGGAGTTTGCTAGTGGTTTAAAATAGAGAATTTGAGGCTGTGCATCTTGAATCCCAGTTCCACATCATCACAGGTGAAGTGTGATTTGACCCCAGTCCCCCCCGAACGACAGAAGTGTCAGTGCACGCAGTGCCACTTTAGCTTTTTCTCCTAGTTCCTGTCCCATGGAAAATTCCTTCTTTCACCCTCCATGTGAGACTTGGTGAAATTCTCATGCCCCTATCACATCTTCTACTGCCTGACACCGTGAGCTGTGCTGCTCCAGCTTGTCTCCCAGCTGAGCTGGATCAATGGCAGCTGACTTTCTCAGGCTGAAGGCTGACACAGGTGGCTGCTCTAAACTGACATTGTACTTCCATGGGCTCATTTAATGCTAAACTTTGTGTTGGCTTTGTTGGAAGGGAAAAATAAGATCGTTTGTAACCCATCTTGTGTTGATTTGCTGTGTGCTAGCCTTGACTTTGTCAATATTACCACAAAGGCTTTGGGGACATTTGTTTGAACCTCTGTGACAAGGGAAAGGATAATTCCAGATTTCCATCAGGTTAATTAAAATCTTTCCCTGCTCTTCTCAGGAATAAAACCCCAAAACATCAAAACCAACATTTTTTTGTTGTTTCCTGGTGGCTATCTTCTGTACATGGTAAGACCCATGTCTTTAGAACCTAAGGTCAGATTTATTTCAGCTTCCCTTGCTCTCTATGGAAATTTTGCAATTTACATGAAGGACAATAAATTCAGGTCATCACCATCAGCATAAATAGTTAAACCCCTATTGCTTTCATCCAAATTCAAATTGCTTGCTGATAATTTGAGCAGTAAACTGGCTTTGATAAATTCCTTTCCCACCATTATTTCATCATCATAATTATTTGCTGTTCTGCTTTGAATCTGCAAATTATCTCATACAGTTATATTTACATATGCAATAAAACTGGGCACATGATTTATTGTCTTGTCAACAGTAAAATAAATAAAACAGTTTGTGAGAGATTATCCCTGACTTTTGGGTAGAGCTTTAATAAATAAATAAATACCTAGATGATAGATTTTTAGAAGGGATAAGTATGAAACAAGTTTGAGATGTAACACTTTAGCAAATACACAGCTGTGGGAGTTTTGTCTGAAGGCTGACTCTAAGGCCTTATTCAGATTAGAGATGGAATTCCAATAGGTTTTTCATTTTGAAACCTGTGCTGATAAAATATTCCTCTGCAAAAGGAACACAGCCTTTGAGTTGGAGCATTTGTAGCTTAGTCAATAAACCTGTCTAAAAGACACAGTGGACGAAGGTACATCAATCATGTTTTATGATGATGATAGCAATGCGGGAAAGAAGTAATGTACCAAATAAGTGTTGAAATTGATGGCTGTAGCTTTTATAGGTTATAAAGAATAAAGGCTTGGGAGATGTATTTTTAGTGTTGTTGGTAAATTACTCGGGTATTTTGACTGCAAATATTATAAAATTAGATGTAAAATTATATAAAATTAGATGTAGAATTATTGCCATGCATTTTTATTTCTAAGAATGTGTAAAAAATGCTGATTGAGAAGACCACCAACTATATGCAGAATAAAAGTTCACACAAAGGCATATTTCCACAAAATTCTTAGAGCCTTCTCTCGTGATTTCTACAATTTTAGAATTATTTTTCTACATTTACTGATAGCCCAAACTTTTGGTTAAAAGTATTTTTAATTAAATCAGTTAAATATCTGAGAGTCTCATCTGAAATTACCTAGGTAAAAATTAACAAAACAAATTTTACTTGCTCTTCATTTTGAAGCTGACCCATGAACCTCCACAGCACCTTCAAGATTTGGTGACAAATCAGTACACTCTATTTACTGAACAATAAATAATGCATGAGCAGTCAGCACCCTGACAGAAGTTGAGAAAGACTGTTGCAGAAATGTAACTGTAAAAAAAAGTAAATTAAAATATGATGGTGGAAGTGATTTGTGAAACGGAAATGGGTCAACAATGTCAAATTACCAATTTCTTCTGAATGACTCACCCAGCCATAATACTTATAGTAGTGTGCAGTCAGCAAGAAGGAATTGGGACAATAACTGTGATTTCTTTACTTTTTCCCTCACTTTGGCCTAAAATTCAAACTATGCTAAGTACTGCTAGGACGGGGTGTGTCTGATATCCTCTCCTAAATTTGTCCATCCTCTCTTCAGTCCCCCAAAATCTAGTGGCAGCTCTTCAGGTTAGCAACACCTTTCCTGCTCCTTCATGTTCTCAGCTCTCCCTACCTGAGCAGAGCCAGGTTTGATCCCTGAAGTGGTGAAAGTCTCGTGTGAGGAATTGGGGTTACCCCGCAAAGCTCTATGAAACAGGCAGTGCCTCTCCTTGCTGGGTTAGGGTTCTAGGGCTGGTAACCCTGTGGCCAGCATGTTTCTGAAGATGCCATCAAACATCAAGTAGGTTGGAAAAGACCTCTGGGATCATCGAGTCCAACCTTTGACTGTTCACCAGCGTGCCAACCAGAGAACAGCACTGAGTGCCACATCCAGCCTTTCCTTAAACACCTTCAGGGATGGGGGGGGGACCTTTGGCCATGAACCAAAGGAGGTGGTAAAACCATGATGACAAATATCCTCCTCTAGACGTGTCTCAAACAGACTTTAGATGACCCATTTTTGGAAACCAACAGCCTGTAGATATACCCAGGCGCAATCAAATCTCTCCTTACTTTCAGGACTGGCAGGAACTTGGTCCCTGCATAGAGGAAGTTGGATTCTGTGGCATCCTGCCTGGAGTTGGTAGACCAGACAAAATATAAAACTTATTAGAGCCCCTGCAGTCATCTGCTACAGCCTGTACACTGCTTCCAGCCCAGAACTGCCCTGTGGCCCAGTGGCTGAAAGGATGAGGAGATCTTGCTGGTGACACACGGTGTTTTGCTATCTCAACGTGCCTTCTGAGTTGCTCAGCTCCCCTTGAGCCTTCTGTTGAATACAAACATGCCTGTCTCTCCCAAACCTGTGGGGTGTTGCACATGGGGATCTGAAGGCCTCTGCCTTTCAATGTGAATGAACGATTCTCAGGTACCTGAAATATGTGTGGGTGCGAGAGTTTTCTCTGTGCTTGCTCTTCTGCAACGGTCCTTTGATCTTTCAGGTTAGGAAGCCTTACTCTAATAAGCCAAGGTTTGCTTGTTTTGCTAAAGAGGTATCAAAGAAGGTGAAGACCTCTTGGGTTGTATAAGAAATAACTAGACATGATCCCAACCTAGAATATATGCAATGGCTGATCAGTTTGTCTGGAAGGACTCAACACAGACTCATCACACTTAGAGAAGTGAACAAAAGCAGGGCAGAATTACCAAAAGCAGCAAACACCAAGCTGTGTATCAGGTGAATCAACCCAAGGGGAGATGCGGTGAGAAACTCAGCATGGGTTTTTTTAAGTCTGTCTTTGTGTGCAGGTTGCTGCACTATAATGTCTTCTCCCAACCTGCAATACTTAAAAAATTACTACAGATTTCTTGTAAATCAGCACTAATAAGAGCCATTGAAGTACTCTTTGCCAGCCTTTTCGAATGCTGCTGTATTGTGATGCTAGATTTAGTTTATCAAGCTGCAGCTTTCCTGAGAGCTCAGCGGAGCTGCTTAGGGCAGTGTGACCATTATTGCCCTCCCGTAGTCCATTTCGGACAGCTCAGTGGTTTTTGCTCCGGCAGCTAGCAGTGCTACAACCAATAATGGTGAAGGAGGCGAGAAGGGTCTCTCCATGAGGGCTTAAGAGGATTTTTAATAGTCACATCTGGTTCCTGCGACCCTCAGAGGTAGAGAGACCTCAAGATCCGGGCGCAGGGAGGTTTTGTAAGGGGCTCAGCGGAGGTAAATGGGCGGAGTTGGGGCACAGGAACCAATAGGGAGAGCCCGAGGGAGTGGCCAGGGCTAAGGGCAAGGAATGGGGTGGGGAACAATGTGGGACAGGAAAAGCAAAGGGTAAACACGTTGCCGCAGTGCTGGAAGTAATCAACTCTGTGTAAAGGTGACGTGTGTGGAATGCAACGTTCCCCTGGGGAATAATTTGTCTTGCCATATTGCCTTGCCCATACCCTTCAGGTATACTTTCCTTAGCTGTGATTGCTTTGCAAATAAGGATATTTGCTTTCATGTATCTGCTTAAATGCTGCTATGAGTATGTCTCTGGGGTGGTGGTTCATTCAGCTTTTAGTCTGAAAGAGTGGTGTAGCACTATTGGAATAAGTCCTTCTGGCCCTTACCTGCACTGGCAGACGTGGAAAGGGGTTATACTGGTGCCTTTTCTCAGAACTGCTTTCACCGCTGCCCGAGTTCTTATTAAAGCGATGGGACTATCGTGGTTATACACGATTTATTACTTAAAACAACAAACAAGGCATCAGTCTCAGAGGTGTGAGATTTAGTAACAAGTCGCCATAAGGAAGGACAGTCACAAGTTTCAAAGTTATATGGCAATTTATAACTTTCTAATCCCATAAGCAATTAAAACAAAACTTTGTTTTGTCTTTATGACCAATCACCTGTAGTACTTTTTACTGCAATGCGGCTGTGTTTTAACCAATAATTTGTCAGATTACATACACAAATATACTTCTATTATAACATCTGAATTCTTCACTTAAACTATAAAATCACATTAGTATATTTAAAGCCCTCCACAATAACACCCAATACATATTCTTCCTTATAAGTATAGAAACATGGGTTTGTAATCCTCTTGCTTAATGTTTATATATCTCTTTCATTACACCAGCCCAAGTTTCTTCCAGGTTTGTAAATCAAACCCACCATTAACTGCAAAAGTTTTTACTCCTCTGTTTCCCACAGATTAGAGAATATGAACTGTTTGCATAGGATGCTCTCTAACTTGCACATGAGGTGAGTGAGGATATCTGATTTAGTTTAGAAATGACTTTGCTATTGGGCAGAGCTATGCCTTGCTCTAGTGCACTTCTGGAAGGTATCCTTGAGAGTCATATGCCTTCCCACAGATATGTAGACACCTTTCCAGACACAGGAATAGGCAGAATGGGCAGCAGTGAACTGCACTGAGTACATGGTAAGCACTTTTGCTTGCTGAGTAAGGTGTTAATGTTCTGTGGTCTTTGTTTGAATTGACAACACCTTGCAGTCATCACTGGAGTTGAGCCTTGTTAAGTTCTGCAAGGAACAGAAGATTATTTCCATTTACAGCAGAGGAACCTGAGACCCCTGTCAAATCCAGGTAATTTCTGTGAGGTTGTGCAGCCCCTACTCAGCTGAACTGTGACTTGAGCTATTTTCCAGCAGTGTCTGGTTCTCTTGAAACAAAAGAAGGTCTCCCACCATTCTTGTCAGGAGACTTTCTAACGCACAGAGCAGAACTATCATGCTGAAGACTCTTTCTCCAGAACTACCCACATCTGTTTCCAGGTGTGCATGGTCTTTTTCTGTAGCAATATAGAGCACAGCTTCTCTTCCACCTCTGTTCTCTGCTCTCCCTGATTGTGAATGGGTGAGCCTTGGGCAGAGCCAGGTCAGTTCCTGCCTGCTCTTTATCAGTGTGGCCATCAGTGATGCTCAGTGCATGAGCACAGGGAAAACTTAGAATCTGGTGGTGACTCCCAGAAATAATGTGTTTTCTGTCCTGTTTTTGCAGGGATGGAACCTGAGGTCGTTCCTTATACAGGGCTTGTGCCCAAATTGCAGGGTATCCCAGAGCCACTCCGCTGCCCAGAAGTTTTTCAAGTGTTCTGGAGTTGAACTCTATGGAATAGTATGTCTTGACAGCTGTTCCACTTAGCAAAACTGCAGCTTGTGTTAGCCTGTGAATAACAACCCTTGTCATAAAGGCAGGAGGAGATTTCAGTCCCTGTACTGAAGCAATGCTATTAGGGCTGATTACTGGCAAATAATTATGTCCTGAAGTCTTGCTGTGCATCCTGTCTTTACCAGAACCCCTTACAAATATTACTCACCTACCTTTTGCCAATGCATGTACTGTGCTCTAAAAGCACTGAGTGCGTTGAATTAGTTCACAGGAGATGGGCTCACATTTCCAGGTAAAGAAATATGGGTTTTGCTCTTTAAAGCCTCCAGGGATCTGAAAACTCTTCCCTTGAGTTTACAGAACTTTATCATTCTATATCCTCAGCATCCATCCTGCACATACAATATTCAGAGACCTCCCTGCAAGGATGCCCAGCTCTGCCAGCATATTTGGGCATTCCCTTTCTCTTGGGAAGATCTACTTTGCATGAAAAAAATTAAAATGACCTGGGAACATTAAATGAGAACTATGGAAATGGACAACGGGAGACAGTAACAGTTTTGTATTTTTAAAATTTTCTTATTTATATTCATATGTATTTATCTAGTCACATATATATTTACATATATATATGAAAATATAGTTTCATGAAAATCCAGAAAGTGCTCTCATCCCCAAAAGCCATTTAAATGCTGCCTGTCAGAAGCTGGAAAATCACCACTATGCTAATTTAGCAGGGATGAGATTGCTGTCTCCCAAATGCCAAAGAAAAGGACTTTATAAACTGGAGATGTTGGGTCTTTAGGAGGAGACACAACTTCCTAAGACTTCTGCTTTGAACATAGTTATAGATTTTCAGTGAAATGTCTTCGTTTTTCCACAACAGGGGAACTTCACTTGGAGTTTTACCTGGTGTGTGGCTGTACCAGAGCAGGTTTGCCCATGGATGCCCAGGGGTCAGGCCAGTGTGGGCAGGGAGTTTCAGCCTGGAAATTTGGGGGATTTGTCACCTGAATAGCAGAAACCCTCCACACCAGGCTATTGTTAAAAGTTCCAGCCACTGGCAAACTCATCGAAGCAGTGCTGAGGTGTTGTGGCCTGTGTGTACACACTGTGTATCTGTTGTGTATCTCTTGTATTAAAGACTGATTGAGCTGCACCAGCCTATCTTAGCAGTCATCTGACTCGGTGCACTCTAAAACCAATATAAGCCTCTAAACCTATTTAACCTTCCCTTCTGGGAATGCATTTCGTTGAAGATGGCAGCTTGATGTTCATTAAAATTAAAGACAGCAAATAATATTAGATAATGCAGTGCTTTTCCCTTGGCAATGTAGGGCTGGCACCTCTTTGATGTTCCAGTTTGACCCTTTGTTTTGTTTTGAGAAGATGTAATTTATTTTCATGTTATTTTGGATATTTTATCTCATTGCTCCCCATATGACTTGTGCATCACCTTCACCCAGTTTGTCTTTCCCCACTCAGATATTTTTTGGAGGACAGAATATCTAAATAGAAGAGTTTTACAGCTATTGGTCTCTCACTTAGCATGAACAATTGTCAGTAGAGAACAGTGGACTTGCTGTAGGACAAAAAGAAGAAAGGAGATGCAGTTGTCAAGGTACAAAAAATAATTTCTTGCATAATGAGTATCACAGTGGCTGTTTGGGTCTAAAATAACAATAATGCTAATTTTGTAGATATTATATGTTGGTTACAGCTACAGAGGTATGTTCCCAGTGTTGTGTGTATGAACTTGTTGGATCAGTAACTACAGGATTTTTCAACCTAGCATGAGTCTGACTTACCTCAAGTTCTGGAACTGGGCTGACTTCTCTTGAAAAGTAACAACTGGAAACAAATAGCAGTTTTTAAAATGTTGAATGTGGAAGGTAGTGCTCATAAAGCTGTAGCCCCAGGACTAGAGCAGTTACAGATTCAGAAAGGCAATATTTTAATATTAACACGTATAGACCCTTTACAGAACATAAGGATTATGATAATGGACCAAATGTGTGCTGGGTGTTCAGCTGTCTGAGGTCACTGTTGTTCCAGCAATGCTGCTGATGTACAACATAAAAGAAAGAGTGCTCTGGGTGTTTTTTTTTGTTCTTTATGGAGAATTGTTGCTAAGCAATTGGGAAAACAGTAAGGCAAAAGATATGAAGGCATAATTCACTTTGTAAACAATAAAGATCTTTACAATTTTGGAAGAAACTGCAGCAATAATACATAACATCAGAAAGGAGAAGCTCTACAAACATCGATAGAACATTATTCAGGCTCTTTTTTTTATGAGTGCAAGAAGATTGACGACTTGATGCTGATGTAGAATTGAGTTACCATCACTGATATCAATCATTTCCCTACCACGGTTCACAGAACCTAAAACCACAATGAAGTTAGAGAGGGGCGCACGTGCACACACTCAGTGCAGATATATTTCACCAGTGTAACTTTATCATATCAAAACTCATGACAAGTTTGCAGGTGGGGAAATTTTCTCCCCATTAATATGACTTTGTATGGTTATTGCTTTACTGATGGTTTTGCATTGTTTTGTTTTGTTTTTCAAGAGTGCCAATAAACATCTGTGTTGCAGTGGCTTTTGCCTATGAATTAGTACAGGAATCACTGATTTCTCAAAGACAGCAGAAAATTTCCTGATCCAAGGCAAGGCAATTTGTTGTTTATCACTTTTCCAAAAGGTGTTGACTCCCTGGTTGGGGATTTCCAGCTCAGCACCTACCTGGGTGTTCTGCAGCATTATTCCCCGTATCAATCCTTGTCTGATTAAACTGATGCTGCCATTTGAAATCGATGGAATTAAGTCATTTTACATTGCCCAAGGATCTGTTCTAATGTAGAAATACTTCCTTTTCTGTCAGCTGGAGATTTCATCTAGCTTGGAGGTGAGTTTGAAGGCTGCAACATACTTTTATCTTTTAAATCAGTTTCCAATACATTAAGAAATGGTAGCATAAGAGGGGTTCTCCTGTTATCTTTATAAAAAAGATAAAGTTTTGTTTGAAACTCCCAGAACTGGAGTTTTGCATGCACTCGGTGTTCCTGGATACCTTCTGAGAGAGTGCTCAACCACCCTCATGTGTTTTGCACAGAGAGATGTGGGAAGAACACATCTGGCCATGTGAAACTTCCCACAGAGAAATTATTTCTGCCTGTGCTTGCTGTATTTCACTACAAATTATTCTCTTTTGGCAAATTTAGGGGAGAAAACCCAAATATTCCTTTTTAAGTGTGGACTCAAGCATTCTCACTTGAGCCAGCCCATGCTGTGCTGCTGCCTTTTCTTTTGCCTTGTTCCTCTGCTGGTTTGCTCCAGCCATCGGGATGGGATGGGATGGGATGGGATGGGATGGGATGGGATGGGATGGAATGCTGGACTTCTCCAGGCTGTGTCCCCTTTCCCTTCCCCAGAGAGGACACCTGCAAACACGTTTGTAAATCCCCAGATGAGCGACAACATTTAATGCTGCCAGGAAGGCAGCATAAATGGGACCTCTGGTGCTAAACCTTTAATTAAAGGTCTGAAATAAAATTCTAACAAATTGCCGCAGTCTTATGATCCTTTGAAACTAATGGCCCAAATCCTGTTGATTACAGTGGATCCAGGCTTTCTCCTAAGGTGTTTCTGCTGCGCTCACACCCTCAGAAATGCTCAGGATGTCACAGTGTCTGTTCCTTTAATGAAGAGCCTTCCAAGCTCACAAGGAGACAGAACAAAAAATACTGTGGGTTTTGGCCATCTCTGTACAATGTGAATGTTTTTGGAAGTTTCGCTTTGGGTTTTATATTTTCATTAAACAGCAGCAATTCAGATTTTATTTTCTGCACAATTCTAGTAATACAAAGAGTTTGTTTGGTACATAGGTGAACTCATCCATGACAAATTTCATGGGAACTATGGAAACACTCTGCCTAATGGAGTACAAGGTCAGGCTGTCTCATACAAAAAAATTAATCATTCCTCTGCTTTTTTTCCATAGGATTTCTTAGGAGGTGGGGAAAAGAGGTTCAGATCGGTAGACATGGGAAGACTAAATAGTGGAATTGATTAGACCTAGCTGAATTAGTCACTGAGAACAAGTTGCCTCGCAAATTTAATTTTTTTCTTTTTTTGATTGCTTTCCCTTATGTAAGAGGAAGTGTTCATTTCTGCAAGCATTGATCAAATGATTTACCTGAACACATTCTGGAGCACTCATGTCTCTCACAGATGTGCCCTTATGTCCCCTGGGATCCTTTGGCCTTTCTTGCTCTTCAGTGGCTTTGCTGGTGGTGGTTCAAACAGGCCACTCTGCTGTAGAATGCCAAAATATTTTCAGGACATGAGATATGGATTCTTTCCGTTTCCACTCACTCTGACTGCAGGAAGGTTGGTTCTGCACCAGGTCCTTGTATTAATCCCCAAATGAGTGAAATTTTATATTTACCTTTGTGGCAGCAATTATCTTCTCTTTTCCACCTGTCCAAGACCTGTTTAGACCACCTGTTTAGGCCTCCTGTCCAAGACAGGTTTGTCCAGCACTTTGAGTTCTCAGCAGAGCAAAGATAACTTTTCATGGATTTTATCTTAGATTTATTTGGGGTTTGGGAATTTGATAAGATTTCCAGCTATTTCTCTGCCTTCAGTGTTTTCACTGAATGGTAAAACCATGGTAGAATCATTCTTTTAAAATTGAGGTAATTCAAATGTTTGCAATTCAATTTAGTTTGTAAACGCCTGTACATTAGGACTCACATCATACAAAAATTATTACTGAGGAGAGGTTGCATATCAGTGTTTCCCTTGAGCTGAATGTGATACAGTCAGGCCTGTTTAAAAGAATGAATCCTGAATTCCAAATGGGGAGGGGTTTTAGGGATTCCAGCAACAGGAGAAATGAGCTGTCAAATATGCAAGCTTGCCACCTTTAGTCTAATTTCATTTAATGGAAGTACTTAAGGGAACTGTACCAGGTAGTTTGACCTCAATGGGATTTTAGCATATGCTTGAATGTGATGCTGATTCTGAGATCACAAATATAGTTAATTTTGATCATTTTGATGAAACAGTGCATTCACAACTACAGTTTTTTTTTATAGAGGTGAGCTGTTTATAATGATATTTTCTTTAGAGAGGAGATGAGAGGAGAAGGGATGGAGACTCCACTGCCAGTATTTGGGACTCTGGCTGGGCTCTCAGGAGAAAACTCTCCAGGTCTGTACCTTGCCTGTGTCAGAGACCTGCTGTATGAGGAGCTTGTCTGTGAACCAGACAGGCTCAGGGTGTTGAACCTCAACCTTTCCCATCCTCCCCAACCATTTGTCCACAGGAGGAGAAATCAAATCTCTGTTTCTGTGGCTACGCTTCCATTCAGAAAATTTCCCTAAAATCCTTTTTGTCTTCTACCTTTCTACCTTTCTTGGGGATTTTCAAGTATTCTTCCTGTAAGATATGAAGTATTCTGCTTCAGGTTCTTGTAGAACTTGACATTTTTTAGTTTTTCCTTTTCTTTTTTTTTTCTTTCATCAGGTAGGAAAGATTCACACAAACCCAGCTGAGACCTCTGGGCTTATCTCAGACCATCACAAATCTGCTGACCAAGGCTTGTCATTTTTTGATAGTGCTCAGTGTCCTGCAGCTCTGTGATGTTTTGTTGCTTTGTCTGACACTGAATTCTCAGTTTCATTTCAGAACACTAGGGTACAGTTTAGTATTTTGAGCAGTCACAAAAATTCCACTTTCCTTATCAATTATTGCTTGAATTCACTTTCCTCTTCAAGCTGCTCTTGGTCCATAGCTCTGCTTTCCTCAAGTTTATGTTATAGCTGTATTCTTCCAGTGCTGCCCGGCTAGAGGTCCTCCCTTATCATTTATCCAGGCTGGCATGAACTAGCAATGCACATCCATTTTCATGAGCATCCCCACTGTTCTGTAAGGCCAGAAAACTTGCAAGGATTGGGTTTTTGCTAACTTTCCCATTTAGGGTTATAGACACAGGCACATCTGAAGCGATTCTATCTGAAGCTGCTTACATGGGGATGAATGATGCGTGCAGTGAAAGGATAACTTAAACCTGGGAAGGAATCTTGGGTTGCCATTCAGGTTCCTGTGATTAGACCCTCTGGCTTATGTACTTAGAAGGAGCATGAATCACCCACTTGAAGCTTTTCTGTAGCTGAAATCGACTTTCCTGCAGGTTGATTCAATATTGCCATAGCCTTGTCAGCTTCCCCAGGGTGACTTCACCCACCTTTTCTTCAAGGAAAATAAGCTCATATCGAGCACCATTAATAACTTGCCTGCATGTGGGGATGCGTCCACATTTACTCTGCTCCCAAAGTCAACCGAAAAGTATTTCTGAAGCACGGTACAGACTTGTTCTCCTTCTGCCACCCCCTTTACCTCCGTTTCAGCAACCTTCTTCTCCAGGCAGATGGCTCCCACCCCCTCCCAGCTCCCCTTGACACCCTGCCAACACCATGCCCAACCACCCCTGTCATCTGTCTCTTGTCTCTAACCCAGTTCCCTCAGATATGACAGACTACAGTCTCCTCTTTCTCTCCAAAAAGAAACACTGCACTGGCACGGCACACCAGTACCCAGGAAACTTGGTCAAACAAATGGGGATGGGGATCAGAGAGGGGGTGCAAGGCTTTCCTGTGGAAGTTTTTTGACTTTTCAGCCAGTATAGCTGACTTTTTTAGGCTATTTCTTTCTTCCTGTTCAAAAAGAAAAAAAAAAAAAAGCAAACACGCCCTCAGTTCCTGCTCCCAGTCTGGTTGGAAATGCTGCTGAAGCACAACGTGGGAGCTGTAGTTCAACGCTTGGTGCATCCATTCTCTCACGAGGCTTCCTGACCACCCCCCCACCAGAGCACCCTGCCAAGCCTTCTGAATCCCATCTCCAGGCTTTCCATAGGAAACACAGACCAGAGAGATGGAAAGAGCGTGTGGCTTTTCAACATCAAGCCAGTCAGGTGTAATTTTTTTGGCTTAAATCTGAGAACTTTTCAGAATACAAATGCTTTGGTTCTCCATTTTCTTTAGTACATTGAAATTTTTTAAGAAAAGCAGTATCCCTCTTTTTATGGGCAAGAAAAATGCCAACAAAAGACAAGGCATTTTCATTCCCTAAATTTCTCTTCAAAATGTTTTGATCAACTTTAGTAACAAACTGATTTCTGAAATGTGTAAGGTAGCCTTAAAAGTGACTTCTTTTGAGACATCTCTCTAAGATATGCTGGCTCCAAGCTCAATAGGTTTTTTTTGTCTTTGGTACTCCTGAAGTCCCCTGATCACAGCACCCTGGTTAAGTTTTCTTTGTGCATTAAACAATGTCGTGTTCTCATCTCCCAGCATTAGACTTGCACATAAACCTTTGCAAGCTGGCCCCAGGAGAACCTAGGGAATTTATAATCAGGATCACAATATAATCTTCAATAAAGTGTTCAATAAGATTTCACATTTGAAGTTAGACACGTCCCTTTCTAGTTCAGGGAACAATTTGGGACTGCTTCTGTCTCTAAACTCACAGCTATAAAATACACTTAATCCATTGCCTCCCGCTGGCACATTGGGCTTCCAGTGATCTGTTAGGCAACATTTCATCCTTTCTCTTCATTGATCTCTTGCTTGTTTAATGTATTTTTCATTCCACAGTTCTACAGCAATGTGATTTCTTAGTTGTGTTTGGCTTGGTGATACTGGAGAAGGCAGGTTTAAGAAGCAGTTCTCATTTTCCTTACTTTTTGAATACCTCAATATGGAAGCTCTGTCAATAGAATAGTGCTAGTACTGCAGATGGTTCTAAAGTAGTTTTGGAGAAACTCTTCAAGATTTCTCTGTGCTTGATGTTTTATATTTCAGAAGACAAAACTCGAGATAAGGGAGCATAAAACATCAAGGAAAAAACCACTGTAATTTGTCACCATGCAATATACCTATATATTATCACAATAATAGATGTTTATCTGAACCTTGAAAGCATGCCAGTGGATGTAGAGAGGTGCATTCATGCTGCATTCCTTGCTGTTGTGGCATCTGGGGCAGGCGACAGCTGTTCTTTGGGTTTTCATTTTGCTTTAATTTGATGCTCACACAGTTATCAAAGAGAAATGTGAGCTTAACTTTTCATGGTTGAAATTGTGCCAACATTTGAAAACCTCACTAATTCCATTTATAAACCAAGCAGAGGCCATGTTAGATGGGGCTTGGAGCAACCTGGCCTAGTGGAAGGTGTCCCTGCCCATGGCAGCAGGGTTGGAACTGGATGATTTTTAAGGATCCTTTCTACCCAAACCGTTCTGTGACTCTGTAATTAGGCGTGGACACTGGCAGACCACTGAATGAGCTGCTTTCTTCTGAGACACTGAGCTGTTATCAAAGAGTCTCTAGGGCTGAAAATCCCATCATAAAAACCATAAACAAGGAGTTATAACTTTAAAAGGCTGCTTCATGTCTTGAGTGACAGTTGATACACTGATAATCAGTGAGACTTTTGTTCTTCAGCAATTTAGGTAAAAAAATCCCCTCCTGTACAACATTTGATGCTAAAGCTGAGACAGGCAAAATCCCAAAAGAGAGAGGTGAGTCAGGGAGACAATATTGTTGTTTCCCCAAAACTGAAACAATGATCAGCCAGGCTGGGTTTCCATTTTCTCTAAAATTATTGAAGCTCTTGAGGAAAGACATGCATGAAAGGTCTTGGTATTTTTGCTTTTATCTAATTTACCCAGGAAGCCTTTATTATATGTTACTGATTTCCAGTGGTTTTTACCATTAATTCTGCGTTTTGTTTCAGCTTGGACAATGTAATTTTCATTGACCTATTTTTAGCCACACAATATTTTTGTTGTTATTATGCAGCAGCCTAGAAATAGCAGTGGGAATTGAGAAAAAATTTTAATTTACAGGACTTGATAAGCCTTACCAAGAATAACTGTTTGTATTTGACTTTCCTGAAGGGGCACGAAGCTGTCCTCTGTAGCTTTTACATTAAAAAAAGTCACATTCTTAACATAGATGTAAAATGCAGAAGGAAATGAAGAATGATAAATTTGGAGCTGTGATCGGGGTCTAGCTTTCCTAAAGCTCTTTTCTAAAGGGTTAAGTGATAATGCTATTAAAAATAAAGTGAATAAATAAACACTATCTTCCAGAAACAGCTTTTTCTGGGATTCTATCTAACCAGCTTTATTTAGAAAGCTTCAGACTCCATGTTGTAATTTTAATGACATTTAAATTTAGCATTCATATTGTACGACAAGGAATTGTTTGCCCCTGTGCAGCAGGGCCCCCCATTTCCATACTGGCATGAAGTCAATAAAGATTCTGTTCATGGTACCATGGGTAGTAACCAGGAAAGGAAAGGAAAACAACACCCTGCTTTCCCCCTCATTGCTAAATAAATGTTTGGTGAATTAATAACTGCTCATTTTTTTAAGCAGTTAGGTTAGCATAAAAAGGGAGGAAAATAGTCACTTTGTGCTGGCTGGGGCAGCAACCCTGCTGACTGCCTGAGTGTGACAAACAGCAAGGGTGGGAGAGGGAGCAGACAGAATATTCATTATTTTTCCATTGAGAAAGAAGGAGGCCAGTCTGAGAGCCAATATCTGGAGTCCATGTAAGACTGATTGCCACCTATGATCCTCTTCAGCCCCACCCAAAGACCCATTCGGCAGCTCTCCGGCAAATTGGTGTATCCGCTCACCCATGCTAGGTCACTTATTTCAAGAGGGAGCTCTACCTGCTCTGCTCACTAGCTGGCACATTCCCATGGCCCAAATGTCATCCTCCATTCACCTGATTTCAAGTTGTGACCCTTCGGTATCACAGACCAGGTGCTCTTGGTTAGGAGGAGAGGGGGCATTAGCGAGTCCATTGCTGGAACCTGTTGAGTTCTGGTAGTCATCCTGAAAACAGAGATTGGAAAACTTAGAAAAGAGCTACAAAAATGTCTGTAGCTAAGGGACTGTGCTCTGGAGAGACTGAGTTTGAAGGTGAATTATTTTTCCATCTCTGCAGATGGATGGCCTCTGAGACTGGGGAATGGTCTTCAAATTAATGAAGACAGAATGTGGTCAAAGAAGCAGAACAGGAAACTCAGGCAAATTGGTGCTGAAAACAGAGAATGTGATTTTGATAATAAGGATTATTCAGTACTGAAACTGCTTATGAGGAAATATATAGGAACATTACCGTCCTAGACTTGATTGAATAGCCTTCTAAAACATGAGCTAGAACTCCAAAGAAACTGGGTTTGATGGTGGTTTTGGGGTGGATGATCTTTGGTCCCCAAGCTGTAAGATGGTACAAGGCTCCAAACGATTCTGTGCACTTCTTTATAGGAAAGACGTTGTAGGCCACAACATCTTTTTTCTTTACACACTTGGGGTATTTCTCTCTGTCCTGGAATGACTAAAATGCTAATCTTAGTGTTCTGTTGTTTTTCATTTAAAACTACAACATTTGAGAGGGTATTTTTTCCCTTAGAAACTTATGCCTTTTCTCTGTTTTTATGGCCTGGAGGTTTGCTCTCTCTTTTTTATTTATCATCTCATATTGCTGTGGTTTGAAGATAGACAGCAGTGACGCAGGCTGCTGTTGGGTTTTGTTTTGGTTCTTTGACTGGTTTCTATTTTTAGAGTGTTCTTAGTTGCACTGAAAACAGGCAGCAGCAACTGTATCGGCCCCAATATCTGGCACAGTTTTTGTCAGAAGATGCACTGTGAATAACACATCTTGCCCTATATTTAGGGACTATAAAGAACGTGATCTTTTTAAAGAACATACTCTACCTGTATAACAGGTCTGCCCCTGGACAAAGGAAACCAGAATTAACTTGGCTTATCTTCTTCCCTGGGGCACAGTGCTTTGAGCAGCTGTGTTAGCTCACCTTGCAGAAAGCCAGGTGAGCTCTGCTCCTGCCCAACTGGCCATCAGACACCAGGCACAGGAGCACAGAGGTACTGCTTGGCACCCCAGAGGATCTGCCTGCCCGTTTCTTCTGCCCAAAATCTGATTAAAAAGTGGACTGTCTCCTCCAAAAGCTGGAGCAGCTCCTCATCTCAATCCTCAGAGCAATTAGAGATGACAGAAGAGTCAGGATTAACACTTGCTAGCAGAGTAGTGCCTGTCCTTCAGCTTGACAGAGTCCAGCTGAGCATCCTTCATGCAATCAGCTGTGGACTCATCTCTTTGCCAAAGCAAAAAACATTGAGCCCTAATTTTATCCCAAGGTATGGAGGGATCACCTGGGCATTCCCAAAATTTTCACTGGTCAGAATATATATATATATATTTTTAAATCCCTGCTCAGTATGTGGTATGCCATTTTATCAGTTTGTTCTTTAGAGGAATCAGAAATTCTCAGTTCTAGCCTTTCCTGCAGCCACCTTCTGTCTAACTCATCCCATAGGAGAAACCTTCATTTGGGATAAATAAAATGAAATCATTTTTTAGCAGTTTCCTGAAGAAGAAGCTTTGCCTGTGAAAGATTTCTGGAAATTTATTTTCCTGGTCCGTGGTTTCCTTTTTTTAACTTGAATTTCCTCTGAGGTTTTGTCTCTATATTTTTCCCTGGATTACCTGAAGTAAGAAACTTTTAGCTGAGCTGCTTTTGAAGAAGGAACACCAGTATTAAGAAAGAAAGATTCTGTTTGAGATTGTAATTTCTATCATTTAAAAATATTACTAAGGTTTATATCAAAAAACCTCCAAGCTAATAGGAGTGAACAAGGCTAAGTGAAAGAAAATGCAGGCTGAGTGGTGGTGTGGGTTTTGAGTGGATTAAAAAAGGCTCTTCTTTCCATCCACTGTGAAAATACTATCCATGCCAGGCGTTTAATGCCAAGGCATTTAATGCTGCATAAAACTGCCCTGGGTGAGGGAAGAGTCTTGTACAGGCTGTATTATTTCTCACATTTTCATGTGATTCCTCTTCCCAGTCATGTTCCCAGGTCTTGCCCTGTTCCTGTGGGTGTTTTTGAGCAGTGATTGACACTGAATGGACCATGTCCATGCTGCAAGTGCAGGTCCAGGCCCTTTCCTGGGGTCAGGCTGGTGGCCCAGGGCACCTTGTAGGCACCAGTCAGGCACCATGAGATTTATCTGAGGGAAAAGCCTCAGCCTGCACTCAGACTCCTTCATGCCACATGGAGACGTCAGACACAGTCCAGACAGTGAACTGACAGCTCTGTCCCCAGCAGTGTCTGTCTTAAGTCAGATCTACTTAAGTCTGCCAAGAGACAACGATGTGCTCAGAGTCTGCATGGAGTGTGGCTCCCAATATGTTGTACTCCACTTTATATCCTGGCTTTATCACCCTTTCCCCATCGCAGACCAAACCCATCGGTCGAGAATTATGAGAGAGAGCCTCACTGTCTTATTTCCCATCTTGGATCAGGTCTCAGGGATATCTGCCTTGAGACTACTCTTAAAAAATTCTGTCTAGCATCTGATTTAAAAATATCTCAAAGTCAAGCTTCGTGCAATATCATCTGCTCAAGGCAACACCTAAACTGAACTGCAACTGTACACTCAGTGCCCCTGCTTGTTTCTGAGGAGGAGTGAATTTAGTCCAGGAATGGAAGGATTTCTGCAGCTTCTGTATCTCCTTTATGATAAACTTTTAGCTTGGGATGTGTTCTGGACTTGCAAAAGGCATGAGGCCTCTTTACTTTTGCATCTGTTTGCAGTTGTCCTTATTCATTGCTAGTTTTGCTTGCCCATGTTAAAATCTAAATGCCACATGGCAGTGTATTTTGCCCTAATTAAGGGCATAATAGGAAGTTATGGAAAATAGTTTTTTTGTGGGTTTTTTGCTTAATTAGAATGTCATTAATATACCCTTCTCTATATGAGGCCTTAAATTTTTTCCCACTATCCAGTGTTTTCCGTCTTCACATTCACCTGAATTGCTGTTTTTACCCCTCTTGCTCCTCTCCCTGCATCCCTAGAGACTGAACACGATCCTACTGTCAGTTCTAGGGCAAGTTCCACTGTCTCCTGCCTGGAACCCCCTTCCACAGTGAAATACATTGTGAAACTCCAGGAGAGGCAGCTGATATCCATGTGTGATGAAATGGGTTATACATGGGGTCAGAATGATAGTACCCTGGTAATAAATGAATAATTTGGGTCACAAGCGATGTCAGGTGGTCTTCTAGGCCAAAGCAGGCAGAGCACTCCAGATATAGCCTCACAGGCACTGAACAGAGGGGAAGGATGGTTTCCTTTAACTCAGTGACTATACTTGGTTGTTCTTTTCTGAACATTAACTATAGCCAAGTCTGCCCTCGAGGGAGGCTGCAATGGAAAGAAACACCAACGCTTCCCTCTTCTCCAGAAATCTTCTGTTGCACGGAGCCCCAGGTGGGAGTGATAGCCAGGATGGGGTGTGAAAGCAGCAATTGCTGAGGAAGTTTATTTAATGTTTCCTTTGGTGTGGGCTAGAGCTGTGGCTGCAGCAGAACACCACACAGCAGGGTAAAGGGTTGCATCCTGTGTGTCCTCCCCACAGGCTGCAGCCCTTGAGAGCCCTCACATCCTCATGGTGATGAGTTTTGTACTTCTCTGCACCAGAAAGCCATAATTTAAATCCACGAGAGGCTGTTTATAATATTTCATTCTAAACCTCTGCCTAACACAGGCCAGAGAATTCCTCCCAGCAATTCCTGCCCTGTGCATTGCATCCCAGCCTCTGTTTCAGCTAGAACAGACCTCTAAGATACAGAGCTTTACTCATGTTTTAACAGCACTATGAGGTGCAGAATTTGCAACTTCCTTTGATTAACTTTTTAATCTAAACAAGCCCCTGGGTGGGAGAATAAGCTTCAGACTATTCCAGAATAAAGTGGAACTTTAAAATCTTCTATGAAATATTTTAAAAATATATTTGATAATTATTTGGAGCTTAATCTTACAATTCTTCTTCTGGTAAAAGGTGTCTTGATGTCAGCAGCAGACCTGGCAGGTACTGTAAGACCATTTCATTTCACCCTTCCCCCAGGTAACTAAGAAATTCTGTAATTCCTCCACTATCTTAAGGTTATTCTTATAGACTTTAGCCTTTACAGTAATGCAAACATGTTACTGGTATCAATGTTGTTAATTAATCATATTTATTAATTTAATCTCATTTGGTAATGTGCAGTGCCAGCATGCAGATGCCAGTCAGGCAAAATCAAAAACCAGCCCCAAAAGACAAAATCCTGATGGATGATGCCTTTGTCTTGCAGCACTCATTGCCCATGCAGTTGTTGATAAATCCAGTGCTTTTCCTGACCAGCAGCACGTGAGTGCTGTTCTCTCATGTCAGTAGTTTGTAAAATGTCATTCGAGCATTCCTTTGGGTTTTTTTAATGCAGCCTGAGATCTGGGTGAGACCCAGATGAGGGCTGGACTTTGGGAATACCTGAGCAACCTGATCTAGTGTAAGGTGTCCCTGCCCATTGCAGGGAGGTTGGAATGAGAAGATCTTCAAGGTCCCTTCCAACCCACACCTTTCTGTGCTTCTAGGATATTTGTGCATCTATAGCAGTCATTTGGAGATCAGCTGTTCAGCAAAGAGTGCTTGACTCAGAAATTTGGGGAAAACTATTCCCTGGACAATTTGCTCAAAATACACTGTGTTGGTTTACATAATAGGGATGTCCTGTATTCCTCAGGGTATCCTGTTATAAAGTATTTGAACCTTGATAGTGTGCCCCAGCCAAACCATTTTAGTTATTTTTACCAGAGCCCTCAGAATGGGACCAGTCTGGGATTACCCTCACCAGCTTCACCTGGTCTTTCCACCTTCAGCTGCAGCACATCAGCTCCAAGAGGGTTTTTAAGCTCCAGTCTGAAGGTTTGAGGGGAGAAAGAAAGGATACGTTTGTATTTGTTCTTTGTTGTCTTGTTTGTGTTTCCTGGACTAACCTGGCTGCTAATCGCTAGATGGGTTTTGTTGCTGTCATCATCTCAATGCTGCTTGCCTGGATCAGGAGCCCCACCTGTTAGAGCTCTCAGGAATTCATCAAGGACTGAAAGGTAAACTGTGCTAAACTGGGAAAGAAGAAGCTGAAAGACTAAATACCAAGACAGCAAGGGATAGATAAAAAGGACTGTGCTGCACTAGATTAAAACCAATCATATTATCAGAAAAGTGTGCGGAGCTCATGGACAGAATAGAGAAACCAATCAAGCAATGTGAGATCTCATGGACAGCAGTTGCAAAATGTACGTGTACTGTATTGTGTAAAAGTTGTAAATGTATAAGTAGAGTAGTATGTAAAAGTAGGTAAAATGCATAAGTACTGTGTTATGTAGAAGTTGTAAAAAGTACAAGTAAGTAACAAAATGCATAAGTAGTATGTATAAGTATACATATGTATAAGTAGTATGAGATAAGCCAGTGAAACATATAAGTAGGTAGAATGTATAAGTAAGCAAAGTGTATAAGTAGGGTATGATGTGAAAGTTGGGAGGTGCGTGAACACAAGGGTATTTTAAACAATAAGAAGCTTCTGTGTAATCATATTGATTTGTTGATCAGAAGGCATGAGTTCCTGCAGTATCCAGCAATCAAATCAGTCTCAGATGTCTTTCTGTCTCAGGGCTAAGCTCCATGGGGCTGTGGCACGAGGCAGGTGCAAAACCTCAGAAGTGTTTGAACCACGTAAGCAAGCAGAAGAAAAGGGGTAGAAGGAAATTAGGAAATTACTGCACAAACATGTCACTCAGAGCCAGAGAAGCCAGGGTAATTGTTCTTTTTGAGAGATTATTAACGCCTCTGTAGTGGAGTCATTGCTGTATTTTGTTTCCATGACTGGAGCTTCACCACAAACTCTTCTGTGAGGTTACTCCAAGCTGTTCACTGTGAGCAGGGCCAGAGCTGTGTCCCCCTGACAGCAGAGGACTGGTTGTAGCACAGGCAGGATTCTGTCCAGGAATGTGTTGGTACCTGCAAGGATCTTTCTGCTTGAGTTAATTTAATTGTTATAAACTCCCGACCTCACTTCTGGGAATTGCTTGCACAATTAAGATGTGCCCTACAAGATTGTTACTGTGATCGCAGCTGAAAAGCTTTTGGGTACAAGAATGGGGTCTGAGACTACACCAGAAACTCTGCACTATCTCCTTACAGTTTAAATTGGGGTGGTGAGGGTGAGTGCACCCAATACCCCTTATTTTTTGTCCACCATTTTTAAGGAAGTAAAATATTTAAGCACTTTTCCAGCACAGACAGGTGTCATACCTCATTACAAAGCACACCCCTGGCAAACTCCATGTGGAAACACTTTTCTGGTCAGTCCCAAGGACAGCACAATCTCCATTTCGTAGAAAGAGTCTCTAGTGCTGGAGATACCAGGGCAAAAGGTTTTTTTTATTTAGATAATCCAAAACTGGATTATAGCACCAGAAGTAGTTAAAAGCCATGCCATGAGGGTTTCCCAGAGCTGCTGTCACTCTTATAACCTGCTTGTTTTTCCAGGTTTTTTTTTTTTTTTACAGTATAGTAACCCTCCCCAAAAAATGCTTATGAACACATTGAAACTACTTCAGGGGAAAGCAGTTTGATCAAATAAATACATTCAAACTTGCCCTTTGCAGTGCCCACTGAGCTGGGATAACACACAGCTGGCACATCTGCATGGCGAGAGAGAGAAGGCACCGTTCCAGCTGCAAAACTACTTTAGCTGGATTTGTAAGCTTCTGTGTAGGACTGATCTTTGCAGTGAGTCTGGTTCAAAGCAAACCTTCCAAAACCTGTTGTACCTGCTCGTTTGTGAACCCAGAAGCAATTTTCCACTCACAGTATGAAATTCAATCCCTTCTTCACCTAGGTGAAAATCTCATCCTCTCCAGCATGCCAAAGTGGCCCAGCAAAGAGATGCTACCACCAACAGGTATCATCCTGCTACCAGTTTCATTGAGTTCAAGCCATTGTAATTGCCTGGTTTGGTCTCCTGCACAGAGAAGTTTATTTTTCTTGGAGCCAGCTCCTTCAAAGTTGAAATGAAACATACATTTTATTAAAATATTTTATCTTCACTTGCAAAGGTCAGATGATGGTATACTATATTATAGTGAAACATTCTGCTCCAATGCTTAGTTATTTTCAGCATTTAAAATGTCTTATTCTGTATTTGGATTTTGCAGATTTAAGTGTCCAGGGATTGCCACATTTCCTAGTTTAAAGTGTCTTTTTTACGGGGCCTGTTTTCACTCTTCCTGTCTCTTTCCTTCATTTAAATCACATCTTAAGTTTCTCTCTGATAAAGAAAATGGCGTAAAATGGAAATCAGAAGTTCTGTCCCATGAAAGATAATGAGTTGTGGTATTTACATTAATTGGGTCAGAGCACAACTTCTATTAAACTGTTTCAAAATGCAGGTAACCTGTTGGAGCAGCCTTAACCTGCAATGTTTTAACGTGACTCAAATATTTCAGTCAGTGTGTTTCTGAAGCAAATTTCATTTAAACAGATGACTTTTGTATTGAAAACTTCTCTTATGAAAAGATAGCTTCAGATGTGAGATCATGCTGTTGGTAAATTACTGTTTTGCTTGGGCTTCTTTTCTTTTCTTTCAAGATATATCTTTAAGATAATGCAGTTTTTCAACATCCTTTTAGAAGATTTTCCCTCAATGGCTTTATTGTTCCATATATGAAGGCATAAACAGGGTCTATGACACCCCTTTATAAATACAAAGACCTTTAAGGAGCTCTTTACATTTTGTTCCTCTTAGTTAATTTTCTTGCAACATCTTCTTTTTCAATAGTTTTCCGTATTTTCTTGGTCAATTACACAAATGAATTGCTGAGGAAGTAATTTGCTGTCTGCTCGTGTCATTGCTGCGCATAGTTTGACTTGATTAGACTTGCCATGCCACCTTGCTTCGAGTCCTTCTGCCACTTATTCTGCCAAATGCAATCTTAATCCATCTTTCATAAATGCAGCTTTGTGGTTTCATTGTCAGCGATTTTATTAACCAACAAACCACCCCACAGCCACTTGTTGCCTGCAGCTTCATAACGTGCCCCTCTTGGGATCCAAATTACTGTTGCCTCGTTAACAATTCTCATTTCTTTTACAAATTGTAGACATCTGTGTATCCTTGCTCTCTGCATGTTTTCACAAGTGCTTTTCTACCCTTATCTCTTGGTACACGGCTGATTGTCAACATTCATATAAATCCATGGAAGTCGTTGCGGATGAGCTCCACCCAGCATGGAGCTGCTGAGAATTTGGTCCCAGACAGTTTCTGCTCCAAATTTTGTGCACTTTCTTTTCTATTAGTCTGGATTTAGTGGTGGCTCCATTCTAAGAATGCCCAGGAATGCCTTTATTTTGTGGCTACCTCACTATTAAGCCTCTCATGCGGCTCAAGGAGCCCAGTGGGAATGGGATCCCGTACAAGGTGTGGATATGAGGGAAGATGCGGCCAATGCACAGCTTTGGGAAGCTGAGGTGCAGACCAAGTCACTGGGGTCTTCCTTTTGAGTTCCCACAGCCACATTTGCCCTATACACAAGTTCTACTCTGGCATCTTTGGTGGAAAAATGCTAAAATCTCTTTTGATTGTCATGTTTTCTTTTATTTTTGTATTTATAACTCAGGATCAGGGTCTGAAGGCTGGGCCTGTGCTGCCCTACTTAGTCTGGGATCCTTGTTCCCTGATGGTTTTCCTCCCAGACAGGAGTGAGGTCTATCTTGTGGGGAAACTCCATTCTTAGGAGATCAGAAGCTTTTGATCTGCCATGGCAGATGGGAGCTGTGAAATGTCTGATCAAAGGGGAAAGGACCCGAGATACTCCAGATAAAGCCATGTCCACGACATGAGATTCAGCCCAAGTGCGTTTCCAGCTCCAGAATGTATTTGTCTCTCTAGTTTTATCCCTAGGATGACTTTGCCCAGTTTCTAAGTGACAAATGTCTACTTCACCACGATTGCTGGTTTCTATTGTATGTCTGCTGTTTTGCTGACATATAAACTCGTCCCTGTTCTTAGGGAGAGAGTGTCCTAAATCTGAGTCTCCAGAATTGCTGCTTTCCCTACTACATTTTATGTACAATATAGAAGGGAACAGCTCCAACAGGAAAACTGTGGAAAAGAGTCACAACCAGCCAAGTGCTTGGATGCAAGGGCTTTTTCCTAGATTGCAGGAGGTCTGCAGGTTCTGACTCTTTTACTTTTACCTTATGCACCTGTACTGGCACACTCATATTGAGGAAAAATAATTTTGTGTTTGGGTTGAGCAAAATTTTGTGTCCCACTTGAATCCTGCATTAATGTTAACAAACCTTGCTTGACTAAGGCTACCATCAAAATCAGTATATTTCCCTGAAAGGGTTTGGTTTCAGTCAGCCAGCAGTTTTTGATGAACAGTAATAGTAATTTTATTTCCTTCCTTCAAAAAATTCCTGATATATTTCCTAATTACACGTCTAACAAAAGATTGCAAAAGCTGGTTTAAGACCCAATTGTAGCAGCTGAGGTGTGAAACTTTCAAAGATCCCCTGTTCATCCAGGTATCAGAACGCATAGCCCAGGGTATTGCATAAGTATGTAGGCTATTGATGACAAAGAGCACAAGATTGTGCCTAAAATAAACAGAAAAATATAGAAAATTATCTGTCAGCAAAATCATCTCCAAGCATGTTTCAGAATCTTCCGTGAGACATCAGGGATCTTTGACCTAAGCTCAAAAAAACATTATTCTGCCTTTCATTATTTATCTCAGTCACAGACTGACACTTTAGGTTCATTTCAGCAGTGTCTGTGCCATCAGAATCCAGTGTGAATTCTCCTGTGACAGCATTAGATCAATCATGTTTTAAAGAATGCAAGTAATTGCATCTCCTCCATCTTCTGAGACAGTCCAAAACTGACACTTTGGGTTCAGTGCAACCTGAGTTGCTAACACGGGTTGGAAGGTGAGAGAAAAGCATCACAAAGCTGTATTTTTAATATTCTTATGTAAAACAAGCTGGTTTCAAGTAAAAAAAAAAAAAAAAAAAAAAAAAAAGAGCAGAATGCCTAGACTCAGTTTTTGAAAAACAGGATAAAATGAGAAAAGTTGGGGACTTCACTGAAATCAAAGCGCTGTTAGCACTTACTGAGCATACACTGAGGTTATCACTTTAATGGGTAGGTCAGGGTGTTTGAAATACAGGTGTCTGCAACAACTTCTGTGCTCAAGGTCTTTAAAGGGAATCTTTGCTGCAGTGACAGACCTAAATGGAGAGTAGGAAATGCCACTTGGGTCTAATTTCTTGGTGAAGGGCTGGTGCTTGTGGTCTTTGAGAAGAATGGGTTACAAACCCAGTGAAAGAGCTTTTCCTCATGCTGTAGATATTCTAGAAGGTTATCACATTTTGTGCATCTTTGCCAAACCTGCATTTCCTTTTCAGAGCCTTGCATGCAGGCACTGGGATTTGCAGACGAGCCAAAACTAGACTAGAACCAGACAGTGTTTTTCATGGCAGTGGCAGGTGCCACTGGAGCAAATGTGGAGCATTCTTGTCAGCTGTCTGTTGCTGACAGGTCTTAAAGTGAGATTAGGTGTTTTTCAAAATGGAGCTTGACTTGAAAGGGGGAAAACTCCCAGGAAGTTCTCAGGTATATATTACACAGAAAGTCAGACTACATAACAGCACCATTTTCTCCTGGCCTTGCAATCTGAAGATATATTCTACACCCCCTGGCACAGCTGTGCCACCAGAGGGGAAGGGCTGTGGGGCAGCAGGAATTCAGAGACCTTCACTCTTAGGAATTTGCATTCAGAGAGACTCCTTCTGTCTTTACTGCTGCTGTCCTGCTAAGAGAAAGCCCCTACACATTTCTCCTGCTCTTCCCATGTGCCTCAAGGGGCCACCCCTGAGTGGGAAGGTTCTCTAAGGCCATCCTGCAGCTGCACCTCCTGGAGTCTTAGCCGAGGCAGATGAGAAACAGTGGAAAAGCTGTTCCCCTCCTCTCCCTTTCCTCATATCCAGATGGAGCTCAGACCTGGCATTTTGCTCAGGTGGAAGGAGTGTGAACATTGAAAGCAGTAAACATTAAATCTTTTCACTTTCTCATGGTTTCTAGCAGGCAGCAAGTCAGGATGTACCAGTAAAATTCTTCCAGATAGCTATGGAGAAACAAAGGCCAGGGGAATGGCATAGAAATGGCAGGTATTACACTTTCTTCTTCCCACTTCAGTGTTTTCATTAGTCCTTCCAGGCTTCATCCACAGGTAAATATGGGTATTTGATAGTCTCTGGTTGTGTCTAAGCCATCAGGGTAATGTCTGTGATGAGGCTCAAGGTAACGAGGCCACATCAGGACAGTTTTGTCTCTTCTTGTTGCCTTAAGCCATACAGTTTTCTACAAAGAAATGGGAATCAAAAGGTTTTATTGATTAACTTTATCATCTGAATCTGCTTTTTCTGTGCCCTTGATGTTGTAAAATCAAAGCACTGCACCCCTGCCAGGCACTAAAAGGTCAGATTCGAGGGTCATTAAAAGCAGCAGTGTGCTTAATCAGGAGCCCTTACAGAGCAGCACAAAGACACCCCTCCCTTTCTGTACACGATTTATTTTTTAATAAGAATGACCAAGATGGCAGCCCATGTAACACGCTGTGCTGGCTGCTCTGCAGCAGGGCCCCGTGATTTGCAAACGCTCTCTGCAGTGTTAATGTCTGTGTGAGCAACCTGGAGCAAACAGTGCTGCCTTATTGCTCTGAAAGCTCTCCCCAGCCATGTGGGCCTGACTCATTCTGGGTACAGAAAGCAGTTGCAGGACTCATTATGCAGATATGAATTTTTAAATTGTGTGGTTTTATTACCTTCTGGTTTCCTACACAGACTCCACTGCTGAGTAGCCCAAAGTACAGGAGCCCACTCCCTGGGTCTTTTATGGGCTATCCAGCCCTTATCAGAAGATGCTGCCTGGCTGTTTTGGTAGACTTGGTTTATTAGCTTCAAACAGCAAGGAGGATGGATGTGGAGCTAGATGAACCTTCAGCTGTGTTTTTATGAGTGTGAAATGCAACAGAGGGAGTTGAAAGCTAAGCCTTTGTCCCACTTTGTTGTAGCCCTAGGAATCCCCTTGTGTGGGATTCATCACTTGAGTTAAGTACAGGGTCTCCTTAATAGGTGGAATGGACCTTGGTGGCATCATCTTCTTCAGAGTAGTTGAGAAGGTGGGGTGCCTGCATCAGCTTCCCACACATTTCATACAGAAAGAATGTGGCTTTGTGTGTTCCCACCCTGAAAAGAAACAAACCACCTGCCCTGCATGGTCTGCTACCCCTCCATCCTCTCAGATGAGACTCACTGCCCCATCCTCTGTCTCCACCCCACAGTGGGTTGGGGGTTGTGTGGACCTCACCCTCTCCTCTCTCCAGCTCTGCCAGCTCCACCTGGAGCTCAAATCATCAAGCCCAGCAGCAGCTTTTGGCTTGGCTGCAGCAAGCAGAGCCTCAGTCGTGAGGGACCAGTGGTTTGCAGTCAGCCCTGATAACACAGGTATGTAGCCAGCCTGACTCCTTCTCCTGTAGCAGAAGAGTTGTAATTAGACAGAGCACCTCAGAGCACAGAGATCAGGCTGTAAAACAGGCAGCATGTACCAGAGGATTGCACCTCCTCTGTCTTCCCACCTTTCCCCCTTTGGGAGACATGACTATCGTGCTAGTTTTCATAAAAGGAGAGGTTTTAAAGTGGGAGAGGGCAGGCAGAGGGTGATGACATGTGAACAATACACAAGTGACAGAGGCACCTGCTGTCCTAAAGCATTTTCAAATGTTGAAAACATATAATTGGGGGCAGTTGAAAGTTGAAAGAGTGCATGGGGAGATTTTTAAGTGGAGGGCTGGTGCTTACATGAAGGATTGCCCTTTCATCTCTCTGATCCTGGCAGCTTCCAGGAGCAGTCATATTCAAATGGTGAAGGATTAGGAAAAGAAGTTCCATGTGGTGGACAAAATAAGAATCACATTTGCCCTTTCCTTTCAAATTGTTCTTTTTCATTCTGAGACTTTGCTAAATAAATAGATCTTCACACTGAGAGCTACCATTTATTGTCTGCATTTCTGACATAAACCTGCCTCTTTCACACTCTGTTTTGTGAGCCACGGAGACCATTCCAAAACCCCAGGGAAATGCAATTTTGCATCTAATTTCCTACTGGTGAAGGCAAAGGTTTTCAAGCAGATCTGATAACTGTGGGCAACCACTTTGTGAGAAATCCAAAGGGAGCCTGCGACTCAGAAAATGCTGAGCCTTCTGAAAGCTGTCTGCTCAGAGAGAATTTGATGGGGGGAGAAAAAAAGTTTTCTTGTTGGTTTTTTTTTTTTTTCCATTTTTAAGTTTGCAGATGGAGCTCAGCTCTTCTGGGAGCAAGGGATGAGTAGTGTGGAGATGAGCCAGACATAGGTCTGTGGGCTGTGTTGCGACTGCCCCAGATAGATGTGTTGATCCCTTGGCGTGAAGCATCCTCTGCTGTTCCCATCCCAAACGGCTCCTGATCACAGACTAACAGCTGAGCTGTGGTGCTGGTTATCAAGACACTCAGGGAAGGTTAGAGAGGAGCCTTTTATCAAAGACTGAATCAGGAGAATTCATCTCCCTCTAATTAAACCAAAGTTTTCAGATTGGTTGGGTATATTTTACTGGTCTTGTTGCATGAACTTATCCCACTTGTGCGGCCCTGAGATAGAAATATTTGAAGATTACCCTGTGTTTGCTATGTGTGCATGAGCTGGTTCAAAGAACAGTGAAGGCAGAAGCCTCAGAATCCTCTTTCTTTCATTGTAAATACCCTACACCAATGAAATGCCACTGTTTTTAGTAGTGACACATGAAGTGTAGCTGTGGGTACAGGGATACGTATCATAGAATGGTTTGGGTTGGAAGAGACCTTAAAGATCATCTAGTTGCATTCCCCCTGCCATGGGCAGGGATACCTTCCACCAGACCAGGTTGCTCAAAAGTCCCTCTAATCTGGCCTTGAAAACTTTCTGAGATGGGGCAGCCACAGCTTCTCTGGGCAACCTGTGCCAGGGCCTACCACCCTCACAGGGAAGAATTTCTTCCTAATATCTTGTCTAAATCTACTCTCTTTCAGTTTGAGGCCATTCTTCCTTGTCTAGTCACTCCATGCCTTTGTCAAGAGCTTCTCTCCAGCTCTCCTGCAGCCCCTTCAGGTACTGGAAGGTGTTCTAAGGTTTCCCCAGGCTGAACTGCCCCAGATCCCTCTGTCTTTGTAGGAGAGGTTCCAAATCATGAATGAAATCACATCCTGAGGACATTGATGTTCTGTGAGCTTCTGAATAACTGTATATCACAAGAAGGATTTAGCTCTCATCTGAAGGACTGAGGCTGGTTAAACATGTCTGCATCTGAGAATCCTGAAGTGCTGAATGGACTGTGCCAGGGTTTGAACTTCTGCCTGAAAGTCATTGCTTCACTTGAGACGAAGTGTTATAATGACACCAGGTGTTTTGCTGTGTATATCCTGATGTAACTGAAAGAAGGATCTCATGTTTCCACAACCATGGTAGTTCTTTACCTGCCTTTAACTTTTTTTAGAAGAAACCTGTCCTGCTCCCACATCAACCCTAGATCTCCAACAGGCAGCGCTTCTGACAGCATATCAAAAGTCTCCAAGGGAAATATTTTGAAAATGTTGCAACTTGTTAGTGCTAAAATACTATTCACTGTTCTTCTGCCAAGACAGTTTGGCTTGGCTTGGCTGTACTTCTCATTTATGTGCTGGTCCAGAGCTTGAAAAAGAAATGGGCACCAGGCAACCCAAGTCATCACTCCCCCATGGTCCCAGTGCAGGGACAGTCTGAGGCCACTGGCCCCAAAGACTGATGGCAGCATAGGCTTGGAGGGATTTTTGTTGTTCTCTGGTCCCATAACCAACTTATCACGTTACTGCTGTCACAGAGCCCTCCCTTTCTGTCTGTATTACCCTATTAATGCAGTGTAGGCAATACAGATCAGTTTGTATGTGGAGTGGTCTGAACTCAGAATATTTCATTGTATTTGTGGAAAGTGTAACTATTTTCTCCTATGCTAGACATGAAGGCTGCAGAGAGATGACAAGGGGTGGTGTACCAGACACAAGCTATGTCTGGCTCTGGCAGCCTCTCCTTGAGGAGCATGTGAGGAGGGTAGCCATGTTCATCTGTCAAGAAGAAGTGATTTTGGAACCTTTGAAGCCCTTTGGAAATTTTGAAGCCATTAATTTATCTGTTTTTTTCTGTATTATTTTTATCATGCATTGTTAATATTTCCAGTGTGTAAGGTTTTTTCTTATAAACCATGTTAATAGTGTTGGATAAGATAATTTCAACTGACTGTGTCTGAGGTGGAAAATTTAAATTTTCTTTGGAATGCTATTTTCCTTTTGTGAACTGGACCACCCATCCTCAGAACAGGAATGCACATAAAAGCCAGCAAAGCTGTGATGTGACCACAGAAGAGATTTCTTTTGAATCAGCTCTGTTGCATGGCCTGGAGCAACACAAATTTTGTGTGTGCTTGCATGCTTCAGACATGAAGCATCAGCAGGGATTACAAACAGAGCAGAGTTTGACCTAATGGACATGGAAGATACATATACTCTGCAAGAAATTCACCCAGCAGGCTGTGGATGTGTATTACACGTTCTGGCCCCTTGGACAACTGTTCATTCCTCCTAGACACTCTGTCCCCTAAAAGTAATACTGATTTTATAGAGCCTTCTGTCATGCTGCTGAGACCTTCCCAAACAGGAGCACACTAGGACTAGGTGGCCCACTTAATGAATATTCATTACTAACGAATAAACCATAATTTGTATTCAGGCAGCTCTTCCTTCCCCCTCTATGGTGGCTTCAAAGTAGTTACAGGGGTTTTAAATGTGAAGGGCTGATTAAGAGGAGAGGGGAAGGCAAATTTCACACTTCAGTTAATGCTTTTGAGTCAGTCCCTCTGGTTGAAGATTGCCTAAGTGCAATCGGCTGCTCCCCACAGCTGCTGCTGAAGATGAGAAGCAATCCAACTTGCTCTGAAGTCTCTGGCTAACAGCAAAGGTCATGGGAAAGCAGCGTTGTGGTATCTGACAAGTTAACACTGCAATTAAAGGGAAGCTAGGAAACAAAACCCTGCTGATGTCTGGCTTGTCAGCGTCATCTCTCTGCATGCTGGCTGATACTCAGGACAGCTGCCTATGAAAAGCAAATGAAATCCATCCCTACTGCACAGCCTGCAGAAGGAGTGTGTCTTTCACACCAGGAAAGGCACAGACAGGACTCAGAACCGCTCAGATGCGTCTGTCCTGACCACATCCTGGCAATGTGCCCCTGTGCTGAAAGCAGCGTTTGGTGCAGTGCAGCCATCTCTGCAACCTCTCCATAAAGGCATTGGGCTGCGTGTTGGTTTCTGTTATCCCCAGGTTCACGTCTGTGGCTTCTTTCACCCCCTTTAACTTTACACCCCCTCCTTTGCTTACCTATTTTAGCTCAGGTTTGGCTCAGGGAGGAGACAGAAAGCACAGGAAAGAGGGGATGCTTTAGACAGCCCCACAGAACTTGCTCCAGGTGCAAGGATCTCCAGAAGGTCAGGCTGAAGGACCTGGATCCTCGGTGGATGGAAAGGATGGTTTGATATGGAGGCAGAGTGGGGACAGGAGGACAGTGTGTGTTCTGGTAAGAGTCCATTAGCAGCCCCTTGGCTGCTAACAACCCCTCTGGTTGCCCCCACATTTAGTGTTTCATGGCATACAGGCCACTTGAGGGGCCAGGCAGCAGACTGAGGGATCTCTTCAGAGTGGCAAAAGTGACCCAACAGTAGTTTTTGGCCTTTGTACCATGTGGAAGCAGAAAAACAGGAGGAGCATCCTGGATATCCCTTCTGTACATCTCTCCCTGCTCAGGGCTGTGCATGACATTGAGAGTACTCATTTGGGTCCCAGCCCAATTGAATCCAGGCTGGTTTCTCCATGATGCCAGGTGGCTGGGGTGGAAGAACATGCTGTAGTGCTCCCCCAGAGAAATGTGTATTACAGCCCCTGCATGTACCTGATGTCTTCTCCCCTTTCTCTTGGGCAAATGTGCTCAAGACTTCTGCAGAACACAATGCTCATTTCTGTAACCCTCCATGTTATCCCTCAGCTGAGGAAGCACTATTTTAAGAAGTGAAATATATCAGTAAGAGGAAAAAAACGAGAACATTTAAATGCCTTCAAACTGTGCAAATCCTTGAGCATGTTGGATGGGATGAGATTCTTCAGTTAAACTCCTCTGTGTTATTCCTCCAGCGTGCTTCATTTCCACTGCCCCTCCCTGTCCAGGTGTGGGGTGTGAGCGTGTGCAGGACAGCAGGGACCACAGAAATACCTGTCTGGTCTGTTCTCCACAGAAAAAAAGCCTTTCCAAAGGGCCTTCTCATAAGGCATTTACCATCCTAGAAAAGCAGAGAAGTGCACACTAAGTACGTGAATAAAGGAAATGCAAAGAAACTAAAATTCCTTAGGGGTGTCTCCTTCCACTCTTTCTCAGATACAAATAACTGTAAAAAAAATAAAATAGTGGAAGGCCTGACCCGGAGTTATTTATCAAACCCAGAGACCAACCATTTGCACCCCCTTCTATCTCTGCAAATTATGTGAGAGACCCACTGTCAATCCTGTGATTGGTAAATGCATTCTTTTAACTCTATTTCCTCTCCTTTTCTTCCCTTCTAGTGCTCTCTGAAATGGGTTTCCTTTCCCTTGGTTTATTAGATTTGTCTGAATTTGGCTTTGTAATATTTTTAAGTGATGAAGACCCCTCCTGGCTAGTTTTTCAGGCTGATGGACTGTGTGCAGCTCATTGCTGTTGTCCATGAAATATTATTTGATGCCCTGTGAGAAGAGGAGGAGGTTCTTGGCAGACCAAGAGAAAACTGGAACAGTGTCCCATAACAGCGTGTGGAAATAGACCCATTGTATTCCTCTGAATTACACTTGAAATATCTTTACTGAACATGACAGGTCAGAAAATGAAATATTCATTCTGCAGGAAACTTACAATTTTATTTTCAAACAAGCACTAAAACTCAAAATTAAATAGCAAGTGAAGTTGGGGAATTTTTTGTTCCTGAAACATTGAAATGGCTTGATTGAAATGCTTCATAATGGTAATTTAGAACATTTTGCTCTTATTTCTGCTTGTCACAATGGTAGCTAAAATTGTTCTATTGAAACAAAATGATTGAATCTATCACAGTGAAATGTAATTTCCGGTGAAAGTGCTGATGGAATTTGATACCTTCCTGCAGCATTTCCCAATTTTGTCAAAAAAGCATTTATTGTTGTAGAACTTGATCAAGCAGCCCTTTTGGACGTCTTATTCCGTTGTCATCTGTGATGTTTTGTGTAAAAACAGTGCCAATGGACAGAAAGGCGGATTTGGATAGCCAGCATGGAGACAGGCATCGCAGAGATTTAGGTCTCTTTTCCATCTGATTTTCTGTTCAGTTGACCTAACAATTTAATCTCAGAGTTCCCTTCGTCCCTTCCAGTATCTGTCTTAGAATGGGCATGAAAGTCTAGTCCATGGCAACAGGAAAAGCCATCAAAGCTTTGTGCTGATCATCTTCCTTCTAACACAGAGTTTCTGCAGCACCAGGCAGGCACCAGGCCTGAGAAGATTGTCTCTCTCCATCCTGACTGGACTGGTAGCCCTGTCTGCTAAACTCAACGTTTTTTGGCAGTCCCTTTGAGTCTTCCTTTGCACAGGATGCTTCCAGTCCCACTCTGGATGTGCTCAGCTTTTCCTGATGGAGGCTGTGACTTTAATTATTTCTTATGGAACCAATCTCAAAGGGCTATAACAGCCTGACAGGGTCGTGTGTAGGGGTGGAGGAGGTGAGAGCTATTAGATGCTGCTTCATAAAGTGCTTCTCTTGCTGCTTAACCTCCTTCTTATCCATGCTTTTTGAACACCAGCCAATCATTTGAACCACTTGGGAACTATAAATGTTGAGTTTTTGCATCAGGTAGGCAGAGGGGCACCGTGAGTGCTCACGGGGGCTCTTGGAGCGGGAGATCCTTCCCACAGGGAGCCTTCACCCACCTTTGCAAGTGTGACAGCTCTCTAATGCTCCTATTACCTCTAACATCTCAGCTTTGCTAGGCAGGAGCATAAAGCCCACAATGTTAGCATCCAAGATATGTGTCTCTTAATAGCTGCTCACCAGTTCTTAATTAGGTTGGCATATATTGAAGATATCTAGCTGAATTAAACCAGACTGAAGGCAAAGCTACTATCAGAATTTCCAGACTTTTAACCGGCTTTTCCACTGTTGCCTTGTCTTTATGAGCACAGTGAAATTTTCCTAAGGATGCTGCCTGGACAAAATGCAGGGCACCTATAGAGGGATAATAAATAACCCAGTGCTTGTTCCCCCCCACCCCACTCCCTTCTGCATGATTGAATGTTTCAGAACCTAATAACAGTTCCTGCCAGCACAGCACCAATTCTAAATCTCAACACACAGGGAAAAAAAGTAAGTTTAGACAATATTGAAGTGAAGCAACTAAAAGTTGGAACTGAAGTCTTGGCACTGAGTATGAAGTCTGAAATTTATTCTACTTCTGAAACATCCCAGGCTCCACTTTGGAAGAGCCTATTGTGGATATCTTAATTCAGTGTCTGAGGGCTTCATTACTTCATTCAGGGCTTTTAAAAAGTCTATTAAATTTTCCAATTGCTTTCTCAGAATTCACAATTGTCCTCTGTGACTGACTGGGGTTTTTTTTATTGAGTTTGTTTTTTTTTTTTACTCCAGCCTTAATAATTCAGACCTGTTAAGTGCTGCCTGATTTTTTTCAATGCCTTAAAGAGCACTAAAATTTCAACCAGGTGCTGCAGCTAACTGGTTTGCTCTATGAAAATTCATAGGATTTCCAAAAGACCTGGCTTGTTCCCACTCATGATGCAACTGTGCCAACTGATTCTAACATTTTTGACAGATATGCAGTGATTGGTGAAGGCAGGACAGGGAAAATAATATATCACCAGAGTATAGGATCAGTCAGCTATAGGAACAACAACAAAAACCAGCAACACTGTCTCCAAACAGGAATAGAAAGTAATGTCTCCAAAAGTAGACACTCACTCCTCCAGTGGGAGTCACTTGCCCAGGTTGTCAGGCACCCACGTTTTATGTACCCTATAGGGATAATGTTACATAACCTCCACAGCCATCAAGTATTTGTGCTTTTATAACACTTAATATTATGCAAACTCTCTGCCAGACCATGCCTCAGAAACGCCAGCATGGCCTCTAACTCTGCTTGTGTCAAAGGAGTATTTTTGCTTTTGTTACACAAGGCAGTAGTTAAATTCACCTAAATATGTCAAATCAGAAATGATAGAGTGAGTTTCCTGCAAGACCTTCTGATCTCTTCGAGAGGTGGCACAGCAAGTTGAGGTTAGCATGCAGGTTTGATGCATCATCTACATTAATGAGAAAGGAAGTGAATGACAAAACAAAATGCCTCAATGAATTTACTGATGGATTTAAACACAGTGATCAGGAATTGAAAGTGCTGGAAGTGAAAAGACAGTTCAGGAAATGAGAAAAAGGATGAAAAGAAAATTTGCCACTTGACCATAGGTATTAACTTTGGGAGAAGCTGGCTAGGTGAGGTAAGGCAGGCATTCTAATGATGGATAATCAGATAAGTGAGGAGAAGTTCATGTCATACACAACCTCTTCACTCAAGTCTTCAGTGAGATGTATTTTAATTCCTGTTGTTTATCCTTAATAATGCAGCCTTCCAGTTCCTGAAGGCAGCCTACAAGGAAAAAGGAGAGGGACTTGTTATGAAAGCGTGTTATGTCAGGATAGGGAGAACGGCTTTGAACTGAGAGTAGATTTAGGTGAGAAAAGATTCTTTACTGCGAGGGTGCTGAGGCCCTGGCACAGGTTGCCCAGACCAGCTGTGGCTGCCCCATCCCTGGGAATGTTCCAGGCCAGGTTGGATGGGGCATTGAGCAACCTGGTCTGGTGGAAGGTGTCCCTGCCCGTGACAGGGGATTGGGAATAAATAATCTTTAAGATTCCTTCCAACCCAGGCCATTCTGTGATTCTGTGTTTCTCTGATAATACAGGTAGGTGGGTTCCACAGTGATGAACAGAGCAAATTGGAGCTTGGCTGTCCTTGTGCAGCTGGCAAACATAAGGGAGAGGCATGACTTTTATTGTTCTGAAGCCAGAGAGCAGATCTTCTGTTTGTGTCTCTAGCCATTAGGAGCTGATGGTTTTTTTCACTATTCATGTCTTGGGAGATTGCAAATGAAAACACTAAGAAATAATACCACAATAAATTTGCATGTTGCAATTATATGGAATAACACAATGAGTCTTTTAAGACAACAAAGACTATCATAATTAAAGTAGCATTATAAAGACATTCCATGGTTTTTGGGCTCTCAGTTGTTTTAGTGTCTGTCTGGGTTAATTGACCATATGAGAGAATTGGCCTCCAATTTATGCTGTTTTAATCAAGATTGAGAACTATGCAGTAATGCTGCATCTTTGCCTGAGTATGTAGCGTTTGAAATACAGAGTTTTACTCTGAAATGGACAGCTGCACGCTGATGGAGATTTAGCCATTTGATAAAAAAAATCTGCACACTTTCAACTGGTATGTGTCACGTTTTCAACAAGAAGGTACAAAACCAGGAGCTTTGATCTAGTTGTTACATAGTTAGTCATGCCTTGGTTCATATCCTGATGAAAAGGAAACAGCTGGGGTTGACTGCCCACTCAGGCTCTCTCTGTGGACAGCTAACAAATGCTCTTCTCCTTCAGCAAAATAACAGATGTGCAATGGTGGAAAAGTGCTTTTTCTCGGGGGGAAAGGGCACCTGTGCTTCTATTGTAAGAATAGAATTTGTTCAGAAAATGCATTACTTTTGCCTAATAGGACCCTCTCTGCTTGTCAACATTTTAGTGATCTTTCAGTAGGATCTAAATATTAATAATAGACATCATATTAAGGTCCTTGGTTTGTTTGGACCTCAACCACTTGTTGTGATAGGACATTTACACTGAGGCAGTGATCAAATCCAGGAATGTACAAAACACCCACAAATGTAGGTGTAGTGGTGTTCATTCAGACTATAAACTTTGCAATCCAAATAAATTGGTGCCTGTTTAAAGTGGGCTCGGTTTCAGAAAGGTTTTGTATTACACTACACAGACACTAAAATGCCTGGATGTCGAGCATAATGATTTAATCACTAAGCTTTAAGATCTTTAGATCCTGGGAATTTATAGCACTGGGATACACTGAGGGAAACTAGGGATTTGCTAGAGGAAACCACACTTGGTTTGGTGCTGAGGCCATCACTGATTTTATGCCTGTGACAAAAAATTCTGCAGATGTTATTTCACAAGCAACAAGCTCACCCCAACACGCAGAGGTAGGAGTCTGCTGGTCAGGGATGCTGAAGTTTCTTAATTTCTTTTCTCCTGGCCTTTGATTAACAGACTGTCAAGGCTGTTCTTTGCTTGCAACCCTGCAGCACTGGCAGATACAAGCAAGACAAATGTTGCTTTGAATGAACTTGGCTGGGGCACTGCAGTCCGTGGTGACCCCAAGGACAGAATGGATGTGTCATTGTCAGTGCAGCTCCTCAGAGCGCTTCAATCCATCAGGGTGGTAGCCCATATCTGAAGGAAACAGAAGGCCAAGTAGTGCCTTGCCACAGGGTGTTTCCAAAGACTGATGCTCAAATACCGTATTTCTTGCTCACTCTGTCTTTGAGACTGGTAATCCTTGAAAACACATGAGATTTGTCACCTAGTGTGAGTCAAACAAGCTCCTTGCTGACCACAGAGCCAGATGGTTGCAATGATTTCTGGAGTGCTTCGCAGCTTCTCAGCTTGGGTCAAAATCTTCTGTCATTTTTTAAAGGAGCAAATAATGGACTCTGGTCAAACTGGACTGTCTGCTTGCAGGACAGAGCCTGCACATGCTGTTGTGACTGTTTTTAGATGTATTATTTGGTTTTTCCTTTCCACAGAGCTTGGTACTCTAGATCAGGAAGGCAAAGGCAGGGAGGGCCCAGCAAGACACAATGGCTAGTGAGAACGGCCCAAGTAAAAGGACAAGAAGGACAAAAGGACAAAAAGGCCTTCAGGAGTGCCCAGGAGAGGTTCAGATTAGATATTAGAAAAAAAATTTCATTGAAAGACTGGTTAGGAATTGGAATAAGTTGCCCAGGGAGATGGTGGAGTCATCATCTCTGGAAGTGTTCAAGAGCAATCTGGATATGGCTCTTGGGGATATGGTTTAGGGGTGATTAGGCTGACAGCTGGACTAGATGATCTTGAAGGTCTCTTCTAACCTTGGTGACTCTGTGATTCTGTGAATATTCATGTCCTGCCCTTGTGGGTGCTATATCATTCAAATATGAAACAGAAGCAAATAAAAATGATCAGAATAGAAAGCCAGCATGCTCACTACTTTGTCTCTTAGGGAAAAACAAGCAAGATGTTTTTCCATGCAATTGTTATTTTCAGAGGCTGAAACTGAATTGCCTGTAAAGTGTGTTATATAAACTGGCACTGTAACATTAGCCATTGCTCTAGAGAATCTGCAAGGTGGGAGGTGGTGATCAGGATGAGTGGCAAATAAAATCCTCATAAAAGACTGGGGCTCCTATAAGACTGGCCTGTTTAACTACACGGTGAATGCTGCTTGAAAGTGCCGTTGTACTAAGGGAAACCTAATGTTGCTAGCATAGCCTGAAGCAACCAGTATCTGGATCTTTTTAGCAAGAGTTTGGCCCTCCTCCTTCTTTTTCAAGCCTTTGGGTTCGTGACACTGTCAGAATAGAATGATTGTAGTAAAGACTAGACATTATGGAGCATATTTGTAACATGCAGAATCCAGTTCTTAGGTAGGGTCAGGTGATACCCTAGAACTGATTAGGGTAGGGTTAGGGTTAGCTACATGTATAGCTGTAGTACAATCTCAGCAGCCTGGTAATACTTCATCTCATTCATGTGACCTGTTGGATGTTCATTTTATGAAAGGTAAATGAAATATGAAAACACAGGCTTGGAAAAGGGATCCCAGGGCTTTGGATTCAGTCCTTTGCAAGAGCAGGACACCAAGAAGTACTCAGAAAAAGTCCCCAGGCTTATCATCACGCCAAGAAGCACTGAAATCATGTCCCATTTGGGGCTGTAGTATGTAAGCAAATGCCTTAAGTGTATGACAGAAAGAGAACAGAAGAGAAAGAGATTGAGGGAATCACCAGTGTCTTTACACACCTGTGATACCAGAGAACTTAATAAACACATTTTCCTTGAGATTATGGAGGAGAGAAAGGGCACATGAAGGGGAAAGCCAGAAACACCTCAAAATCCCTGCTTATCTTACCTAGGGGGAAAATTCCCTCCTAGCCCCAAACCTGGTGTTGGAGTGCAAGCCCTGCACACTTCAGAGAACAGAATATTATTGAGTGCCCCCGAAAATCAGCCTTTCTCTCATGTTGAAATTTGGCTGCACTTTGGTGTCCAGAGAAAGTAGGGAAAAAAATTAAATCAGCCAGAAATTAAATTATGCAGCAAGATAAGAGAGAAATGTGAAAATCTTACTGTCTGCTGCACGTACCAGCAGCAGCCCTGAAGTGTGTGGCTAAAAAAAGAAGTCATCGGCTACTGTCTCTCCTTACAAACCTGCCTGGGTGTATAACAGATCATACAAAATGCTTTATTGTCAGGGAAAATCTAGGATGATGAGAGTAGAGCATGAGAGAGTCAGAGGGGGTGTAAGGCAGAGACATTCTGGTCAGTATTTCCACCATGACTCTGCAAATCATTGCTGGTTTTGCTCTCTAACACAATCAGTAATTGTCTTAATTGCTTTTAATTTTGCCAAGATCTTGACTCCCTCAGTGCATCTGTAATTATGTAGCTGTTATGCTCCCTGACTGGGACTGTTTGTCTTTTTTAGGCTATTTTATGCTTTCTTTGTTTAAAAGGAATTGGTCTAGGTTTTTTTTTCTTTTTCTGCATATCCAAACAAATTCTTTGCTGGACCTATTCTTTTCAAAAATAATTAGTAAAATATTGGTGATGGTCAACTAGAACTTCTAAAAAAAATCCCTCAGATGGAGTGGGAGCCTTCAAGTAACTGCTTAGAGTTGATTTTAATCTGAGCATAGGGTTTTAAACAGACACTGACACCTTTGGCCAACAAATGCTGTAAAAATCTAGTGAGATTCCCTGGAGAGAATGTCTCCTTTTAGCTGCACTGCAAGAAGTGCTTCTTCTTTGTCTCTCATAAGCAAAAGTTAGGTTAAATGTGGAAAACAGCACTGCAGCATGTGTCCCTTGGACATACAATTTCACTTTTACACTGGAGTAATAAAACAGGAGCAGGAGCTTTGTACAGACCTTATGACCAAAGAGGTGAAAAGAGGACAGCAGTGAGAAAGTGATGCCATTGCCTGTGGAGTGGCTACTGGAGGAATGGGAGAATCTGGCTCAACGAGAAACCCTGCTTCAGGCAGACCAGGGGCTGCATCTGCCCAGCTTCTGAATTCTCAGGTAGCTTGGCAAGTGCTGTATCAGCTGGTCCTTGGATTTGGGGATGGATAACAACAATCCTCACTTTCTTCTGGTCTTCCCATCTAACAAACCTGTTTGAAGTCATTTTTGGTGGGCAGCTGTGGTTAAGTGTTTTGTTTTGGGCATCTGAGGTCACTAATGTTTCCTTCAAGTAAGGCATGTTTGGGGGCAGATGGGGCAAAAAGTGACCAAAGGGTACAGTGTAGAACCAAGGAACATGGCAGAGCCTGTGTCTCCAGCATTTCAGTTCTTTCTGTGGCCTTTCCACAGCCCCACAGGTGATTTTTCAGGGGAGTTCCTTAGCACCTCTCTCTCCTTTTTTCCCCACAGGAACCCCTGCTGCTGAGCCCTGTGAAGGAAAACATCACTTCTGTCAACTTTGCTTGTAAGAATGGAGCAAAAATGGGAACAAAGCATCCCATTTGTGTAGCCCCAGCTCTTCCTATGTCAGAGACTGCAGCTGGCAGGCTGAGGACCAGTCTTATCAGAGCAGCAATTGGACTCAAGGAGGGTTAAAGGTCTTCAGGACCCTCTTTCCTGCCACCTGTACCGGGAGGGCTGTGCAGTTATTTACTTCATTTAGCAAAGTGAAGCAGCTCCCCACTAAACAGGCTTGTCCTCTGCCCTCCAGCCCAGGGGAGCCTGGATTGTACTCTGGAGGGATCTTCAGCTGAGGAGACAGCCCATGGGTATCCTGCCTTTTGGGGCATGTGCTGGATAGCCCCAAGTGTGTGAGTGGCTGTAGGGCATGGCCCAAGGAGATGCAGTGGATGGTGACCTTTACACACACTGATTTCAAAAATTCTATATCTAAAACTTATTCCTGGGACTTTTTTTCCCCCCCTTACAGTCCAGGATTAATCCCTGTTAAAATAACCTGCCTGTTTTAAAATGAAAAATACATCTGCTGGTGTCACCTTATAGAAATTGCTGTGGGAGAGGGCTAGATTCAATTTGGAGGTCTCTGGCCAAATTCATCAGTGTCCAGGCTGACCGTGTGCCCACCACCGGCAGAGTGCCAAGGCAATATAAAATGCCTGTCCTCCTCATTTTGTGCAAGAGGGCTTAAAAGGGGCTGATGCTGCACCAGGGACATTCAAACTACTTTTATCTGAGGAGATTCAGCCTTTCAGTGGTGCTTCTACTCCACTGCCTTTCCTTCTTTCTCCCCTCCTCTCCCTATACCTCACTGTGAGATCTCGCCTCCTCCCACTGTCTCACTGGTGTCATAATGTACACTTGGCATCAGGCTGAGGCTCCAAAAGTGGCTGCAAGGCAGCAGGGGGGCTGCTGGATCAGACATTTGCTTGCAAGGTGGATCTGTAGAAGGGAAGAGAGCAACTGAATGGTGCAAGAATTGGCCCCATCTTTCTCTCTCACTCAGAGATGGATCTTAATGAAAATCCAAGTTCTCCATGCTAAGATTTTTAAATGCCTTTTCCATTTACGTAAGCAATGGATTAAGTCTTGTCAGTGAATGATTTCACTGAAGGTAACAAAAAGAACCAGCAGGTAAAGTTTGGAAATCTTGCCAAACTGCTTGGTTCCTGGGAAAGGGGTGGCTGGTGAGTGGTTGGAAGAAAAATGAGGGATCAGGCCTTGGATGTTCCATAGCCAGCTCTGATTCAGCTGGTAATGCATGAAACGTTTCTTACTCTCTTTATGCCTTGGGTTATCACAGTGGTACACAGTGGTACTTGGTTATCCCCAGGGCATTTAGGAGATTTATGAATATGAGGCTTGAAAAGTACATTGCCATCAGACAATGAGGGATATTGCTGTCTACAGATGCCAAGAAGCATTTGTAGCCTCAGCATTCCTGGTGAAAGGCTGAACACAGAAAATGTTTAGAAATAACAATAATAATAATAATGAAAAAAGAAGCTGTTAGATTTTCCCAAACCTGCAAAAAGATATGGTGCAGTTGTTTTTGAAGGCTTTGGCCATAGTTTACAACTGTTTAACCATTGCTAATCTTATCCTTGTAGAATACAATTTCTGTTGCTGGAGAAAAACAACCATATGCTATTCATTGCTTGTTAAAGGGCATTTACAACAGAGTCACTGTACACAGAAAAGCAGTGCAAGGTGAGGGGTCAGGCAAATCCAGGTTCCTCCAGAAGGAGAAATTGGGGAGCAGAACAGCTTTCTTCATAAGACAAGCTACTCCCTCAACAAGCTGGGAGAAAGGTGTTCAAATCTAAAAATCTTCAAGTGGAAATCATCCCTTTAAATGCTAGCATTCTAGGCTCTAATTTTAGGATTTTTAGGTTTAACTGACTGACTGTAGTCATTACAATACTCCATTTTTAGGCACTGCAGGTATTGTAAGTCTGATCCTCTTCTAACACCCTGTTGCTAGGAAAGGTTGTGTTTGATTCCTTTCCCGGCAGTTCAGATGGCAGTGAACAAAGTCAAGCAGGCTTACAAAGCAGAACTTATCTGAGAAACATTCCCCAAGTTGAACTTGTGCTCTCTGTCCCTTTTGTGACTCACAGGAGTGGAGAACAAGCCTGGCTGGGGCTGTGATGGAGAAGTGAAGTGGCAAAGAATAGTGTGTGGCTTTGATTGCTGCTGGCTGAGTGCTACAGATGTTGGGGTCTGACTGTCTGTAGAGTGGCAGGCTGAAAACTGGGAACAGTTTTTCCTCCAAAGCAAGCAGCAGGATTTACTCACAGGCTTGAAGGCTTGAAGGCAGGTAGAAGTGTACAGATCAATTCACTGCTGTAATGGCCCTGAAGTTTGGGAAGACAGGACTGCACATCCTGTTGGCATCAGTGACACAAGGTTCGTGGCAGTGGGGAAATGCCACAGCGCAGTCTGTAAGTCTTCCCATCCTTCCTGATTATTCTTCATTTCTGGAAGACCATCTGAGCTAATTATTGTCTTAGTTTAGCTTGACTGCCCAGTGAAAATTTGATGCAGTATGATGGCAACTGGCCTAATGAGGCAGCAGGAGACACAGGAGATGTGAGACTTGGTTGTGTCCTCAGAAGGGACTGCAGCAGGAAGGTTTTTATTTTCAGACACACTCACACAACTGAGGCTGAATGCCTTCATGGTGACCAAGGACTCCCCAATTCTCACAGGGTTCCTCATGATGGAATATTCTCCATTCCAGGTTCAGATAGGCATCCCAGGAAGCCTAGCAGGCAGGATCCATGCTGCATGAGTTAAACAAGCATGGTGGAGCATCTGCTGACACTAATAATATGATTCAGACTTGAAATTCAGAGTTAAGGGAAGCTTTTGACATATTCCTCTTTGTAGATAGCCACCAGAGACATGAAAATAAAAACACACATGGAAAAGTCAGAAATGTCTTGTTGCTTTAGGCTTATTTTAATTTGTTGCTCTGTAGGGAAGGTATGAGCCCTTTACTTTGCGGATGTAACTAAAATTATTACTGCTTTAACTTTGAGTTCTGGGGGTTTTTTGTGATGGCTCTGGAGCTAAGAAACTCTAAAGAATCAAGGCACCACGTTGCAGCAAGTTTAGCAACTATTGCTTGGTTTATAACCAGAAGTGGATGTGAAAAAAGGAATCAGTCTTCCTAAAAAAGGAAGGATGGAGAAGCTGCGCAGTTCAATAAAAGAAAATGGGACGCAGAAATCAAGGACCCTCTGAACACAGAGAGATGTTGAAGGTTCCAAATGAACGTAGTTGTTTGCTTTCTTCATTTAGCACGGGGTGAGGAATTTGTCCCCATCCTGTGCGATGGTTGCCTGCAGCTCCTTGTGTGCTGTAGCCCAATCAATATCCCCCAGTGCTTCTCTTTCCAGCCTCTGCAGTGGAAATCAGTGTCTGCATTTCTTCCTTGTGTCATTGGAGTGGGGATTGCTTCGTGTGCTGCAATTGCAGAACATTTCTGGCTAAGCTGCAGAATACTGAGGTTGGCTTTCTACAGAGCAAGCTTCAGGCTTTGCACCAAAGTTTAGAACCAAAGATTACTTGGTGATTGTGCAGCCTATTTCCCTGTGTGTCCCATCATGTTCAGGACAATCAAGACATAGTGACACTGATGGAAAGACCCAGATCAAAGTGTCCCTTAGCATGTTGCTGGTGCTCAGGGTTATTCATGAGAAAAATTTTGGTGGGAAGCAGGGATTTGGTGTCCAAACCACTGGATGATAGTTTGGGACCATCTGTCTGTGGGTTTTTCCAATGGTAACGTCAAAGAGTCTCAATCCTCAAAGCATCTTTGCAGTAGGGAAGGGTGACCTGACCTTGATGCAATTGCCTTTCACTGATGATGTTTCACTTTCTGTAATCCTGGAGCGAGAAATACCTGGTCTGGCTGCTGTGTCCTGCTCTTAAATGTCTCCCTGAGAAGCCTCATTCCTAAGAGTTGGGAATGTGAGTCTGGAAATAGAAATCAAACAAATCCTTGGCCTTGGCCTCTGGCTCACTCAGAACCAGGCCCAGGCTTGACATCTCTTCTGCTGTATCTTCTTGATTTGTAGAAGGAAAGATCAAGGAAATTTTATGTGTGCACTTATCTGTTTATTCCTTGCTAAAGCCTTCCTCAAGTGTCCATTCATTTTGTATTTGATGTGTTTGAGCATTTCCAGCACACTCACCATGGTTTCTCTTGTCTGAAACAGGATTTTCAAATTCCTCTACTCCTGCAATGATCTTTTAGAGTAAACATGGGATTCTGTGTTAATTTGGTGCCCTAGGCAAAGGGTGCACAATATCCACACTCCTTTCCTTCCTCCAGCAGCGGTCATCCTCTGTTTATCTTAATGTGCTCCATTCCCATGCTGCTGGGGATCTTCACTTTTGTATCTGGTTATGGATTTATGCTGTCACTTCAATACACAGATTTTTCTTTTTTTTTTCACTCCACTGATCTACTGATTTTTGTAGTGCTGGGAATCCATCAAAGAAAATTAATTGTTTCATATATTCAATGTATTTGTTAGAAAACCCTTGTTGAGTTTGAATAATTAGAAACAGTTAATTTTATCCCCACTGTCAGGTCCTGGCTCTATCGTTTTGAATCAGATGCAGAGATCTAAAGGTAAGTTGAAGCCAGTAGCTTATTGGACTATATTCCTGATGGAGCCAAAGTGTGGTGATAAATTGTTCATAAACCACATCACAGAATGCTCCTTATTTTGTCTTTGAATTACATCACTGTCTCCCTAATTGGCTTTGATATTGCTGTTCTTATTTTAGGGCAATTCTGATGAGTGAAGAATTTTCTTTCTTCCACTTCAATATAAATGTGCTATCTGTAGTTCTGTTGCACACTGTTGAAATTTTATTCCAATGCTGTGGAGGACATTAAACCAATTTCATTGCATTAGTTTCTGCCTGTCTGATTTCTGCCCCAATTCTGAGGGCATGAAGTAAATCATTAGTCAGAAGTAAACTGAAGAAATATAAAACATCTATTAAAATACTTTCTGAAAAGTAAATGTCAGGTCCATGCAAGTGTTTTGCCCTCAGCTGGTTCATTGGGCTCGTCTCTCCTGAGCAGTGGTGAAGTTTGTCCTTGTACCAACCACAAAAGTAGCTCAGCTGTCAGCATCAGACATGGGGCCTTCACAGCCAGGAGAAAATCCAGCTGGATCAGCTCCAGACCACACACAGGCATCTGAGTGTCCAAAGTTGGGAGTCACAGTCGCTTTCTCTCCAAGTTGTTCTTCCCCTGCCCTGTAATTGCTGTGCTCTTGGCTACTCCATGTCCCAGGGAAGGCAGCAGGTGAGTCCCCATCCTCACCCACCCAGAAGCCCCATCCCACAGTAGCCAGGTGGCTCTGGTGCTCTTACAGATCCAGCTGAGATGGAATGAAACCCCTTCAAGCAAAGACCCGCAGCTGAGGTCATTTCATGCTCTGACTGTTGGTTGAGGCAACTGCCCTACTGAGTGTGTCTCTCACCAAACATAAAATTTTGGGGCTCTGGAGGCCCAAGCACAAGTTTAGTCAAGGAAGTGTTGCCTTTTCTTGTGGACGTACAAGGAACCTTCTGCCCACCTCAAAGCACACTGAGATTCAAGGGTTAAGCAGTGCTGGGGAGCAGACAGGCTGCAGCAGTTCTGGGACTTGAGCAGAATTTAGGATGCTTGGATGTCACCTGCAGGATCTGATTAAGGACACAAAAGAAGTGTGTTCCTTATCAATCCCCAGCACTTTCAGGACCAAGTGCCCTCTGTTGGGTCTGGGAAGAGTTTGTCTGGAAGTCTCACTCAGTTTCTGCGTATTTAGGGATGGACACATCATGTGGCAAAAAGATGAAATGTTCAGAAACTAATCTACCAAGAAAACATAGTAATGAAACTATTGCAGCCCAAGAGAGACAGCTGCAGCCAGCAAACTCCTTAGAGAGTTGTGGTAAAGCCAGAAAATTCCCTTTGTGTCTGACTGAAAATGGGGATACTGGGGGCTGACCTCATCCTGCTGAGCTTTGCCGACCAACAGAGAGCAAGGAGTCAGGAAGCCACTGATCTCCTTAGTTTGTTAAGCATCTCTCCTCTCCCATTGCTTTCATCCCCATTTTCTATGACTTCTGAAGGGCAGGATGCCTGACTTTTTAGTCTGTGGGGTCCACTGCCCTCACTCTTCCCTCTTCTGATTCACTGCAGGATTTTACATTTGTTTTATGCCTTTTAAGGCAACTTGAGTTCCTCAACTGGGGAGCAGCCATATTCTGAGCATGAAGCTTCTTGGCTCAGATGTTCTGTGAAAGGAAAGGAATAGATTTTTTGCATGGTTTCTCACTACCTTTACTGTTCTTGCACTGCAGATGTGGCAGCTCATGAAAAGCCTGAAAAAATGATCAGTCAAGTGTTTATTAGGGACAAATATGTACCCCACACATGGTCCTGTGGGTATTAAACAAGTCAAGGAAATCTGAGAAGTATTTGGACTCCAAGAAGAGGAGCACTGGAAAGGTGAGGAGCAAAGCAGATTGTCTCCAGAGGGACCAGGAAGAATATGCATTCCTTTTACAAAATAGCAGGTCTGATATCTTCATAGTGCTTCATAGTGCACTTTAGAGTGGTATCCCAGCTTTCAAAAATCCTTTGTAAATTGAATCTGTGCAGAGGTGTGCCCTAGGAAGGCTCTCAGGAAAACAAATAGGTGGTTTTCAGTGCTTTCTGCCCTGTAAATACAGACAGCCTGCATTTTCCTTCTGAAAATGACGCAGAGTTCAATAGTTCAAATGAACCACAGTGGCACTCACATTATTTATTTCAGCCCTGTAAGATGAGCTTGACACAAGGTATTAATTACTGAGATCTGTCTCTGTGTCGAACACATAATCAACACAGAAATCTGATTCTGACAAGTGAAAAGGGGAAACCACTATTTGCACACTTCTCCTCCCAAAAGCTTCCTCCCTTCAGGGGTGATTTCTGGGTGTCACTTCCAGCCTGTGTTTGTCACAGAGTGCAGGGATTTATGGTCCAAAATTTTTGATTATAAAGAGCTTTTAATAAGGGTGTATCTCAGCCCAGAACAATTTGTGGGGAGCAGTGTTGCTCTGAGGATGGAAGGACTCTTGGCTCAAGGATGACAGATCTCCCACTGTCAGGTGTACGGACCACCACAGCACCCTCTGGTCCATCCATTCTTTCACAGAGCTAATACACGACTCCTTCACATGTGCAGTACAATGAATATTGTGCAGGTCACCTCTTGAGCTTCAGAGATGAGAGGCAGTTAGAGGGAACCTGGTTTTATAAGGCTCAGGATCCTATTTCTGATGTAGAACTTGAGTTAGCTATTTATTTTTGTTTTCCTTTTTGCACTCCCATGTCAATGTAGAGACAGCCAAGAGATCCTTTGATTAGCCCCTGGTGAGGCATCAGCGTCAGCACACTGGAGGTCTGTGCTGTGCCACCCCAGTGTGATTTATGTGGCTCCTGGGCACATCCAATTCTGAAATTCTAACAGAGTTTTTCTTGGAGAGGAGGAATTGCATGGAGCGACACTTGCTTGAGTTTGATCAATGCAGGGAGAACTCGGGGTGGCATTTCCTGCTCTCCATCTCCACTAATTGACTGTATGTGTTGCTATGAAATTTTGGCAAGAATTCGGTAGGAGAAGTTGTAAGGTAAATGTCTGCAACTGAGTTGCCCTTGATGCCATGATGATTTTTTTGCCTTTTCTATTATATACCTTTCATATAGCTTTTGTGTCTCCTCAGTGCTCTTAGCATGCATACTTGTAATTCCTTAACTCTGATAACTTAGCATAGTCCTAACATTCTGTTAAGCCAGGAGACCAAACATCCTGGAGATCTTGCAGTTGGAGGCCAGAAAGCCCTACACCATCTGGAGAAACCCCTCTAGAACACATCCTGTAAACTCAGATTAGGCCCATTCAGGGGGGAATTCCTCGGGATGGGGGGATATCACACTATTCATTGAAGCCTCTCATTGGGGAATCTTTGTTAGATATGCTAATTTGAAAGGTCTATAAATTGTATACACAAACTATTGTGTGGGTGCATTTTGGCGCATTCCACCTTGACAAAGTGGTGCACCATAAGGATCCTTATTAAATACCAAGGTAGAACCCCTTTTTCCCTTAACTGTGTCTGGCTCTTAATTTTTAAGACCAGGAAAAGGCATCACCATATATCCTCAACCCTAATGAACTACTTGTGTGCTTTCCTGATGCCTTTGGGTGGAAAGCTAGTGTACATCTAGTAAATAAATTGCTTTCCACTACTGCCTTCAAATCTGCTTCTGTCAAATGAGCACAGACATGAAACACAGCTGTGAACCTATGCCACAATTTTTCATTTTAATTTGTGATTTTATCCAAAGCAATAGTCTTCCCAAGGCTTGCTTCATCACAGTTCAAAGGTTGTTCAATAGAACATTAACTATTGCTAGTGCTGTTCCTCAGATTTTTGGCTTGCTGGGAGAGCTGCTTGTGGCTGCTTTGCATTCAGAGCTTGGTGCGTGGTGGGCTCATTCAGCTTCCTCGCAGATTCGTATTTAAGTGTGGTCATCTCTCAGAAGGAAGGCTAAGTTAACTTGCTGAAAAAGCAAAGAGCTTTCTCTCCACAGAACAAAATAGCAAGTCTCTTCCAGTCTCATTTATGTGGCTGTTAGGCCAGTGTGAACACCTGATTTATGACACTGGCCTGATGTACAACTCTCCAAGACCAGATTTAGCCCTAGAGTTTTTTGAGTTAATGCAAATGGAAACATAGCTGGAAAAAAAATGGGAAAGAAAATGCACTGTAATAGTTGCTAATGAGAGGAATAATTGTGGGTAACTGATGATCCAATACACAACATCACTGAGCTGAAATAGTGACATTTGGATTTATGTTCAGGTCGTTGGGGCACTGAAGCACCTCTCCTATGGGGAAAGGCTGAGGGAGCTGAGAAATTTGTCAGGCAAGTGCCAACCCCCTTCCTTTTGGGTTGCAAACCTGGTGGGAGGAAAGAGGACACTGGTATGCTCTGAAGATGTTGGCTCCAGCAATATGCTGCCTGGGTGACTCTTGTTTTTCATTTTCTATGAAGATCACAGTGCATTGTCACCTAACCCATGAGGTCAGGAGTCCCAAGTTAAGTAAATAAATACATTTTCACATCTACTTTTAACAAAAGATATCTGCAAATATGCTTTTCTATGGGAACAGATGGTTCTATCATTTCTGTGTCTGCAGAACGTTTTGTTTTGATAGGATATGGTCATTATCTCTGTTGTTTTTGTTAAGCTTTTGCTTTCTGTCAGTTTTCACCATTATCACATTTTGGGTTGCATTGGAACCCAACTCTCTGACTGCAACAAAGTGGCTTTACCAATTATTTTCACAATTTCTTAAAATACGTGCAGTTTTCATTCCAATTTGCAATGAAATAGCAAAATTTCCTGTGCCTAGAAATTTTCATAAGCTCTCATTTTAAAGCAATGGGACAAGGGACATGATTTAAAGCACGAAATAAATTACTTGCACACACTGCCTGCACTGGAAGAAGATGGATTGGGTGTGTTTCCTTCTCTCATCTTAGCCTTGTAGACCATCTTGCTTGATGGAGTGCCAAGCAAGGGCTGAAACGTGCTTTAGACAGCCTTCAGTGCTGTTCCTTTTCTCCTTCCTGACCAGTGGGATTTAACTTGCAATGTTTAGCACAGAACTGCACACTCCGCTTGGTACAGCTTCAAGAGCACAATAATTACAGGAATAAATCACCAATATCTGCACAGTGTTTGCAGAAACTAAGATTATAAAGCACTTAGAGAGCTGCAAACACTGGCAGCTACAGAGGATGGTGCTGGAAGATAGTCTGTCTCTAAAGTTACCTCCCTAAGGAAGAGAGTTAATTATGATAATTATATTCTTATTCTTTCATTTCTTTGGGGACCAGACCTTTGGAAATGGGTCTGAGCTGTGATATAGGTGGAGAAATCTAGAAATGACCCTAAACAGAAAAACTGTGGTTTTTCAAGACACCACCTTCCAGAGATGAGAGAGTGGAGGATATTTTGCTACCTCTCTCAAGCACAATTATGTCTTGATCTTTGAAAATGCTCTGGCTTATTGTTCCTGTAGAAAGTAAAGGAGCTTAAAATGTCCAAAAAGTGCTTATGTCTGCTACATAAAGTTCATTTTTATGCTCTTTGTCCTCTTGAAGGAGTCACAGCTAGCCCAAATTTACAGACAGATTCACTATAGAACGAATTTAGTTTGGATTGCTTGGAAACCTGCAAACCTGGCCCACTTGCTGACCGTCCTCCCCTTGTCCCAACCATGGCAATACTCGGTATTGGAGCAACACATTTTAATGGATGGTGCCTCCAAGTTGTGGCTCTACTCAGTGCCACCGAAGAGCTCTCCAGAAAAGTTCACGGTGTGTGTACAGACAACCAACTCTGGGGATTTTTTTGACTTGACATGCATTAAAGAAAAGAGAACCTCAGCTGCTGAGTAGAGGTAAATTTATTATGGACAATTATGGACATTACGTGGATGACTTCAATCCTTGAGGGTTTGTGGAAAGGTTCTGCATCTCCCTCATGTTTCTTGAAGGAGTTGTAGAATCATAGAAACTGAGAATGGTTTAGGTTGGGAGGGACTTTTAAAACCATCCAGTTCCAGCCCCCTGTCTTGGACAAGGACACCTTCCACTATCCCAGGTTGCTCAGAGCCCCATCCTACGTGGCCTGGAACACTCCTAGGGATGGGGTAGCCACAGCTTCTCTGGGCTTAGGGCCTCAGCACCCTGACAGTAAAGATACTTTCCTAATATCTAGTCTAAACCTACTCTCTTTCAATTTGAAGCCATTCCCCCTTGTCCTGTTTCTCTGCATCTCTCTTGTAGGCTCCCTTCAGGTACTGGAAGACCACATTTAGATCACCCCAAAGCCTTCTTTTTTCCAGGTTGAACAATCCCAATGCTCTCAGCCTTTCCTCATAGCAGAGGTGCTCCATCCCTCTGATCATCTTGGTAGCCTCCTCTAGACTCGCTCCAGCAGTCCAATGTCCTTCCTGTGCTGGGGACCCCAGAGCTGGATGCAGCATTGCAGGCGGGGTCAGAGCAGAGGGGCGGAATGTCCTCCCTGGCCCTGCTGCCCACACTGCTGGGGATGCAGCCCAGGATGGGATTTGCTTTCTGGGCTGAAAATGAACATTGCCAGCTCATGCCCAGCCTCTCGCCCACCACACCTCACAGGAGGACCTGCCACAGCTCATTCTGGCTCTAGCCAAGAGCGGGGAGTTATAGCAGGAAGAGTGATAGCTGATAAGGCACAACAAATCATTAGTGAGATACCTGCAAGGGCTTAGGCAGCCCTCAAGCACAAGGAGTGAATTTCTGCTGTTTTCAGTTGATTGCAGAGAATGAAGAGTGTCACCAGCCTGTTGGTACAGATTTAGACTGCCTTGCGAAGGAAAAGCTTGTTACCTGGGTGAAACTGTGTGGTCTCCAAATAAAACATGTCATAAATGAGAACAAGTGCCCAACATTTATATGACCAGGCTGGCTATTTTCTTTCTGTGATAAATAGCAATGCTGAAAGGCAAACAAGAAGCAGAATCTATTCTGTTCTCCAAAATTTAGGATAACAGAGTTTCCAAACTATTTAAATTTGGAACCACTCAAATGCTAAAAAGACATCAAAACCAATATAAAATATTTTATAAATATAGTTCAATATGGCTTATTCGTTTTGCTTTGATTAAAGTAAGAACAAATCTCTTATGACGTTTTCAAAACAAAATGGGACAACCTCAATAAGTCATTTACTTTTTTTTTCCTACCTAATAATAGTTCCAAAAAAGTATCCAGAGAAGCATTTCACTTGCAGTGAAACTGCAGCGAAAATTTCTTCTGGCTAAAATATTTCAACCAGCTCTGGGATTGAAAAAATTCTGGGTTAATATTTATTTTACAGACAGATCTACTTTCATGCAGGACCACCTGGCTGGTGAATACCAGGACATAAAACCAACATATACAAGTCTCAGGACAAAGGTTTCTATCACAAATGAATCAATGTCCCAGCAGTACATAAATGGAAAGTGGAAGAGGAGAGACCTTAAGGCCCTGATCATGTGACTCTACTAGGATTCAGGTCATGCTGATTTATGAAAAATGTTGTCAGGAAACAATAATTCACTTTACTTTGGACTAGCTAGATTAGGAAATATGGAATCTTGCATTAGTTTTCAGAGTTGGTATTTCACATGCATGGGAAATGCGAAGTTCTCTGTGTCAGTCAGGGGTGAAACAGTAGGGCACAGAAAATCTAGGGCTTAGCCAAAACTTTCAAAGGGACTGGTGACACCAGATTGCTGATGGAATCTTATTTTTGCAAGGGTAATCGAGAAACATCTGTGTCTCTGTGATGCCTCTTAAGAACTGGACAACCAAAAAGTGAGGAACACAACCTAATTTAATAAATCTTTGTTGTAGTGATTAATTCTAAACCATTTCTGGAGGAGAAAGTGGGCACCAATACCAGGGTGAGAGTTGGCCTCTTCTCTCAGGCAACCACCAACAGGATGAGATGAAATGGCCCCAAGCTGTGCCAGGGGAGGCTCAGCTTGGACATCAGGAAAAATTTATTCATGGAAAGGGTTATGGAGCACTGGAATGGATTCTGGTGGAGTCACCATGCCTGAAGGATTCAAGAAACAGCTGGATGTGGCACTTAGAGCCATGGTTTAGTTGACAAGGTGGTGATCAGTCAAACGTTGGATTCGATGATCTTGGAGGTCTTTTCCAACCTAAATGATCTTATGATCCTGGGATCCTCTAGACAAAAGACATTGTGGATTTGTAAGTAATTTGGCAATTGTCAGCATTGGTTTAAAAGAACAAGTAAGCAAAATAAATATGACCTTTTTATAGGGCTTTTTTAGCACTCTGCTTTCCCATTTTCAGACACCTTATTCTAAGAACCTTTAGTTATTGCCCAGAAGTGGACCTCAACAAAATTATTAGCATGGTATCAAGTGACATCAAGTGGCCATTTGAAGAAATCTTCCCATCAAAGCAGTGGCTGTGGGCTGCCCTGCAGACCCTCAAAGGCTGAGACTCACAGAACCATAGTGAGAGCTCAGTCCTGGCCCATAGTACTGTATTAAAAATGAACATTCATAAATGTGTGCACTCTGAGCACGTACCTTGCACAGTCCAGCAAAGACCACCCACTCCCCATCATTCCACCGAGCCGAATATTTGGGAAACAAAACCGCCCAGGATTTCTCTGCCTCCTCTGACAGCTGTAGCTGTTGGCATCAGCCAATACATTCCAAAATATATTGAAACAGAGCTTGTTCCAATAAACTTCATATTGTACCTTTAACAAATCCGTGGTCTGACCATCAGTGTTTGTTTCAGAAACATCTGAGGACTTTTGTAAAATGCAGGTGTTCTGGGGGAATGGGTGAAAAACAGGCTTGATAGATGAGCAGCCCTGAGCAGCCTGCTCTAGGAGACTCTTGCTGAGCATGGGAGTGTGGGACTAGGTGGGTATTTCCAGCCTCATCCATTCCATAAGCCCATGATTCTGTTCAGTTGCAACAATATTGAAATAATTGTTTTGAAAACACTTTTGTGTGTTGGTGTGCTGTTAGATTTTTTTTCCCTCAGTACATCCTTACATTCATACTGTGGTTTCAATCTTCTAAACTGTAATTTTTTCTAGTGTAGAAACACTTTCACAAAACTTTAAACTGCTGTAATTCCCAGAGTTGCTGTGTGGAAAGCTTCCACATCCAGAATAAACTGCCCAGCTCTGGAGGAAGAGACACCAGTGCTTGAAACATGGCTGTGTACACCAGTTCTAGATTCCTTCTGAGTCTGGTGTGCTCCTAACCAGATTCTGTGCATGTTTTTCATGAAAGCTTAGAACAAAATAAATGCTATAAATTCATCTCAATTATTCTTTGTCGGGCGCGTTGCTGTCTCAAGGACTCAGAGTTCTGGTGTCAATTAATTGCAGCAATTTTTAAATTTTTGTCTCGACTTTTTACAAGTACTTAAGATTTAATAAACCTAGCAACTAGATTAATGTCATCCATTTCTCTCCTTTTCCTTGTGATGCTTTGGTGGGATTATGCAGCTTCAACCCTTTTTCTCAGCTGTTAAGGTTGTATTCGTAAGTATGTAACAGCACAGAAGTGAACAGCATACTGAAAGTGCTGTTAGAATTGTGAACTGAACTCACAGTATTTGTATTCCTGATTTGTTCATCACTGACATGTTTTTCTTCAGCCCTTCAACTAAGGCATGGTGGAATCATTTGAGGTACAAGTATTAGACATGAGACATCCCTCTGTCTAGAGGTTGTAAAAAAAAAATAGCTTGTCTAGGAAGTAGGAATATTGGCAGATTCTGGCAGCCTTTCTTATGCCGTTGTGTTAATTTTTACCAAAGATTCCCTGTGCCTCTGATAATTTAAAAGAAAAGAGGTCAGAAATTTCCTGCACCTCTGGAAAAAAATAGTGACAGAGTTTAGTGCTCTGTGGTCATGGGATGGCTTCAGATCCATCTGACAAATGTATTTCTGTGTTATTAGACAAGATCTTCCATGGGACCTTGCTTCCAGGTCCTGTGAGTGGGACCTGCAAGTGTGAGGGGCTGGAGACAAGCTGTAATGCTCATGGAGTTTCCCAGGATAGAGTCTGTTCCCATCATACCATGGTATCTCCTGGATGCTTCCATCACATAGTGATGATTGAGTCCATCAAGACATGAAGGGACCTGTTTCTTCCTTTGTAGCAGAGATAGCTGTGACAGCTCTCCAGTTCCTGTCTTGTTCCAAAAGGCAGAAACCCTGGAAAATGGAGTTGCTTTATTTTTAAAACATTACCAGGAAAGATAGACCTCAAACCTGTAAGTTTGTTAGGTGTAGCTCTGAACTAAGCAAGCATTTCCAGAGAGAGCCACTGCCATCCTCCCAGTTTCTAGATGTTTAGCCAATCTTTGGTAGGAATGAGAGTCCTGATATTGGGAAGAGTAGTTTTGCTGTTGGGCAGAAGAAGAAATGTCAGGAGGTAGCTGGCAGAGAGTGATACCACAGTGTTGCTGTTGGGCAGGACTTCTCTGACTTTTAATTTTGAGCTTTGGGTCAATTTTTGATTTGTCTCCTGCTCTGTTCACCCTCTCCCACAGCAATGAAGCAACTTTAAATGCTACTGTAAAAGCAGCAAACTCACCCAGGAAAAGGTTTCCCTTTATACCTTGCAAATTCAGACCAGGGGAAGCTTTGGCTCAGTCCCTTTCTGTCATTTTTCAGATATCAGTACTTTTATTGCAACTCATCCCACTTCAGCCACTGAACCCAAACTTTACAGAGGTTTGGCAGTGCCTCCTGTCCCAGTGTACTCACATTTCCATGTACAATTACATTTGTATCAGTCACTGATCAAAATGACTGATACAAATGACACTCAAAATGTCACTTTACCATTTTTGCAGTCGCCCTCCTGCAAATTTTCCCTTCCCACTTTGAATTTCTTCCAGACATTTCAGTCTCTTTGAAACTGCTGTTTTTACAGGAGCAGTAGTGCTTTTCCCAAAAAGATAAAATTATTTCCATTCCAGGTATTTGCTGAGCAGTTAATAACTATGTCTTATAAATCAAATGACCCAGCATTTTCTGAAAAGCAATGGAAACTTTTTTATCAGTGGGAATGTGTCAGTATTTTAATTAAATGCAAAATAATACTCATTACATCTAACAGTGCAAGTAGAATAGGCTTACCATTTATCCAAATAAATGAGCAAACAGTCCAAATCCCAAAGCTACAGAATGAAATAGAATTAAGCTGCCTGTGATGGTCTCCCCCCTAAAACAATCATTCCTGGTCACTGTATCACAGGTGCTTCCATTTTTCAATTTATTTCTTAATCACATTTTCCTTTCAGAATTTTTTTCTCCAACTTCAACTGCCATAATTCATCTCTCACTTTTCCTTCCTTTCTAAAAGTTACCTTGGACTCAGTCAGAAATGGAAGAGGGGGAGCAAGCGGGAGCACTGATTGAAATGGAAAATGGCATCACTGTATTAAGGCTCAAAATAAAAAATGCAAAAGTTTCCAAAAGGTAAAGAATTTAAAAAATATATAAATAAATAACAACAACAAAAACAGCCATGAGTACAAAATATCAGCAAAGTACCCTCTGGTTGAGTCAATTTTGTCCTGCATGTTATTAAACTACTTCCACAGAGGAGACACGGAAGGTTTGGCTTGCAGAGCACACAGGGACGGATGACAAGGCACTGCTGCAAGGGGGATTCAGGCCCTCAGATGCAGCATTTGGGCACCTATGGAGAGCTGTATGTGGGGGATCCACAGCCAGGAATTCACTGCTGCCAGTGGAGTCTTGGAGTGGCTGTGCTGTGTCACCACCCTGTGCAGGGATCTTGCTCTCCAGAGTCACTGTTTCAGTGTAGTCCAACCACACAGTGATGTCCCAGCCTTTGCCAGGCTCCTGGGGAGTATCAGTGCTGCTAAATGAAAGGCATGGAACCAGCTTAAGTGCAGGACATCTGCTGTCAATGTTGCTTGGCTGTTAAATCTCTCTTCAACTCTGTTGCCAACCCATGCAACTCACTTCTAGACAAATTCAGGACAGGAGTGAGCTCTAAACAGCATAGATGTGACCCAGCTGCTTCCACCTGTGCTTGGTGTCTGAGGCTGTTTCCTTTAGCAGCACAGACATGGCCCAAGCAGCTTTCTGGAGGAATTGGTGGTGGTGTTGCATCCCAAAATAATGCTTGCAGTTCTTTAGGGTGGAAAGTTACTTGTGAGGAATTGAGTTTGGGATCACTATTCATTCAGAGACTTCACAAAGAGGTGTGTGGAGTGGCTTCTGGAATCAATAGGGCCTGGACTCTTTGAAGGGAGTGGGAGAATTTTCCATGGCTCCAGGGGCCACATATCTGACCATGGCTGCAGAACAGCTCCAGGGACTGGGTCTTCTAGGAAAGTGTCCACAGGGTTTCTCCACGTCAGCAATAGCTTTCGGAAAATTGCCTGACTGTGTCCTGGCCAGCTGCAGGAAAGCAGAGTTTTTGAGCAGTCCACCATCACATGTTACTGCCTTTTCTGTCCTCTTTGCATCCCATAACCACTGAGCTCTGTTGAGATGTATTTTACTAACAGAATCTGAAAGCCTAATAGGAGTGACTTCTCTGTCTTTATCAGCAAAAAATGCGTGTATAATCTGATATGAAAACTACTAATCCATTAGGACTTGGACATTTCATTAGCATGGAGATAGGAACTTTTATTGCCTGGTCAAGCTCATAAACTCGTCTCCAACTGGAAGGAAGTGGCATGTAGTTAGAAATCCTGGAATTGGGTAGTACACGTGCTCTGCTGCCATGTCAATCTCATTTGCCCCAGGGGGATGCTTGCAGCACTGTACTAAGCCCACGCGTAAAGGTCGCACGAGGAGAGACTGCTCCTTGTCATGCTGCTCTGCAGCAACAGCTTTGCCTCTGCAGGCACTGTGCTGGGAGCTGAAGTCCTGCTTGGGAAAGTACTACTTGGATTGGGATAGTTTCTAAGCTGCTGACCAGCTAAGCTGCCCCCAAGAGCATGGAATCAGAGAAAGGAAAGGGAAAATAATTTACTGAGAGTCACAGGTGAGAATTTACCTGGGCTTTCCACCTGACAGCATCAATTCCTGCCTTAGAGTGATGAACAGTGTACAATTCACTGGAGAAAATCTTGTGTCCTTTCTTTCCACTGTCACTCTGTGCTGTCCCAGGCAGGCTCTGCTCACAGTCACTTTGGCTGTTTCACCCTCACCAGTGCTCTCCCTCTCTGTCTTCTCCTTTCCCCTTCTTCTCTTGCTGACTCTGCATATGTCTGACTGGGCTTTCCTGCTTCACTGCCCCTTCTCTTACATGGTTCAACCAGAGATATCCTCCTTCTCCCTTTCCCCAGGCTTAGGAAGGGTTCTTCTGTGATAGCTCTTCTTCCTTAAACTGTGGAGAGCATAGATTTGAGCCTTGAGTAAGGGCACTTCTTCAAAGTGCTCCTGGAGAAGACAAGGAGGTTCAGAGCTGGATCTACTCCTGGAAAGAAAAGTTCAGTCTAGTGTTTTTGTCCTCCTGAATTTTTTATTTCACCCAATGCTAGAAAAGATTGTACATAGTCTATTACTGCCAGAACCCTAGTGTAGAACTACTGTAGGAAGACTTTTGCGTAGTATTGGGTTTTGTAGAGGGTTTTCTGTTTTCCCTCAGCTAACCCTAATGCTGAAACTTTACCTTAAGTTTTTCCTTTAACTTGTCCTGAGCAATCTGATAGCAGAAATATGCCAATGCAGTCCAATTTAGTGACCTGATAAAGCCAAAAACAGTCCTGATCCACAATGACGTGATCCATTGGGAAAAAGGTGAAATCCCCAGTGTATTTCTCTGACCACTTCAGCTGTTACACAATAACTATAGGCAAGTCCAGGGTTATTTCTCACAGCTGGCACAGCCTGGCTTAGATAAATATAAAATTTGCTTTAAGGGAATAGCTCGTAATTGGGTTAGGCACAGGGTTCTAATTAGATTTACGTAAATGCATACAACACATTGCAGAAATCAATTACCTGGAGAGCTTCTTTGGGCTTATTGTTTAAATCAGCAACACCAAGTCAGCTGAATTTAACAGTATATTTACCTACCCCATTCCCTCCAAAAAGGGCACTTTTTACATGACTGATGGCATGTTTGAAATGTGCTGTGCTGTCCCATGTTTGTGTCTTTTTTTATCTGTCTGGCCACTTGCAGTTTGGGTGCTTGCAGACAGAACAATGTCAGTACGGAGGAAGAAGGTAGGAAGTATTTTAATTAAGGAAGAATTTGAGATTTAAACTAAAAGCTGTGCTATCCAAACAGTTCAGGTTCACCTTGTAGGTTGACGTGTGGTTATCAGTTGCTGAAGTTAAAATATTTACCATCCCTGCAAGTGGTAGCAGTGGTAAAGAGGGAAGCAAGGTCTTTTTGTTGTGGCTAGAAGTAAAAGCCTGTGAGTTCATGTTTCAGAGACAGGGTGTGCTGATTTTCTGTAAAGGACTCGAGAAAAAAAATTGTTTCATTATTTATTTCAACTGAGAAATTGAAATTGTTAAAAAATAATTGCTTTATTATTTACTGATAAAGACTTCCTTGCCTCTATTCATCAACGAAGAGGAAAAAGACAGATAGAAAATGGTATTATCAGATAATTCTTAAATGGAACAAGTTTAAGTGCAGTGTGAAATGGATTTAAAATACCCTTAGTGTTCCAAATAGCTATCCATTGCATTTTCTAAGGGATAAAAATATCAGATTTTCTCTTCTTTTCTGCTTTGTTTCCTACCTCAGTATGGTCTTGTTGACACTGCTGCTTTTCCACACCTTAAGGAGCCCTTCTTTCCTTAGGAAAATTTATGTAAAATAAGGGTGAGACTTATAGCACAGCTTGGTATTGAGCTCACTTACAGTCAGTGGAAAACCACCACCACCAAATGCTTCAAAACCCTTAAACCATCACCTGACCCAGGGAAAACTGTCATTTTCCAGGATCACCACCAAGTGCAGAGTTATGCACTCACCAGGTAACTGCCAGGTTTAAAGAGCTTGTGCAAAGCCCATTTCTGCAGACATTTTGTGATATGGTCATTAGTTGACTGATCACCATCTAATCCTCCTGACTCTTCAGCACCTGAGTGGACACAATTCTTGTCTCCTCGTTGGGTGAAGTGTGGTTTCAAGCCTTTTTACTGCTGCCCCAGAGCCCCAGTACATTGTCCCTCACCTATTTGGTTTATCACTGTAGTAACATAACCAGATTTTGGGAAGTCTGAAGATTCTTAGAGAATTCTAATGGATGTTTCCAAAGCATCACTGTTTTTCCCCAGAAATCCCAACTAGATTCTTTTGCTCTTCCATCTACAAGCCTGAGCTCTTCAGCTCTGCACTTCAATCTGGTTTTGGTTCTCTTTTTTTCCTGTTGCATCATTCAAACCTGTCTTATCCCCTTCTCCCAAGTTCAGCCCCTGCCTTGCCTCTTCATTCTTTCTCCATTCTGTTATTTTGATGGATCTTCCTCCCAAATTTGTCTCCCCCTTTCTTCACCCCAATCCCTGCCCCACCAGTGCTTCAAGTTTCACGTGGTTTTCATCCCTTTCATCTTGTCCTTTCTGCTTACTCATTTTTCTGCTGCACAGTGGGATTCAGCAGTGATGGAAGAGAAATTCCAGCTCCACATTCACCATTTTTGGCTGCAGCAAGTGTTGCCCCATGGGCCCAGTGCTTCACACTGGTTGCACACAAGAGGGATCCCACACGTCAGAGATGTGCAAATCTTCTGAGGTGAAAATTGTCACCTTTAAAAGTATCAACAGCCAAATTCAGGGAAAAAACCCACTAAACTGAGCCTTATAGCTTGGTGGATTTTCACAGCAGCAGGGAAAGGCAGAGCTGTAACCCCAAAGAACACACCTGCGCTAAATTCAAGCGTGCTCATGGTTTCTATTGAAACCAAGCAAAGCAAAACAAAACAAAACAGAAAAGCTTGACAATACTATTTTAAGAGAGCAAAGGAAAATATGCTTCCTGTTCTCTTTTATTCTTGTTTCAAAGCTCTAAATTTTGTTCTCAGCCTTTTTTACTTAAAAAGAAGTGAGAAAAAAAACCCCAAACCATAATAATAAAAGCAGAAACAAAAAAGCCCAAGCAACCCCTCCTTATATCAATTCTCAGAGAGAAACAGTTGGGGTCACCTGTCCTGGCTGTGTCTCCTCCCAACCTTCCCTGCACCCCCAACTTCCTTATCAGAGTGGCTGTAGGAAAAGTAGAAAAGGCTCTGTGTGAGCCCTGCTCAGCAATAACAACAACATCTCTGTGTTATCAACCCTGTGCTCAGCACAGATCCAAGACACAGCCCCATACCAGACACTGTGAAGAAAATTAACTCTACATAGCCAAAAG